>NC_134095.1:168164672-168909672 GCF_000715075.1 Nicotiana tabacum
ATTTATATTTCTTGCTACCTTTCAACTTGCTTCCATCATAGATTTCCTTATGTCATTTTGGAACATCAAGCGAGACATCACATCGTCTCTAACTCTTCTTTACTCTCTTAGTCAGGCTTTTCGATACCTAGACCATAGGCTGGAAGATATGCTAGTGACGATGCCACTATTATTCCTAGATACTGAATCCCTGCGACTCTAGCCTTTTATACGAAGTATGGACTATTCACGATCTTCTACCTTTGAGTATCTCGTACGTTGTTCATCTTTACTTTACCTTAAAATCTCGCATCGTATCTTCTATCTCTTCCATGACCTCCCTTTCACCTAGGTATAATTTACGTCTATAACTTTAAGCTCTACTATAATACTTTCACCTCCGGTGCATACACAACCCAGTGGGAGCTTCGTACTGACTTGTCATGAGGCTGGCACTTTTCTAACCGACTTTATCGTAGGGTCGTTATAGAATATGGTTGTTGTACTATCCCTCTTGTACCTTTGATATTAAGAGCGACCCTATAATGTGCTCAATCACGATTTCTATAATTTTCTGGGTCCAATAATCAGATTGCTGATTTACTTCGTTGATGTAACCCTTTAGTTTCCTCCTCCTTCTGATCAGCCTTTTATGGGTGCTATGGAATATCCATGATATAATCCTTTAACAATTAGATCTATGACCTGGGCTCAATTATTTCTCTTGACTTATACCAGAATCTTCCACGGTTGTATATGCTGCATGTATAAAACTGCAAACTCTTAAGTGCGTCCATAACCTAACTCCGGACCATTGATCGACTAGTTCCTGTTGTTCCTCCTCAGCTTTCTTTAAATGTAAGCTTTTACTTTTCCTGGCCTTTCTTCCCCCTTTCGTGTGCATACTTAGCTTATCTTTGTGCCCACATATATTGGAATTCCATACAACTCATATGTTGGATATCACTTCTGATTTTACTTCCCGTTCATTATCCACTGTAGGTGCCATTTTCTTATGGAGTGCATACAATGTTATTGTGAGACTGTTGTTATAAGATCATTCCCTTCTTAGGTCATTGAGCTTATGTTGAAGCCTTCTTCCTTACTTTCCCAGCTAGTCTTTCATTGTAGTGTTTAGGGAGGACCATCTGACTCTTGTAAAGCTGTGAGCTTATTACGAACCTTTTGATGTCCTTCCTTGCCTACAATTATTTGTAGTTACTTATCCCCACGCCCTTGTGCTTGTAGGGTTTCCTCTAAACTAGTACTTTTACTGTCTTCCTAGTGGCACTCTCTTTTATTCTCATATGGTACCTTTAACTACCCCTAACTCTTATCTGAATATTTCTCAAGTATTACAATGACATTACTGTGAGGCTGAATTCACTATATTGGATTTTACCATGTTTATCGTGCATGATCTGCTAATTCGTCTGTAACCTCATGTTTAGTCATAACTAGGCTCTTCCTAAATCAAATGCCAACTACTCGTTGGCCCATCCTCATATCAATGTTCTGTATAATCTTTCTAGGTTTATTTCCTTTGTCTTATCTTGCCTTTCATACAGGCTCCTTTTTTTACTAATAACATCCCAGGCAGGAACCCTTACTTCCTTTCCTTGACGTTGTGTTCTCATAATGTTCTGGAATCGTAGCATATCTATAGGCTTTGAATAACTGCAACCTCATCCCTTTCTCATTTTTATCGCATTCTTCTTTTACCATTCCAGAATTACTAAAACCACTTAACTCTGACTTAATGTCATTATCACTCCATATTCCCCCCTTTAGGGGGTACTATGAGTTGGAGCTACGACGACCTATCTATAGATGTTTTACCTCTTCATCTTTGGCATTATTTCACACCATCGATGACCTTTACTTGCCCTGCGGTAATCCTTCTGCACCAAGGATAACAAAATTCCTTACTCACGAGGGTGAAGCTTAGTGTAACTGCCATATACAGTCCCTTAAGCTTAACTTTGCTCATATTGTTTGCTTTAGGAAAGCGTCTTCCTGAGTGACCATTCTCTGAATTTCTCATGAATCTTCCTTTGCAGTCCATTCCATTATCGCTGAAATGCAATATGAAGTCCTCATGATGTCGACCATCATCAAAGTATTTAGTCCCTAATTCATGTTTAGTTTATCTTTTTCACCAGTCCATACAGCTTTCTATTACTCTAGGGTCTAACTTCTTCTTTTGGTAATCACGTTAGCGTTGCGAACTTATTTCTTGAGATGAGGAAATGACTTTAGGGCCTATATTCCTTTGTTCTCTCAAGGCTTTTCACCTCTCATTTTTCTTTCACTTGACTATAGACTCTGTAATACTGCCATCTTTTTGATCTACCGTTGTCATCCATGTATCACATTTTACTCATAATGCTTCATTAACTCTCTTCTTATTTCCCTGCTAACATTTCTGTCTATCATTTTGTTCTGAAAACTTCAACAAGATGTTCTTTTGATTTTTTTTCCTCCCCTTGCTCCATCCACTAGGTCTTCGGATTGCTTAACGTTCTCGCTCTACTAGGGACGTGATCCACACTTAGGTAATATTTATCCCTTCAAGGCTTTCAGTGCCTATGTTTGTAGTACTCATATCTAGTTGTACTATTTTAGAGTGCACCATCTGGATGTCTCACAAGGAGATATATTAAAACTTTTGCAATATCCTTCGGAAACGTCAACTAATACAAACAATCCACCATTTTGGGTTACTCCAACCCCAGTCAGATTCTGATATCCCGTCTTTCTCTTAAACCATATATTTTAGATTTTATAGGGCATAACTGAGATCGGTGTGGCCAATTGTACATACCTCCATTACTGTTGAAGGTAATTCAAAACGCTTATATTCTTCTGCCTGAGTTGTAAATTCTGTTAACCTTCATTAACTGGGCGCTTCGTACCCTTCTTCATCTTGATCCTTTTTCTTGTTGAAACTTATATTTATCTTATGAATCTCTCATTGTCTTTCCCCATAAAGATGGATAGATATTCTTGCCTTAAGGCTCCTTATCAAGAGGTTTATACGTCTTAGTATGAACATGATCTACTAAAGACCTTACATTTACTTATCATAAGCATCATGAAAAATCGAGTTCCTCAGACTTGACTCTTCCATATCCACATTCAATCTCTTATCACCAATCTTTCTGGATGTAGGCATCGCCGTATTATGAACAAAATAGGAGTTAGGAACTTGAATTCTTACAACTGAGCTCTACCACACGATCTAGAGTAAGAAGAAAGAGTGACAGTCCTAAATACCCTGTAGCCTCCTACTTATAAGTGTGGTGCACAACACACCCATAAACAAGACTCTACTAGACACGGCTTGTAGACTACCTAGGACAGAACTGCTCTGATACCACTTTTGTCACGACCCAAATCGATGAGCCGCGACGGGCACCGGTACCTTACTCAACCGAGTACCAATGTAGCGTATCTTTCATATCATTCTATCATAGGTAAATGAACCGGAGTAAAGTATGAGGGAATAAAAATTTATACATATGAAGTACAGGCCTATAAGACCAAAATAGTCACTCATGTACTGAACATGAGTCAACAAGGCCATACAATCTTTTACGTACATGACATCTGTCTACAAGCCTCTAAAGATACATAATTTTCATAAAGGTCGGAACAGAGTCCCACTATACCAAACAATACACATCTAAATCATACTAACCAATCAAGTAACTCCGAAGCAAATAGTGCACCAACATCTTCCGCTGAGCTGGTAGCCTACTTGGAGGACTCTCGACCTGTCTATTGGAACCTATAGGCATGAAACGCAGCGTCCCCAAGCAAAAGGGATGTCAGTACGAATAATGTACTGAGTATGTAAGGCACATAAATAACTACATACAGACATGGAGGACACATAGAGTAAATGACTCCACCTGTAAGTCTGGAGAACTTTGTAAATCATGAAATAGTTATAGTGTCATGCATACGAGTATGAATGTCATGTCATGCATAGGTACATGTTTCATAACATTATCAGCTTCTAAGGGGATCCCATCATATCATCTCGGCCACTGTGGACAAAATTATCAACGTATACCAGCTGATCAGGTGGTGGTGCGTATATAACGCCATAACCTTTTTTTCATATCCCATATATATACATATATACGCGTATATAACGCCATCTGGTTATGGGTCAATGTACATGAATGCAATGCATGAAAAGTACGTTAATAAAATCTTTCGGAATGTCATAAGACCATTTTGCCTTTGAGTAATATCATAAAGTACTCTCTTTAATTTTCGTATTTTTCTGAGTCCCATGAACAAATGATAAAATATTATGACACATGGAAATTCAAGAACATAGATATCTCTAATACTTCTATGAATAGAGTCATTTATGGAATTTGTGCATTTGCTCGTTTCGTTTGTATCGTATAGATCATGCCAAAAGAAAGAAGGGATAACCTTAACATACTTGAGTCGATTCTCTTGATAATCCTCTAATACACGTTAATTGCGACAAATTACGGAACAAGTCATATGAAAAGCTCGAAGCAATCACGTTGCTATGCAAAGAAAATTTTGGTCGAAAATATTTCCTTAAGAGCTTTGCAACAATGTTGCTTTATTTTGGAAAATAAATTAACGATCTGTTCCTTGGATTAGGAAGTCAATATTGAGTTGTTGTTTGGAAAATGCATTAACATGATATCTTCCTTGGATCAGAATGTCCTTTCTATTGAAATGTTCTTGGATGCAACTTTTTAAGTGATTAGATAAAGCCCACATTTTAAGGATTTGGTGTCACACATAAATCCTTTAAGCGTGCCACCTCCCAATCTTTTTTATGAGTCATTAAAGAGTGATGGGGTGCTGCCATGTCATGCTATTTAATACTTATTCAATATATCCCCAATTAATTAGGTAATGTCTCATTATCCGGTAATTAATCAATTATCCGCATAATTAAGAATTATCTCAACTTACTTAAAATACCACTTGCTTTTAACATGCCTTATACACCTTACTATCATGGTCATGTGGTACCTTGTATGACACTAATCCATAAATATCGGGTATTAACGCTCGGCCCGTATTTTATCCCAATATGCCAAACTTGGACGAAAAATTCATTTTCGTTGACTTACTTCCCCTCTCACCATCACAAATTTACTCATCATTTGTTTAAAGTAGCATAATCCTTATAATCTCCAAATAATCTTTTTCCTAGGACTAATGTCAATGACTTTACGACAAATTCAACGTACAATACTACAGGGTAAAAAATCGTCGTAATTTAATATGGGGAAGCGTAGCATCATCGTAATATAATATCGCGGGGCGTAATATCGACGTAATATTGTGGGGCGTAACAATCACGCCCGGGGTATTTGGGGTCGTGACAACTATATAAATTATTCATGGATATTTTTAATTATCAGTGCACTCACATCTCTTCTTATGGTAATAGGTTTTGAATTGTTTTTAAAAATCAATTATTTTTCAACCATATACACATCGTAGAATTCAGTAGATCTATTTATTGTATTATATGTAGTTACTCATCATGTATGTATATGTATATTCGAATATATTTTGTTATTGTTTGATTAGTGTAGAGTTCGATCGACTAAATTAAGAGTGCACAATGCATAAGCACTTCATTAAAACAACGTTAAATTCAACAATGTACGTAAAATCTCCAATGAACTTCAATTTCTATCATTAATACTTGCAAAGTCTCCATACCTTTGGTGCAACGAATTCATTAAAGTTGGATTACTGTAAATATTTTTGAAATTTAGACAAGTTGCGTAATTTAATTTCTTTAATTTACTATACTTTGTTTACTAACTATTGTATTATTTTAATATTTCTTTCTCTTATTTTTTTTTCAATTAAGAAAGCAGGTAAATTGCCAATTATTTCGAAAAAAGTAAATCAAGAAGAAGAATAAAAGACTTAATTAAAATTATGTGGGAGATTCTAGGTCACATGACAGATTGAGGGGTAATTTTTAAATGTTTACTAATGAAAGGGGTAAATTTTGCCGAATAATATAATGATAGGGATAAATTTGTTCGTATAATATAACGGAGATTAAATATAAACAATATACAAAAGTAAAAGGATATATTTGGCCTTTTTCCCCTTTTTAAAATTAGACACACATATATTGAAAACACGTAAAAATAGCACGGACTAGCTAGTTTTCGGACTGGCCATTCAAAAATAGCCAGTGTTTGCAAAGTTATTGAAAAATAGTCATTATTTTGCTACAACATGAAAAGTTCTAGCATAATATACTGGAGATCGGTGTACATGCTGAAACTCCAACACGCGAAAAGTTCTATCATAATATACTGAAGATTGGAGCACCTGTGTATGAACTTCCAGCATATTATGCTGGACCGGTATAATATACCGGAACTCCAGTATTTTAAGCTGGAAGTCCAGTATATTGCATTGGAACTCCAGTATAATTATACTGGAGTTCCAGTATATTATATTGGAATTACAGTATATTATGCTGGAGTATTTTCCGGATTTTAAACTGTGTTTTCGTTCAGATTTATCTTTACATGAAAAGTAGCTAAATTTCAATTACTTTTGAAACTGTGTCTATATTTGAATGACCACTTGTAAATTTTTGGCTATTTTTGAATTTCTCCCTGAAAAAACAAAATAAACAAAAAACTAAGAAAATAAAATCTGGGCCTAGGCCCAAAACCTGATTTCGGAATCCATTTCTTACATGGTTGATCTCTATTCTAAAACGATAGCGCCACCAAGTATAAAACGACGCGACATTACAAAACAAACGTCAAAACGATGCCGTTTTTGAAGCTACAAAAGACCTTCTCAAAAGTACAGCTCCAAGACATTTCAGCGTAGAAGAAATTTTTTCATACCTCTCCGATCTTCTCGATTCCCCAATCTCTCGCTCTTCATCACTTCACGGTAAGCACCCACCCACCCCCACTCCCCCCACCCCCACCTCATTACTTTTTTCCCTCTCTAATACGTGTAGATTTATGGAAAATCTTGTGCCACCATGTTTGTTACTGCTTGAGATGAATTTTACATTTAGGGTATCTGATTTAATGCTTATTAGAGACAAAATAACATTTTTTACCTGCGGTTATACGGTTTTGATTAATTGGTTAACTTGTTTTATTGATATTGAAGCCACGGTTGAATGATTGAATTGGTTAATTTTTAACCCATTATTTGTGTGATTTGAATGGTTTGGCTTATTGGGTCATCGTTTGTTTGGTTTATATCGTAGCTGAGCTTGATTCCTGGCATGCATGTTTTATGTAGAGGCAGATCTAATGAATAAGCTACGAGTTCATTTGAACCCCGTAGCTTTGGCTTAGACCTTGTAATTTGTTTTAAAAAATCATAAATAAATATAAACAGTAAATTAGATGGGATGTGGTAGAATTTCGAATTTGAACCCTTAAAGTTCTACTCATAGATCCGCCTCTGATTTTATGGTATAGGTTAATGCATCCTGAAGGGCTCAGTGTGATTGATTTCATTAGTTTTAATGTTTTCCGTGGGATTTGAATAGTTAGGGTTAATGGTTCATCGTTTGTTTTGTTCCGTATTGACTGATTGATGTAAACATGGATGAAAGACAAATGTATACAATGATGTGTATAGGGAAGATTGGATTAACGGTTTTCATACCAAAGCGATTTTATGAACAGAATATTATGGAAGTGATTGTCTCCTTGATTTGAGGAAATGGAATAGTGTTAATAGAAGCTAGTCGCTTCTTTTTCTGATATCTTCATGATTTGATGTAGATATTTGTGTTGTTCAAAAAGAAGCTTCACCATTACATGTTTGAATTAGCCAAAATTTGTAGCACCCTTTAATCCTATCATATCTTGAATAGTATATTTTGTTTGCAGAACATATATTTATAGGAGCATTTGCAGAATTTTAAGATGGATTAAGATATTGATTTGGAAGGAACTGTTGATCTAGTTGTGTCGCGTGTATAGGCGTAAACACTCAGATTTGATATTGAAAATGAACCTTATAACAAAAACAAAACGATATAAAGCCTCCCAAAGAATGGTCGAATTCTATTGATGGTATATCTTGAAATACCATATGAAGAGCTATGAACTCCTGGAAGTTCTTGCAGCATATCATTGGTGTATTTGGGGAAAAATTTGAAGACACTTTGGTCTGTGCATATGTTTCTTATTATCTTCTTTATCCTTTTTTCTTTTCCCCCTCTTTCATGTGGTACTCCAGTTAATTGCTAATGGCTTGCAGACGTGACCTAATTTAGTGATGGCGATGAGTTCTGTTCTTTATTCTAGAATTGATTTATGATATGTTTTAGTGGAACCCCCCCCCCCCCTTCAGAAACTAAAATGGGAAAGATACAACATACTCATGTTAATATTTTCAGCCCATCCCAAAGGTCTGGTAGAAAAGTCTGGTAGAAAGAGGAAATAGATGTCAACTTTCACTTGTACCGAGTATCTTGACCCGAAGGATATATGCTTTTTCTAAGGCTTGTAATTCAACAGCTTATTTTCCTTCACACTACCCTGCGCCTTGCATTTCTGAACAAACATTTTGTTAGGGTAAGACCAAATAAAATAGTTTTAGTTTGAAGGTTTGAAGTTTGCAGCTGTATGTACATTTTTTTAGAGATTCAAATGGTACATCATACGGTAGGCTACTGAATCACATAGAACTTAGAAGTGCTCAATATTATTCATATGTATCTTGAGAAACTCTGTATGCTATACTTCATTGCCTCGGAAACCACATGATGATTGCAGAAAGATTAAACAAACGCTGTATCTTGAGATACTAATTTGTATAACTTGAGATAATCTCTAAATTATACATCATTGCTTCCGAAGCGTCATGATGGTTTTAGAAAGATCATATACTAGCTATCTTGAGATGCTATTTATATAACTGAATGCTCTTATGTTTTTTATGGAAAAGAATTAGTTCTCTTCTTGGTGGTTTTAGGTTATCTTCCAGTTTTAGGAGCTCGAAGATGGCTACCAAGCACATTGTTGGTTCTATTGTCGCATCCTTTGCAGTTGCATATGCTTGCGATACTGTTATTTCTGACGGGAAATTGTTTGGAGGCAAGTTCTGGTTCCTTTTTGTTAGTTCTTTGATCATGAAATTGCCTATGCTCTGCTGACAGTTACTTGTTGTATCTCGAAACAGGTACTACTCCAAGCACCGTTGCCAACAATGATTGGTGGAAAGAAACAGACAAGAAATTCCAGGCATGGCCTCGCACTGCTGGTCCTCCAATCGTCATGAATCCCATCAGCCGACAGAATTATATTGTTAAGTCTTGATTGAGGAAGTTCAGTTATGTTGTTTTTGTTTCTGCCAGAAAAGAATTCATTTGAAATTGAAACCATTTTTGTGTTGAGCAAAGGATTTGCTCTGATGCTGTATTCAGACGATTCCAAGTCATTTTATCTCACTTTCCCGATAAGAAGGGTTGACATGTTATAATAAATTCTTTTGTTCAGTTTGCACACCCATGTGTATTCCCTTTTCATATATGATCAACTCTGCTCAATTGAGCTGGTTTTTTTTTATTCCGCTCCCCTTTGATCCTTTGTTGGAGCTATTGCTCCTTTGGTTACTCCTTTGTTGGAGCTATTCTCTTGCTTCGGGTATTTTAGTATTGACCCGTTTCACATGGATGAAAAAAATCAGGTGGCAACATTTAATTGGATATTTATTACACCTCAGATTTGTGTATACACACGTGCTATATTTTTTGTACTGGTTTCAAGTTTTGTGTTAAAGTGGAACATAAGAAATAGAGTTGGAGTTCCAAAATAGAGCATATACAATAGAGTTGGAGGGCCAAAATTGAACAAAGTTGAGATAGAGTGTTAAAATGAAAAATGGGGCCAAGTTGAATGGGTTGTATATATACTTGGCTTTTTCTTTGGGTCTGTTCCAAAAGGAATGACTCCTCTCTAAATTTAAAAATAGTTTAACTTATTCATAGCTATACAAATATTATAACTTATTTAGGATCATAAGTTTTAAAAGTCTTTAGTTTTTAAAGTTCTGTGCCCAATTAAACATGTTCACATAAATTGGAACAAATGGTATAACTTTTAAGATGTCTAAAGTTGAGCTAATATTTTTGTTGCAAAAATAATTTAGTGATTTTGATACAAACCAAGTATAATTCCATGAGTGGGGTCTGAGGAGGATAGTGTGTACGCAGGCCTTACCCCTACTTTGAGGGTAGAGAGACTGTTTCCGATAAACCCTCGGCTTAAAAAACAACGACCTGTACTTCTAAAAAAAAAAGCTTTTTCTAAAATGAATGACAACAACAATAACCCAGTATAATCCCACTAGTGGGGTCTGAGGAGGGTAGTGTGTACGCAGACCTTACCCCTATCATGGGTAGAGAGGCTGTTTCCAAATAGACCCTCAGCATCCTTCCCATCAAGAACTGTCACCTTGCTCTTGGGGTGACTCGAACTCACTCCTCTTTTCTAAAATGAATGAGTTTAACTAAAATAAGATTCCTACCTGTAAAAAGAAAAAAAATCACAAGGAGTCGGAAAAAAAATGAAAAAAATAGAAAAACAATAAAAGTTGGACCATTTTATCTTTTTTTTTTTTTTTGTCAGAAAGACAACATATATTACTAGTGAATACGTACAACAATACACTTTTACAAATAAAGAGAACCACAACATGTATTTCTCCAACAAAGGCTTCTTCCAAAAAGAATGAATTTTACTCGTTCACATAAATTAGCATCAAGTTATTTAAAAAATAATTACAGGTAATCATTCATAAAACAAATCATATATATAATATATTTACAATATAATTAATTGTTTACACTATTTGTACAATTTAATTTATCATAGCAAGTTACTATCATTTATTTTAGGCTATTAATCAATGATATTAATGCGAATTACCCAAAGTTATCTTTTAATTTATTAATTTTGTGAATTTTTTTTACACCGTCATTCCGGAAACATCCTCTCGACCCAATGGTGGAGCCACATTATAGGAAGGGGTGTCATTTCGCGGAAAAAATACAATGTGTAGATAGGTAATTTTTTTTAATGTATATATACTATGTATTGACTCCCCTTAATTTTGTAGTATATTTACTTTTATATATTTTGACACCCCTTAACGAAAATTCTAGCTCCGCCACTGTCTCGACCCCTCCGGAGTAAGGGTAAGGTTTGCGTACACTCTATCATGCCCAGACCTCATTGGTAGGATTTTATTGGATTGTTATTATTTGTTTTTTACACCGTCAATGCATAAAACTTAAACTCTTCATAAAAGGTAAGATTAATAACTTGAAAATAACGAAAATTATCCGCTACGACATATTAAAATATATCGATAATGTAAAAATTCGTTATACTGAATTTAAGTAGGACCAAACATGTAGTACAAAGTGATATTTATGTAATGACCAAACATGTGGCTTTAAATTTGGTCTTGCCAAAGAAAGAAAGAAAAAAAAGAAGAAGAAAAGCAAAATAAGAATCTAGAAATGGAGGAGAGCAATAATAGAATTTCAAAGCTGGTTTGTGTGAAGAAACTTTTGGCAAAAGGATACAAAGTTCATGCTACCCTCAGAAACTTGGGTATGTAATCATTATTTTGCATTTTATCTCTGAATTGTACTCTTGGTGGAATGGACGAGATCCCTGAAATTTTAATCAGAGGCCTCGAGTTCGATTTCAAAGTCGAGGGTCTGTCAGAAATATCATCTCTACCTCACACAAGGTAGAGGTAAGATTTGCATATATTCTAATTCCTACTTCCCTAACTCTACATGTGGAATCACACTGAGTATGTTATTATTGTACAAAGTTCGATTAGAAAAATTTCTAGTAAAAAACGATTTCCCCTTTAACGAGCCTATGAGGCGAGAATCTGCATTAAACAGGGTTAATCTTGGGTATGTAATCTTTAATTTGCATTTTTATCCATAAATTATACTCTTGGTGAAATGGATCATTGCTCTTGATCTTTAACCAGATGTCCCGAGTTTAATTCTTGTGGATAAAAAAAAATTCTAGTAAGAAACGCTCTTTTAAGCCGAGGGTCAATTGGAAACAACATCTCTACCTTCACAAGGTAAGGGCAACTAGAGGTGTACAAAGTAAACCAACAACTCGCACCAAACCGATAATCCGAGTCAAACCGAGGAACAAAAACTAGATTATGGTTTGGTTTGGTGTTAAAAAAAACCCGACCATAATTGGTTTGGTTTGGTTATAACTAAAAAGAGTCAAACCAAAACCAAACCAACCCGATATTACATGTATACAAGTTTTAATATTATTTTATACATAAAAATAATAATTGTAATGTAATTTATAAATATTTTATAAAATTTTGTCATAGTTTTCTCTTTTAATATATTATTTCAAACTTGGATTTAGAACTTTTGAATGATCAAATATATTTTAGAGCCCATAAAAGTTAGTAACTCAAATAAAACCCAAAACAAAATCAAATCAATACTAATGCTAACAAAAAAAAATAATCAATACTAGGAAGGACAATAATATTGGATTTTTTTTTGTTTTGCGTTGGTTTAGATAGTGAAATACATAACTTACTTTTAATATTATTTAGTCATGTAATTAATACTTAGTACTTATTAGTCGTACTTATTTTAGCATGACTTACTACTTTTACATTATGTTTATTTTTGTTATAGCTTATTAATTAGCAATATTTATTTTATGCGATTTGTTGAGTATTTTAATATAATCATGGCTCATCTCACATTATTTTATATTATTTTATTGGATAACAACTTATATAATTTTATCCTACTAGGACCTAAGAAATACTAGAGCGCAAATAATATATTTTATGCTATAAAGATTTTGTCGGAAAAACCCAAGAAAACCGAAAAATTTGAGAAAAAATCGAGATTGAAAAACCCGATTTTTATTGGTTTGATTAGTTTATAGATTTAAAAATACGAGACAATTGGTTTGGTTTGGTAATTGAAAAATCCGAATCAACCCGGCCTATGTACACGCCTAATGGTAAGTTCTGCATATACACTACTCTCCACAGACCACACTTGTGAGATTATATTAAGTATGTTAGTTGTTGTAAACGCTTTTGAAATTGAACAAAAGAATAACAAAATTTTGATAATTTTGCAGAGGATAAATCAAAAGTAGGCTTGTTGAAGAGCTTCCCCAATGCAGAGGAAAGAGGAAAGATTGAAGTTATTTCATGCTGATATCTATAGACCAGAAGAGTTTGAGCAAGCAATTCAAGGCTGTGAATTTGTTTTCCATGTGGCTACTCCCTTGTTACATTCTGAAGGATTTCAGGTACCATTTTATTTTATTTTTACTAACGGTGGTGTTCGGGTCAACTTGTATGCACCTCGATAATTTTACCAAGTTCTTATAATTATTTTCTATCGATATATGTATCTATTTTTATTTTCTTTATTCTAACAATGGTGTTCGAATACGTGCACCTCAACTATTTCACCTCATACTTGTTACCATTCACTAGCGTATAAACGTTTTATATTTTTTTGAAATGGTGGAGTTAGACAATGGCAAACCTAGGAATTTCGCTAATAGTGTTCAAAATTTAACATATATGTATAGGAAGGAATTGTTGATTTATATATGCAGTATAGTTTTTTAAACACAGTAGTATAATTTTTTCGATGAAGGGTGTTCAACCGACCATTCTTTATTGTATGTGGCCACTGGAGTTAGGTTAAGCTTGTGCACATGTACTACATCGCCGAGTACCTGATCCCCCATGGTTCTCACCTATTACATTGATTGTTAGGCTCAACGGTAAAGGTAGGATTTCCGCTAAGGGGATTCAAAAAAGAAAAAAAAAAGTTAAAATAGATTGTAGCTAGTGGGAATTGAACCAATGACCTTATAAAAATTTTGAACCTCCTTGACCACTAAGCTATGATTATGGGTTGTGTCAAGGGGATTCAAAACATAATATATAGAGGTAAAAAATAAATTTTGCCTTATATATTATACATTGTAATTTTTTGGCGAAGGGGGCTGAGGTGAACCCCCTTCCGCCCCCCTAAATCCGCCCCTGGTTAGGCTCCACCCTTAGTGCTCATCGGAGCTATGTTCAATGAAGGGCGACCGATTTAACACCCCTAGCCGAAAATTTATACGGTATATATATGTCAAATATTAAATATGCTGAGTTATTTATTTTTGTGGGATTGAATGTAACAGTATAAGAATAAGGTAGAAGCAACAGTTGCTTCAGTAAAGAATATTGGAAATGCTTGTATAAAGAGTGGGACAGTGAGAAGGCTTATTTATACAGGATCTGTGCTTTCTGCTTCACCATTGAAGGATGATGATAATGGTTTCAAGGAATTGATGGATGAAACATGTTGGACACCTCTCAATATCCACTTTGCTTTTACTGATGATTATCTTGGGGTAAATATTTCTTTCTCACTATCTTTCCTTTTCCATTGCAATCAAAGATAACATTAAAAACATGTTTAAAAAAAATTAACAAGTTTTGTGTACTATATAAAATTAGAGAAATGACGGGGAGCCTTAGAGCAACAGTCTGTGTGACCTATAGGTCATTGGTTCGAGCCGTGAAAAAAGCTACTAATGTTTGCATTAGGATAACCTGTATATATCACACCCCTTATGGTGCGGCCCTTTCCTGGATCCTGCATGAACGCGGGATACTTTGTGCACCGGGTTATTAGATAAGGTGGGGCAGGTGAAGCTTACTCTTAAAAGTTTTAACTTGCACTGTCCGGCTCGGAAATGAACCCTAGTTTCCAAGGTATGCACTTACATCATTGACCAGTAGGCTAGGGCGCCTAATTGTTGAGACATAATATAATTAAGTAAGTAAAAGTGTTTTCGCTTTAACGATAAACTTTTAGGAAATGATGTATCATAGTTGGATGGGGCAGGTGAAGCTTACTCTTCAAAGTTTTAACCTGCACTGTCCGGCTCGGAATTGAAACCTAGTTTCCAAGGTATGCACTTACATTATTGACCACTAGGCTATACCTTTGGACGCCTAATGGCTGAAACATAATATAATTAAGTAATAACAAGTGTTCTCGCTTTAACGGTTAAACTTTTAGGAAATGATGTATCATAGTTGGATGGGGCAGGTGATGCTTACTCTTCAAAGTTTTAACCTGAACTATCCCGACTCGGAATTGAATCCTGGTTTTCAGAGTGTACACCCACTTTATTAACCACTAGGCTATACCCTTGGATGGCTAACTGTTGAGACATAATATAATTAGGTATAAAAGTGCTCTCTTTAACAGTTAAACTTTTATATGAGATGGTCATACACTTCAACATAGTATCACAGCAGGTAAAAAGTCATGAGTTCAATCTCAGCACTACCCGAAAAAAGTAAAAAGAATACGTGTTTGGTCTATGAAAAAGAATCATACTCACACATTTTTTGAATGGTATAGGAGTATATGGAAGCAAAGACAATGGCTGAGAAAGAAATCTTGAACTTAGGCAAAAATGGTTTTGAGGTTTTGAGCTTAAGTTGTGGTCTTGTGGGTGGAGATACACTATTGTCAAATATTTCAACAAGCATGGCTGCTATATTATCAGTGGTAACTGGTAATGAAATTTCTTACCACCAACTCAAGTTCATAGAAGAAGTTGATGGAAAAGTTCCAATTGTACATATTGAAGATGTTTGTGAAGCTCACATTTTTGGTATGGAAACTAATTCTATAAATGGTCGTTTCTTGTGCGCGAGCGCCTTCGTTTCTTCTGCAGAAATTGCCAGTTATTACAAAGAAAAATTCCCAGAGTTTCATGTCAACCAAAGGTACTTACTCTATCTTTCATTTGAACTTTCTTTCATTTGACGTAATAGTTTTGTTGTTGCTACTGTCTGTTTATTGCTTTATTTTTACTTCTCTTGAGCCGAGCGTCTTTAAGAAACAGTCTCTCTATCGTCATAAGGTAGGAGTAAGGTCTGCGAATACTTTACCTTCCCCAGACCCCACTTGTGGGATTTCACTGGGTTTGTTGTTGTTGTTTGTAGTAGTAGTTCTTGAATTTTCTTTGTGCAACAACAACAAAAACCCAATGTAATCCCATAATATGGGACTGGAGAGTAGAGTGTACGCAGACCTTACCCCTACCTTAAGAAAATAGAGAGGTTATTTCCGATAGACTCCCGGCTCAAGGTAAAAGAGAAAAAGAAGCAGACATAACAAGTAGTAATAACAACGAGATAATGTGATAAGGTGATAGAATAATCGAAGCGAAAGAACCGACATATAGTAAAAGAAATCTACAGATAATAAGGTATGAAAATACGAGAATAGTACTAATGCTACCGACATATAAAGGAGACTCGAATTTTCATTGTGCATGCTTGGTATTTGAAGGCTATAGAATAAGTAAAACAAGAGTTTAACTAATATGCACTTAGAACGTAAAATGTTTTTACATTGTCAGGTCAGTTAAAAGTCAGTTATAGTTAAATTTTATAGCGAGAATGGAATGGTAACCTACTTTAACATAGCAAGCTTTATAGCTCCAACCTAGTCAACAGCCTTTGACGCCCTTTGTATAGGTTAGGTTGTTGGATACGAGATCCTCGTAGTAGGCTGGACTAAGATCCAACGCCTTCTCTTATCCGCTGTATGCTGCCTTCTCTAAGTATGAGGAGGCAGTATCGATATATTCTTCTCAAGCTTTTGCCAGGAAGTAAGACGATTCCTCTTTCAATACTCAATTACGTAAGAGTCCAGCTAGCCCGTCTATGTCTGGCAGTTTAAGCCTTGCTATAGTCAGAAACAACACTGATAGTGTAAACTTTCTTTACACTATTGGTGTGTATATAAGTTTGTAAAAGTAGACTAAAGTGCTCACTTTTATATATTTGAAGGATCATTTCTGCTAATGGTGATAATTTGATTATTTTTTTTTTTCATTTCTTCACATTAAACAGGTACTTGGATGATCCAAAGAGAGAAGTGAAGTGGGTATCAACGAATGCCAAATCTCCTTGTCTTGTTTAGCTTATACTAGTTAGAGTATGCCCGTGCTCTGCACGGGCTCAACATGATAGATCTCTTTTTAATTGAAAAACAACATAGTAACATTGTTCTTATAAATAAGATTTTGCAAAATTTAATTGAGAAAAATCATTATGCTAAATTCAACATCAGAAAACCTAATGACAAAGAAAATATCATTAAATAATAGTAATGCTTTCTATTTTGTGAAACGCACACTTAATTATTTCACACTATATATCACCTAGAGACTCACATATTGACTTCTAAGGTAACCTTTATTCTTTTCAGTTACAAATTTTTGATAGATATAATCGCATATGTTACTGTTTGAGTAATCACGCAAGAACTATTAAGCAAGATACAATATGTTGCACATTCAGCTAACATGGACGAATGGTTCGTGTGTCAAAATAAAGTTGAATCTCTTTATTTAAGATTACTAAAACTAAATAGATTGAGTATGACTATTCATTCAATAGAGTAAATAGAACGACATTTGCTGATACAGAACGACAGTAAAATTAGTAAAAGCGAATACTTAAAATTCTTTGGGATACTGCTCACTCTATCTCTGTACTTGAAGTATAAATTCAATCGGCTTGTGACATGCTAATATGTAAAGGATTGAAAATTGTAATATCAACCTATTGAAGAGGATTTAGGCAAAACCAATTAAGTAACAGAACATCAAGAGAGCTATGAGAATGGGAGTGTAGTTTTCTCTCCAGATAATTTTTAATAAACTAAATGTATCAGGAACAAACACAAAAACAAAGTTAAGATCCATTTTCATTCACAAGTTCAATGGATTAAGTTACAGAATAGACAAAACTGTGAAGGGGAAGAGGTGTAAGACTTTACCGTACATATGTGAACCCAAAACGGATTTCTTTTCCGGTGGCAAAAGATCCTAAAAAGGTAGATACTTCTTGCGGTTGGCAAGCATAAATAAGAGTAAAAAGAAGACAATTTTGTGAGAAAAAAGCAATTCTAAGCTGCATTATAGTATAATTATATCAATTAAGAATCCAGAGGAAAGAAGAAAATCTCACGCATACATAATGGGACTCACCTTTTATAATTTTTTTTATGGTGTTGATGGTTCTAGTTTCAGCCCTGCGCTTGAAGATTCAGATATCACATTTGTTCTTTCCATTTCGACCTCATTTGTTCCTAGAGTCTTGACTTACGTTTTGCTTCTCTCGCTAATATTTGGTGCAAAGACCTGTTCCTTTTCTATGTAGGACAACACTGATAGACTTGTATGCACATTGTCAGAACTTTTCAAGAATGATTATCTTAATTGAATTCGGAAGATTCTGTCCGAAAACATATCTAGGACATTGTTAATGTGTGTGAGTTATTTCTAAAAGTGAAAGATAATTTTTTAGATCTAAAGTACCAGGTAAACTAAGCTGAAATGAAAGTACCGTAAAAGTACATATAGATGAATTTTTCATGCTAAAAATAATTAAATTGTGGGTTACATAATAAGAATATACATAAAATATACTAATACAAAATAATTAATTGGTCTAAGTTTGTATCTGTCACATGTTGTGTCAAATATATCGTTTGCTGTCATGTCGAGCATTTTTTCAGCTACATCACCCAAAATTACTGCAGTTGTTGAACCACTACCATTAGTAAAATTAATCAGGAACATATACATGCAACTAAAGATGGTATAATATATGTACATATATGATATATTTGCTAAAATGATACTTCTAAGTATGGTAAAACTATAATACCCGAGGAAATAATGTTGTCCATTTACACTTGGTGCAGTCAAAATCTCTTCTTTCCTTCGCTCGCAACTTTTATTTGCAGCCCAAGCACTCAAGCACACAAAAACTACTACATGTCATTTGATATTGAAATTTCTGTCTCAACATGAAAACTTTCAATTTGTCAGCAAACAAAAAATTACATGTTTATCTTTGTTTTATAAGTAAACTTGTACACGTTTAAATATCTACTACACTTACCGAAGTTTGTGACTGAATTTTTCCAATGAGGATAATTTGTTGTTGAGCAGGAATCATCATGAGAGGGGCGGATGACCGTGAGAAATTGTCTGATGCATAACTTGCAAGCATGTCTTTGTTTGAATTTGCTCTATCGTCACAACATACAGGGTATTCAATATTGGTGTACACATACATATTTTAGTTAGAGAATAACAATAAAAATCATATACCAGTTGATCAACTCCAACATTTATGGATAAGCGGGGATCTATTTGTATTGTTGAGTTGAATATAGCTTGCAGTAATAAACCTGTATATGCCACAATCTTGGTCTAATATTGTATTCTCTTTTTCTCTATAAAAAAATATATAAGGAAGAAATCTGAGTACACTCGTACCATTATAAATTCCTATAATCCTTCTATGGATTATTGGATATCCTTCATCGTCATTGATTTTTGGCTCAATTTTCTGTTGCAGTTTGGTTCCTTCGACTTCTGGAAGTCGAATGATCGCGAGAAGTTGTCTGATGCATAACTTACAAGCATGTCTTTGTTTGAATTCATCACAATATACAGGGTAATCAATATTGGTGTACACTTACATATTTTAGTCTGAGAATAACAATAAAAAATCTTATAACAATTGATCAACTCGAACGCTTATGGATAAGCGGCGATCTATTTTTATATTGTTAAGTTGAATATAGTTTGCAGTGATAAACCTCTTTATGCTACAATCTTTGTGTAATATTGTATTCTCTTTTTCTCTATAAAAAATATATAAGGAAGAAAACTGAGTACACTCGTACCATTATAAGGAGATATTCCTATAATCCTCCTAAGGATTACTGGATATCCTTCATCGTTATTGATTTTCGCCTCAATTTTCTGATGGAGTTTGGTTCCTTCGACTTCTGCGAAGTCCTGCCACAAAGTGAGAAGAAGCCAATTTTTTTCATGACAAATGTAAGAGTATATGAATAAATTATTGAATATATCTATTTATAATGATATATGTATATTATATTCTGAGGAGTCAAATTGTGGTGTATAATGTAAAATATTTCAGTATACTTATTGTTTGTGAAAATAATCTACCGGCACCTATTTGGAACTCGACCTGCATATTTTGGAGGGCCATAATAGATAATTTCAGCAGAAAGTTTTGAAAATAATGAAGTATAATACGACTCGTGTATTTTATAAAATCATATATTTCATCATACTAATATTGGGTAGAACTGAGTTACCACTTTCAATAGCAAGATCAGCAACAATGTGGTACAAATCAGCCAGATTCAACTTGCTTGATGGTGGCATTAGTATACCTCTATCACTATTTTGGTTCCACTATAATTTTTCTATCAAGCACACAATAAAATTTGTGTGAAAGTCTTAAGTATAAAGTGGATGAAATTTTAACTCTTGTAGTGGAGATTAAGTATGTGTGGAAGAGCTTAAGCTTGTCGGCATAATATTAAATGTCATTGCCCAAGTGATCCCTCTAATTTATTGCTCCTATGAAGTGTCAATATTCGTCAGAAATGCAGCTAACTTATAATTATAAAAATTCGATTACATTATACGAACGATAGATGAAATTACCTCTTCATCTTCTAAAATAAGATTTAGAAATCTTCTTTTTTTCTCACTTTCTCATTCTCGACCTATGTCAACAATCTGGACTTTACATTTCCAATCTGGTGTCACGATCATTATTTGATTGATGTTGCCTATTAGCGCCATGATATCTTGGTAACAGTGATAAAATATATCAGAAAAACACAAGGTAAGCAGAAATCAGGAACATCATGTAAAAGTTTTAGCTAGTCATTATTCAAAAGAAAACTGAGTACAGATAGATAAGTGCAATGACAAATAAAGATTGCAAAATAACTCAAAAGACAGAGGCTCAAGCTATATTATACATATATACAAATAGAGAAGAAAAGATGACAAAATTACGAAAGAAAAGAAAGAAGAAGAAGACATGACCGTTAAGAATTCATATCAGAAGTTGTTGTTGAAAATACAGAGCACATAACCTTATATAAAGGGCGGCACATAGTACACACACTAACATAGTCAAAGAGAAAGAAATTAGCAGCCAACACAGAGAGCCCATTAGCATGGGCGGATTTAGGGGGGCGCAAGGGGGTTCATCTTCGCCGAAAAAATACACTGTATATATAAGGCAAAATCTGTTTTTTACCTCTATATATTAAGTTTTGAACCCCCTTAACACAATCTAAAAGTGTAGTTTAGTGGTCAAGGAGGTTCAAAATCTACATAAGGTGCCCATTAGAATAACTATTAAGCAACAAATATAGTACATGTGCTTTATACTTCTCAGTGATAGATAATCTAAAACTTCAACCATTTTTTTGACTGAAATAATCTTTTAAAATATTTGAAAGGCTTTTTATAAATATTTGGATATGAACGCAACAAATAATAATAATTAAAAACAAAAACTCAAAGACAACAGAAAATCCCGGAAAGTTCTAAAGATTCTTCATAAAGATCAGTTCAAAGACCAAAACTATCAAAATCCAAAATTCTGCAAGAAACCAAAGAATTTTTTTTTGCAAGAAGTAGGAAACAGAGACGAAACGTGAAAAAAAGGGAAGAGAGAAGAAGAAACTAATTAAGATCATATGATAAAGGAAAATTAGGATACCCATTTTCAAGCAGGAATTTTGCCCTTATGAATGAGTGAAAAATTAATTTGAGCTTCATTCATGATATTAGAATCCTATAGGAATCTTGAAGTAGTAATTACTTTTGGGATTAAGTGTATTTATCTACTATTCCAAATTATGCGCCCAGGTATCAATTTCGAAACATGCATGAGTAAGTAAATCAAAATAAGGACCCAAGAATGTGAAATAAATAACGAAAATGTGAAAACCTGATTTCCAGATATTGAAGTCTTAGCTTCATAAGCAAAAATCACAATATGCAAAAGCCCAAAATTTAATAATCAGACCACATCACATGCCATATCATGGAAAAATTAGATCATATCAGAGAAAAATTAAAAAGATCTGATATTGAAAGAGTAAAGGAGAAAAGGGAATTTTTCCAACAAAAAAAGAAAATTGAAAAACTCACCAAAGAATTGTGAAGCAGTGAAAGTTCAACTTTTGAGGAGTAAGAAATATACTCGACAGTAGTAAAGAAAGTGGCACAAGTGTAATTTGATGGAGAGCCTACACGTGTTCAATAGGCCCACAAAGAGCAAAAGCCAACGAATAGGCCCAAATATTGAAGTACAATTTAGATAACTATATTTTGTACAGCAAATTACAACAGTGTTCGTCGTGTTCGTCCTCTTCAAACTCTCGCTTCTAAATATTAGTATTAGTAATACCGGCTCGCAATCAGTGTTTGTACCAAATCATATTAACTTATCATGGTTTGTACACTGTTGTATTTTGTGCACATTGGTAGTGGATGATAGGTCCGCTCCTCTACTCTTCTCTATTTAAATACCAGTTCGAACCTGTGACATGCGCCTAACCCATGCTTCATGCGTTGGGCTCTTACCTGCTAGATTACTTATGCAAACTCTTTGCCACAAAGGTCAAATCTAGCTTCTTGGGTTGGGAAGTAGCAGTATTTTGGCCTTCTCCTGGAACTTGAACCAACAGATACAACAAACAACAACTACCTCTCGGTCCTAAACAAAGTTGGGGTCAGCTATGAGTCCTCACTTCTTTTTTTAAGCTCAACTCATACCATCTTCATGCCAAAATAAAATAGTAGATAGTGAAAATAAGTTAAACTTGCACTAAACAGATGTTTTGCTAAAATAAAGAATAAACTAGTGTTCTTTCTTTTATAACATGGTGTAGGGCCAGTTTGCACTATTCCACCCCGAGTACCTACTACCTCCACCAGCACAGGTACCAGATAATTCTGTCAACCAAGGATTAGGCAGATAAGAAGAAATCAGCTAGTGTTTTTTGTCTCTGCTAGGAGGTGAAGAACAAACTAGTGTTCTCGTAGTCAGTAACATATCAGCTAGAAGCAATAGCAGTTATAGGTCTTATAGAGTGAGTCACTTGTCTCTTAATATTAAAGGAACAAAATAGAAAGTGAGTCACATGTTGAATAGATACTTTAACTATGATTGAATCTATATTTAATTTGGAAGCAATTTACCAGAAAAGAGGACAGGAAAAGGAAAGATGTTGATCTGTTTCACCAACATTTACATGTTTTGGAGAAAAAGAACTCTTGATCATATGATTGAAGCCCCAGTACAAAATGGTAAGACACAATAAACAGCTGCCCCCGACCAGTATATAGAGTTCGACCATTTTGTCCCCTCGACTAAGTATGTCGTACACTAGCATTTTCACGGAAGCATTCATATGAAGGAACGAAATCAAGACAGACATTGATGATGCAAACTTCATTTAGCTTTCTGTGATTTCTTGCAGCATTTCTACCACCTTCTTCATCTTTGGTCGTTTTGCTGGTGTCACGTCAGTGCACAGCAACGCAACCTTTAACGCTGCTAACATTTCCTTTCTCCAAGAAAAAGAAATGGTGCTAAGCCTTGCATCGAGTATCTGTTCCGGTGTTTCCCCCCTCGTAGGTGCACCATGTACCCATTTAACCAAATCTATTCCTTCACCAAAATCGTCATCAACAGGTAATCGAGTGGTAAGGATCTCGAGCAAAACAACCCCATAACTATAAACGTTTCCAGGAGCTGTTACTTGCATTGTATATGCATACTCTGTTCAGAGAGAGAAAACTAGTCAATACCAAATATACAATCTCTATAAACGAAAAAAAGAGAACGATAAGTATGTGTTTGAATAATAGAATACCTGGGGGAATATATCCAAATGAGCCGGCAACAGCACTGATACTTGCAGTCCCTCTAGATGGATCCAGAAGCCTAGATATTTCAACTTCACTAACCAAAGGCCTGAAATTAGAATCAAGAAGCACGTTCCCCGAAGAAATGTCAAGATGGATGATGGCCACATGATGGAGGAATGCCAATCCTTCTGCAACTCCAACGGCGATGGCAAGTCTTGTTGGCCAGTCCGGTTTATATTCAGGTTCCTGGCTAGAGTTATGAAGATATTGAGCCAACGTCCCGTTTGCATAATATTGATGCAACAGAAGAACAGCGTCTTCATAGATTCCAAACCCGATAGGCCTGGCTAGGTTATCATGAACGAGCTTACTAAGCTTTTCAAGCTCTCTGATCATCTTACTCTGGTGATGAATTATAGTTCTGTCCATAGACTTTAGTTTCTTAACCGACAAAATCATCCCGGAAGGCATGTCTGCTCTATAGACGGTGCTGAAAGTACCAACACTAATCTTATTTGAGTCTTTCATGACTGCTTTTACAACTGCATCAAAATCAATTGCTTGCTTTAGATTGTCAACGAAGACATTTCCCGCTAGTATAACTGGTTTGCTAGAAGTTTCCTCAATGGTAATTCCAGCTTCCTTGGCAGCTGCTTTCTCTTGATTTTCCCTCATCATGAACAGCAAAACAACCACTGTAACAGATACAAAAACTGCCAAACCAGAACCAATAACAGCCAAAACAATTCGGTAAGAAACCTTGTGACCGTAAATGCGGTGGTTATAACCATTTAGATCTCCACAACCACCACTCAAGGGATCACCACAGAGCCCTTTGTTTCCAAGAAAGCTTGAATTAGGACTTTTCTGAAATGGTGCAAAAGTAGGTATTGGTCCAGTGAATCGATTGCTTGAAAAATTAACCTCTATCAAACTCTGCATGCCCTTCAACGCCGCTGGAATATTCCCGGATAGCTGATTATCAGAAACATCCAAAGAAACCAACTTGTCAAGTTTTCCTAAATCCTGAGGCAATTGACCATGGAGATGATTATGACTCAAATTCAGTGAAATCTGCAAGTTCTTCATATGACCAATCTCAGAAGGGATACTTCCAATAAGTTCATTATTCCCCATTTGCAACTCAAGCAATTTTACACAGTTCCCTATCTCATGAGGTATCTCCCCTCTAATTAAGTTCTCCCCCAACAGCAAATATTGCAATCTTGAGGTATTGCATATATCCGCTGGTATCGTGCCATTGAACTTGTTGTTGCTCAAGTCAAGCTTATTGAGATTCTTGCACTTAAGAACTGAAGTTGGAATCTCACCATAGAGGTTATTACCAGAAACAATCAATTCTTGAAGATTGTTGAGCTCACCAAACTCAGGAGGAATAGTTCCATAAAACTCATTCGACGCTAAATTAAGCAGTGTAAGATTAGAGCATTTGGCAAACTCTGAGACAATTTCACCAGACAAACTGTTACTATCTGCTTCAAAATAAGTAAGACTACTGATATTCCCAATTGCTTTAGGGACGCCACCGATCAACTTGTTATTCCCAATCCTAATACTTGAAAGTCCTTTACAATTCCCAATAGACTCAGGAATAGTTCCATTCAACTTATTCTGAGTCAAAACCAGAAATTTAAGATTCCCTTTAGCACAAATGCTCTCAGGAATAGTACCTTGAAGCTGATTTGAATGCAAGTTCAACAAAGAAAGCTCCGAGTTTACGCCTAAGTTAAATGGAATATCACCACTAAACTCATTCTCATAAGCTGCAAGAACCTTAAGATTGGTCAAATTACCAACCCAAAATGGAATAGAACCATTTAAACTATTGGTAGATATTTGAAAATCTTGCAAATTTTCCAACCCCTTAAGCTCATTAGGTACAAGTCCAGTGAGCCAATTGTTTGAAATGTTCAATGCCTTAAGGTTTCTAAGCTTACCTAATTCACTAGGAATTGAGTTTTCAAACTTATTAAAAGACAAATCAAGATACTGAAGCATAGACAAATTCCCAAATGATAATGGAATTGAACCTTGGAAATTATTATGAGAAAGGTCTAGCCATTTCAGTGCTTTGAGCTCAGATATTAGAGTCACATTACCTTGTAATCTAAAACCAGAAAGATCAAGTCTTTCTACCATTGAATTGTTTGAGCTGCAACTAATGCCAGCCCAAGAGCAAAAATCAGTTGTGTTCACACCCCACCCTGGTATTAATAGCTCTTTCCCAATTGCTTCCACTACATTCTGATCATTAAAAACTAATTGGGAATTTCCAAGTTGAAATCTTGATAATAACAACACTACAAACACAGTTGTTAACAAGCTCAAAATTGCCATTTGGGGGGGGGGGGGGGGCCTTCAAGAAACCACCTTTTCTTCAATTTCTTCTTTTTTTCTTCCTTTTTCCCCTCTAACACAACCAAATGGAACAATCAAGAAGCCATTAATGAAGAAAATGGGGCTTTGTAGACAAAAAGATTGAGTCTTGAAATGCACAAGAAAGCTCAAAATTGGCTCAAAATTGCCATTTGGGGGGGGGGGGTGTTATATAAGAAAACACTCTTTCTTCAACTTCTCTTCTTTTTTTTCCTTAGCCCTCTAAAACAACAATCAAGAAGTCATTAATGAAGAAAAAAGGGGCTTTAGAGACAAAAGATTGAGTCTTTAAATGCACAAGAAAGCTTAAAATTGGCTCAAAATTGACATTTTTGGGGTTTTTTTATATATAAGAAAACAGTCTTTCTTCAATTTCTCTTCTTTCTTTTTTTCTTTTTTTCCTCTAAAGCAACAATCAAGAAGCCATTAATGAAGAAAAAAGGGGCTTTAGAGACAAAAGGATTGAGTCTTGAAATGTTCAAGAAATGTGACTATTTGAGGAATCTTGAAAATGGAACATGACCAAAAATGCTGGAAAGCCCTTAAATTTAGGAAATAAAATGTACCAACGAAGAAAAACCCATGTCAGAAATGAAGAAAACAGTGTGTGTGTGTGTAGAAGAAGAAAACAAACAAACAAATACTAAAAAACAAAGGGACACAGAAAACCTGGGACTAAGCTAGACTAGCTGAGCTGAAAACAATATTTAAGAGTATAAAGAAACAAGTGACTAATTGTTAGTGTAGTACCAAGTTGTTCAGAAAAACAAAATTTGGAGTAGATTAAGGTTGCAGAGAAAAAAAAAATGGATTTTCAAAGGACAAACATGGAGCTAGACTGTGAGGGGGGTGGGGTGGGGAATGGGTACAACGTTGATTATGTAACTGATTTTCAAGGGGTCAGGTGTTTTTGTGTGTGTTTATATGTCTGTTGTGTTTTTTGCTTTGTATAGAGAAAAAGAGTGACATAAAAAGAGGGAAAAGTGTGTTGGAATTTCTGGAAAAAAAGGTTAAAAAGAGGAATCTGTGAGTAATACTAACAGAGGGATATAGTATTTTTTTACAATCATCCCATATTGAAAGTCCACTAAAAAAGCCGTTTGGTGCACGAAATATATTATGTCACGCAGGATTTAGGATTCGGAGAAGAACCGCACTCCAAGAGAGTGTAATATAGGCATTTTATCCTAATGCAAACATCATTAGCTAATTTTACGTATCGAATCCGTGACCTATAGGTAGGTGCGAAGCTACACTATAGTAAGGGTGGTCAATTGACCACTCTTCGTCGAAAAATAACATTACATATATAGGTAAAATATTAAGTCTTTTTAGAAGGAATATTAATTTGTCTGAGATTCTTTTTTTTTTTTTTTAAGTTTGAACACCTCACTTGCACAAAAATAACTATACTGTTATTTTAATTGAAGTGTCACAGGAAATGAGGAGTCATGAGTCAATGAAACTGTTTAAGTCTACTGTAACTGTTAGTCTGCCTCCTTAGCTGGTTACACATTTTCCTTCTTTTTCCAGTTAGGACAACAGTGTGCTGAGTTGTTCTTGTTTGAAATTGAGGATAAAGATGTTCAATCCTTATAACGGAATTGTAATGATTCTGTATTATAGATGGCCAAATTCATAGACAGCCCTCAACATGTCCTCTTCATTACTTTTCTGCTATTTAAACATGATGAAAATCGTTTTTTTTTTAATCGAGGCCTTGTATAGGTCCAAATTTGGTGACTTAGCGGTAACAAATAAGTAAGACCAAGAACGGGGTCTACCGTAATATAACGACCGAAGGTTATTCTCACAAAGGTTGGTGTCAAAAGCGGGCAGCCGAGATAAGAGCATAACAGTAGCATAGATTCAGAAGTGGACATAAAGAATATTCTTTTAGATATTCCTTATGTTATACTTTTTAGAATTTTTGGGAAATATCCCTTATAAATAGGAAAAGATAGGAAACAAAAAGGTAATCTTATGAACCTTTGGAGAAAAATACATTGTAAAGGTTGACAAAAGAGAATATCAAAAAGTTGTCTTGTTTATTGATAATATTATTGAAGCACGCGTTCTTCAATCTTTATCCATAAATCCAAAGATTTCATATACATCCTGACTTCTTACTTTTTCACATCGTAGACAGAGGAAAGAAACATCTCAATCATATAATAATTGGGTGGTAGATCCTTTCTCATTACATTCATTGTCATTATTTACAATTATTACATATTTATGTCATCATATTTATTGTCAATCATAGTGTGTTAAATCCGTTATTTAATGCTCTTGAGCCCTACTCGTTTCACAAGTGCTATATTTTATTCGGTCTAGAATCTATTAAGTTCAACTAAGATTCGCCCCTTTAATTCATCATTAATTGGTTTAACAATTATTTGTTCAAACAATTTGGCGCCGTCTGTGGGGAGGTCTTAGTTGAAATTTTAGCTCCTTCTAGATCACAAAAAAGACTGTCATCTCTTCTTCGCTTGTACAAACTAATGATGGTAGGAAAAGGAGAAGCAAGACAGAAAGCCATAGCAGGTGTCACTACCAACATTTTGAACACTATCAACGAGGATGACAGGGAAGACAACGAGAATGTAACACCAAACGCTACACTCAAGCGGAGTGACTCACCTCACCCCCCCCCTCATGAGAGTGTAACCGCTTCACGCGAGAGAGGAGCGTCAACGTCCACGGCTGAGGAAACACCACCAGCAGTGAGAAAATTATTGGAAGAATGGATGACGAGCACTCTAAACAACATACTCGACAAACTCGTGCAAAAGGAGAATAGAAACACCGTGGAAGCAGATATTACAATGATCACCGGCGAATAGTCCCCCCCTCCCACAAACAGGTAACACTCACACCACTGCTGATGCAGGTAATGACGCAACGATAGCTATTCTGGAGACAATTGAAGAAATGGAAAACGAAAACAAGGCACTCCGCGACCAGATGAGAGAGCATCAAGAAAGGGTCGATAAGATACCGGGCGCCCCAAAGTTGCTACCAAAACGAGACATTGGTCGGTTCCTCGAACAACCGTACAGTGAGGAAGCGGCTCCACATGCCATTCCCAAAACCTTCAAAATGCCACCGTACTTAAAGATATACGACGGTACTACAGACCCCGAAGATCACATCATCCATTATGTCACGGCGGTGAAGGGCAACGACCTTTCAAAGGAGCAAGTACCATCAGTGTTACTGAAAAATTTCGGCGAAACCCTAACGGAGGGAGCCTTAACCCGGTATTCACAACTGCCGGCATGGTGAATAGCAACGTTCGAGGAAATGGCCGACAAGTTTGTCACTGTCCATGTCGTGGTTAAAAGGCGGAGGCCAGGGTGAATGATATATTCGTCGTTAGGCAATCACTTGGCGAGGGACTCAGGGACTTCCTCGCCCGGTTTAATAGGGTGAGAATGAGCCTACCAAATGTATCAGAAGGGATGACGGTAACAGCTTTTCAGAACGAGTTGAACAGGAATGGGTCAAGAGCAAACAAAAAGTTACTAAGCAGGCTCATGAAATACCCTCCCACCACTTGGGAAGAAATCCACAATGCCTACTGCGCCGAGGTGAGAGACAACGAGGACGACCTTAATGTCCTGACCCAACGGTTAACATCAGTTCAAACGGAGTCAAGAAACGATCGTCGTAACGATGGACGAAGAGATCAATCGGGCCCCTGTCCCAATCGAGAAATACATCAACCCTATGTCAGAACAGTCGTCCCACCGTCTCCTCGACATGCGGAAGGGCCGTCCATGCTACATATAGGGACTCAACGAAACGAAAGAGGTATGCCTCCATTCCTATCTGCTCACAATTTTTGCGTTTCCCCTTCAGAAATAGTGCACGCACTAGAGAAGCTTGGCACAAAGGTGAAATGGCCACAGAAGATGAAGTCTGACCCAAGTACCAATAGTCGAATGTCCTCTGTGAATATCACTAGGAGCGGGGTCACAAAACTGAGGAATGCATAGCTCTACGGCAAGAGGTAGTAAAAATGTTGAACCAAGGGCACCTGAGGAAACTAATGAGCGACCGTGGACGAGCTAACTTCGGCCGCGGGCGTGAACAACATCAGGTCCCTCCAAAGCTACCCTCACCCGCTCGCACCATCTAAATAATCAGCAGTAGAGGCGATGAAGCAATGATCAACCATACGAAGTTCACCACCACACACAAATTGAAGCGGTCGATCACCCACGAACGGTATGACGACCTCGGAGACAGTATCATCTTCGATAAGTCAGATACCGACTGTTTGGATTTCCTACATTTCGACGATCTTGTTATTACTTTATGTATTTCAGATATTGATGTGACAAGAATAATGGTAGATGACGGAAGCAACGCGTGTATTATCCACTCTCGAGTCCTCACACAAATGAGACTTAAAGACAAGATAGTACCACGCTGCATAACACTAACAGGTTTTAACAATGCAGTTGAGCGAACCTCTAGGGAGATAACGCTACCCATTCTGGCTGGGGCGTTAGCCTAGAAACAACATTCCACGTCGAACCAAGACACAGCTTACAACGCCATCATAGGGTGGCCATGGATACACGCATGAGAGCCATCCCGTCAAGCCTATATCAAGTGATCAAGTTCCCTACTCCGTGGGGGATATTCAGCACTCGAGGCGAACAACACACCACCCAAGAATATTATTGTATCACCCAGGATTGCACATTACCTCGACAACTAAAGGGAACAGACTCAGAAGCATAGCAATTACCAAAGTCGTGGACCGGACTCGACGCACAAACAAACATCATCAGAGACGCCAACATCATTGAAGCCACTTAGTTAATGGTAAAAGACCTCGATCTTGTCCAACTAGACAGCATCGACAACAGCAAGAGGGCTTACATCGGACATACACTCTCAAACCTAGGAAAATTTCATAAGTTTTTAATTGACAATGCCGATTTATTTGCCTTCTCCCATGCAGATATGTCGGGCATCCCGAAAGACGTCACCACACACAAGTTGAACGTCGACCCATTCTACCAACCAATGCGGCAAATAAGAAGAAAATTCAATGCCACAATCAACGAGGCCGTCAATAATGAAGTGGATAAGCTACTCGCCAATGGTTCCATATGGGAATTAAATACACCCAATGGGTCGCAAATATGGTCATGGTAAAAAAGAAAAACGGGAAATGGCGGATGTGTGTGGATTTCACAAACGTAAACAAGGCATGCCCAAAAGACTCCTTTCCTTTGCCTCACATCGACCAGCTCATCGACGCAACAGCGGGACACGAATTGCTAAGCTTCTTGGATGCCTACTCGGGTTACAACCAAATCCTCATGGAGGAGGAGGACCAGGAGAAAACTACTTTTATCACCCATCAGGGAACGTACTGTTATAGAGTCATGCCATTTGGGTTGAAGAACGCAGGGGCAACGTACCAAAGGTTGGTCACCAAGATGTTCAAGGATCAACTCGACAAAACGATGGAAGTTTACATCAATGACATGTTGGTCAAATTAAAAAGGAAAGAAGACCACATCGACCACTTAAAAGAGGCCTTTGGTATATTAAGGCAGTACGACATGGAATTATACCCCAAAAAATATGCCTTCGGGGTAACCTCGGGCAAATTTCTCAATTTCTTGGTATCACAAAGAGGCACCAAGGTCAATCCAGATCAAATCAAAGCCATTGAAGGGATACTTGAAGTGTTGATCAGCAAGAAACAAGTGCAAAAACTGACCGATCGTGTAGCCTCCCTGTCGAGATTCATCTCACGATCATACGACGGATTCCACAAATTCTTCAACATGCTGAAAAAAGACAACGGGCTTCAGTAGAATTCAGAATGCATAGATGCCTTGAGGGAACTAAAGTCATACTTGTCCTCGCCCCCGCTGCTTACCAAAGAAGAACCTAGCAAACGCCTTCTAATATAATTGGCCATCTCAGAAGTCGTGGTAAGTGCAGTGTTGGTCCGCGAAACAAAGGTACGCAATCTCCAATTTATTACATTAGAAAAACCTTGGTCGACGCCGAAACGAGGTACCCCCACCTTGAGAAATTGCCCTTAGCATTGGTTATAGCTTCACGAAAGCTTAGACCCTATTTTCAGTGCCATTCCATAACGGTGGTAACGAACTTCCCCCTGCGAAGCATCCTACACAAAGCTAAATTGTCGGGGGACTGGACAAGTAGGCCATAGACATGAGCGAGCATGATATAACCTATCAACCGCGAACAATGATAAAATCGCAGGTACTCGCCGACTTCGTCGCCGATTTTGGTACCAAAATAATGCCCGAGGTTGAGTAGGAAGCTTCTCGTACCCCTCCTAGGCTACTCAACCTATGGGTCCTATACACCGATGCCACATCCAATGAGTCAGGATTTGGATTGGGACTCATACTCGAGGTCTCAACAGGCAAAGTTATACGCCAATCCATAAGGTGCCTAGATATGACTAACAATGAGGCCGAGTATGAGGCCGTAATTGCAAGATTAAAGCTAGCCCTCAAATACAGAGCACGACGAGTCGTCCTCAGATGCGACTAACAACTCGTCGTCAACCAAATTACAGGGACTTTCCAAATCAAAGAGCAGAGGTTACAAAAGTACCAAGCAGAAATTCATAAATTACTGCTAGAATACGATAAATGTCGACTCGACCAGATACATCGAGCACAAAACATCGTAGCAGATGGCCTCGCCAAATTAGCATCAGCCACCAAAAATATCACTAAAGAAAATGTGGTCACCCTCATTTACTCGTCAATAGATCAAATTGAGGTACACTCTATAAATTTGACTTGGGACTGGCAACCGCATCATGACATACTTGCAGGAGGGAGTACTCCCACAAGACAAAAGGAAGCTAAAAAGCTTTGAATGTAGGCGGCCAGGTGCAACATCATAAATCACGACCTATATTAGCCAGATTACGTCAAAAGGTGCACGAAGGCCATTGTGGTGCCCATACAGGCAACCGAGCCCTTGTCAGGTGCCTCAGTCGGGTAGGTTATTATTAGCCCACTATGAAGAAGGAAGCCGCTGATTACGTCAAAAGGTGTGAACAGTTCCAAAATTACACACCTATGATACATTAAGCGGGCGAACACCTCCACTCTGTCACTTCACCATGGTCGTTCATCAAATGGGGAATGGACATCGTCGGACCCCTCCCAGCAGAATGAGGTAAGATACGTTTTCTTTTGGTTTTAACTGACTACTTTTCCAAATGGGTGGAAGCAGGTGCGTTCACCCAAATATGCAAACAAGAAGTCATCACATTCATATGGAGGAACATCATATGCCGTTTCGACATCCCTAAAGAAATCAACTGTGGTAATGGGCCCCAATTCACCGAAAAGAAGACCATAAGTTCTTCGAAAAATGGCACATCACGCGAATACTCTCCATGCCATATCATCCCGATGGTAATGGGAAAGCCGAATCCTCCAACAAAACAATATTGAAAATCTTAAAGAAAAACTTGAGGACGCCAAAGGGTTATGGCCAGAATTGTTACCAAAAGTACTATATGCCTATCGCACCATGCCAAAAAACGAGCACAGGCAAAACGCCATATTTACTAGTCTACGGGACTGATGCCATGATACCTGTTAAGGTCGGGGAGCCTAGCCTGAGATAACCTGAAAGCGGATAAAACAATGACGAGAACAGGAAAAAAGACCTCGACGAGGCAGAAGAACGAAGAGACATGGCTTACGTAAGAATGATTGCCCAAAAACAACAAGCATAAAGGTACTACAACAAAAAAGCCAAAATACGACCACTCAAAGTCGGAGACTATGTTCTCAAGGCCAAAACATAAGCGAGCAAAGACCCGAAAGAAGTCAAACTGGGAACCAATTGCGACGGGCCATACAAAATCACGGCAGCAACAAACAAATGAGCATTCCAACTAGAAACAATGGAAGGAAAATTGCTGCAAAACTATTGGAATGTCGCCCACCTCATATATTTTAACTTCTGAAAAAGGACGCCCCTCAAGTCGTACTCTTTTTCCCTCACTCGAGTTTTGTCCCAATTGGGTTTTCTCGGGGAGGTTTTTGACGAGGCGACGAAAGGGACGTCTCTAAGTTCAAGTATTATTCATCACCCCACCTGCCGACTGCTTCCCCAGGCAGGACGATAAAGGGACTAGATACATGGAAGCTTCTCTAATATATGTATGAAACGGACATGTATAACATTCTTCAGTGAATGAAATAAAGCAACATTTTGTACTCTCCACCAAGATATTCTTAAGTGAATGAAATAAAGTAACATTTTGTACTCTCCACTAAGATATTCTCCAATGAATGAAATAAAGCAACATTGTGTACTCTCCCCCAAGATATTCTCCAATGAATGAAATAAAGCAACATTTTTCACTCTCCATCAAGCTTCTTTTTCGCATCCCGCATTCGACCTCGCTTGAATTACTTAACATTCGACATCGCTCGAATCACTTAACGTTCGACATCACTCGAATTACTTAACATTCGACATCACTTGAATTACTTAACATTCGACCTCGCTTGAATTACTTAACATTCGACCTCGCTCGAATTACTTAACATTCGACCTCGCTCGAATCACTTAACATTCGACCTCGCTCGAATCACTTAACATTCGACCTCGCTCGAATCACTTAACATTCGACCTCGCTCGAATCACTTAACATTCGACCTCGCTCGAATTACTTAACATTCGACCTCGCTCGAATTACTTAACATTCGACCTCACTCGAATCACTTAACATTCGACATCGCTCGAATTACATAACATTCGATATCTCTCGAAGTACTTAACATTCGATTTCGTTCGAATTACTTAACATTCGACCTTGCTCGAATCACTTAACATTCGACCTCACTCGAATCACTTAACATTCGACATCGCTCGAATTACTTAACATTCGACCTCGCTCGAATCACTTAACATTCGATCTCGCTCGAATCACTTAACATTCGACCTCGCTCGAATTACTTGACACTCGACCTCGCTCGAATTACTTTACACTATACTATTAACTACGCCAAAACATTACACATAAGCAGGCAAAAAGCTAAGGACTCCACCGCATAACAAACAAAAATGACAAGTCGGGAATATACAGCAAAAAGGTAATCATTCTATTACAACTGTTATATTAAAAATGTTTTACAAAGGGACCGAAGACGCCCTTATAAAAATAGCAAGGTAAAACAAAAATAAGTACAACAGCCCTACGCCGTGTCATCCCTTCGGCGTACTCATCATTATACCAAGAATAGAAGACGAGCCTATCTGCATCATCAACATCGTCCCCGCTAGGCGTATCAGGATCATAACTGTCACACCTCCATTTTCCGCGCCCGAGAGGGTGCAAGGGAGTTTTTTCCAATTAAAGGACAACCGAAACGGGATTGGTTTAATTATTTCAGAGTCGCCACTTGGGAGATTTAGGGTGTCCCAAGTCACCAATTTTAATCCCGAATCGAGGAAAATAATGACTCTATATTACGGTCTGCGTACCAGAAATCCGGATAAGGAATTCTGTTAACCCGGGAGAAGGTGTTAGGCATTCCCGAGTTCCGTGGTTCTAGCACGGTCGCTCAACTGTTATATTTGGCTTATTTATCTGATTTTTAATACAATATGAACTTATGTGCAAACTTTAACTTTTAACCACTTTATTATTATTGTTTTTTACAAGAATGTGAACATCGCTTAAAACACGTCTTTGAACTGCGTCACACGAAATGCACCCACAATCCGGAACGCATTTTATTTGATGTTTTGAGATTTGGCTTCTGGTCGCATGAAATGCACACCTGAACTTAAGCAAGTAAATTATTAAACACGCGCCTAAAGAGACTATCGCGTTATTATTTTGCGGAGGCCGTGAAATTCGCTAAACGACCCTCCTGAATTCTAAGTAATTTTAAACAAGTATTTACTGAGGGCCCCGCAATTTGTATTTTTATTCGGCGAGGCTCATCTCATCCTTATTTTTTAAAATGAATTTGTAACATCATGGACACGCATCTCGAACCACGTCACAATCAATGTACCCGTGATTAGAAACACATTTCGATTCCGTTGAGATTTGGATTTGGGTCACATCAATGTGCACCCGAGTTTACGAAGGTAAGATTTATTAAGGCGCGTCCTAAAGAGTCTAACGTATTGTTATTTTAGGAAGGTTGTGAGATTTGCTAAACAACCCGTCCTGGAAACTAAATGTTTCACTAATATACATTTAACAAGGGCCCCGCCTCTGCGTTTTGTTTATTTTTATCGAGGCTCATCTCGTTGTTATTTTTAAAGGATATCCTATAGCAACTACGTTTCTCGTCGTGTTTGTCTCTATCAATTGAAAGCAGTAAATAGCCTTAGTTGATTATAAAACCGGATTTAAAGTGCTATTACAGAATAATAAAACTTGACTGCACTTATGGACAACTAGTCGCAAATTATGGGCCAAAACCTAGCTCATGCGAGATGGCCAGACTTGGGCCCTGTTTTTCCGATACAGGCCTAGCTGATTTTTTCGATTTGGGCTCGGCCTTCCTGAGGTTGAGGCCTAGAACTGATTCTTTGTTCTTTATCAATTTATATGTGACAAACTAGCAAAAGGGGAAAGAACTTTAACTCATGTGGATAGTTTTCCTATTTTGGCCTACATTATAGAATATACTACACCATCAGACTAAGTCTAAAATACAACTTATTACACTGGGAATGTTTTTCACCTAACAGCATACATACATGACTATCATTCATTAACCTACATTGATATACTGAGCATGTAGGCTACTTCTATTATACAAACGAAAATGTAACTATTTTATGACATTTAATGTAACAGTTCATGTATACATAAAAAAACAATCTGCAGGTCCTCTCTTTTGCATTCATGCTCAAACTCTCAGTTACATTGGTGGTATCAATTGTGTACCTGGTAAGGAAAGGAAAGGAAGAAGGAGAGTGATCAGTTGAGTAGTGTGCAGTAATCACAGCATCAACAGATACACAGCAACAGCACAGCAACAAACCAACAACCAAGATTGTTTTCCACAGTCCACGAACAACCAACAATGATTCCCAGAATAAATGAAGCCAGCAAATAGTCGAGTGCCAAACCAATAATTCCAGACGAAGAGTAATGATACACCAGAAGTAAAAGAAGTTCAATGCAGCAAATAACAACAGTTCAGCAACCAACAAACAGCTCAGTCAATGCAGATGACAGAACTTGGCCAAGGCAGCTTGACCAATATGAATTCTTATTCAACTTTCAGATGGTGTTTGGTTATAATCTATTTTGGAAACTAACTTATGTTTTTCAGCTTTCTTTAAACTCAGTAAACCTTTCTTCAGACTAAAAGTTTCAGCTTTAAGACTAAAAATTCCAGCCTTTTGTTTTCTCTTTTTCTGAAGACTAAAAGTTCAGCCCTTTTTAAGTTCTCAAATGGCCTATTTATAAGCCAAATGATCCAGTGCAGCTGAGCTGCCCTCGTGCTGCAACTTGCAGCCTGCCCATACTCTTTAGAGCCCATGCCTAAGCATCTTTTGGTGCCAGCCCCTTTATTCCCCACGCCTGGTTTTTGTTTAATCCAGAATTATGGGCTCATTTTATTTATTCATTTTAAGCCCCATACCCTTGTGTCTTGTTTCCCATTAGTATTAGTTTAATCTTAATTAGTACCCTACTTGTCAGCTTCATTTAAACTAATCTTTCTGTCCTTTTTGACACCCCAGAATACCCCTGCTTAACCTTGATTATTACTGCCCTGCCTATTGCAGCATCAGGGCAGTTTTGAACTGATGAAAGTTCAAATTCAAGGCTGCCTGGGCTGAGCCTTTTCAGTCATTTTTACAATGCAAACAAACCATTTTAAACAATGCTGGGGCATTCAGTTAGTGGCAACGTTCAATTAGTCATGCGACATTATTAGCTCGTTTGATTCATTAGTTATAGAAAACTAATCGACGACAATTATCGAGTCGACTATACTAATTATAACAGGTAATAATCAGTCGTTCAAATAAACAACACATACGGGGACCTAAAGGGCTTCGGACAACTTGGTCAGTCACTAGGAACCTATATAAGTTATTCATGCGACGACTATATTAATCGGACATGCTTATCATAGGATGCATTCAAATCATACACAAAAACCATCGACCAAATAAAGGTCTTTACAGAGATGAAAGAAATCCGAATGAAAAATAACAGCATAACAAACAAACACAACGGAATATGCTGACAACTTAATTAGAACTAAAACGAAAGAAAGGAAAACTTACCCAAAAAGGTTTGAAATCAAAACGACCCAAATTCTGATTCAACTTCGAACTCTTGAGGCCGAACAAACTTTAATCAGGGTGTTCTCACATGAGAACACCTTGATTAAGGTCTTTTAGACCTCAAACCCTTGTCCAGACCGGCCGGATTCCCCAGGTGCATGTGTTCTAAGGTCTGGATTTCCAGATCTGATTTTTAGGAAGTTGTGGGTAGATTCGGACCAAACCAAGCTTGGTTTGGTCACGAGGAAGGTCAGGGGAATGTCTGGTATGAAGATGGGGTGGTTTGGCATAGGTCTGGGTTCGACTTGGGGACGAAGGGGTGGGGTGTTAGTATAGGGGGCGTGGGTGTCAGGGAAGGTTTATATATGGTCTATGGGATTGGATCTGAGCCGTTAGATCAGATGATCTCAACGGCTTGGATCTGAGGGTGAGAACTGAGACGGGGTCGTTTGGTAGTTAAACGGGGTCGTTTGGTTTAAGTGATGGGTTGGGTCAGATTTGGGTCGGGTTTGAACCTGGGTTATTGAAAGTGATCCTGGACCGTTGGATTGGATTGATTGGAACGGCTGAGATGGATTGGCCTGAAACGGTGTCGTTTCAGGAGGTGTCTGGGCAACCGAATTTGGACTGGGCCTGAGTGCTGGTTGGGCCAGTTATTTTGTTTAATTTTTGGCCCAAACCGATTTCCTTCACTTTTGTTTTCTAATTTCATTTTTTTTCTTTTAAAACAAAAAATAAAAATAAAAATGATAAATAACGAAATTAAAACTAAACAACAATGCAACATTTTAACACAATTACCACAAAATTATTTAAGTAAGTTAAAAACCTAGAACAAACGATGCACACATATATATCTATTTTTTGAATTTTCTTTTACTGACCGAATTATGGTTTAATCATCCTGACATACATATTTTGTTTGTTAATGATTAAATGCAAAAATGGACAGATCCACAAATGACTAACAACACATGTCACGAAAACTCAAACATTTGTACAGCGAAACCATTTGTTACTATTTTTATTTTCTTTTGGAGCGATTGCTCGTAAAGCAAAAATTACGTGCTTACAGCTGCCCCTCTTTGCACGAAGACACGAAGGGTTTTCGCGCAAAGATAAGCGAGCGATTTTTGCCCGTCCGAATACTCCGTGTGAAGCATTTTTTGAAAAAGATTTGACCGAACCTTTGCTTCAGAGGTTTCCTACATATCCTGGGCTGAAACAGGAATCAGGTCAATGTAGTTCGGGAAATTTTGGTAGCTGGGACTACCGTGTGACTGTATTGCTTGCTGCTGTTGTGCGCTGTCGCATGCTGCTGTAGGATGCTACTGCTCAACCGATCTCCCTGTTACATTGCTCTAAAAGGAAAAACAAGAAGTTAAGCTAGAGTATGAGATCTTATCCATCTCCAACTTGTTCTTGTTGTCTTGCTTTCTTGTCGGCTAACGCTTTCTTCTGACGCCTTTATTTTGTGAACTTGGAGATGATGCTGACCCTTCACCTTTTCTGAATGTCAGTTCTCATCACTTTGCTTGATTTGCTGGGAACATGGCTTTCCTCCTTAAATCTTTCAATGGTTTCTTCAGCGGTATGACTTTTCATCAGAATCGTCATGTTGGGCATGCCATAGCGTTCTCAAACTGCTTCTTCTGAGACGTGTTCCTTCTTCCTTTTGAATGTGCGCTTGCTTTTGCAGCCTTCTGCTTCTTAGTGCTGGGGATTTTATTGTTTCCTGCTTGGGGATCTCTGTTGTAACCTTCCGTCTTCAGGTGGGGCTACTGATTCCAAAATCTAGAGCTAAAATGTATTCCCGCATTATACTGGTGGGCGACCTAGAACTTAAAATGCATTCCCGCATTATACTGGTGGGCGACCTTGAACTTAAAATGTATTCCCGCATTATACTGGTGGGCGACCTAGAACTTAAAAGTATTCCCGCATTATACTGGTGGGCGACCTAGAACTTAAAATGTATTCCCGCATTATACTGGTGGGCGACCTAGAACTTAAAAGTATTCCCGCATTATACTGGTGGGCGACCTAGAACTTAAATGTATTCCCGCATTATACTGGTGGGCGACCTAGAACTTAAAAGTATTCCCGCATTATACTGGTGGGCGACCTAGAACTTAAAAGTATTCCCGCATTATACTGGTGGGCGACCTAGAACTTAAATGTATTCCCGCATTATACTGGTGGGCGACCTAGAACTTAAATGTATTCCCGCATTATACTGGTGGGCGACCTAGAACTTAAATGTATTCCCGCATTATACTGGTGGGCGACCTAGAACTTAAATGTATTCCCGCATTATACTGGTGGGCGACCTAGAACTTAAATGTATTCCCGCATTATACTGGTGGGCGACCTAGAACTTAAATGTATTCCCGCATTATACTGGTGGGCGACCTAGAACTTAAAAGTATTCCCGCATTATACTGGTGGGCGACCTAGAACTTAAATGTATTCCCGCATTATACTGGTGGGCGACCTAGAACTTAAAATGTATTCCCGCATTATACTGGTGGGCGACCTAGAACTTAAAAGTATTCCCGCATTATACTGGTGGGCGACCTAGAACTTAAAATGTATTCCCACATTATACTGGTGGGCGACCTAGAACTTAAATGTATTCCCGCATTATACTGGTGGGCGACCTAGAACTTAAATGTATTCCCGCATTATACTGGTGGGCGACCTAGAACTTAAATGTATTCCCGCATTATACTGGTGGGCGACCTAGAACTTAAATGTATTCCCGCATTATACTGGTGGGCGACCTAGAACTTAAATGTATTCCCGCATTATACTGGTGGGCGACCTAGAACTTAAAATGTATTCCCGCATTATACTGGTGGGCGACCTAGAACTTAAAAGTATTCCCGCATTATACTGGTGGGCGACCTAGAACTTAAATATATTCCCGCATTATACTGGTGGGCGACCTAGAACTTAAAAGTATTCCCGCATTATACTGGTGGGCGACCTAGAACTTAAATGTATTCCCGCATTATACTGGTGGGCGACCTAGAACTTAAAATGTATTCCCGCATTATACTGGTGGGCGACCTAGAACTTAAAAGTATTCCCGCATTATACTGGTGGGCGACCTAGAACTTAAAATGTATTCCCGCATTATACTGGTGGGCGACCTAGAACTTAAATGTATTCCCGCATTATACTGGTGGGCGACCTAGAACTTAAATGTATTCCCGCATTATACTGGTGGGCGACCTAGAACTTAAATGTATTCCCGCATTATACTGGTGGGCGACCTAGAACTTAAAAGTATTCCCGCATTATACTGGTGGGCGACCTAGAACTTAAATGTATTCCCGCATTATACTGGTGGGCGACCTAGAACTTAAAATGTATTCTCGCATTATACTGGTGGGCGACCTAGAACTTAAATGTATTCCCGCATTATACTGGTGGGCGACCTAGAACTTAAAAGTATTCCCGCATTATACTGGTGGGCGACCTAGAACTTAAATGTATTCCCGCATTATACTGGTGGGCGACCTAGAACTTAAATGTATTCCCGCATTATACTGGTGGGCGACCTAGAACTTAAATGTATTCCCGCATTATACTGGTGGGCGACCTAGAACTTAAATGTATTCCCGCATTATACTGGTGGGCGACCTAGAACTTAAATGTATTCCCGCATTATACTGGTGGGCGACCTAGAACTTAAATGTATTCCCGCATTATACTGGTGGGCGACCTAGAACTTAAATGTATTCCCGCATTATACTGGTGGGCGACCTAGAACTTAAAATGTATTCCCGCATTATACTGGTGGGCGACCTAGAACTTAAAAGTATTGAAATTGCTTCCCCGTTCTTCCGAGAAAATTTTCGACAATTGGCAGAAAATTTTCTGCCCCGGTTTTGGTGACTTCCATGGCGGTGCATCTCGCTGCCATCATCAATCCTTTGTTTTCCTGCAGCAGACAAAAGGATTTAATTAGTTTTCATTGTGGTGGTAGAGGGTGCCTTTCCGGCGAGCGATTTTTCTCTCTTCCCCTTTTCTTGCTCTATGTCCCCATAATCGATTAACGGGTAGAGTTGCCTGCTGGGGGGGTCTCTAGCCTGCTGGGGATTGGCTTTCAATTAATTCCCCTTTCTGCTTTCTCTTTAAGCACATGCTGTGGGAGCCTGCTTTTAACTCCTGAAACCACTCCCTTTATGAGCTCACTTCCTCCGACATTATCGGGTATGATCACTGCATTGCCTGGGACCGGCCTTTAGGACTGTTTGTATTATCCTGCATTGGATGAATTCCCCTCCGGTTTCTGGTAGTAAGCTTTGAAAAATCCTTTCAAGACACATTTTAGGAAAAGAAATAAAAGCTAGAAAAAGGAGAAAATCTTTCTAAACGAATATTTTGGTGGGAGAAGAAACTCAAAAGAACTTATCTGGAGGATACGACTGGTCCCCGTGATCATGACGTGCACCATAGATTCCCGACCCAGTCTATTTGTATCAATCGATTTGCTCGATGGTCTGACTTGCTGGGGATGATAAATGACTGTCCATGCTGTTGCAAATGTGGTAGCTTTTGTTGATTCGTCTTGTCGCCTCATAGTGCCCTTCGAGGGGTTTTCACTAATGAGACTCTCTCTTTTCTCTCATCTCCCGGCGCCTTATGGTGCCTGCGAAGGTTTTCACCAATAAGACTCTCATTTCATATCCCTCATCTTACATCGCCTCTCGGTGCCTGTGAAGGTTTTCACCGATAAGACTCTCTCATTTTATTTCTTTCGAGGATTCGGGGTGTTGTAGATACGACCCTCTCTTCTGGGGATTCTTTTGACTATCAACTCATTCCCAGTCTTACGATCCTCTTCTTTGCTGGGGATCAGTGTATTATTCTCGGTCTTATTCGCCAGACTTGGCATCTCTCGAACATTGATCGGGAGGTCTTTTGGATGTTGATGTTGGTTTTTGTGTGGGATTGAAGAAAGGCTACAAAAATGAAAACAATTTGAAGGGTGATGTGCTACAACTTTTGGAATCAAACCTTTGTTGGAACTTAAAACATAACCTCTGCCCCAGTTTTCTTGCTTGGGGAATTTATTTTTTATGCTTATGTTGAGCTATGTGCGTTACGCACATTGTGCCTATTATGCACACTATGTACATTATGCATCCTATATTTGCTATGATGCATACTATGACCGAGCCGTGAGGCGCCTACGTATCCTCTTTGAGGAATCAGGTCAAACGTAGTTCCCACGGTTTTATATTCCTTGATTTTTCTTTTCTTTCTTTTCATTTTCTTTTCCTTTTCTTTTTCTTTTCCTTTTCTTTTCCTTTCTTTTCTTCTTTTTTTTTTTCATATCTTTCCCATTAGTGATTCCAAAAGAGGGGTATTGAAAGAATTGCTTAAGGCTCAAAGGGGGAAGCGAGGGTTAAAAGTGTTTGGATAGAAGAAAGAATTGCCTCCGTCATCTCATTATTCAACAAATGCCAAATACAAACAAATAAACCAAAAATTGCCATAATTAAAGAAGTTACGCATAATATCTCTTGACTGCATCTGAATTGATAGCCATGTCGACACATCTACCTTCGACATCTGTCAAACACAAAGCACCGTTGGACAATATTCTGGTCACGATATAAGGCCCTTGCCAATTTGGGGCGAATTTGCCTTTTGCCTCGACCTGATGTGGGAGGATCTTCTTTAATACCTGCTGCCCTACTTCAAATTTCCTAGGGCGCACCTTCTTATTATACGCTCTTGCCATTCTCTTCTGGTACAGCTGACCATGGCACACTGCTGCCAATCTTTTCTCATCTATCAGGCTCAACTGTTCCAAGCGAGCTTTGATCCATTCATCATCATCAATTCCGGCTTCAGCGACAATTCGGAGGGACGGAATTTCGACCTCCGCTGGTACCACGGCCTCAGTTCCATACACCAACAAATAAGGAGTTGTGCCTATGGAAGTCCGGACGGTAGTGCGGTAACCCAACAAGGCAAAGGGTAATTTCTCGTGCCATTGTCTGGACCCTTCCACCATTTTTCGCAGTATCTTCTTGATATTCTTATTGGCTGCTTCGACTGCTCCATTTGCCTTAGGACGATATGGGGTGGAATTGCGGTGTTTAATCTTGAATTGTTGGCATACCTCTCTCATCAAGCTGCTATTAAGATTCGCACCGTTATCCGTGATGATCACTTTGGGGATCCCAAATCTGCAGATGATATGGGAGTGAACAAAGTCCACCACTGCCTTCTTGGTTACTGATTTGAAGGTATTAGCCTCAACCCATTTGGTGAAGTAATCAATGGTCACTAGAATGAACCTATGACCGTTGGACGCTGCTGGCTCGATGGGCCCAATGACATCCATGCCCCATGCTACAAACGGCCAGGGTGCTGACATCGTATGTAACTCTGTTGGCGGAGAATGAATCAAGTCTCCATGTATCTGGCACTGATGGCATTTCCTCACGAAAGTGATACAGTCGTGTTCCATGGTGAGCCAATAACACCTTGTTCGAAGGATTTTTCTTGCCAATACATATCCACTCATGTGTGGCCCACAAACTCCAGCATGTACTTCTGCCATAACCGTTGTTGCCTGCCTGGCATCTATGCATCTCAACAATCCCAGATCCGGGGTTCTTTTGTACAATATTCCCCCACTGAGGAAGAAACCATTCGACAACCGCCGGAGGGCTCTTTTTTGGTCTCCAGAGGCATGTTCTGGATATATCCCCATCCTGAGGTATTCCTTGATATCATGAAACCAGGGTTCGCCATCTGCTTCTTCTTCTATGGCATTGCAGTAGGCGTGCTGATCACGGACCTGGATGTGTAGAGGATCAACATACATTTTGTCAGGGTGGTGCAGCATTGATGCCAAGGTGGCCAAGGCTTCCGCAACCTCATTGTGAACTCTCGGGATGTGTTTGAATTTTACCGATCGAAATTGCTTGTTCAGATCATGCAAGCATTGTCGGTATGGTATGAGCTTTAGATCTCGTGTTTCCCTGAATTTGATGTACCAAGAGGTCCGAGTCTCCCAAGACCAAGACGTCTTGGACATCCGTGTCAGCAGCCAAGCGCAGACCCAGAATGCAAGCCTCATATTCGGCCATATTGTTGGTGCAATAGAAGCGTAGTTGAGCCGTAACAGGATAATGTCGTCCTGTTTCAGAAATGAGTACTGCTCTTATTCCAACCCCTTTTGCGTTTGCAGCTCCATCGAAGAAAAGCTTCCAACCCGGTTCCTCAGGTAATTCCAACTCATTCGTATGCATCACCTCTTCGTCAGGAAAATACGTTCTTAAAGGCTCGTATTTTTCATCAACGGGATTCTCTGCCAAATGGTCTGCCAGTGCCTGGGCTTTCATGGCCGTCCTTGTTATGTAGATGATATTAAACTCTGTGAGCAGAATTTGCCACTTTGCCAACCTTCCCGTGGGCATAGGTTTCTGAAAGATGTACTTCAATGGGTCCAAACGGGATATGAGATAAGTAGTATATGAAGACAGGTAGTGCTTCAACTTCTGAGCTACCCAAGTTAGGGCGCAGCACGTTTTCTCGAGTTGAGTGTACTTAACCTCATGCACTGTGAATTTCTTGCTAAGATAATAGATGGCTTGCTCCTTCCTCCCTGTGTCGTCATGCCTTTGATTTGGTCGAAAGCCTCCTGACACTCTCCTGTCCAACCTACCGCAGCATCCTTTCTCAGCAACCGAAATATGGGCTCGCAAGTTGCTGTGAGTTGAGCGATGAACCTGCTGATGTAATTGAGTCTGCCCAACAAACTCATTACCTCTGTTTTGTTCCTTGGCGGTGGCAAATCTCGGATGGATTCAATTTTGGATGGGTCTAACTCAATCCCCCGTCGACTGACGATGAATCCTAGCAACTTTCCTGATGGAACCCCGAATGCGCATTTGGCTGGGTTAAGCTTGATATCATACCTCCGGAGTCTTTGGAAAAATCTCTTTAGGTCTGCTACATGGTTCTCCTGACGCCAAGATTTGATGATCACATCATCGACGTACACCTCAATTTCCTTGTGTATCATGTCATGAAACACCGCAGTCATTGCTCGCATGTATGTTTCCCCAGCGTTCTTTAACCCGAACGGCATTACCCGATAGCAGTAGGTTCCCCATGGCGTAATAAACGCTGTCTTCTCAGCATCCTCCTCATCCATTAGGATCTGATGATAACCTGCATAGCAATCCACAAAGGATCCAATCTCGCGCCCTGCACAATTGTCGATTAAGATATGAATGTTGGGCAGCGGAAAATTGTCCTTGGGACTTGCTTTGTTGAGGTTGCGGTAATCAACGCACACCCTGATTTTTCCATCCTTCTTTGGGACTGGTACCACATTGGCCAACCACTCGGGATATCGAGTGACCCGAATGACCTTCGCTTGTAACTGCTTAATCACTTCTTCCTTGATCTTTACACTCATTTCTATTTTAAATTTCCTTAGTTTTTGCTTGACCGGAGGGTATGCCGGGTCAGTGGGTAATTTGTGAACCACTAAATTGGTGCTTAATCCAGGCATATCATCATATGACCAGGCAAAAACGTCTTTGAATTCCCTGAGAGTTTTGATCAATTCTGCTCTGACATTCGGCTCAATGTGGATGCTAATTTTGGTCTCTTGGACGTTATCAGCGTCTCCTAGATTCACAGCCTCGGTGTCATTTAAGTTAGGCTTGGGTTTCTCTTCAAATTGGCACAGTTCTCTGTTTATTTCTTCGAAGGCTTCACCTTCGTCACATTCAGATTCATCGTCACAAACGACCTTTTGCATCATTGAGTCGGTTTCAAATTGATTTATTAGACTAGGTCGAAGATCCGCTGTGCATGCCATGTCATTAGAACCAGTAAAAAGAGAACTGTTCAGAAAGAAAAAGAACAAGACAAAAATTAAAATGAGACAAAAGAAGAGAACATTATTAAATTTGCGGGATAAAAAGGGTTCACACTTTTACAAAAACGAAAGTAAAATTTGGATTACACCCTTGAATAATCCGATCAAACAAACAAACAAACAAAACATTAATCAAAGCCTACTACCAAGACTCCCCTCGGACAGGAAGAGGAGTAACCGTCCAATTGTTGGTCTTGGCCTCAGGCCCCACAAATTGTATCTCTGCTCTGCTGGAACCTTCTCCAGCTTCCACCATACTGACATCTGCGAATAGCCTCTCAAAACTCTGATTCAGGTCTTCATTTATACCGATCAAAGGTCCTCGAATCTTTGGGATCGCTGACCCCTTGGCACTTGCTTTAACAAAAGACCTTGAGAGGCGTGGCACTGGTTTAAGCAGAAACCAGACCCTCTTCTTCATTTTTCGCGCCTGCTTCCTGTCTGCTGCGGTTGGTTTGAACCCCAATCCGAAGGTTTCCAGATTCTTAGGAAGGGAGACAGGTTGGACTATCCCTTGAAGTTCAACTCCCAAGCCTCTTCCCGGCACAAATCCATTGCCCAGCATTTCTGAGACCATCATGACCGTTGCGGCAGCTACCCTAGGGTGTGGGATGATTTCTCCTTCAGAAATTTTGTTGGCCGACCCTGTATTGAAAATCTGGTAGACCCAAGGACCTTTGTCATCAGTGGTCTCTATGAAAGGCACAATGGTTCCACCCATGGTGCATGTTGTATCCTCGCCGTGCAACACGACCTCTTGTCTTTCCCACTCGAACTTCACTGTCTGATGTAGGGTGGAAGGCACCGCTTTAGCTGCATGAATCCAGGGTCGTCCTAACAGCAAGTTGTAAGATACCGTGGCGTCCAACACCTGGAATTCCATGGTAAACAGGACCGGACCAATGGTCAATTCAAGTACAACATCCCCCACAGTGGCGGTTCCGTTTCCGTCAAACCCCCGGACACAGATGCTATTCTCCCGGATTCTTCCACGGTCAATCTTTAACTGGTCCAGGGTGGATAATGGACAAATATTGGCGCTTGAGCCGTTATCCACCAATACTCGGGTTACCACCGAGTCTTCACATTTGACAGCTAGGTATAGAGCTTTATTGTGCTCCGTACCTTCCACCGGCAGGTCATCATCTGAGAATGTTACCCTGTTCACCTCGAAAATCTTGCTGGCAATGGTTTCCAGGTGGTTTACAGAAATTTCACTGGGTACATGAGCCTCGTTCAATATCTTCAACAGGGCCCGACGATGTTCCTCAGAATGGAGGAGTAATGACAATAGTGAGATCTGGGCCGGTGTTTTTCTCAGCTGCTCAACCACAGAATAGTCTTGTACCTTCATCTTCCTCAGGAATTCTTCAGCCTCTTCTTCAGACACTGGCTTCTTGGTTGCCACTGGGTTGGTTTTTCTTAGCTCCACCGGAGCAAAACATCGACCTGATCGAGTCAGCCCTTGCGCTTCACAACTGACTTCTTCCACATGTTTTCCTTGATACGTCACCACTGCCATTTCATATTTCCAAGGCACAGCCTTGCTGTCAATCATCGGTAGTTGGACCACAGGCTTTATGGTCACCCGTTCTCTACATACCCCTTTCAACACGGCTGCCGGTATGGGCAGGATCCCTGGTATTACCCACTTGCTTGGCTCGGGTTTGCTTGTTATGACGGACGGGCTCTTCCCCAATATCACTACCGGCTTGACGCCTTCACCCTGCGACTGTACACTCGTTCCTCCACTGGTTAAGACTTCTTTCGGGGCGGCTTGGATCATCATCACTGTTTGTGAGGGTTTTCTTAATTCTCCTCCCTCACACACCAACTCAATCATGTGAGTTTCGTGGTGCGCTGGCAGTGGGTTTTGGTTGATGTTAGGGGCCTCCGGTGTCTGGACCTCGATCTTATTGGTGTCAATAAGATCCTGTATGGCATGCCTTAACTTCCAACACTTCTCGGTATCGTGCCCGAGCATCCCTGAACAGTATTCACAACTGATTGAACGATCCAAATTCTGAGGTGGGGGATTTGGTTCCCGAGTATGGACAGGACTAACCAAACCCAATTGCCGCAGCTTGTGGAACACAGCGGTGTAGGTTTCTCCCAGTTCGGTGAAGGTTCTTTGCTTCCGCAACCTGTCATTCCTAGCATCTGGATTTCCCCGGAAACCTGCCCCTGAAGGGTTTCTATATGCCCTTGGTGGAGGGTAGGTGTTTTGTGGCGGTGCATATATGTTCTGGGGAGCCGGTGCGCGCCATTGTGGGCGAACCGGAGGCTGAGTGTATACCTGGGCTTGGTGTACGGAACAATGTGGTTCTCGAGGTGGATAGAAATTTTGTGGTGGGTTGTATGGGTAATTTGACCTGTGAGGCCTGGGTTGGTTGTAGTGCGGCCTGCCAGCCCTGGACCAACTGCCTGCCTCGATCGTGGCAACCTCTTCTTTCTTTCTTCTCAGCGCACCTCCCGTGCCGTTTTGAATAGCCTGGGTTGTGGCCTTAAGCGCCGAATAGTTCAAGATCTTGTCCGACCTCAAACCTTCTTCTATCATGACCCCTATCTTGACCACCTCGTTGAAAGATTTTCCAACCGTTGTCACCAAGTGACCAAAGTAGGTTGGATCCAATGTCTGCAAGAAATAGTCCACCATCTCTCCCTCTCTCATGGGAGGATCGACTCTAGCTGCTTGTTCTCTCCAGCGGAACCCGAACTCGCGAAAACTTTCCCCGGGTTTCTTCCCAGTTCTCAATAACGTGAGACGGTCAGGGACTATCTCTAGATTGTATTGGAAATGACCTGCAAAAGCCTGCGCCAGGTCATCCCACGTGTACCACCTGCTGAAATCCTGCCTGGTATACCATTCCAGTGCAGATCCGCTCAGACTTTGGCCGAAATAAGCTATCAAAAGCTCATCCTTGCCTCCTGTCCCTCTCATTTTGCTACAGAATCCCCGCAAATGTGCCATGGGATCACCGTGCCCTTCATATAAATCAAACTTGGGCATCTTGAACCCAACCGGGAGTTGGACATCTGGGAAAGGGCACAGATCTTTGTATGCCACGCTGACTTGATTGCCCAACCCGTGCAAGTTCCTGAAGGATTGCTCCAGGCTTTTGAACTTTCTCAACACTTCATCCTGTTCAGGGGCCTTAACCGGCTTCTCACCCTCTGCCGGTACTTCCAAATGGGGATTGTAAGCCTGTGGTTCGGGTGCATGGAATGTAGGCTCAGGGGGATAGTATTGGGTATCGTGAGCCTGAAACAATGGCTCACTGGTCGTTCGCTGCAAAGGGGCTGATGCAGGTCCCACAAAAATGGGAATGTTGGGTGTTGGGAGAGGTTGATGGGGTGGTGGAGCTTGGGAATCATGAGGGCTTCTTTCTTGATGATAAGGGGGATTTGGGCGGCTTGTGGAAGGGCCAGAGTGAGGGTATTCTGGCATGTGTCCTAGTGTTTCGGGACTCTTTTGTGTTTTGGCTAGGGCTAGTTGCATTGCGTTCATTTCTAGTCCCATCCTTTCAATCTTTTCCATCGCTTCTTTTAACAACTGGCTCATCGGCCTTTCTTCTTCATTGCTATTCTCCGAAGTAGTCATGCTTGATGCTATCGGTCCTTTGGATCTGGTTTGGTATGAATGTGTTGCCAGAACTCTTTAACAACTAACTGTCTGGTATCAGACAACAACAAACTTTGTTAGTGTTAGAGCTTAACAGATTTGATCATAACACATAGAGGATGCAATGCACCTAGGCAGTTAACCGTTTCTACATGCTTTGCTTCAAACCACATGCGTCATCCCGGTTTGCTCATTCGTCTCTTTAAAGTATTTTGCGAAACCCTGCGTTTTATTTTATTTACATTTTCTTTTCTTTATTTATTAAAAGCGGTCGAATCTTATGGGGATTGCCTACGTATCACGTCCCCGCGTGAATCAGACCAGGCGTAGTTCTGCCTCAAAGCAAAGACACACAGTAATTCTTCTAGAGTCACTTAATTTCATTATCAAAATTTGCTATTACACAGTACTTAAAATAAAATAGCAGAAGTACAGACTCCACGGTTTTAAACTTGGTTTAACGAAAAGAAAACAACATATGGGAAAACAACCAAAGCCAAATAAACAGGACTTGACCAAAACTAATTCTCCAATTTAAGGGCCCGCGAGGCATCATTCGGCCTTTTCGCGGCTCTAGGTGTAAGGTCTCTTTGCAGGCTCTTCAACTCGCTCATAATCCGGCGGACGCAGCCCATGATGGAAACAAGGAGGCTCTTCCGAGGTGTTCGCTCACATGCCAAGCATTTCATGTAGATGTAATGCCCTATTTCATCAATCCTTGCTCGAATGTTATCTCTTTCGCGAACAACTGCCTTATCTGTCGGTTCTTCAATCCTAGTGTTTGTGCATTGCTGGCAAGCTGGTCCTGGAACATCTCCATTTGCCTTTCCATTCTGGTCATTGCCTCGTAACATCGCCTTCTGTCGGCTTGGGCATCTCGTGTTTGCTTGAAGATCCTCTCTTGAAGAGAGGCATTCGTTTCCCTTAATGTCCCGATGCTCAGTTCATAATCCCTTATGACTCGTTGCAGGCGCTGCCTCCGAGCTATCGCACCCTTTGCCCACTTGGTCCGCAATCTTGCTGTGCTGGCCTTGGCTCTTTCCAAATCTTCCTGACATTCCGCAACCTGATCTTTTAACCCTGCTATCATTCTTTTATCTGCCCGGCTTCTCAGCTGGCTATTAGCCTCCTTTTTCATTCTCCGGATCTGAGCTTTGAGGATTTCGCCTTCTCTGATTAATCTGTTCTTTTCTCCCTTGTGGGCGGCAGACTGTAATTGGCTCTCAAACCTCATATCCTGAACTTGTTGCTTCAGTTTGCCTGTTTCGGCAAGATATTCCCGCTCTTTGGCCAACCAGCCCCACTGCGCTTGTGAAGATTTGGCAAATTCTTGCAGGTGAGGTCTTTTGGTCGGTCTTCCAGATGATGTCTCCCCTTTGTACCAGGCCTGATACCCGGGCGAAACTTCCCCTTTTGCCCGATTCATTACACAAGTATTTGCTTCTAAGTATTGACATTGGCTCCAAATTTGACGCACCCTTGCTTCGGGAAACTGGCCGTCGGGACTGATCTCGATCACCTGGGTGCTTAGATCCTCATCTTTCGGCAGTATCTGATACCTTCCCAGTTGCCTTAAAACCCGATGCGGCGCGTATGGTTGAATGCTCTTGAGTCCCATTAAGAGAAAATGGGGTCTGGCTGCTGGCATGTATATGACTTCGTCGATCGGTAACCATCCTAACGCCCACTGTATTTGACTGGCGTTGAGGGTATGGAAATATGAGGTCCATGCTATGACTCCTTCTGGTAGGTATGTCTTATTAACTCTGGTATAGAACTCCTCTATGCAGGTCTTTCCAGCGGATCCATGGCTCAGAAACTGGGCTCGGTGACATAGATGTTCGGTCATCCACATTTGCAACAACAAATTGCAACCCTCGAAAAAGCTTCCTCCGGCTTTGCAAGATGTGAGAGCCCGGAACATATCAGACACTATCATGGGCGCCAACGTACTATCACTCTGTGTGAGCAACGTACTGACGACCCCTGCTATCTTTATGTCAATATTCCCGTCTTTTCTTGGGAATACTAGTAGTCCTAAGAAAGTTATCATGAAAGCAATCCGTCTATGTTCTTCCCACTTTTGGCGATTACCTTTGCTGCACAACTGGTTTTCTGGCTTGTCGAATCCTCCTATGTGACCATATCTTTGATATATGAAACTCATGCTGCAAAAACCTTTTGCCAAGTCAGGGTTATGAATTGTTCTGACTATCTTTAAGGAGTCCAGAAATCGGTGTATTGCTACAGCTCTTGGAGCAATCAGATATTTGTGCCTCAAGGGAGTCTCATCGCTGCCGATATACCCTGCTATTTCTTCTAAAGTTGGGGTAAGTTCAAAATCTGAGAAACGGAAGACATTGTGCGCAGGATCCCAGTGGGGAACTAGTGCCCTTATGATATCTCCTCGTGGCCTGATATCCAACAAACTCGTGAGGCCTTTCAGATACTTCTTGATTTCGTCATGCCCTTCTTTGCCTAAATCATTCCACCAGAGCCGCAATTGGAGGGGGATTTTACTCATGATTGAAAAGGGTTCATTCGGAGTCGTGCTCATTCTGCACATTTATTAATAAGATTTTAACAAACGACACTTATTCTGATAAAACAAAAATATATATGCGATTTTTGAATTTTGAATTTTCGTATATATATAAAAAAAACTTTCTAAAGAAGTCAATAACGGAAAATATTTTTGATTTTTGTTTCGAAAACTGGGAGCCTAAAAGAACTCTCTAGACCTTTGGCAAGACAAATACTTTTGCAACAAATAAAGATATATATACATTTTTTGAAGTAAAGAAAGACTTTTTGAATTTTTCATATATATATATACACACATATTTGCAACAAATAATAGAAGTAAAGGCAAAATAAGACTCCCCTTTTTTTTTTCTTTTTTTTTTCTTTTTTTTTAATTATTTTCGAATTTTCATAAAAACCATTTTAAAAATAAGATTTTTTTTTAAATTTTTATTTTTATGGCAAGACAAACTATATATTTCTATTTATATTTTATTTTTTAAAAAAACAAAACAGAACAATGATTTTTCAAAATTTTGGCAGGGTTTTGACAGTATTTGTTTTTTTTTTCAAAAATAATCAATCAATTCCCTAACTGTTATTTCTTTTTTTTTCACAATTTTCCAAATATTCAAACACCGGTCAGCATGCGGGCATGAGACAAATAAATGCACGGAAAACAATAGGATGCATCAGAATGGTCTTTTTCATATCAGGTCGCTAGTCCTAGACGGACCCAACCCCTGTGTTGAGTCCCCTAAGTCATATGCAACATGATGCAAATAAGCGTTCCTACTAGGGATCCGGCATGAAGTCACGTTATTCTATGTTCAAAACCTGGGTCGGTGTTCTAGACAGTGTACCCGAGCGGACAACTCGAGTTGAGGAAGGAGCTCCTTTCCGGGAACCAAAAGGCCAACCGGCTTAGAAACTTTCCGAGCCTCTTTTATTTAGGGTATGACACTAACAGAATAGGGAGTCTCAACCAGTAAGCACATCCCCGGAGGTAAGAAGAGAAAGGTTTCGGCACAATTTATATACAGTTCAAATAATATCAAAGCGATAAAAGCAGCATTTAGCACATTAGGCTCAAAACATGTAATAATCAGATAATAAATAAAGCCAAATAATAACAATTATTCTAAGCTCGAATTCTTAACCCTGAACCAGTGGTTCTGGGTCATCTAATCCCCAGCAGAGTCGCCAGAGCTGTCACACCTCCATTTTCCGCGCCCGAGAGGGTGCAAGGGAGTTTTTTCCAATTAAAGGACAACCGAAACGGGATTGGTTTAATTATTTCAGAGTCGCCACTTGGGAGATTTAGGGTGTCCCAAGTCACCAATTTTAATCCCGAATCGAGGAAAATAATGACTCTATATTACGGTCTGCGTACCAGAAATCCGGATAAGGAATTCTGTTAACCCGGGAGAAGGTGTTAGGCATTCCCGAGTTCCGTGGTTCTAGCACGGTCGCTCAACTGTTATATTTGGCTTATTTATCTGATTTTTAATACAATATGAACTTATGTGCAAATTTTAACTTTTAACCGCTTTATTATTATTGTTTTTTACAAGAATGTGAACATCGCTTAAAACACGTCTTTGGACTGCGTCACACGAAATGCACCCACAATCCGGAACGCATTTTATTTGATGTTTTGAGATTTGGCTTTGGGTCGCATGAAATGCACACCCGAACTTAAGCAAGTAAATTATTAAACATGCGCCTAAAGAGACTATCGCGTTATTATTTTGCGGAGGCCGTGAAATTCGCTAAACGACCCTCCTGAATTCTAAGTAATTTTAAACAAGTATTTACTGAGGGCCCCGCAATTTGTATTTTTATTCGGCGAGGCTCATCTCATCCTTATTTTTTAAAATGAATTTGCAACGTCATGGACACGCATCTCGAACCACGTCACAATCAATGTACCCGTGATTAGAAACACATTTCGATTCCGTTGAGATTTGGATTTGGGTCACATCAATGTGCACCCGAGTTTACGAAGGTAAGATTTATTAAGGCGCGTCCTAAAGAGTCTAACGTATTGTTATTTTAGGAAGGTTGTGAGATTTGCTAAACAACCCGTCCTGGAAACTAAATGCTTCACTAATATACATTTAACAAGGGCCCCGCCTCTGCGTTTTGTTTATTTTTATCGAGGCTCATCTCATTGTTATTTTTAAAGGATATCCTATAGCAACTACGTTTCTCGTCGTGTTTGTCTCTATCAATTGAAAGCAGTAAATAGCCTTAGTTGATTATAAAACCGGATTTAAAGTGCTATTACAGAATAATAAAACGTGACTGCACTTATGGACAACTAGTCGCAAATTATGGGCACAAACCTAGCTCATGCGAGATGGACAGACTTGGGCCCTGTTTTTCCGATACAGGCCTAGCTGATTTTTTCGATTTGGGCTCGGCCTTCCTGAGGTTGAGGCCTAGAACTGATTCTTTGTTCTTTATCAATTTATATGTGACAAACTAGCAAAAGGGGAAAGAACTTTAACTCATGTGGATAGTTTTCCTATTTTGGCCTACATTATAGAATATACTACACCATCAGACTAAGTCTAAAATACAACTTATTACACTGGGAATGTTTTTCACCTAACAGCATACATACATGACTATCATTCATTAACCTACATTGATATACTGAGCATGTAGGCTACTTCTATTATACAAACGAAAATGTAACTATTTTATGACATTTAATGTAACAGTTCATGTATACATAAAAAAACAATCTGCAGGTCCTCTCTTTTGCATTCATGCTCAAACTCTCAGTTACATTGGTGGTATCAATTGTGTACCTGGTAAGGAAAGGAAAGGAAGAAGGAGAGTGATCAGTTGAGTAGTGTGCAGTAATCACAGCATCAACAGATACACAGCAACAGCACAGCAACAAACCAACAACCAAGATTGTTTTCCACAGTCCACGAACAACCAACAATGATTCCCAGAATAAATGAAACCAGCAAATAGTCGAGTGCCAAACCAATAATTCCAGACGAAGAGTAATGATACACCAGAAGTAAAAGAAGTTCAATGCAGCAAATAACAACAGTTCAGCAACCAACAAACAGCTCAGTCAATGCAGATGACAGAACTTGGCCAAGGCAGCTTGACCAATATGAATTCTTATTCAACTTTCAGATGGTGTTTGGTTATAATCTATTTTGGAAACTAACTTATGTTTTTCAGCTTTCTTTAAACTCAGTAAACCTTTCTTCAGACTAAAAGTTTCAGCTTTAAGACTAAAAATTCCAGCCTTTTGTTTTCTCTTTTTCTGAAGACTAAAAGTTCAGCCCTTTTTAAGTTCTCAAATGGCCTATTTATAAGCCAAATGATCCAGTGCAGCTGAGCTGCCCTCGTGCTGCAACTTGCAGCCTGCCCATACTCTTTAGAGCCCATGCCTAAGCATCTTTTGGTGTCAGCCCCTTTATTCCCCACGCCTGGTTTTTGTTTAATCCAGAATTATGGGCTCATTTTATTTATTCATTTTAAGCCCCATACCCTTGTGTCTTGTTTCCCATTAGTATTAGTTTAATCTTAATTAGTACCCTACTTGTCAGCTTCATTTAAACTAATCTTTCTGTCCTTTTTGACACCCCAGAATACCCCTGCTTAACCTTGATTATTACTGCCCTGCCTATTGCAGCATCAGGGCAGTTTTGAACTGATGAAAGTTCAAATTCAAGGCTGCCTGGGCTGAGCCTTTTCAGTCATTTTTACAATGCAAACAAACCATTTTAAACAATGCTGGGGCATTCAGTTAGTGGCAACGTTCAATTAGTCATGCGACATTATTAGCTCGTTTGATTCATTAGTTATAGAAAACTAATCGACGACATTTATCGAGTCGACTATACTAATTATAACAGGTAATAATCAGTCGTTCAAATAAACAACACATACGGGGACCTAAAGGGCTTCGGACAACTTGGTCAGTCACTAGGAACCTATATAAGTTATTCATGCGACGACTATATTAATCGGACATGCTTATCATAGGATGCATTCAAATCATACACAAAAACCATCGACCAAATAAAGGTCTTTACAGAGATGAAAGAAATCCGAATGAAAAATAACAGCATAACAAACAAACACAACGGAATATGCTGACAACTTAATTAGAACTAAAACGAAAGAAAGGAAAACTTACCCAAAAAGGTTTGAAATCAAAACGACCCAAATTCTGATTCAACTTCGAACTCTTGAGGCCGAACAAACTTTAATCAGGGTGTTCTCACATGAGAACACCTTGATTAAGGTCTTTTAGACCTCAAACCCTTGTCCAGACCGGCCGGATTCCCCAGGTGCATGTGTTCTAAGGTCTGGATTTCCAGATCTGATTTTTAGGAAGTTGTGGGTAGATTCGGACCAAACCAAGCTTGGTTTGGTCACGAGGAAGGTCAGGGGAATGTCTGGTATGAAGATGGGGTGGTTTGGCATAGGTCCGGGTTCGACTCAAATCTTTGGTATAGGGGGCGTGGGTGTAAGGGAAGGTTTATATATGGTCTATGGGATTGGATCTGAGCCGTTAGATCAGATGATCTCAACGGCTTGGATCTGAGGGTGAGAACTGAGACGGGGTCGTTTGGTAGTTAAACGGGGTCGTTTGGTTTAAGTGAGGGGTTGGGTCAGATTTGGGTCGGGTTTGAACCTGGGTTATTGAAAGTGATCCTGGACCGTTGGATTGGATTGATTGGAACGGCTGAGATGGATTGGCCTGAAACGGTGTCGTTTCAGGAGGTATCTGGGCAACCGGATTTGGACTGGGCCTGAGTGCTGGTTGGGCCAGTTATTTTGTTTAATTTCTGGCCCAAACCGATTTCCTTCACTTTTGTTTTCTAATTTCATTTTTTTTTTCTTTTAAAACAAAAAATAAAAATAAAAATGATAAATAACGAAATTAAAACTAAACAACAATGCAACATTTTAACACAATTACCACAAAATTATTTAAGTAAGTTAAAAACCTAGAACAAACGATGCACACATATATATCTATTTTTTGAATTTTCTTTTACTGACCGAATTATGGTTTAATCATCCTGACATACATATTTTGTTTGTTAATGATTAAATGCAAAAATGGACAGATCCACAAATGACTAACAACACATGTCACGAAAACTCAAACATTTGTACAGCGAAACCATTTGTTACTATTTTTATTTTCTTTTGGAGCGATTGCTCGTAAAGCAAAAATCACGTGCTTACAATAACCACAAGCTTCACGAGACACACATGCTTTAACACGGACACCCTCGAGCTCTGCCTCGGAAACCTTCCCGTCGGCCTTCAGGGACTTGTACATATCTAGCTGAGCCTCGGTATGAACCCACATCTCATATAACTCCCGCGGAACTACGATCGATAGAAGTATGAGATGTAGACAGCTACGACTGCCGTCGCACTTCCTCAGCCTTCAAAGAAACAACCTATTTATTTAATCCGGACAATTCTGCATCCAGATACTAGATCCGCTCTTCTAACCTTGCTACCTTGAGCGCTGACATCTCCACCTTATTATCCCTCTCAGAATTATAAGCACGGAGGGCATCATCCAAAGCCGCTACTTTGGATATGGCGTCCACCCCTGCCTTTTTCGGCACGAGTCAATTTATCGACTTTAACACTTAGCTTGCCCCTCAGATCGACAACCTCTGTTTCCCTTGCCCAAGCTCAGTAGTTAAAGAAGCCACCCCCGCTTAAAGATCGGCGTTCTCGGCCATCCCCCTTGCTCCCCTCGAGCTCATCCTCCTTGGCCTTAAGAACCGCCTCAAGCTCGCTGCATCGACCTATGGCCTTTATCAGCTCACCATCCCGCTCCTTCAGCTCTTCAACTTTCCCGCCAACTCTTCCTCTTTCTGTTTAAGCCCGTCACGAAATAGCTGAAACTCACTATCTTAGGTAAAAACATCGGCCAGCACACGGTGCTTGGTACGGTACTCTCTGTAATTAGAGGTCACCTTCTTGAAAATGGTCGTCCTCTGCTCATCCCTTCAGTTGTGCTCGATCCCCATGACGAGGGTCTGGCATGCAAAGGAAAGAAAGTCAGCATAAGCAGATTACACATGCGAAATAAATCCCAACATGAAAAGAAAAAGCACTTACTCGCAAAGCCATGCCAGAAATACTCAGCGATAGCTCCGCATCACTCATCGTCTGAAGCGTCATGTTCTCAGAGGCGGTGCACAAGGGGGTGAAGGACGACACCGCCTGCTCAGAGTATGCCAAAATATTGTAACCCACGGGAATAATTACGTGTCGGTTAGGACCCTCCGTACTCACTTCCACGCAGGTATTTCTCTCAAAAAAGGCACGTACCTCTTCGGGATCGATGTCCGAGCCTGAACCATCATCCTCTGCGAGCACCGCTCCATCTCCTCCGGCCGTCGATAACGCGCCACCTTTAGCGGCCCGTGCAGGCTCCCCACCTTGGTGTACCCCCTCGGCCCTAGGAGACCTCCCCGTTCTGATAACATCCGCCATAAAAATAGCCCATGCATCTAGCACAAGGAAGGACGCCACTCCCGAGGCAACAACCTTCCTCTTTTCAACACTAGTGGCGACGGTATTCCCAAGTTTCATTCTCCTCCTCTTTCTTGAGGGTGGATCCTATCCGTTAGATGACTCATCTACAAGGTGGTAGGTAGGTCGCGAAGATATCTCATCATGTATAGCAATACTCCATGGAGGCGAGTCCCTTGTTGACAAAGTTTAAGTAAGACCTCCGCTGACGGACTCAGCCAAAGTAAATTGCATCCTTGCCGATACAATAGCCTGGCGAAATACCGGCACTGGAGGTTTCTTTTTGGAAGCCCATCTACCTGTCACCATAAAGAGGTCGTATTAACAAATAACGACAAAAAACAGAAGGCCAAAACAAAAGTAACACTTACTATACGGGACCTTCGGTCCAAAACGTTTGTAGAAAACCGCCCAATCTCGAATACCCACTATGTAAGGTAACACGCGTGCCACCTAGTCTTCAATGCCGAGAACGGGAAAAGGTGCACTCCTTTCAACTAAAAAAAACAACACAAACAAACCACAAATGAATAAAAAACAAAGGGACGAACGAAGACAACAAGCATATGCCATCAACACCTACGATTATGATTGTACTGCTCGGGAAATCGATTAGGGTCCGATACCAAGTGCTCGGTTTTGACAAAGAAGTACTTATGCCAGAACTTCTGATTCGTCCTATCGTCCATTCCAATTATCAACCATCTGGTCATGCGATATCGCAGGTGTATCATAGTGCCTATGTAAAAACTTGGTGGAAACAAGTGTAATAGGTGGCAGATATCGACCTCGCAACCGGCTAATTCTGCATATTTTGTCAGCATCAGGAAAGCTTTATACAAATACGAGGATAACTGTGCCGGGCAAACATTGTAAAATCGGCATAATTCCTCCGCCAACGGAAGAAGAGGGAGAGTATAACCAATTAAGAAAGGGTATACATAACAGGCACAGTACCCAGGTCAATGGACCTCCACGATGTCGCTACTAGCCGGAACTATCTCAACGTGAGAAGGGATATGATATGTAGATCAAAGCTCGGCTATATGAGACGGCCCTGTCTCGGAGATCACCGGAGTGGGAGTGGGAGCAGGTTCCTTATGAAAATTGCTTCTGGACAAGGGGTTTATGGGAACTATCTCCTCTACGGTAGGAAAACTCTCACCCTCTTTAGCCACGAGATCCTCACCGCCAGGATGAGAAGCCATCGATAACAGAGTGGCGTCAAAAATCTCATCATGAATGCGAAGGGTCTGTGACATCTCAAAGATAAAAAATATGCTACTAAACCTGAAGAAAGAGGTGATGACTGGGTAAGAAGGGGAGAAACGAAATCGTGAAACCAAAGTCAATAACAGGAACTGGCAAAGAAGATCAAAAGAAAACAATGTTCATGCAAGGAGAAGGATGGTGGAAACTCCTGAAAAATGAAACCCCCGTCTATTTATAGGGCTGGATGGCGCGAGAATTGAAGCAAAGGATTATTAATGACACCAAAACCGAAGCGACAGGCATGCAGACGCTGTCTCAGGAAGATGCGTAATGATGATGCGCGTGGTTGTAACGTCACCCCATGGCAACCACACCAGTCATGACTCCGCTGGTTGTGTCGTTTTCTCGATCTTGGTCGACCCGGCTTGCTCAATAGACAAATTCCCCCGAGACAAAGGTAAATGATGTCCGCTCATCGAGGGCGTGCAGGGCCACAACCTCAACAAGCGGATGGACTAACTGTATAGGTCCAAATTTGGTGACTCAACGGTAACAGATAAGTAAGACCAAAGACGGGGTCGACCATAATATAACGACTGAAAGTCATTCTAACAAAGGCTGGTGTCAAAAACGGGCAGCCGAGATGAGAGCATAACGGTAGCATATGTTAAAAGTGGATATAAAGAATATTCTTTTGGATATTCGTTATATTGTACTTTTTAGGATTTTTGGGGAGTATCCCTTATAAATAGGAAGAGATAGGGAACAAAAAGAGAATCTTCTGAACCTTTGGAGAAAAATACATTGTAAAGGTTGACAAAAGAGAATATCAAAAAGTTGTCTTGTTTATTGATAATATTATTGAAGCACACGTTGTTCAATCTTTATCCATAAAGCCAATGATTCCATATCCATCCTGACTTCTCACTTTTCCATATCGCAGACAGGAGAAAGAAACATCGCAATCATATAATAATTGGGTGGTAGATCCTTTCTCATTACATTCATTGTCATTATTTACATTTATTACATATTGATGATATCATATTTATTGTCAATCATAATGTGTTAAATCTGCTATTTAATGCTCTTGAGTACTACTCGTTTCACAAGTGCTCTATTTTATTCAGTCTAGAATCAATTAAGTTCAACTAAGATTCGCTCCTTTAATTCATCATTAATTGGTTTAACAATTATTTGTTCAAACAGGTCTTTCGGAAACAACTTCTCTACTTCCACAAAGTAGGGGAAGGGTTTGCGTAAATTTTCCCTACCCAAACGCCACAATATGGGATTACACCGAGTATGATGTGCTGTGTTGTAAATACATAGGCAACCCCCCAAACATAACACGGAATTTATTTTAGCATTTTAACTTCGCTAAGTTCAATTTGAACACTTTATTCACACTTAAAATGTGCCTTTTAAACCGTTCTATAGTAACTTGTAAAAAGATCGGTAAGCGTGAACTTTAAACGCATAAGGGGCTGTCTATGTATTTGACCTAGATTTCATTAATGCGGATGAATTTCGTTATTTGTATTTCATTCTATAGTGGGATGCGGCCCACTAAAGTGTCTATGTGAACACTTTGGGGTCGTTTGGTAGGATGCATTAGATAAACTAATGCATGCATTAGCTTTGTGTATTAATAATACATTATTTGGTAGACATTTTGAACTTATGCATTAGTTATGCAAGCATTAGTTATACATCCTATTTGGTATTATCCTATGCATAACTAATGCATAGAAAACAATGGTATTAGCAATGCAATGGGTTTTAATGCATGCATTAGCTTAGTTAAAGACAAAATTGTCCTTCAAAATTTATGCTTGATTAAAATATGCTAGTTAGTATATTAATGCAAGTTCAAAATAATCCAAATAGTGAGAAATAAAATTATATCCCTAGTAAATAAATAAATACTTAGCATATTTCCTTTTTTATAAATAAATATTTAATTTTATTTTACAATATAGGTAGACAAATAAAATAATTTTTTTAAACCTTTTCATATAAAAACATTTCTCAACATATATTTCTTTTAAAAAGTTAGAGTGTGGGCTAGTTTTGAGGGCATTTTTGTAAACAAACAATTCTTTTAGAAAATGTGCAATGCTTTAATACATCAACCAAATAATGGATAAGAAATATGTTAGCATAACTAATACCAGCATAACTAATGCAAGTATAACTAATATCAGCATTACTAATACACTCTATTCAGCATTATTCTTATGCACCCTACCAAACGACTCCTTTATGTATTGCATCAGGGTAAAATGCATACATTAGAATCTTATGGGATGCAACCCTTCTTTGATCTTGCGTGAACGCAAAATATTTTGTGCAATATGTGTACGATATTCTCTAGTGTATGAAATACTTGGACCAAACCAACATAATATGGATATACAGATTTTTTAAACATTTTTAGATTTTTCACACATCACATGCTAGTATTACTATAGACTATAGTACTTGTATTAGATTCAATATTTCCAAGGGGTAGGGGGCTGGGTTGGATTGGTGGGGTGGGGTGGGGAGGTGGGGGGTGGGGGGAGTTTGTGAAAGGGGAATTCTAATTGACACTTTTCCAGTGGGTCAGAATAGAGCAGAGACAGTACAATAATTCTTGAAGTTGATACACCTAAAGCTGATGTGGTAATTGATAGTCCAATGCTTGTCTTCTTATTTATTTATTTATTTATTTATTTATATTTTACATGTATTTTCCACTAAAGTATTCATTATTTACTTTGAGATCCGATTATTCGAATTTTCGTCGAAGAATTCCATTTTGGAGGTAAAATATTTTATCAAAGACAATTTTATACCCAAAATTCAAACCTGAGATCGTTGGTTAAGAATATAAGAGTATTAATCGCTCCACTACAACTTTTGTTGGTAAAAAAACTTTTGATAATCACATGATTTTCTTGGTGGTGTTATTGTTTCTTGGCTTTGGTTTTTCTTTTTCATGACTTTGTACATGTATGATTGAAGGACTGAATTTCCATTCACACATTTGAATTTGAAGGTGAATTGAATTATTTCACAATGTGTATGGACCTACAAATTAGGAAAAAGAGGTTTGTGAGACACATAAATAATATTCTCACTGACAAGTAGGGTCTTAACATGTATCTATGATAGTAGGGGTACCCCCTCTCTCACAAAAAAAATAAATAAAAAATAGATATGAAATAAAATAAACACAGTATATTCCTCTACACTTAATTAAAAAGTTTCGGATTTTAGTTTTAATTTTTTTTTTGGAATCCCAAGGAAAACTTGCGGCCGTCACAACCATTGCCATAACCTCTGCCTTTGGGTAAGCACACTGTGCGCACTAGGTCTCCATTATGCAATAGCCTGCAAACCACACAAGGAATGTAAACCAGACTTAATTAGAAAGTTTCGGATTTTAGTTTGAAATTAACATGTATAATACGAAACATTTGCACCTTTAATAGGTCTACACGATTCAAATTTGAATTAATCAGTCAGTCCAATGAGTACTAACTCAGAATGAAAAAGGGCAACCCGATGCCCTAAACTTTCGCTATGCGCGGAGTCTGGAGAAGGGCCAGACCACCAAAAACCTATTGTACTCAGTATTATCCTGCATTTCTGCAATAAACTATTTCCACGGCTTGACTCAGCAACAACTTTTACTAATTCAGAATGGTTATACAAAAAAAATATATCACATTTGTTTTGCAATTTTTTATAATCATGAGGTTTGGAAAGAAAAAAAAATAGAAAATAAAAGAATTTCACATCCATTCAGCAGAAAATGTGCAGAAATCATGGAATTGGCACTTTGCATATGACAATAATGATATCTCTTTTATCATTGTCAACAGACTTTAATCATTTCATCACAGCTTTTGTAGCATATTCCTTTGGAAATTAATTAATTAATTAATTAAATACTATATATATTTTAAACGCCGCAACTTTTGATTAATTACCCCTCATGTTAGATTAAAGATCAACACCATATGCTAATCCAATTTTACAAGTTTCCTAAGATATTAAGTATGAGATTAGTGTGTGGATTAATTTTTTATAATTAAATTACTATTGTACTTTAATCAGAAGACCACCAATCGAAAGGTTATGGATTTAATTTAATCTCATGCAACCCGACGAATTCAATGAGTATGTCAATTTACTTTTTCATTTTTCAGAGAGAAAAAGGTAAAATTTATTCATATATTATCTAAAATTACTTAATTTTACCTGTCATTAAATTTTTGGTCTAATATATTACTATCACCGATAGATAAAATTTCAATTTTGCGCTTGGCCCTTTACAAAACGTAAAAATAGCAAGGTATAGCCAGTTTTCAGACTGATCATTCAAAAACAGCCAGCATTTACGAAGTCAATGAAAAATAGCCACTATTTTGCTGAAATTGAGACCGGTCCAGCATAATATACTGGAGTTCGATGCACCTGTATATGAACTCCAGCATATTATACTGGACCGGTATGCCTTGCTGACTCCAGTATAATATACTGGAGACTGGAGCACCGGTGCTCCAAACTCCGGTATATTATACTGGACAATTATACTTGCTAGAGCTCCAGTATATTATGCTGGAGTTCTAGTGTACTTATGATTGAACTCCATCATATTATGTTGGAGTTCAAGCATACTTATGCTGGAACTCCAGTATAATATACTGGCGTATTTTTCGGTTTTGAACAGTCTTTTTGCTCAGATTTATCTTTACATGAAAAGTGGCTAAATTTCGATTACTTTTGAAATTGAGATATTTTTGAACTACCAGTTGTAAATCTGGCTATTTTTGAATTTCACTTCAACCAAATGGTAATTTTAGGGCCCGTTTGGCCATAAAAAACAATTAAAATTTTACTTTTTTTTCGGGATCCGCGTTTGACCATGAAAATTTCAAAATTGACTCAAAATTTTTTGAAAATTTTAAAAACTCCAAAAAACAGTTTTTCAGAATTTTTTCACTTCAAATCACTCACAAAAATTTAAAAACAACTCCAAATTGTATTCTTGACCAAACACAATTTTAAATTTCAAATACCAATTTCACTTGATTTTTTTTTTAATTTCTTTTCGGAATTTCACAATTCTTATGTCCAAACGCCCACTTAAGCTATAATCAAATGTTAAAGGATAAATTTAAACTTTTTTTTTCTTAAAGACTTAATTTGGACTTCATTGGACACGTGAGAAATCCAATTATTTTTCGATAGAGCTCTTATTAAAAATAAGGGCAAATATGAAATGAGTTGCTTATAGTCAAGATATTAGTAAACCAATTATTTTTACCAAAAGACTGCTATGTTTGTACTACACAAGAACAACCAAATCCCATGTTCTAAGTGCCCGTTTGGACATTAAAAAAATTTCACTTTTTTTGAATTTTTTTCACTTTTTTTTCAAATCAGTGTTTGGTCATGAAATTTTCAATTTTCACTTGAAGATGAATTATGGAATTTTTCAAAAATTTGAAAAACTCCAAAAAGGTATTTTTCAAAATTTTCACTCATATCATTCACAAAACTTCAAAACAACCCAAAATTATATTCATGTCCAAACACAACTCTAATTTTCAAATATTATTTTTACTTGAATCTTTTTTATTCACTTTTTTTTTTTTTTTGGAATTTTACATTTCTTATATCCAAACGCCCACTAAGTTTTTATAACCTGCCCTCACTCTTTTTACTATATGCTTTTTCAAAGACAAAAAGGACTAAAAACATGACTCCACTCTCAATTCTTCCCACCAATAACATGTGCAGTAGTTATGGTATATGTGGCCACTTTTGTTCTTTTTAATAACGGTAGTATTCGGACCAACTTGTGTATATTTTAACTTTTTTACGGGATATTTACTATCTTCCATCAGCCCAAATATCTGATAACGTAGACAAATCAAAAGAAATCACTTAGCCCCCGTTTGTCCATACATTTTGGCAATTTTTTTTCAAATTTTTTTTGAAAACATTGTTTGTCCATAGATTAGTGATCTGTTTTTGAAAAATTTCTGAAAATATTTTTCATGTTTCCAAAATCTAGTTTATGGTAGATTTTGGGTGAAAATCAAGTTCCTACTCACAAAACTTCAATTTTTTTTCAAATAAAATGCATGTCCAAACATAATTTCAACTTCCAAAATTTATTTTTCAAAACTACTTCAAAAATTATTTTTTCAAGTTTCAACTCAATCTATGTCCAAACGCTAGCTTAGTATCGGTTATTTTTGCTCGGATTTGGAATCTGACCTTTTATTATATTAACCGACTTCATTGACCGATAAATCATGCCCTTAAATGTTATTTTACCTATTTCTCTTCAAGAAAATCCTTACCGGATTCCCCCTCCTCCACACAACAATAATAACAATACTTCAGTGTATTTTTACAATGTAGGGTCTGAAAAAAATAATATATATACATAGATTTTACTATTATTTTGTGGGGGAAAAAGTTATTTTCAATAGAACCTCGGCTTAAAAACCCCAAGTACCTCACTTAAAAAAAAAACACAAACAAAAAAAATTAAAAAATTTTCTCATAAAGCAAATGTGATTTGACTGTGGGATCTAATATTGATTGAGATTGGGCTCTCTTTATTAGACATGAATCATGACTCTTGTATCATGAACTGTCTTACTATATATCTAGCAAACCTAGCTAGCCCACCGCCCCCCCCCCCACCCCCCCCCCCTAAAAAAACCAAAAGGAGAAGAACAAAAAATCCCCCCCCCCCCCCCCCTTTTTTTTTCTCTATGTTCTATTTGGTTTTCTACCTTTTTCCATTAAAACTTTTTTTTTTTGGGTCAATTTTTCTCACTATGATGGAATTCACATAGTTGAAATTTCCCACAAATGCTTTTTCCTTTTTCTAATTGAATTTAAAATTGGTAAAGTTTATATTTGATTGCATAGCTATGTTTTTCATTAGCTAAGCTCATTTTCTTTAATATAAGCCATTAAATTTGTTGTTGGTTGTGAGGTTGTTTACTCAAGAAACTTTATAGTCTAGCATTATTTCCAAATAGAGAAGAGTATCCTAGATTTTTTTTTATTGTTTTTATTGCTATATATTTACTAGTAAATGGAGTCCCCAAATGAATAAAAAAGGAAAAAAGAAAAACGAAAGGGATTGTACGTAAATAGCCGGTCAAATTCATTGTTTACTTTTTTAGTCGGTATGCATAGATTATACGTCGATTATACATATATTATACATGAATTATACATATTTTACACATTTGCCGGCTATTTTTAATTTAGGAGATTAGGTGGACGGGTTTTTGGGTTAACTCTTCAAAACGAAAAGCATCAATATTAAATATGTGAACAAAATTATTAAAAGTATACAACAACATCAACAACTACAACGACGACCCAGTGTAATCGCACAAGTGTGGTCTGGAGAGGGTAATATGTACGCAGACATTACCCCTACCCCGAGGGGCAAAAGGCTATTTCCAGGAGACTCTCGCTCAAGAAGGCAACAAGAGACGATATATTAGTACCATCAATAGAATCATAATAAAATAACAACAATATAAGAAATACGAAATAAATACAAAGTACAATAATAACTAACAGGTAAAGCCCTACATCAGTAGATAACCACTAGCATCCTAGCCCTACATTGTTGAAGTATATTGCATCAAAAAATATATTTGGGCTTGAGGCCCATTTAAGTACAAGATTAGACTAAAGTTTTGAGCCCAAAACAATGTCTTGGGCCGAGAAAGGCCCATCAACAAAAAACTGTAAGCCCATCAACTTTCTATTATAAAAAAGATCGACACAAATGTACAACTCTTTACACCCAATTGCACCTCTCTAGCCAAGAAATTTGTTTTGCAAATGTAGCCCAAAATAATATAGCAACTGGGTAGCCAAAAGCCATAGTAGTTCTGTGTATGAAGTTCACTTTCAAATAAAAAAAGAGCAGTTCGGTGCACTAAGTTCCTGCTATGCGCAGGGTCCGAAGAAGGTCGGACCACAAAAGTATATTATACGTAGCCTTCAAAAACACAAACAAAAACAAAACAAAAAAAAAGAAGAGAAAATAGTATACCCCACTCTTGGCCTTATTGTGGCTAAAGTTCTAGTACTTCTTTAAATCGCAAACAATAAACCCATTATAATCCCACAAGTAGGGAGTATAGTATGTATGCAGACCTTACCTTTAACCTGAAGATAGAGAGGCTGCATTCGACAGATCCCGATTCAAGAAAGGATGAAAAAAAAAAATAGTAACAGCAAGTAGTGACAACAGTAAAATAAGATGATAAGGAAACCGAAACAAAAGAATACCAATACTAATATTTTATCACTATTAGTTTAATAACATGTGCTAAGAAAAGTATGTTAAACCTAGAGAAAAAAGTAACACTATATGCTCTTTTCATTTTTCATCTCTGGAAACAAATGTTTTATCACTGCACCAAGCTCATCAAAACCCTGGAAGCCATGAAAATTTCCATCACCAAAATTTGATATTTGATCATAATTACTTGGACAGTCAGGTGCACAGAGCATCTCGCATTCACGCAGGATCGAGGGTTGATCATAATTACTTGATGACAAGAAATTACTCCTAATTTCTTGGATAAATTGATCGCCAAACTCTACATTATTCTTGAAACCTAAAAAATTTTCATGCTCCATTTTTGCTTCATAAGGATACATGTTGATATCGGACAAGATTGAACTGTAGCTACTGGGTTCTGTCGAATCAGTATCTTGAATAATATTGTCATTGTTGGGAGAATTCATAGACTCATCATCATCTGTTGGCAAATCTTCACTATCGTTTTCTCTCTTGCTTCGTTTATTGACGTTCTTAGCTTTAGTGTTTATATAGATCTCGCACAACACATATTTGTCCAACTACACACAATTCAAGGGATAAAAACAAATATCATTATTTTTAATAATGATGCATCGAGGATTAATACTACGAAGCTAGATATCTATATATGCAACTCTCACACATACACATATATACACACAGATAAACATATCATATACACGTCTCGTTTCATGTGATGGTGTTTGATTAGACATGATGTTTAGAAAGAAAGAAGTTCTTTTAAATTTATGGCAACATATATACGAGGAATATAATATTTTTGTGATTATAAAAATATATCACTACTTGCAAAATAGGAAGTTCAAAATTATACTATTTCCAAATACATAAAGGTGACTTTTCTTTTAAACATACTAAAAAAATAAATGTGTCACATAAAATAAAACTGAAAAATTATAATAAATCTCATCCTTCCATCACTAAGTGAGCTACATGGTAGTCTAATCACAAAAAATAGTAGAAACACACAAACAAATAGTAAAAACTAAAATAAGTGAGTTTAAGTTATATATACATCGTTTCTATAAAGAAAATTTTAAACTATCAGGTATTTGATATTTATAGGTAAGAAGACTTCACAAAAAATAAAGTTTGTAATCTTGAAAATAAAATAATGTTATATCAGATTACGTGACATAATAGTATAAAAATTTCTTTACACAATATATATTATGCAAATAAAGGGGCAATCATGTGAACAAGCATCTCGTGTTCACGCAGGATCCGGGTAATAAGAGCCGTACCCGGCCTAAGGGAGTTTGACGTAGACAGACTACACTAATGCTAAACATTTGTGGCTGTTTCCACGACTCGACTATTATGCAAATGAGTAAATATAATACTAACCTCCTGGTTTTCAATAGAGGTATTTGCATCAGGTAGAGAACTTTTACGATCAAGACGATATTCATGCATTTTCCATTGAGATTTTACTCCATTTTGTTCATAAAAATCAAGTGTCATTTTGTAGCCAACAATTTGGCCATTGTATTTAACCTCTGAATCAACACCTGTAGCTTTCCAATAGCCTTTATTGCCTATCACTTGTCTATTTGGTTTTCTTCCATTTTTGTACCTTCTTTTCCTTCCAGTGAAGAAATACCAGCTCCTCTCTCTTTGTTGGCTATCTGTACAAAAGATATGCAAATTAAAAAATTGTTTAAAAATGGTTACTTTTGCGATAACAACAATAACATACCCAATATAATTTGCCAAGTGGTATCTGTGGAGGATAGGTAAAACGAAAAATTTCGCTAAGAATGTCTGAAATTTGATATATGTGTGGGCAGCCCGGTGCACTAAGCTCTCGTTATGCGCGGTTCTGAGGAAGGGCGGACCACAACGGTCTATTGTACGCAGCCTTACCCTCTATTTCTATGAGCCAGTTTCCACGTTTCGAACCTGTGACCTCCTAATCACGTGGCAGCTGTATTGGTCAAAATCTGACAATATAATCTGAGAAGTGGTATCTGTAGAGGATAGTGTGTACGCAGACCTTACTCCTACCTTGTGAAAAATAGAGAGGTTGTTTCCGATAGACCTTCGGTAAAATATTAGGATTAAGTTATATGCACCAACAACCATTGGTAAAACGAAAAATTTCGCTAAGAATGTTAGAAATTAAATTTGATATATGTGTGGGCAGCCCGATGCACTAAGCTCCTGCCATAGGGGTCCGTGGAAGCAGTGGCAGAGCCAGAATTTTCTCTAAGGGTGTCAAAATATAAATAAATAAGCATATGAAAAAATTAAGGGGAGTCAACACATAATATATATATACATAAAAATAAAATATTTAATCTATTTACGTTATATAATTTCCGAATGAAATGGAGTCAATTGACTCCCCTTGCTAATGAGTGGCTCCGCCACTGTGTGGAAGAGTCGGATCACAAGGGTCTAATGTATGCAACCTTACCATGTATTTCTGTAAGCTGTTTCTACAGTTTGAACCCGTAACCTCCTGGTCACATGACAACAACTTTACCAGTTATGTCAAGTCTCACCTTCTGAAATTTGATATATATAGTACATTTTTTTACTAAGAGTGTTAACTAAACTAATTACCATTGAGGGTACCGCTAACTATAAATATATCATGACCACAGGAAAAAATAATATTTGCAGCATATTATTTTTCGAAATACGCAACATTAATAAATTCTGTCATAAAATCGTCACAAATATTTTTAATAATTCTATTTCAGTAAAAATATTTTAATAAGTTTAACTAGTCCACCTATTTCCCACTAAAATACTTATCCACCATATGTGAAAATTGGACTTGAGCTTATCTATCTCTCTTAATTTTATTTTGAGTATTTCTAGCAAAATAACTTTCTTTCCTTATTGGTAATTAACAACCTTTTGAAACTGTGCAACTGTTTAAATTAGTTATTCTTATTCTTTATCATTAAACCCATTAATCCCAAACAATCAACATTAAAGAAAGTGTTTTTACACTTTTCAATACTAATCTTGTTTATTATCTCCAACATCTCCATGTAAGGTAAAAGAATATTGCACCAGATAATATAATTAGGGTTTTGATAGTAATGTTTTTTCCCATTCGTTTTACAGTTCTAAATAAACGACATTAATTTTTCAATACCCGAAGGTGTGATCTAGTGGTCAATGAAGGTGGAGAAAAACATGAATTCTCGGGTTCAAATTTTAACAGATATTGCACCACATAGTATAATTAGGGTTTCGCTAGTAATGTTTTTCCACATCATTTTTTACGGTTCTAAAGAGACAAGATATTAATTTTCAACACCCGAAGGTATGACCTAGTGGTCAATGAAAGTGGAAGAGAACCATGAGTTCTAGGGTTCAAATTTCAGCATAAGCAAAAAAATATCAAGTAATTTCTTCTTATCCATCTAAGTCTTGGCGAAAAAAATACGTTATCTAGTACTGATAGGAAATAGTTGGTACCTAGTGAAATAGTCGAGGCATAGCCCAGACACCACCGTCATAAAAAAGGTCGAGGCTTAACCCAGACACCACCGTCATAAAAAAGGGTAAAGTATGTTTTCTAGTACCTTTGCTGTCGGAGGTAGTAAATACCCAGTAAAATAGTCAAGGCTTAGCCCAGACACCACCGTCATAAAAAAGGGTAAAATAATTGCTGGTACGAACTAGTAGGTACCCAGTGAAATAGTCGAGGCTTAGCCCAGACACCACCGTCATAAAAAGGACGAAATAGTTGAGGTGCTCACAAGCTGATCTAGATACCACATACAAAACAAACAAAAGGACAAACAAAAGAACATATGTAAAAATTTCAGAAAAAAAAGACTTACTGCAAAGTTCTTGAGGATGATGATGATTGATACATATTTCACGAATTCTATTTCTTGGCAAAGCTTCACCATTAATTTTCTTCTTCAAATAAAACTCAACGAGCTCACCATCTGTTGGTAAAAACATATAACCTATTGGAATTGAGTCAAAAAACTGTTCATCTGATAATATTTGGTTATAATTTTCTCTATTAATCTCCATATCTGCAAATAATTATGCTCTTAAAACAATGAGAATTATATTAAGAAAGAAGGAAAAAGACTAAGGAGTTATATATACACATGATATATGATTAGTGAATATTTCCCATGATAAAGGACGTAGTAATATTTGTACAAATATTAATGCAAATTCTACTTGAATTTTTAGTATAAATTCTATATGTGAGTTTTACGTTGTCATAAAGAAAAACAAATAAGAAATAGAAGATAAAAGGATTTTTAGATATTAAAGGCAGAGAAAAAATAATTTCAATGTCATAATATTGGACGATGTTTTAGGAAAAGAAACCAAGTAGAAAGATTTAGCCTTTTAGAATTCAAACTGGATTCCTAAATTTTTGGCGGGGTAGGGAAAGTGATAAAATTTAGTAGATATATTTTTTAAATATATCGAATGTTTTTTTTTTAATTTTATTTTATTAATATGATTTGCCACTCTTATTTCTTATTCGAGTATATGAAGCTTCAACAATTAGGAATTTTTTTATATATATCTTGCATCTACTTAAATTATAGGAATATGAGAGTCTTTTTGTTAAATTGAAAGAATTTTTTATTAATTTATTCAATAAAATTTATTTTAATTAACAAGTGATATAAATAAGAAAATGCTCGGTGAAAAATCAAACTATTGGCTAGCTATATCCATATCTTTAGGCGTGATATACGGTAGAGAATCAGGAATTTGTTTCTCCTAGTCCTATGTAAAATCTTAAAAAACAAAAAGAATTTTTTCTGTTTAAAATAAATAAATAAAAAATAAAGTATTTTATTTTGGATTAAATCATAGAATTGTTCTACATCCCCCACCCCGACCCCTCCGAAGTGCTTATTTTTCTGTTTAAAGAGAGTTATTACAACATGGAACAGATCTTAACGATGCAGTTTCTAACAAGTCTTTGCGATAATTAAAGAAAGCAAATAAAGACACTATGCCAAAATAAGTATTTACGTTCAGCAGTCCCGCTCGGCAACCCAAAGCTAGTTGAAATGGAGAAAAAAGCCAAGTTATTACAAAACAATAAAATTTCATTCTATAAGGTAAGGCTTTAGTTTTTACCGGAAGTTCAACTTAGAGTTGATTGACTGGGTCATAACTCAATTGGTAAAAATTGCATGGGGGCGCCCTATTTGGTTGCCCCCATTTAACGTATACCCATTTTTTTAAAAAGTTTTAATCTGTACCCAGTTTTTAAACAACTTTAGCCCCTTTCTCCTCCTCCTTTTCCTCCTTCGTTTTTTTCTTCAAATTTATCGTCAAGAACGATACTGCTAAAAATAATATAACGTTTATTTTTGAAGATCTTGGTTTTTTCTCATTTTCATGTAGCAGGGAAATCAGAAAAGAGAAACAGTCCGGATAATGTGACAGAGATCGAGGGCAAAACGTATTATCAATTTGCTATTCTCTTGTTTATTTTAGTGATCATTTTAGGCTAAAATTTTTAGCTGGAAAAGAAATCTGATGTCAAACTTGTTTGCAGTGGAATAGAAATCAAGGAAGCACTGAAAATGCAAATAGAAGTCCAGAGGTGTCTTCATGAGCAACTAGAGCTGAAGTTTGCCACTTACTAAACAAAAATTTTGACAGTTACAAACAAAAACTTCAGCGCTAGAGCTGAAGTTCGCCAGTTACAAAATAATAACTTCGCCAGTTACAAAAACAAAAACTTCAGTCCCGTCTACTAGAATGCTGAAATTTTGCGTGATTGCCTTTGCTACTTCAGCCCCGTATGCTGAAGTTACGCGAAAAAGTGGTACGCTTGCAATTTTTTTTGCAAAGCGGGCACAAGTTAAAACGTGACCCAAAAAGCGGGTATAGATGCAAATGCCCCCAATAATTAACCCATAAGTTCGGAGGAATCAGAAACTATTGTATTTTTTTCTAAAACAACATTTTTCCTTGATTTTCACAATTACGTATGAAGAACAACAATAAAATAAGAACTTTGCAATAGCTAAGCAGGAAAATGAACTTGTATTGCTTTGGTTTGCGTGCTACAATGTGTGTTATCAAAAAAGAACTTCCTTTTTATATAGTAGGAGAGTTTCACTCCTAGTATAAATCTAAAAAATATAAAAATTCTCCTCTCTCGTTAATTACTGATCTGTAACCGCCATCGAACGAGATTCACGCCGTGATATCCTGTTGGTTCCGGGTATCACGACCCGCTATCTGTCGCCCATAACCATTCATGCCCTTCCCGAAGTCTCAGAACTCGTTCCGGGTCCGTGGTGCATCGTTTTATTAGGTCCGATGGCAAGCACTTCATTCGGGCCTCGATACAAGAAGTTCCCAACTTCGATTTCGATTACATGTATTCATACTCTTGCTTCATTTGACCTACTAAGAAATCGGGGTGTATGTTAGCCTCGGTTTCACCCGTATACAAGTTTAAAAGACAAATTATTAGTAACTTTTAAAGATTTGAATCCTAAAAGATAATTAAAAAAAAATGTCCCAGATATTTTGATTCTGTTGAAAATAAGTTTACCCCATTCAGTAATGTATTATCTTAGTTTTCCAACCTTTTCTGATGTGGAATTAAAAAATAATTCATTTTGCCTGCAAAAACACATTAATAGAGGAAACAAAGGCATCTTGGATTGCAAATATATTCTCAACTGAATATGAATGGATATTCTCTCTTTTAGAAATATCACCAAAACTCAGATTATTCACATTTTTTGCTATTATAATGCATAAAATATTAACATATGCTTCTCTCACGAGACATCAAATTAATTCAAACTAATTGGATTTTTTGGCACTCTTCAGTTTTTCCTTCCCACGATTAATTTGTTCGCATTTCATCTTTCCTTATATTTCTAAAAAAAACTTCGAATAAAATGTTCAAATACTGTCTTAGTTTACTCATGTGTTATATTGAAAATTGTGTATTAATTTACATATATAACAAACGAAACATAGTATCATGAAAGATTTCAAGATGTTTCAACAAAGAGTTTCGAAAAGTATAATTATGGTTATACAGTCAGACCTCTCTATAACGGCATCCTTATATAACAACACCTCACTATAAAAGCCAAGTTTTTCCGGAACCAAATTTCATGTTCTGTTATAATATATGTTTTCTATAATAGAAATTCACTATAACACCAAAAATATCTGGAACAAACGAGACTGCTATATAGAGAGGTTTGACTATATACAAGAGAGTAACTAATCGAAAAGTTGATATGGCATAAAATTCTTAACATAACTGAGTGAGAAACATAAGGTGTTCATCACATCAAATAGAAGAGTTTGTAATTTGCCATCATGACTAATTAACAAGTTTATACCATAGAATATCATTGTAACAAAAACGTCAATGAGTGAGCTTGGAATTCTCAAAGTGTTGTATCCGCTTTCTTAATCACATCAATGAGTCCAATATGTTGCTCGGATCTTCCGAAAATACACTATTTTTTGAGGATTCGATACGGATGCGACAGCTGATTTAATTTGGAGAGTCCACGCAATATAGGTCTAATCAATTTTCAGAGTTAAACCAACCGACATCTCCAAGTTTTGGCAAGAAGTACTACCCTTGTTCAACTCTGGACCAACAAATTTATGTACCTGGCCTATCAAACAATGTATGAGATCCTGAAAATAATACTCAAACTTGTCATCCTAATAGTTTTGGTCCAAACCTTATATTTGTCTTACGAAATTCATTAAATATATATTAATTACTTCATCCGGTCCAAAATAAGTGATTTTTTGGCCTTTTTCTTGTGGTCCAAAATAAGTGATTTTTCCAGATTTCAAGAATGAATTAATTATTTTTTTCCTACATTATCCTTGGAGTAACTAGTGTTGGAATATGTGTTAGGAGTGTTTATGTGAGATAGTAAAGGTTAATATGGTCAATTCCATTGCTAATTAATGCTAAAAGGTGGATTTCTTAATCTGTGTGAAAACATCCAAAAAATCACTTATTTTGGACCAGATGGAGTATTAATTTAGAACCCAATAATTTAACATGATTAGAACTCCGAACCCATAACCTTCAAATCATGGCTCCGCCTCTGATGACTCGAAAGGATATATATAATCCGGGATGAAGAGACCGAGTGTGGCAGCGTAGGTCCACGAAGGAACGTGCTCTTCGAAATTAGCAGCCTCCATTAATTGCGATATATATGTGAATCTCAACCCTTAGTCGTCTTATATTATAGCTGAGGACAAATCCTACACTAACTCAACTTAGGAACAAATCCTAACAACTTGTTTGGATTGTTGTTACGTGTCGTTTTATAATATATCGTATTGTATTGTACTGTGTTGTATTATATTATTTGACGAATACAATTAATGTTTGGATAGATTGTATTGTTTGTCGTTGTTTCATGATATTATGCACCAATAATATAAAGAATAAACTTGTAATATTACTAAAAAAAATAAAATACGGAGTAGAATTATTATATAAAGGAATAAAATAAAGGATAAAATATAATTATTTAATACTAAGGAAGGGCGAAAAAAAAGAAAGGTAACGAAAATTAACTGAATACAAACAAAGAAAAAAGAAGGCAAAATACTTTATCACTCCTCTAAACTTGTCACGGATTATTAGTTACAGTCTTAAACTATTTGCGGTCTTAATTACCCCCCTCAACTAAGCCTTTTGGAGAGCCATTACCCTCTTGGACGCTGATGTGGCAAATTGTGTGGGTGCACTCGCCTGCCACACAATTAATTTCAAACTATGTATTTTTATAACTTTTTAGATGTCTTAACTATTTATTTCAATTGTATAAATATTTATTTTCAGGTCAAATTCAAAAAAAAATTAAATAAAACTTTATTATTTTTAGCCAAATAAAATTTTTTAGCCTAAATAATATAGTTCTATCCAAGTTTTATTATAAATTGTATTCGAAAAAAATTATCTAAAAAAGTAACATACTTAAAAAGGTAAAAATATATTTTATTTCTCAAAAAAATACCACGTATACAGAAAAATTCGTATGGCAGGTGAGTGCACCCACACAATTTGCCACATCAAATATGCTAAGCGGTAACGAAAATATAATTATTTAATACTAAGGAAGTGCGAAAAAAAGAAAGGTAACGAAAATCCGTCGTTCCATAAAGTGGCACTTTTCGTCGTTACGTAATGATGAATTTAACGATACAATACAATAAAATTTAAGTAACAATCAAAACAAATATTGTATTCAATATATTATGCTGGAAGTTCATATATATACACATGTGCTCCAATCTACAGTATATTATGCTGGAACTTTCCGCGCGTTGGAGTTCCAGCATAATATGCTGGAAGTTCATACGTACATAGGTGCACCGATCTCCAGTATATTATGCTGGACTGGTCCTTGTTGTAGCAAAATAGTGGTTATTTTTCAATAACTTTGCAAACGCTGGTTATTTTTGAATGACCAGTCCGAAAACTGGCTAGCCCGTGCTATTTTTACGAATAGTTCCCCTTGTACTATTTTAGTTAAATTGAAATCATGTACTCAGTTTGTATGTGGTAAGATGAGAAGTTTTATTTTGTGTCTCATACAACTTACACTAGTTGTATGAGACTCCTTTTTGTCTCACAAATTTGTGGACCTCACTCTTACACTTTTGGGTCCACAGAAATATGGATCCCAAAACTGTGAGATAAAAGAATTGACTCATACAACTAGTGTCAGTTGTATGAGACACAAAATAAAAATTTTCGTGGTAAGATGTTGTCTCAGAAGAGTTCTGATAGTGACCAAGTTAATTCTTTATTTTGATTTAGTGAGTTTAGGATGTTCTATACTTTTTCTCTCAAATGAATGTTCCTAAGTAATTTGAGATGAGGATTAGTTGATTGATGGATTAATTGTAGTTAGAAGTAAGAATCTTCATTTTAGTTTGACTTCCTCATCAATTAATTTAGTTATGTTGGTAGATATTAATGTCCAATGTTTTCTCTATTTATAAATTTTATTTTGGATTTCATTGAGTTGGAGCCCTCTTTTGGGACCATCCACATTCATGTCATTATAAACCCATAATCTCAGAAATCATTTGTTCCATTAGTCTCCTCTCTCTTTTTTACTCCATTTAACATGTTCAGATTCTCAATTTTGCAAAGCATAATGAGTTTCAAACATAATTAGCGTTCAGACATAGATTTAGTTGAAACTTAAAATTTAAAAAAAAATTATGGTGAAAAATAATATTTGAAAGTTGAAGGTGTGTTTGAACATGCATTTTATTTGAAGAAAAAGTTAAAATTTTGTGAGTGGAGAAAAAATTTCTCCTAAAACCTACACTACACTAATTTTTGGGAACTTCAAAAGAAAAAATAAAAAAATTTCAAAAATTGATCATATTGAAATTAAAATGAAGTTTTATCTACCGCACTTTTTTATTTTTTCACTTTTCCCCGAAGATTAGTAAGTTGATCATGACTTGTATCACTACCAGTAATATATCCATTTTAGTTAATGGCTCTAGAACTAGTTATTTTCATCCCACGCGTGGTATAAGACAAGGTGATCCAATATCTCCCTATATTTTTATCCTTTGTATGGAGATGTTGTCTAGATATATAAGCCACCAAGTAGATATTAAGAACTGGGTTCCTATTAAAGTCAATTATAGAAGTCCCTCATTTTTGCATCTTTTCTTCGTAAATGATCTTACTCTCATGGCTAAGGCTAACAGAAAAGCTAGTGAATCAATTCTCAAAAGCCTTAACCTTTTTCTGTGACCTTTCAGGCCATAAGATAAATTATGACAAGTCAAAAATTATCTTTTCCAAAAATTGTCACAAGGACAACAAGAAGGATATTTAGTTACTTAGGTATCAATATTAATGACTACTTTGGGAAATACTTAGGTTTTCCAATCCTGAAAACCGCTCCAAAGCCTTCTGATTTTTATTTTATCTTTGATAACATGCGTTCAAGGCTTTCCAATTGGAAAACACGTTGCATGAATATAGCTGGTAGGACTACATTAACATCCTCTACCCTAGCCTTTATCGCTAATCATGTGATGCAATTTACTTTATTACCCCAAAAAAATATTGAAAGAAATTGATAAAATTCAAAGAAATTTTATTTAGGGTACAACAGACCAAAAGAAAAAGCTCCATCTTCTAAACTGGAATGTTATTACTACTAATAAAGTCAACGGTGGATTAGGAATAAAGAAGGCTAAATCAAAAAATTTAGCACTTTTCACTGGATTTTCTTGGAGACTACTTAATTCTCTCAATGCCTTGTGGTCTCAACTTCTTATTAGTAGCCATGCATCTGGTAAACCTAAGTCCAATCCTTCATTTATATGGCGAGGCATAATCAAAGGGTGGTACTACTGTAATTTAGGAACGCTTTGGATCCCTCATAAAAATTCTATATTCAATGTGTGCAATGACAGATGGATCCCAAATATTCATAGCCTTAGAAGCACTATAGAGGGGCCTCTAAACATCTCAGACCTCAATTTGACTATTGAAGACTTGTGCACGAACAACGACTGGGACCTCAGGAAGATTTCATTTGTTTTACCCCGCAATATTATTGACAATATCAACCTAGTTATTTATCCACTCTATCCCAAAGCCTATGACACTCTAGTTTGGGATATTACCAGTAGTGGTGTGTTTACTACCAGCTTCTGCTACAAATTCATCGATGGCTTTAGTAATACAGAGAAAGATTTTACATGGATTTGGAAACTTCATTCCCCGAACAAAATTAAGTTCCTTTTATGGCTATGTTATCACAATAGGCTCCCTTATCGTTCTTATCTAAACTACCTCGGAATGAACATAGACATAGTATGTCCAGTATGTAGAGGAGCCGAAGAAACCATTACTCATATATTTTTGTACTATTATGCAGCACGTAATGTTTGGAACAAGTTAGGTATTGCAGTAGATCACCAAATATCTAATAATAAGCATTGGCTTATTACAGTTAGAGACATGAGCCCCACGACTAATGTTAATAAATTATTGACTTTGGAAGGATCTATTTCCATTTATATCTTGAATCTTTGGACGAACAGAAATCGTAACAATTAAAATAATACAAACAGTGCCATAAGCTCTATGACTGCTATTAATCATGTTGTGGAATATAAGTTCATGACTGACATGTAAAATAATCCCACTAAGAAAATTCCTATACATATTCGATGGTATACATCACCTGCTAGATGATACAAGTTAAATACCGATGTTGCCTTCAATGTCAACAAATTGTGTTGTGGAATGGGAGGTGTAGTAAGGAATTGTAAAGGTGACTAGGTAATAGGCTACCATGATTATTCCAAAGCTATTTCTCTTTTGCAAGCAGAATTCCTGGCACTCAAACAAGATCTCCAAGTGGTTATGCAAATGAATCTCATACCACTGGAAGTGGAAATTGACTCAACTAAGTTAATAAAATACTTGAAGCATGGATGTCCTACTTACGGTACCTTAATTTATGATTGCATGTTATTAATATCTGGAATGGGAAAGCCAAGGATTATGCACAGTTCAGGGAAGAAAATGAAGTAGCCCACTTACTCGCCAAGAAGGCAATCAATCAGTCTAACATGGATCATTTAGTCTATATGGCAGTCTCTCCTCCTCTTGTTGAGACCAAGGTGCTGGCAGACAAAGACGAAGATTCTTCTTTAAAATTTATTATAGTGTTCGCAACAAATTTCCGTAATACGAAAAATAAACTGCATTAAAAATAATATGTAGAAAAAGTGATTTTATTGATAAATATTTGTGAGTACAATTCTATGTATCCCTTGATTCTCCTCTCTAAAATTCTCTGTGATTCGAGGGTTTGAGGAACGTCTTTCTCGAATGTAGGACGATGCAGACCTCCTTGTGATATATTTAATCGCCAAGAACGTCGAGCAACACTTTGTTGTTATGGGTTGATCTCCGAGAAGAACTTCGTTGATCACTCATTCGTTGATCACTCATTCGTTGAAGCACTATGCACTTGATGATTGATCTCTCTATTTGTGGATGACTTCACCAATTGCGGAATGCTCTTCTCCAACTCTGAATGTCCCCTGAGAGTTATGCAACCCCTCTATTTATAGCTGTAGAGGATGGACAGTCCAGTTACATAAGGACTTTCTTACTTGATTCTGATTGGCCCATGTCATTTTATCCATTTGGCGACTTATGGTTGGTTCTTGCTTTTTTGACTTGGATTGCCACATCATTTAACATGTGGCGTCACCTTATTGGCCTGGAGTTTGACTGGATATGCTATGACACATGACATATTCTGAACCTTAAGATGAAATGGACCTTGGGCTTAAAAATATTAAAATGGACTTATTTAATTTGTAAGTCTAAATTAATTATTCGACCCAAAGTAATTTAGAATTTAATCCAAATTTTATATGAATTAAATAATTTTTTTTATGTCTACAAATGCCCCTACTTCAAGCTTTATCGTAATATAGACTTGTCGAGTTTTGATGACGGGGTTTGAAGTACCGGTGAATAACACAATCCTATGAATCCAGTATTTTCTTGAGGCTTATTTCAAAGTGTGGTTTGAATGGATTGACTCTCGATTTCTTGTAATGCTAAATGGATAAATATCCAAAGTCAATATTATATTATTGAAATATGATTTGTCTTACCTGCTTCCAAGCCCAAAATTAATGCACGTTGAGACACATTCAAGAATTGTAATAATTTTGATTCCTTAAAGAAATAAATTTTTATCACTTTAAGAAACTTACAGCTCATGCACTTCTAATTAGACTGGGAACACCGCCCTTAAGAATCTATAAATAGACAAGAATTGGGCCCTCAAAACACATGAGAAGAACAGGATCACCACAAGCTAGGACAAGAAAATCGCAGTCTTCAAAATCTCTAGCCAAGAATCTGTTTTTTTTTTTTTGGGCATAATATCTTTGCTTCTTTTTATTTCCTGTTCTGGCCTTAATTTTTTTTTTTTTTTTTTTGCAACGTACTACTATGTTTTTTCTTCTTGTAGATTTGTAATACAAAACAATAGCAGGCTACTTATGCATGAGCCATCCTTAACCGCATTGGTTACACAGAGGAGTCGTGCCGCAACCCCAATGATTATAGAGAAGAGTCATGCCGCAACCATCTTGATTACACGGAGGGGCCATGCGATTTAGATTAGCAGGCGCTAACTCAATTTTTTAATGACGACAAAGTATTCAGGGACAACACAACAGCAGGGATGTACGACGCTTGCTCTAGTAGAAGATGCTCGATTTTGCGATGTAAAGTTGTTCATCTTGTACCATTGGGGACTTCCGATCAACATCCAAATTGGAGAGGACTAGGCGTACTGCACTGCTATTCCTCATGATGAATTAAACTATATTTCATAATGTTTCCCATGTTGATTTGGAAGATAGCGTTATCAGCCTCGATGTCCATCATACCGAATCGAAGCACTGTGCTACTGGCATCGTATCTGTAGAAGCAGAAACATCATGTTATGGCACCGATATCCATCAATCAAGCTGATCGTCGTGCTACTCACACCGTATCTGCAAAAAAGTTATCTTGCTGGCACTTAGGTCTCCAAAATCTTTTCTTATTTTTGCAGGTTTTCAAGAGAGTACAACAGCAACTTGGTATATCCCTTCTTGCAGCTTGACGAGAGAAATTTAGAGTATTTCTAAGAGAGCTTGATCGACGAGCCATATCCCCACTTTGCAACATACGAGCGAGAACATGGTGCATCTCAGCCTTGCGACTTGGCAAGAAAGAGGCTTGGAGCTCGAGCGACCATATTTCATCCTTGGCGGGCGAGTGCTTGGCGAACCTTTGCAAAATTATTAATTCCTTGATGTAGGAGCGATGACATCTGAAGCTTCTTACTTTCAAAGAATCAAAACTTGAAAAGTTAGATCCTTTAAAGAATTCACGGATAAATTCCTTGAGGATTAGCCGGAGTCAACTTTTGAAGCTAGTATACATATCGAACATTTTGACTTTATAGCACTATATGATGTCATCAAAACGTAGATATCTCAAACTAGGAATGCCCAAATCGTGAGCCGTCTGTGCCATTGGAAAGAAGACTCAGATATAATGAAATCCTCAAGATATCATAGAAGAATTCCTAGCAGATTGTTCGCAGCAACTTTCTGAACTTGACTCATCTGTCCGCGAAATTGCTTTTCAGCTTTGCACGCTTTGGTGGAAAAATTCATATCTCAAACTACAAGTGTTGGAATAGTGCTCCACTTGTAATGTTGGAAAGAAAACTACAATTTCTGCAATACTTGAAGATATCATGGACGAACTCCTTTCGGGTTGCCTGCAACAGTAGTTTGAAATTGCTCCTAATGTCTGTTGAACTTGCTTTTCAGACTTGCGCATGCTTACCGAAAAGTTCCTGCTCTGAGCTACACTATAAGGGTCCGGATCATAAATGAGTTATATCATTAAAAACTGAACATTCAGAGCTTCAACATATCCAAATTTCAGGGTAAAACACTCTCTAGGTAGACCGGTACGATTTTTTAAAGCTGTTCCACACGTCTGCCAAGCTAACTTTTCAGCTCTCTGCACCTTTGTCGAAAAATTCATAACTTGAGCTAGGAGTGTCAAAACTGCAATCCGTTTGCGCCATTGGAAAGCAAATCATAGAGCTGCAACACATAGAAATTTCATCCCGGAACACCTCTCGGGCTAGAAACAGAAAAATATTGATAGTCGAACTGACCACAGGGAACTTTCAGTTTTGCGTGCTTTCGGCTAGAAAAACTGTATCTTGAACTAGGAGCGTCGAAATCACCAACAGTTTGATCCTATGAAATTCAGACGTCGAGAACTATAATCTTGTTGAAGATGAAGCTCCATTCATTCTTAGTTAGCCTAACAAATATTTTTGAATTTGATTCTACAGCCTTGTAATGGATTCGACTATCATCACAAATCTTATCTCTTTGTTTATTTCTTTTGCAGACTTGCAAAGGAGCTCAAAGGGTCCGAATATCCGACTGAGATATCATACAGGATGCGGATATGTTGAAGTTTTGAGCACGCAAAATCTCTATGAAAAAGAAAAAATTATTATAGTAGATCGTCATGCGAAGCCACCCCTTCGCCAATTGTTGCACTTGAATTGTTGATAGTCTTGAAGTTCATAAATGGCGGCTCCCACGATGATTGAAGGTTTTTTCTAAAGAGAGACAACTTCTTACATATGGGACCTTTAACCAACACTTTCACAAGAGAAGCAACATCCTGCTCGAGGCCTAACAACAGGACCCATGGTCAAGAGATCGTCACAAATATTGAACATGAGAGACGTACATCGCGAGTGGTGTATTAAATGTGGGGACGTTATACAAACTCAGAAAAGCATTCAAGACGCCAGTAACAAAGCCTAGTTTACGATCATTTTCATTACTTAGGCTTTTGTATAGGATAATGTCTAATTCCTTTCATCTCCACATTTTTTGGATGTATCAACTTTGTAAGATTGAAGCAATAAAATATCTTTTACGCTTCAATGCAAATTGTCTTCTTCCTCGTATTTATATATGTCTCCATACTTGAAAGAGTTAATGTGATGATCCCATAAGCCAAACCTTTTTCTTTTTTAAACTCATGCAACTGAACTTAGAATGAAACTCTAAGCTGCCTATGTACCTCGATGAAGAGGATCAAGTCACAACGTAGTTCAGAGGGGTGAGTTCTTTTTTTTTCTTTTTTATGTCCAAATTTTTGCCTAGGCTGCCTTTTGTGAGGTTTTCAACCTAGTGGACTTCTTTATTGTTTTTTTGGGCCGTACACAGTTTAGACTCATGCGGGCCAAGAGTGTAGCAACGTGCAGTTTAGGCTCATGCATCAAGGAGCGTCATGACTTGTAGTTTAGGCTTGTACGTCGAGGAGCGCCATGACTTGCAGTTTAGGTTCGTACGTCGAGGAGCGTCGGTGACTTTCATGGAAAGTACTGCTTCAAAAATTTTCCGTTGATTGGACCAACTCTAAGACCATCCTTATCAACGATTTTGTATGTTTCACTTGAATAGGCTTATTTCACAACATATGGCCCATCCCATTTTGAGGTAAACTTGTCGCCTATGCGTTTGTTGAGGATTATGGGTCGCCGAACAGCTAGGACTAAGTCTCCCACTTGGAATGATCGTGGCCTCTCTTTCTTGTTGAAGGCTCTAGCTAGTCGAGCTTGATAGCACTCCAATTTTTGTTGCGCTTCTAATCTTTTCTCATTCAATGCCTCTAACTCTGCTAGGCAAAGTTGAGCATTCTCTTCAGACATGAGTCCTTCTTGGATTGCGATCCGCGATGATGGAATTTGTTGCTCCAATGGAAGGACTGCTTCCACGCCATATACCAAAGAGTAAGGAGTTGCTTGTGTAGCAGTTCTGAAGGTTGTCCGGTATGCCCACAAAGCTTCACCAATTTTCTCATGTCAGTCTCTCTTGTTCTTTGCAACAACTTTCTTCAAAAGGTTACCAAGCGTCTTGTTAAAAGCTTCAGCAAGGCCGTTGGCGGGTGCATTATAAATTGAAGACTTATGTTGTTTGAAACCGAACTTCTTGCACAGACTCTTCACGAGCTTGTTGTCAAATGGCGTTACATTATCAGTGATTATGTATCTTGGTATACCGTACCTAAAAATTATATATGACTTGATAAAATAGACAACGATTTCCTTTTTCACCTCCTTGAGTGCAACAACTTCAGCTTATTTAGAGAAGTAGTCCGCAGCAGCCAATATGTACATCTGTCCCTTTGATGACTTTGGAAGTGGTCCAACAACGTCAAGTCCCCATGCATCAAAAGGCCATGAAATTACAGTTGGGTGAAGCGGCTCTTGAGGTTGGTGGATGTAGTTGGCATGAAATTGACACGCTTGACATCTTTTGGCATGATCCATGCAATCCTTCACCATTGTCTCCTAGTAGTAGCACATCCTCCTGATGCGAAAATGGATCTTGGGACCAGATTGGTCTGCTCCACATGAGCTAGAATGTGCTTCCTCCATCGCTTGGTGGGCTTCTTCTTTGTTAAGACATCGCAAGAATAATCCTTCAAAAGAGCAGCGAAACAATGTCCCCTTATAGAAGATGAATCGTGGTTCTCTTCGTTTGATGTCTGTTCTTTGTTGCGGATCTTCAGGTAACTTTCCATGTTCAAGGTACTCTATCAGTGGTTGCCTCTAATCTTCTTCTTCAATCACTAGAACAGACGTATGATGGCTTTTGTTGATTTGAAGATCCAGAAGTCTAGGAATAACCCATCGATGACACACATATACCTTTGTTGACTCATTCTCTCCAAGTGCCATCATCGTGGCCAAGTTAGCCAAAGCATCAGCCTTGCAATTTTCTTCTCTTTGGACGTGGTTTAAGAACACTTGGTCAAATTGTTCAAGTAAACCAAAAGCGTATTGATGGTATGGCAATAGATCTTACTTCTTTACCTCGTAACTTCCCAAAAGTTGGTTGATGATCAGCTTAGAGTCGTCGTAGATCTCCAACTGTAGAATCTTAATTTCTAATGCCATTTCGAGACCGACGATCAAAGCTTGGTACTCTGCGGCATTGTTGGAGCATGTTTCACCTAAAACAAAGGAGAATGGCAAGATTTGTCTTTCTGGAGAGATCAATACAACACCTGCCCCACATTGTTACGACGTGAAGATCCATCAAAGAAAATTGTCCGTGGTGGAAACTCTTCGATGAACAAAATGTCTTCATCTGGAAACTCATCCGAAAGCTCCCATTCCACTGGAAGAGGGTGATTAGCTAGAAAATTGGCTAGTGCTTGTCCTTTCACAACTTTTTGAGGTGTGTATATGATCTCATATTGGTTAAACAATATGGACTATATTGCTAGGCATCCAGAAAGAACAGGTTGAGTTATCACGAATTTCACTGGACCTGCTCGAGAGATGAGTTTGATGGTGTATGCTTCAAAATAATGCCTTAGCGTCTTTATCGCATAAAGTAACGCTAAGCATATTTTCTCAACAGGTGTATAGTTCATCTCAACTCCTATAAGAGTTCGGCTAAGGTAGTACAAGGCGTGTTCCTTTCCTTCCTCATTCTCTTGAGCAAGTAGTGCTCCGAGTGAACATACCTGTGCCACGATGTAGAGTATCAATGGCTTCCCAAGCATTGGCACCCCTAACACAGGTGGATTCAGCAAGTATTTTTTTATGCTTTCAAAAGCATTTTGACATGACTGATACCAATAAAAAGGGATATCCTTCCTCAATAGATGATTGAAGGTTTGACACCGTCCGGCAAGATTAGAGATGAACCTCCGGATAAATGTTATGTGTCCTTGGAGACTTCGAAGCTCTCTAAAGTTTGTTGGCTTGGGCATTTTGAATGGTGTCAATCTTTGCAGGATCAACTTTAATTCCACGATTACACACAATGAAGCCAAGAAACTTTCTTGAGGTAACTCCAAATGCATACTTGAGTGGATTCATCTTCAAGTCAAATTTTCTTAACCTTTCAAAAACAATTCGAAGGTCTTCAAGGTGGTAACGCCTACTCTTTGTCTTCACCACCAAGTCATCGACGTAGCATTAAACCCTATTATGAAGCATGTCGTCAAAGATGTTTTGCATCTTCAGACCTAAGGGCATCACTTTGTAGCAATATATCCCTTTTGGAGTTCAGAAAGCAATACACTCTTCATCTTTTGGAGACATTCTGATTTGATTATATCCGGAGGACCCATCCATGAATGACATAGCTTCATGCCCTGTTGTAGCGTCAACCATGAGTTCAATAATTGGTAGCGGAAAGTCATCAAGGCATTGAATTTCGTTGAAACAGAATAATCCACCAAATCCTCAAATCCGCCAAGGTCTGAGGTTGTTTGAGAAAGTTCGTCGAACAGCGAGAATGTGGTGTTGCCCCCAGAGATTGTTGTTACGAACGTCATATAAGATCTGCTCTTCTTTGCCATATCCAAGGAGGCGAAGTATTCGGATCCATCCAAGCCACTAGCCTTGAACTTGCTTTGAGTGATTGGGCCAACATGATTGAACTCAGCGGATGCGGCAACAGTAGCATCTTTGCATGAAACATCACACTTGCGGAAGGCCATTATAGCAGTAGATCTGAAGTTTGTAGTTTTCAACTTGCAAGAAGGAGAGATGAAGGGCGGAATTGGTCCCACTAGGCGTGACAAAATTTGTTTGCAACAAATTCTTGTAATACAAAAAATAAACTACAACAAAAATAATATGAATAAAAAGTGATTTTATTGATAAATATTTGTGAGTACAATTCTATGTATCCCTTGATTCTCCTCTCTAAAAATTCTCCGTGATTCGAGGGCTTGAGAAGCATCTTTCTCAAATGTAGGATGATGCAGACCTCCTAGTGATATATTTAATCGCCAAGAGCATCAAGCAGCACTTTGTTGTTACGAGTTGATCTCCGAGAAGAACTCCGTTGTTCACTCCTTTGGTGAAGAACTATGCTCTTGATGATTGATCTCTCTGTTTGCGGATGCCTTCACCAATTGCGAAATGCTCTTTTCCAACTCAGAATGTCCTTTGAGAGTTATGTAACCCCTCTATTTATAGTTGTAGAGGATGGACAGTCCAGTTATATAAGGACTTTTTTGCTTGATTCTGATTCGTCCATGTCATTTTAGCCACTTGGCGACTTGTGGTTGGTTCTTGCTTTTTTGACTTGGATTTCCATATCATTTAACATGTGACATCACCTTATTGGCCTAGAGTTTGACTGGATATGCCATGACACATGGCATAGTCTAGGCCTTAAGATGAAATGGACCTTGGGCTTAAAAATATTAAAATGGACTTATTTAATTTGTAAAGTCCAAATTAATTATTTGACCCAAAGTAATTTAGAATTTAACCCAAATTTTGTATGGATTAAATAATTTTTTGCATGTCTTGAAAACCACAATAGAGTTCTGCCAAAATTTGTAACAACTAAATTTCGTTCCTGAAAAATAATAATCAAGACAAGAAATATAGCGAAAAATATTATATTCGATTTCAAATGATGGAGTTACAATCTCTAAAATATCTCTAGATCTAAAGAGATGTAGTCCACTGATTCTTCTCCTCACAGACGATGGTTCAAGAAGCTTGAGAGCTTGAGCTTGACGGATTTCAGATTTGTAGTACGTCACAAACAATTTGAAGGTTGTAACGAACCAGGATTTGGTGTTGGGTTATCACGAATGGAAAATTTGAAGCCGCCCGCCTATGATTTAAGTTCGCCTTTGGAATTTGACCATAGACTGCAGATATAGATGGAGACCTTGATGCTATTCTTTAGAGCTTCTTTAGTCTTTCCTTCTGCTTACTTGCTTGTCTTCAACAACTATCTTCTTTTCGACTCCATTTTTATTATATTTTAAACATTGGTAGTAAGTTGATGGGACAACTTTGTTCTCATGTATCCACAACTTGCCAAGCAACAAATTGTATGAAGTTTTTGCGTCAATCACATGCATCCATGCATTTGATTGCATATCTCCCATGGTGATTTCTAGTTTGATAGCTCCTATGGCCCTTTGTCCCCTTGATTGAATCCTTGAATCATCAGTCGACTTTCAAAAAATTCTTTAGTTGAGATGCCGAGTTCTTTCATTATTCGAATGGGAAGAATGTTAGCTGCAGATCCGTCATCTATCAAGATTCTGTTTATCCTCCACTCGAGCACAAAACCCACCATAAACAAAGGGCGATTGTGTGGTGTCTCACCAAGTAGGAGATCGTCTTCAATGAAGATTATTTTTGCATTACAGACATGTGCTTCTTGGAAGGAGGGCTCAACAAGACTATTGGACAATGACAGAGACAGTGTTGACGTGACTTCGTTCTTTTCATCTTCTTCTTTATCAGTATTACAACACAATGCCTTATCATCATCGTCAGATGTCCTCATGCGAAACCAACTCGGAAAAAATTATCCCAAAGTCACCGAGTGGCGTGGCTTTTAGTGATTGTGTGTCTCTATCTCCACCTTCTTTGGGTTCTTAACCATTTGTTGCTTTTTTGGTTTTCTCACCATCTTATTCCTTGTATGTTGCTTCGTTGATCCTTTTTGGCGGACTCAATGTACGATATCTTCGATGAGTCACCAGGGTCCAACCTTCTTCATCGAATTGATCAACTCGGACTTTGTCATCCTCTAACAATTCTTCATCTTTATTCCCTTCACAAGTGCATATTTCAATATGATCGAATGAGCCAAAGGCAATGGACACATGGTTTGTGCTTGCCTTTTTGTCTTCGAGCTCGATCTTCTTTTGACGAGCCAAATCCATAACTTTGTCCTTGAAGATAAAGCACTTCTCAAGAGGGTGACCTACAAGTCGATGGTATTTGTAGTAATTCGGGTCATTGCTTTTTCCAGCTTCATCTAGCCGCTTCATCTCTGGCAGCTTAATAAGATTTAGCTCGAGGAGTTCTTCAAATATTGCAGGCACATCAGAGTCTAGAAATGGGTATTCCTTTTCTTGCATCTCTTTGAGAGTCAACTTTCGATTTGCATTGTCTTGAGAGGAAGTTGTTTTCATACTCTATTTCATGCTCACCTTGGTAGTAAACTTCAAAGGAGAGGCATTGACGTTCATGGATTCCTTGCTTTCATTCTTGGGTATAAACTTACTCCATTTCTTGACTTCTATCTTATCTCTTCCCTTGCGAGGTTCGTAGATGGGCAGCCCTTCACTTCCCACAGAATCCATGCTCAACTCCATATCATGACCATGGGTGGCAAGTTCTTCAAATGTCCTGGGCTTAATTCTTTGCAAGATGTAACGAAGTCCCCAATGTATTCCTTGGATGCACATCTCTATGCTAGAAGCTTCGCTTAGCATATCTTTGCAGTTAATGCTTGCATTCCTCCATAGGTTGATAAAGTCAATAGCTGGTTCATCTTTTCGTTGGCGAGTGTTCGTAAGTTCCACCATGCTCACAGTACGCCTCGTGCTATAAAAGCGATTGAGAAACTCTTGCTCTAATTGGTCCCAACTATAAATGGATCCAGCCTCGAGGTCGGTGTACCAATCAAAAGTATTCCCTTTTAGTGAGCGGACGAACTTCTTGACAAGGTAATCTCCATAAGTCCCTGCATTATTGCATGTCTCAACAAAGTACGCGATATGTTGCTTTGAATTTACCTTGTCATCGAACTGTTGAAATGTGGGAGGTTGATAGCCGGCAGGCATCTTCAAGCTATCGATTCTTGTAGTATAAGGCTTCGTGTACGTGAGAGAAGACTTTGAAGTGACCTCATACTTATCTTTGATAGTTCCCATAATGAATTCCTTTAATTGTTCGATAGGAGTTGATCCTTTGGAGGAGACATAAACTTCTTGGAGGATGACACTTGTTTTGTTGGAAGATCAACCTTCCCGTGGACTTCAGGGAGCTTTCCAGGTGCATGACTTAATTCTCCATCCATCATGCTTTCAACTATGCCTGTCAATTTTGCGATACAGATATCTTGATCTTGAGCATACTTTGTTAAGACATCAATCGCCTTTGTCAGGTTTGCGAGTTGCTCCTCTATTGTCAAAGTGTTAGTTATCATTGCCTCCATGATTATTGCAGATGATGAAGAATAACCGAGACCTTCCCATGGATTGAACTCAGTTTGGAACATTTCATGTAGCGAGATTGGCGTAGAGCCAACATTTAAAACTTCATCATCAAGTTGGGTGGCATCACTGTGGCATGTAATAGTATGGAATAACTTTAGTATATTTTCAATAAAATCTTCAGTTTCTCAACTACAAAAAAACCTTTAACTTGAGCATAAACACTTAAAATTGGGTGGACTCGACTTGACCAAAATCTTTGAGAAAAAGAGTTCTATATTTATCGTCCAAATTTAAAGGGGAACTTTGGAGCAACGATGTAGTTTTTGTATGACCTATATGATACGGGTTCGAGCCGTGAAATCAGTCGATGATGCTTGCATCAGGGTAGGCTACCTGCATTACACTCCCTTGGCAGGGCCGGCTAGAGGGAGAGGCCACTAAGGCTGTTGCTTTAGCCCCCAACTCTTGAGGGGCCCCATTTACTTATATTGTTATATGTGTATATTACTATTTTCTTAAAAAATTATAAAAAGGAAAGAAAAAAAAAACTTTTGGAATAGTGCTTAATTTTTATGTATGTTTAAAACTAAGGCCGAAATTTGGCTTTAGGCCACCAAATTTGTTGAGCTGCCCTTGCCCCTTTGGGTGTGACTTTTTCCCAGGCCCTGCATGAATGCAGGATACTTTGTGCACTAGACTGTTTTTTTTTTTAATTTATCGTTTAAATTTAAAATTACTCTTAGATTTGAATTTTGTCATGAGTTAATGGGACAAAAATGAGAATTTTTCTAACGGCAGGAATAAGATTCATTAGACAAAAAATTTAACAAATGACAATAAGTGTGAAAAGGAATTTTAAAAAAAATAAAAATTGAGTGCGTAGAGACCAAATTATAATCAAGGAAGCTTATGATCGCACATGCAAGTGAAATGGGCACCGCGCTTTGCCGTACCAACCGGCGTACCAAAGGGGACAAGTTGGATTTTAGAATTTATTTCTTTTTTGGCAAAATACCTAATCACTCCTCTAAATTTATTACGGATTATTAGTTACAGCCGTAAACTATTTGCGGTACAAATTGTGTGGGTGCACTCGCCTGCCACACAATTAATTTCAAATTATGTATTTTTATAACTTTTTAGATGTCTTAACTATTTATTTTAATTGTATAAATATTTATTTTCAGGTCAAATTAAAAAAAAATTAAATAAAACTTTATTATTTTTAGCCAAATAAAATATATTTAGCCTAAATAATATAGTTCTATTCAAGTTTTATTATAAATTGTATTCGAAATAAATTATCTAAAAAAGTAATATACTTAAAAAGGTAAAAATATATTTTATTTTTCAAAAAAATGCCACATATACAGAAAAATCCGTGTGGCAGGCGAGTGCACTCACACAATTTGTCACATCAGCGTCCAGGGGGGTAATGACTCTCAAAAGGCCTAGTTGAAGGGGTAATTAAAATCACAAATAGTTTAAGATTGTAACTAATAATTCGTGACAAGTTTAGGGAGGTGGTAAGGTATTTTGCCTTCTTTTTTCTTTGTTTGTATTCAGTTAAAAAGAAATATTAACATTCTAGAAAAAATTCCACATAATGCAAATCCTACGTAAAATCTTGATATTGTCACGTGAGAAAACTCACTTTTCGGGTTAATTTCACGTAACTTTTATTCACTATTGAAATAAAATTAAAAAAATAACTTCTGTCACATTAAAACAATTAAATTTTACCTAGTATAATAGTAAATCACCGAACTTATTAACCAAATTACTCACTAACAGTAAAAGTAGCTAAATTTTTTCCACTATAACAACATAATCTAAGTATACTATTATAACGGGTAAAATTTTGTAATTTTATTGTTATAATTAAAGTTCAAATATTTTATGTGAATAATAGTTTTGTAACTTTATTATAACAGTGAGTAAATAAAAATTTATTTTATGACTTTATTGCAATAGTGAATAAAACTTAGTGAGCATATGTAAATTAACCTTTCACTCCTTGTTGGTATCCTGCTTTCTTGTTTATGCACTGAATTTCTCAATATTACGAAAATGATACAGAAATGCTCACTAATTTGGTTATATGTACAATAATAACTGGGTTCACAATTATGTATTTATAGATAGTTAATAATTTTTTTAATATAAATACATGATATTGGCAAAAGCTACTGGTTCACGGGAACCCACTGGCTTAAGTCTAGATCCGCCCCCGATGACGAGGAGTATAAATTTTATGAATTTGTTAGGATACTCTATACTATTCAATTTTCACCCGTTGGTATATAATATTATAAATATTTGCTTATCAATTAATTAACAATGGAAAAAAATGATAAGCAGAATGTATTTTTCAGGTTCACATGCAAATCATAAATATCAACCATAACTTAAAGGGACCCTAACTTATATTTAATAATTAATAAAATTCAAAGGGTATTAAGCAAACATGTTCTATCAATTAATGAAAATAAATTATAAATGAAAAGTCAGTTTGTACTTGTCTGTACAGATTCATTTCATTAGATTATAAGTCAAAGGCTAAGTTAAGATATCATGTGAAGTAGAAGAATAAACAAAAATGAAACTTCATTGAAATCTACATTTTTCAATTATTCCAAGTGACACAGAGGAAATTACGGCAACTAATTAAGACTTTTTAGGTAAGCCACGTTCTTGGCTTGTATTTGACTCGTTTGAGAATTTAATAATTTTTTTAATTATTTGGTATCCGAAATCATGGAAAACTAATTTAAATTTGCGCTGAGTAAGCTCATAAGAGGGTAAAATGTTCTTTACTAAGAAGTTTTTTATTTTCGAGCGCGAACCAGAAACCTCTAGTTAAGCGAAAGGCAGGAGTAGAGCTAGGGTATCGAAAGAGGGTTCATTCGAATCCCGTTCGCCGAAAAATTACATTGTATCTATAAGGTTAAAAAAAAAATTATGCATAAATAGCATATATTTTATCTTCTTGACTTGTTTCGCGTGTTTACTTATAAAAATCCTCGCTCCGCCACCAGAAGAAAGATTCCAATTATCTCACCTCTAGTTAAGAGGAAGAAGTTTCCAATTATCTCACTATATATTGTAAAAAGATTTTACACTATTCATATAGTTTAACTGAATATAATATGTTGTTTTTATGTTTCTTAAGTTGTCAAATCAAACTACTATGCTATTGGTTGTTGTACGTAAATTTTATTTTGTGTCTCGTATAACTGACACTAGTTGTATGAGGTAACTTTTTTGTCTCACAGTTTTATGGACCCAAAAGAATAAGATTGGGGTCCACAAATTTGTGAGACAAAAAAGAGCGTCATACAACTAGTGTAAGTTTTATGAGTCACAAAATAAAACTTCTCGTTGTTGTAGGTCAATAGTTAATCTGATATAATACTCCCTTCGGTCCAAAATAAGTGATTTTTTAGTCCTTTTTTTGTGGTCCAAAATAAGTGATTTTTCCAAATTTCAAGAATAAATTAATTTTTTTTCCTACATTGTCCTTGGAGTAAATAATGTTGGAGTATGTGTTAGGAGTATTTATGTGAAGAGATAGTAAAGATTAATATGGTCAGTTTAATTGCTAATTGATGTTAAAAGGTGAATTTCTTAATCTGTGTGAAAACAGCTAAAAAATACTTATTTTGGATCAGAGGGAGTAAGAAACTACGGTCAAACCTCTGTATAATAACCTTGTTTTCGGACATTTTTTTGCTGCTATAGCGAAGTGCTATTATAAAGAATATGTATTACACACAAGATGAAATTTGATTCCAAAAAACACTTAGCCGTTATAAAAAAGTGTTGACTGTAGAGATGTTTGACAGTAGTATATTTTGTATAATGGTTATAAATGATAGTAACCGTTATAGAGATGTTCGACAGTAGTATATTTTGTAAGTACATAAAAGTTAAGCTCTTTTCTTAATAAAATAATATCAAGTTTTCAATCAAATAAAGAGGAAAATGAGACAACCCGACACATTTCACGGCTAATTTAGTGGCACTATGTAATGGCTATACACTTTTTCTTTTTCTTTTTCTTTTTATTCTTATCTTTACTAAACTTTTATGTTCTTTCCTTCATTAATCTTTAAATAGGACATGTTCTTGGTTTTTTCTCTTCATTCTATTTGACACTACTTTTTTCACTAAGTTTTTGCACTAAAATGGCTTCCCTTTTTTCTCTTTCTTTTGTACTCATTTTTTGTTTGTACATCAGCTTTGCTTCTGCAACATCTGCTCCTTATCTTGATGGTAAGTTCTACTCTTATGTAAATTCTTCTTTACTTTCTTGAATGTTATTAAAAGTGAGCAACTCTAGCTGCTATAAAGATGAGTAGTACTTAGAAATGTTATTTTACCCGGTGCGAATAGAGTGCTCACCCGAAGGGCAGGTTGTAGCGGCCGCGAGTTTTCTTGGGGTTCCAAAAAAAAAATGATGCTATTGATACGTAGGAGTCATTTGGTAGTGCGTATGGGTAATCAGTTGAACACCTTTTGCCGGTACATTATACTGTGTACAGGCAGCCTGGTGTACAAGGCAACTTGTATTAAAGTTGAATCCGCAAAAGGTCGCACCCCAAGGGGTGTGATGAACATAGGCGGACCTAGGATTTGAACGTGGGTGCACTTTTGGATTCAACCAAAATCTGATTTGTATATAGGGTACGCACTACTAATATATTACTATTTTTTAAGTACATATATATGTATATATGGAATTTTTGTCGAACTTTAAGGGGGCCGGTGACCCCTCTTAGTACAGCATAGGTCCGCCTTTGGTGATGAAGGCGGACTACCCTAATGCAAGCATTAGTGACTGCTTCCACAGTTCGAACCGTGACCTTAATATTACTTTTTATGCATATTAGTTAAATGTTGAACACTCTTAGCCAAATTCGTAGCTTCGCCATTGCTACTATAAGAGTAGCAAATAGATCAAGTTGTGGTTGTAGCTAACTTTTAGACCTCAGCTAATAAGATTGCATTTCAGCATTTTTGTACTGTATGCTATATGTTGTGCGGACTCTCCAAATATGTTGCCGCCTCCGTGTCGGATCCTCAAAAAATGCACTGCTTTTGGAGGATCCCACACGCACGCGTCTGCATTTTTTAGGAGTCTGAGCAACATCGACTGTATGCATGGGTTTAACAAGTTTGTAGGTCTATAAGTCACAGCAAATGAAATTCTTGAGCTATTTGTTTCCTGAAATAACTAATCACTCAGAATATTTGGGTGAATGTTATCTCCAATATACTGCTAGCTGAGAGATGATATTGATCTCTTTTGTAATATTTCACAGATTTACTGCAAAATGGAGACTTTGAACAAGGGCCAAAACCATCAAATATGAAGAAAACAGTGATCATTGGCAAATACTCCTTGCCCAAATGGGAAAAAAAGGGTATAGTAGAATGGGTATCCGGTGGGCCCCAGCCGGGCGGCTTCTACTTTCCGATCCCTCGTGGGGCCCACGCGGTTCGGTTAGGGAATGAGGCTTCTATCTCTCAATATGTAAAAGTGAAGCCAAACAAAACATATTCCCTCACATTTGGAGCCACCAGGACTTGTGCTCAAGACGAGGTCCTTACTGTCTCAGCTGCAGGAATGTCGGGTGATCTTCCCATTCAGACACTATATAGTGCTGATGGTGGTGATACTTATGCTTGGGCTTTCAAAGCAAATTCTGATCTTGTTAAGGTCACATTTCACAACCCTGGCATCCAAGAAGATCCAACTTGTGGACCACTTATAGACCATGTTGCAATCAAGGAAATGAGCCCGGCAACATATACTAAAGGTAAGTTTTTACCCTACAATATATTGGATTATTTGCGCCATATGGCCTTTTATAGGCCATTTTTTTAAACCCTCCCTTCCTTGGCGTAACTGGTAAAGTTGCTATCATATGACCAGGAGGTCACGAGTTCGAGCCGTGGAAATAGCCTCTCGCAGAAATGCAGGGTAAGTCTACATACAATAGACCCTTGTGGTCCGGACCTTCCGGGGACTTGACTGCCCTTTTTTAAAATCCTTCCTCATTTGTCCAGGGGGCTAAATTTCGTCTTTAAAAGTAGTTGGATGATACGTCTCACCACAATGTCGTGTGGCTTTGACCAGAATCTTGCTAGCAAACTTAAATCCCAACCAAGGGAGACTGTCTAATCGCCCAAACCAATTGTTACGACCATAGTCCTATACCTTGCAAGGGAACTTAAATAGTGGCCTCAAAAAGGCCATTTGTGCAAATGTGCCTACTACATTGTGAAATTCTCAGCTTAGTAGAATGGTGCATACAAAATCAGATTCTGATGCAGTACCTTTTCTTGGACAATGTATGCAGGTAACTTGGTGAAAAATGGTGGATTTGAAAATGGTCCTCATGTATTCAAGAACTTCTCGACAGGGGTGCTCGTCCTGCCTCTAAAACAAGACAAGTACTCACCAATCCCCGGATGGATGGTTCAGTTTGCAAAACCAGCAAAATACATCGACTCGAAGCATTTCTTAGTGCCTTCAGGATGTGGAGCTGTTGAATTGATAGGAGGAAGGGAAACAGGCATTGCACAGATCGTAAGGACAGTCCCCAAACAATTCTACAACCTGACTTTCACCATTGGCGATGCCAACAATGACTGCCACGGATCTATGACAGTTCAAGCATTTGCGGGGAAGGCCAGGACAGAAGTTTCCTTTGTATCAAGTGGAAAAGGATGGTACAAGAAAGCAAGCTTCAAGTTCCAGGCGGATACGAGTAGAACAACAATAGCTTTCTATAATCCATATTATCACACGAAGATACATGACTTCGGTCACATGTGTGGACCTGTCATCGATGATGTTAGTCTTGTTCGTGTCCGTAGATAAGCAGAAGGAAATGAGCATACTCAGAAAAGGTCAATTTCTAGACAAGTTTTAATAGGAATAGATTTTTCTCTTTTCAAGATCAAATTTGTAATACTCAATCAAGTGAACACATGTGTGAAGAAGGGTAGTGAAATCTACCATTGTTTTTATGTTTCTTTAAGTTTTCATTCTGAACAAGAATGACATATCCAATAAAAGTAGTAACATACCTTTCTTGTTTCCTCTAGAAGTCATAAAGTGCTTAATCATGTATTCTAAAAAAAAGCAGCTTGACGTACTAAGCTCCTGCTATGCGCGAGATCCCGGGAAGGGCCTGACCACAAAGGTCTGTTGTACGCAGCCTTACCCTGCATTTCTGCAAGAGGCTGTTTCCACGGCTTGAACTTGTGACCTCGTGGTCACATGGCAGTAACTTTATCAGTTACGTCAAGGCTCCCCTTCCGCTTAATCATGTATTCTCTTGGTTCCAAATCTGATGGTACCATCAACTTTCCTGATCCTTTGAGCTTTTCCTTGGAAGGAGTATACCTATTTACAAATTAAATCGAAGATGAAAGAAGAGTCATGGTACTGATGAACTTGATTGGTTAGATAGCCTACCCCATGCAATCAAGATTAATCGAGCCTAGTGGGCTACGGATGTTGTAACAGCGTTGCCCACTAGTGATATTGTTTGCTTTGGGCCTAGGTCCGCACGGCTTTAAAACGCATCACTAAAGTCTAAGGCGTGTCTACTTATATGCCCAGCATCTCTCCCTTGTTTTGTCGATGTGAGATTCGCCTACAGTGTCACATACACCCCCTTTATGTTCAAGGTTGCACGCGGAGTGACGTTGATACTATATGTAACAACCCAACCCACTAGTGATATTATCCTTTTTGGGCCTAGGACCGCACGGCTTTAAAATGCCTCACAAAAATCTAAGGCATGTCTACTTATATACCCAGCATCTCTCCCGTCTAAGGTGTCAGACGCTGGATGGTTAAACTAAATAAAATAATCCAGAAAGCAAGCAGTCCGGTGGTTGGCTGCACGAGATATTACAGTCTGTACATACAGACTACCGGGCTCTATTAGCTACAAGGAACCAGTACAAGTTCTCTCTTTAAGACATAGCATAATCTTTACCAATACATTCAGAAAGAAACTAGTACTCATCATGCCTAGATATATTTTAGAGTACCTCTGGCTGTGATGACGCCACGTGCTTTACGTGATTATCAGATGCAAAAGGCTAAAAGTATAAACAATAGGCAAAGATACTACTCAAGGCATAACATTAAACAGTACATGATTATCCATGAAGGAAGCAACACAAGGGTCCATACAGATAGTTGGATCATTGAATCAGTTTTCTGTTGATACGAGCCTCAGAAATATGAGTGCCTTCGGATTCTGAACTTAAGATTGGACATTTGTCGATCCTCAGTACCTTCAGGTTCGTGAGGCAACTCATCCCCTCGGGCAATGAAGATAACTTACCGCACTTGGAAATTTCAAGTTTTTCAAGTGCGATTAGATTTTCCAGCCACTTTGGCAATGCTGCAAAATTGGGACACCTTTCCACCCTCAGGTACTGTAGAGTCGCACTTGCACCTTCAAGCCATCGGGGCAAAGCAACTAACTGTGGTAACCCTGCAAGCACCAACATCTGGAGGTTCCCGAGGCGTTGAACATCTTTTGACTCCAATTCGGGTAAGCCTCCAATAACCAATGACCGGATCATCCTAAGTCCTTCAATATCTTGCCACTCCAACAATGTAAGCTCTTCACAGTCAACGATCAACAGATTCTCCAGAGCAGTAAGGTGTTTCATAGTACTTGGGAAAAAGGTCAGTCTTGGGCAACCAATAATTGCCAACGTGCGAAGGCTAGTCAGATATTGCAGGCCTTCAGACAAAGATACGAGATTCGTGCAGCTATGAATATACAAAGAACGAAGAGATGATAAACAGCCAATTGCTTTATCAGGAAAACATGTTTGCTTGGTGGTTATATGCAAGTGTCTTAGGCTGATCAAATTTCCTATATCTTTAGGTAATCCTTCAAGTTGTGCACAATGAGAAAGTCGAAGTGTCTGTAAGCTCAGTAACTTGTTAATCGAATCAGGTAATTCTTTAATGCTGCCATTGGAATTTATGTCAAGATATCTCAAGTACTTCAATTCGCCAACAGAGCGAGGCAGCTCATCGAAACATGAATGACTTATATCTAGCACCCTAAGTTGCACGAATCTTGCTATGCAGTTCTCGATGAACATTGTACTCATCGGTCCTACTCCATCAACAGAGAAGGATATGGTCCTCAATGTCTGGTTATTGAGAAGGGATGCTGGCAGTTCCGCTGCTGACAAATCATAGTCAGAAAATGCCACATGCCTGGCCTCATCAGAAATGATTTGCGTGTGAGAATTTACGGTACAAAATTCAACCCCTGCTGCTGACAGTGCAAGATCATGTACAAGGTCATGCAATTTACAGAGTGAGGTAAACACAGAACGATATTCTTCAACGTCTTGAAAAAAGGATCTCGACAATAACTCTTGGAAATATTGAATCCCAATGTGCTCAAGATCTTCTGACTCATTAGACTTACTAACGAGACCTTCTGCTACCCACAACTGTATCAGTTTATCTATTTCAATCACACAGCCTTTGGGAAATACTGAGCAGTAAGCAAGACAAACTTTTAGATTAGATGGTAATCGCTCGTAGCTCACTTTTAATGCAGGTAAAATATTGTCATTCTGCTTTGAGTTCCACATCTCATGATTTTTAACTTCATGCCACTCCCATTCGTTAGTTTCCATGTGTAATGAAGATCCTAAAGTCATTAAGAGTAAGGGATTTCCCTCACAATTCTGCACTATATCTGATGCAATCCCGACGAGATTTGGATATAGCACTTCTTGACCTTGTTCAAAGGCCTTTCTCAAGAACACAGTCAGACAATCTTCACTTGATAAACCCTTCAAACAGTATGCAGGAATCGTCCCCATTATCGAAGCTACTGCCTCATTCCTCGTAGTCACAAGAATCTTGCTTCCAAAAGCACCCACCATCAACAATTTCTTCAAGTCATCCCACTTCATTGTGTCCTCATTCCACACATCATCTAAAACAAGCAAATACTTCTTTTCATACAAAGTCTCACGAACTAGATTCTGCAGTTCATTCATATCAAGACTCTCGCGTAAATCATCTCTAACTGAATTCACAATTTGTTTTAATAATTTCTCTACATTAAACACGCGAGTCATCTATAAACTCCCATGTGTTCTGATACATTCACCATAAATTGGATGCATTCATCTCACCTACAACAATTGGTTATTTACTCCTGGAGCTGTGATCTCTTAACTCCCATGTGATGTGGGACATCCATCATAAATTTGACATATTCATCTCACCTACATCAAAAGTTGATGAGTTAGGTTGCATTGGAGTCAGAGGACTAACATCTTTATGGAAATGCATCAATAACCTGTTAGTAATAGGTCCAATATTTGATATATGATGTGAGAAATCAGCATAATTCAGTCATTAATGCAGACAAGATAGTAATTCATTATTCTTAACAATAGGCCGTGGAGACTTTTTGGTTCATCATGCTATTGCTCTTGGAGAAGGGGAGTCTTGGCGTAACTGGTAAAGTTGTTGCCATGTGACCAGGAGGTCACGGGTTCAAGCCGTAGAAATAGCCTCTTGCAAAAATGCAAGGTAAGGTTGCGTACAATAGACCCTTATGGTCCGGCCCTTCCCCGGACCCCGTGCATAGCGGGAGCTTAGTGCACTGGGCTACCCTTTTTATGTTATTGCTCTTGGTGTTGCTTCAGTTATTTTATTTTTTGACTATCGTTACTGCTTCTCTTTACATGGATTATTTTCTTTACATGTTTCTCTTGAGCCGAGGGTCTATAGGAAACAGCCTCTCTACCTTCACAAGGTAGGAGTAAGGTTTGCATACACACTACACTTCCCAAATCCCACCTATGAGACCCACACTAGGTTTGTTGTTGTTGTTGTTATGCTATAGCTCTTGGTTTACATACAACTACATTGATCTTAGTAAAAGGTGCTTTAGATGCACGTGGTTGAGATACAATTGTGGAAGTGGCAAATGAACTCAAGAGAAAACACAGCATAACAGACACAGCTCGTTTAACAGACATTCAAGAACTTGGTTTCATATGCGAATACGGCTTCAGGTGTACTTTTTTCATCCATTTTGTGTGTGTGTGAGAGAGAGGGGCACAGATCATTAAGGAAAATGGGCACTTGAGGGATAATCAGAAAGCATTTTGGCTCTATGTAACCACTAACCATAAGAATTTCATATTCAGTCATGTAACCTTCAAACTCAAAACTGTAGTAGTTCATTCAAAACACGACTACAAGAAGCAATTCATCATGTTGTTTGAAGCATCTAGTAACGAGGCCTCGATATCCTCTAGGAAGCCAGTAAGTTACCAGGCCAACATAAGGTCGATTTTGGGTCATTCCCCGTGGTGCATTTTATCACCTGAGATAGTTCTTAATAAAGAGCAATCAGTATAACATATTGGATTAAACAAACTAAAATTTAACTCCGTGTGAGCTTGCTCACTTTGACCTTCACAAACATGATAAAGGTGGAGGGTTGCAGTGGGTTGACAGCCAACTTAAAACTAATCATTTTTTTTACGAATCCTCTTAATTCAGACAAAAATGTTTTGGAAAAAATTGTAGCCCATCGAAGGGACTATTATGACAGATTCATCAAAGGGCATTGAAAATTCTTTGATTCTGGAACCTATACTAGCCAAAAGAGATAAAGAGTACTAGACTAAGCAATAAAGTATATACATGAATAAAGTTCAAATTTCAATTTTAAGACCTTTTGCTCGAGTTTTTGCGCTCTAATGGGGTGGGAGGAGAAAGGAATCAAGGAAGAATAAAAGAAAGTTGTACCTCACTGTATATTCTGATATCATTAAGATGAATTTCTTGGATGTGAGCTATCTTTGACCAATCCTCTCCAATATCCTTTTCACATCTTCTAGTTAATCCAGGGCATTTCTGGATTTTCAGCATCCTCAATGTAGTAAGAGAACTCATGCTATCCGGCAGAGATGACAATTGTGGACATCCTGTAATCTCAAGCTTCTCGAGGGCTGTGACATTCTCCAGCCAAGCAGGCAATGCAACAAAGCTTAGACAAGTCGAGATGCGAATGAATTTTAGACTATTAGAATCCCCCTTCAACCACTCAGGCAAAGCCACCAAATGTGGAAGCCCTCCGATCACCAGTGACCGTATTCGCTTTAGACCTTGAATATCTTGCCAGTCGGACAACATAAGCGCTTCACAATTGACAATCATAAAGCTCTCTAAGGCTGATAAGTGAACTATGCCTTTTGGCAAAGCAGTCAACCTCGGACAATCACCGATCACTAGAGTCCTAAGTTCTGTGAGCTTCTGTATTCCTTCAAATAGTGATACAAGATTTTCACATCCAAATATTGATAAGGATTGAAGAAGAGCCAAGGATCCCAATGCTTTCTCGGGCAAATTCTGCTCTTTGGTTGTCAAGTACAGATGTCTTAGACTGACCAAATTTCCCAGCTCCCTTGGTAATTTCTGAAGTTTCGTGCAAAGAACAAGCCGCAAAGTTTGCAGATTCGGCAACTTGCAAATGTTAGTGGGAAGCATCTGGATGTTGTTGTTGCCACTAAAATCAATGTACCTTAGATGCTTCATGTTTCCAATGGAATCTGGCAACGTCTCAAGACTTGAATGGCGTAAATCTAATACACGCAAGTATTTGAATCTTGTAATGCATTGACCAACCAAAAGAGCAGCATATCTTTCAAATCCTTCAGACGGAGCAAAGATGGTCCGAATTCTGTTCTGTTTGCATAAAATTTCTGGAATGCTTTTCTCTGAAGGACTATAACTGAAAAGCGTTACATGACGAACCTTCTCAGTTATACTATCAGTGTTGTTTTTTATGACACGACAATCGGTTTGTGCAACTAATACTGCAAGGTCATGAACAAGATCATGCATTTTAAAAGTTATGAATGAGTCGTATGCTTCAACCTCTTCAAAAAGAGATCTCGAACACAACTCTTTCACGTAGCGGACACCAACATCTTCCAACTCTTGGCTTTCATTAGACGAGTGTATCAGCCCTTGCGCCAACCACAATTGAATCAGCATGATGCTCGCGATTTCTTGACCCTTGGGAAATATTGAACAGTAAGCAAAACATTGCTTCAAGTAATATGGCAACTGATTATAGCTTAACCTTAGTGCAGGTAAGATATCATCATTTTCCTGTTTTAGTTGCCATATCTCGTCATCTCTCACTTTTAACCATTCCCTTTCATCAGTTGTCGCATATAACATACTACCTAGAGTCTTCACTGCCAAAGGCACTCCTTTGCATTTCTTTACAATATCTTCTCCAATTTTCGTTAGGTTCGGAAAATGTCTCTCCTGTCCATTTCTAAACGCCCATTTCAGAAACAAAGAGAAGCAATCCTCATGCGGTAGTTCTTTCAAGCTGTATGTAACTACAGATTCCATCATCAAGGCAATATAATCACTACGAGTGGTTACAACAACCTTGCTTCCACGCGCTCCAACCATCAACAAACTTCTCAATTCTAACCACTTTGAACGATCACGACTCCAAACATCATCAATGATGAGTAAAAATCGCCTCTCCCTCAACGCATCTTGAAGCGAAGCGTGCACTTGTTCAACGTTAAAGTTATCACACGGTACACCACTCGCCAAATTAACAATGTTCCTAGCCAATTTTATAACATCAAAATCCTGTGATGCACACAACCAAATTCTCAAAGGAAAGTGCTTTACTACCCTCTCATCTCTATACACTAATTTAGCAAGTGTAGTTTTCCCCACACCTCCAATTCCAACAATTGAAACCACAGAGAGACACTCATCAAAACCATTTTCTTGCATTAGAACTTCAACAATCTCTTCACTCTCATTCCTCCTTCCAACAACATCAGATGGAAGTATAAAGGAATATGTCAAATCCCTTTTCATTTCTAAGGCAATACTTCTCTCAGATAAGTGAAATTTAGCTTTATCAGCTGCAATACTATCTAATCTCCCCCTTATTTCCTTTATCTTATGACTCATTTTGTATCTAAAAAGAATCAGTTTAAAGGGTGAGAGTAAAATACCAACCTTAGATTTAAGCCTTTGCCTCTGTTGACCATAAGTCTGAATTTCATCAAGAAAATCATCAGCAACATAAAGAACATCTTTAAGTTCCTCAAGCCAATTTGTCAACTCATGATTCTTGATTTGTTGCTCTTCAGCATCCAAGAGTACATCTCTAATGGTAATTAAGGTTTTTTTTAGTTTGTTAAGCTCATTTTTAACACCCCAAATTAAGTTAAATTCTTGAAGTGCATGTGATCCTAATTTTCCTAAGATGGAGTTTGCAATATTGAAGAGAAAAGATTCTGCTGCCATATTTTTCAGATGGTGTGAAAAGGTAAAGGGAAAGAAAATTTTGGCAGTGTGAAAATCTTGCTAGGAAAAAAGCTGGATAGAGGAAGTTTGCTGTTCTCTATGACTTGGTTATAACTGAGAAGGAACAAGGAAAGTGAGTTGGATTGAAGGGAAAGAAAATTTTGGCAGTCACTTTTAATTTAGTTATTTAAGGATTAGTCAATTTTCGCTCAAATTTTAGGACACAATGTGTTAGAGTTTAAACCTCAAAATTCAAATTGCATTACATCGAATCTTAAAGTTCAAAAATTATATGCAAAAGCTTAATCTTATGTCCTAAATATTAAATTAGTAGTTCAGAAATTCAAGAAAGGGAAGCCTGGGCGTAACTAGTAAAATTGTTATTATTTGACCAGGAGGTCACGGGTTCGAGCCGTGAAAATAACCTCTTGTAAAAATATTGGGTAAGAATGCGTACAATTGACCATAGACCCTTGTGGTACAGTCCTTTTCCGAATCCCGCGCATAACGAGAGCTTAGTGCATCGGGCTGCCCTTTCTAGTTCAGAAGTATCCTGAATTTTAAATTAACAGCAACTTGGTGTGGTTATTGCTGCACTTTGTCCTTGGATTGAGGCATGGGAGTTGACTACTTGACTTTTGGGGTTTACAAAATTAGGCACGTTTGGCTATAGGTATTAGCAAAACCAATCAATGGTATAAAAATTCATAGGCCATATTTGATTAGACATGAAATTTTAAAAAAAATAAAAAAATTGAAATTTATCTAGTATAAGCCAAAATATTTGTATTGTTGTAAATCATATTTCACTAAGGTAATTTTAAATGGTAAAGTATTGTTTTGAAGTTAAATTATTGAATAAAATAGGATACATTTTTACTAAGTTCTCTGTAACATTTTCTTGGAGAGTGGTAGGTCGGGTGAATTTGAAGAAAAAAATTTTAAAGATTTTTTTACATGGTGGGTGGGCATAGTAATTTATGTATTTTCCTCCTATACCCAAACAAGAAATACTAGTCAAATTTACATTGGCCGCAAGATTTCAGTGCGGTGAAGGTGAAGCTCCCCACCTGTTCGTGAAATGTCCTCTGAGAGCGTAGGACCTCTAAAACAACTGGCAAGCATGTCAAGTTTGCACCACCCATTGTAATAAACATTGCCAATTAGCAAGTCAAGTCAACACTGTAAAGTTTGTCCTCTTTTTCTTTTTACCCAACTTGCTGATGCGAAGAAACTTCCTAGTTTGTTGATTATGACTTAATTTTATTCCCTAGAAGTCAACAAGAAGCAAACGCTCTTCAGTTCTCACAAGGATATCCTATAGTCCAATAAAGTACCAATCTTTGCACTTATTAATTACTCCGTCCGTTTCAATTGAGTTACTTATTTACTTTTTAGTCCGTGCAAAAAAGAATGATGTATTTCTCTATTTGGAAACAATTTATGTATGTGCTCTATTCTGCACCACCGGTTCAAAAGTTTCTCCCTTCTTCTTGAAAACCGTATCCAGTCAATTGAGTTCACGTACATTAAAACGGAGGGAATAGTTTGTACTTCCTTTACTTCCTCTGCTAAAAGAAAGTTGTAAATCAAGAACCAATCTTTCTCTATGGATCAGCTTCAAGAATCTGCAACTTTCCCTTCCATCACCATGGATATGAAGGTACTAGTCGATATGCTTCTAGTGAAATTGTACACTGTTGTTGACATTGCAAGGACCTTGAAAATGCATTCCCAACTCAAAAAACTAGAGCTCTTTGTTAGAGGCACAGAATCTGATGATCACTTTGATCATCAGGTAGCTGAGATGCTAAAACCCGCTTTTTATGAAGCTGAACATGTAATTGAAGAGTATGAAATTTGCTCTTTGCAAAACCAGTTGCTTTCCAATTCGACATCAGCAAAGGTGTGTGCTTTTTTCTTCTCTAGATCAAACCCTTTGGCCTATAGGATTCGAATGTGTCTTGTAATGCGAAAGCTCATTAAGATATTGGATAAGATAAGTAGGAACCGAGTGTTTTTTAAGAGGATGGCATATGGAGGCTTTCCTAGTCCTCATAGAGCAAGGGGGCTTATGCATACACGTGCATATGTGCATGACTCTGGTGTTGTGGGGAGGGACTTTGATAGAGATATTGTCGTTGAAACGCTTTTAAAATCAGGAAATGAAGCAGCCCTTTTTGTATTTCCTGTTGTTGGATTTGGAGGTATTGGGAAAACTACTCTTGCGAAACTGGTGTATAATGATCCAAGGATAGTTAGTCATTTTCAGCTGCGTGTGTGGGTTCGTGTGTCTCGTGTGTTTCAAGTACAGAAATTATTGGAACAAATTGTGAATTCAGTTAGAGAAGATTTGTGTGAGAATGATGATATGAATGAACTGCAGACTCTCATTCGTGAGACTTTGTATGAAAAGAAGTATTTGATTGTTCTAGATGATGTGTGGAATGAGGATCCAGTGAAGTGGGATGAATTGAAGAAGTTGTTGATGGTAGGTGCTTGTGGAAGCAAGATTCTTGTAACTACGCGGAATGAGGCAGTAGCTTCGATAATGGGGATGGTTCCTGCATACTGTTTGAAGGGTTTATCAAGTGAAGATTGTCTGACTTTGTTCTTGAGTAAGGCCTTTGAAGAAGGCCAAGAAGTACTATATCCAAATCTTGTTGGGATTGCGTCAGATATAGTGCAGAAGTGTGAGGGAAATCCCTTACTCTTAATGCTTGTAGGATCTTCATTACACATGGAAACTAAGGAATGGAAGTGGCATGAAGTTAAAAATATGTGGAACTTAAATCAGAATGACAATATTTCACCTGCACTAATCATAAGCTATGAGCGATTGCCATCTAATCTCAAAGTTTGTCTTGCTTACTGCTCAATATTACCCAAGAACTGTGTGATTGAAATAGATAAACTGATACAGTTGTGGGTAGCAGAAGGTCTTGTTAGTAAGTCTAATGAGTCAGAAGATCTTGAACACATTGGGATTCAATATTTCCAAGAGTTATTGTCGAGATCCTTTTTTCAAGAAGTTGAAGAATATCGTTCTGTTTTTACCTCACTCTGTAGATTGCATGACCTTGTACATGATCTTGCACTGTCAGCAGCAGGGGTTGAATTCTGTACGGTAGCCTCTCACACACAAAGCATTTCTGATGAGGTCAGACATGTGGTATTTTCTGACTATGATTTGACAGGCAAGGAACTGCCAGCATCCCTTCTCAATAACCAGACATTGAGGACCATATCCTTCTCTGTTGATGGAGTAGGGCCGATGAGTACAATGTTCGTTGAGAACTGCATAGCAAGATTCGCGCAACTTAGGGTGCTAGATATAAGTGATTCATGTTTTGATGAGCTGCCTCGCTCTGTTGGCGAATTGAAGTACTTAAGATATCTTGACATAAGTTCCAATGGCAGCATTAGAGAATTACCTGATTCGATTAACAAGTTGCTGAGCTTACAGACACTTCGAGTTTCTCATTGTGCACAATTTGAAGGATTACCTAAAGATATAGGAAATTTGATCAGCCTAAGACACGTGCATATAACCACCAAGCAATCAAGTTTTCCTGATAAAGCAATTGGCTGCTTATCATCTCTTCGTTCTTTGTATTTTTATAGCTGCACGAATCTCGTATCTTTGTCTGAAGGCCTGCAGTATCTTACTAGCCTTCGCACATTGGCAATTATCGGTTGCCCAAGACTGACCTTTTTCCCAAGTGCTATGAAACACCTTACTGCTCTGGAGAATCTGTTGATTGTTGACTGTAAAGAGCTTACATTATTGGAGTGGCAAGATATTGAAGGACTTAGGATGATCCGGTCACTGGTTATTGGAGGCCTACCTGGATTGGAGTCAAAAGATGTTCAATGCCTCGGGAACATTAAGATGTTGGTGCTTGCCGGGTTACCACAATTAGTTACTTTGCCCCGATGGCTTGAAGGCTCCAGTGCTACTCTACAATACCTGAGGGTGGAAAGGTGCCCCAATTTTGCAGCATTGCCAAAGTGGCTGGAAAATCTCACCACACTTGAAAAACTTGAAATTTCCAAGTGCGGTAAGTTATCTTCATTGCCCGAGGGGATGAGTTGCCTCACAAACCTGAAGGTACTTAGGATCGATAACTGACTGATCTTGAGTTCAGAATACTCGGGTAGGATATCTCATCATTTCTGAGGCTCAAATCAATGGAAAACTGATCCAATTATCCAAATAGTCTATATATAGGTTACGTGTTCAAGCTGTGGAATCAACCATTGATGCCTGCGTCAAGGTAGGCTGCCTACTTCACACCTCCTTGGAGTGCGGCCCTTCCCCCGGCACTGCGTGAACGTGGGATGCTTGTGCAGCGAGCTGCCCTTTTTTATAGTCTATGTACCTATGGTCCCTCGTTTTGCTTCCTTCATGCCTTGGTTGGTTATCATGGTCTTTCTCAATTTCCACTATCTTCAGCTTTTAGCTTTTTCCTATCTGCTTGTTCCAATGTCTTGATTGTGTTGACTGTTGTGGCACTCTAACTGCTTTATTTATGGGAAAACAAGCTACATTTCTGGTGTAACTTCAAATGCAGTTCTAAAGAAAGGAGAAATTTTTAGTTTTAAACTCATGGATATTTTTAGCTTTTAGTGCACCGGGCTGCCCTTTTTAAACTCTTGGATATTTGTGTACTGATTTTTTTTTTTTTTTTTTTTTTGTGTAGTGAATTAATATTACGCCTGTAGTAATTTTTTTGTCTAAATGTAAAGCATGTGGAGTCAATAACAAACAGGGGTAATTTTATGGATGATCACTTTAATTTTTTACTTTATTATATCAAAGTTATTGGATTATTTTTTGTAAAGAAAAAAGTGGCTCAATTTTACCTAAGTGTCGTAAAAATCACTGAATATTTTTTTGTTACCAAAAAGTCATTCAACTTTGCATAAGTATCTTAGCAAGTGTCTCCTTTGTTTCCACCTAGTAACTTTATGTGATACATTGAGTGAATTTTTGGTTGAAAGAATAGTATAGTGATTTTGTTCATTATATAACAAAAAGAGTTAAGAAATTTTGGTGCAATAAAGTAAAAATTGAGTGACAATTCAAGAAATTAACCCCCAAAATTTGACATCCAAATGGATTGATGAATACTTCGCCTAGTCGAATCAGAGTCTAAGCTGTTAAGAATAGCTGAGTTAGGTTTGAGGTTCATTTTCATAATATAGTATTTGAGTTAGACTGATTTCTAATTTTGATTTACCAAATGCATGAGCCCCATATTATATTGTATATGCTGGTTTGTCACAGTATCCCATATTAATTTGAGAAAATATGTTGTCTCTTTATATAATTTTGAGCATTAATCACCTTATAAACTAGCTTTTGAGATTGAGTAATTTTAAGGTTTATTTTCTTAAAAACATAATTTTGTCATGGATAACTAGTGAATGTGGACATTCTATTTGAATGAATGAATAATATACGAACAAAATTAACATTTCTGTATGTTTAACTTGGGTTGATGATTACCATGTCGATCAAGAAAACGCTAATAAAACTTGAATATCACGTTTGAAGCTCAAATCTAATTTTGTAAATCGTACTTTGGGCTCTTCAAACTTAGATAAGTTTTTGATTAATAAAACATGAATTTTTTGACATATAGAAATCAGTATAATTTTTCTAGAGCATACATTTGTACGATACAACTTAAACATGTTATATAGGGCAGCGAAAAGTTATTGACTTTCAATTTCAACACATCTATACAATACAAACGTGTAATTGTTTATTTATAAATTCAATTCTAGCACTCAAAATGCTTAAGTCAAATGAGTTAGAATAAACTTCAAAATCACGTTACCATTATAATGTACGGATTGTTTAAGTGGTGATTAAATGATGAAGGGAGTCATACAATATAATTAGTAATGAGAAGATTGTTATATACATTACTACAACAACAACAACAACTCAGTATTATCCCATACCGTAGGGTGGGATGGTAGTGTATACGCAAACCTTACCCTTACCTTGTAAGGATAGAGAGGCTATTTCCAATAGACCCTCGGCTCAGGATAGTATAAGTACCACATTAATGAAAATATAGGCGAGAAGGGACAGTATCAAAAAGCCATATAAAAGCAGAATAATACAACAAGACCGTAAAGTAATCAACAATGAAAGAAAATAACGATTAGTCATAAAAACCTACTACCAACAGATTACGAGATTGCATGCCAATACTAATGTTATGAACACTCTACACTACCTACTCTAATACCCTAATTCTCGACCTCCATACCTTTATATCAAGTAGGGTTGTGCACGGATCGGATCAGATCGGATTTAGCACATTTCGGATTCGGATTTTGGATTTCAAATTCTAGAAAATGCAATCCGAATCCGATCCGATCCGAATTATATCGGATCGGATCTAATATTAAAGTTTGGATCGGATCGGATTTCAGATTTATACCTCAAAGTTGCAAACTAATATGTATATTTTGTTTGTAAAAGAGGCAATACATTAAGAAAAATTCATGTTTATGCAATTATGAGAGTACTAAGGTGCCAATATAGCTAAATCTAGCAATTGTAAATGTAATAACTTGGAGTAAGATGTAAAGGAAGTACTGACTATTCGAAATTAAAGTTAGTATTTATACATTGCCTAATAATTTCAGATTTCGGATCGGACCGGATTAAATATACCAATCCGATCCGAAATCAGAAATTTTAATAAACACAATCCAAAATCCGATCCAATCAGAAATTCGAAATCCAAAATTGAATGGATCGGTTCAGATTTCGGATATCCGATCCAAATGAACAGCCCTATTATCAAGGGTCATGTCCTAGGTCAGCTAAAGTTGTGTCATGTCTTGCCTAATCACCTCTCTCCACCTCTTCTTTGGCCTACCTCTACCTCTCCGTAGGCCTCCAATGCCAACCTCTCACACTTCCTCACCGGGGCGTATGTGCTCCTCCTCCTCCTCACATGACCAAACCACCTAAGTCGCGCTAGAGGCCACCCCCACCTTATCGTGAATAACCTCATTTTTGATCCTATCTAACCTGGTGTGCCCGCACATCCATCTCAACATCTTCATCCTTGCTGCCTTTATCTTTTGGACATGAGCAATCTTGACTGGCCAACGCTCAGCCCCATACAACACCGTTGATCTGACCACCACTTTGTAGAACTTACCCTTAAGTTTTGGTGGCACCTTCTTGTCACACAAAATACCGGAAGTGAGTCTCCATTTCATCCATCCTGCCCCAATACGATGAGCGACATCTTCATCAATCTCCCCACCCCCCTAAATAATAGACCCGAGGTACTTAAAATTCCCTCTCCTAGGTATGGCCTGCGAGTCCAGTCTCACCTCCCCTTCCCTTCCTAGAGTCTCGCCGCTGAACTTACACTTCAAGTGTTTTGTCTTGGTCCTGCTCAACTTGAAACCCTTAGATTTTAGGGTCTGCCTCCATACCTCTAATTGCGCGTTCACACTGTTTCACGTCTCGTCAATCAATATAATATCATATGCAAATAACATGCACCACAGCACCTCCCCTTGGATGTGGCGCGTCAGTACGTCCATCACCAGCGCAAACAAAAATGGGTTGAGTGCTGACCTCTGATGCAACCCCATCATAACCGGAAAATGGTCCGAGTTCCCCCTCCCCCCACCCCCGTGCTCACTCGAGTCTTTACTCCATCATACATGTCCTTAATCAACTTAACGCAGACAACAGGAACACCTCTAACCTCCAAACAACTCCACAAAACCTCCCTCGAAACTTTATCGTACGCCTTTTCTAAGTCGATGACACCATATACAAGTCCTTCTTTCTCTCCCTATACTGCTCCATCAATCTCCTAACAAGGTGGATGGTTTCTATAGTCGAACACCCCGGCATAAACCCAAATTGGTTCTCGAAAATAGTCACACTCCTTCTCTCCCTTAGTTGTACCACTCTCTCCCAAACTTTCATAGTATGCTAAGTAGCTTGATACCCCGATAATTATTGCAATTTTGGATATCACCTTTGTTCTTGTATACGGGAACCATCATGCTCCACCTCCACTCTTCGGGTATCTTCTTCGTTCTAAAAACGACATTAAATAACCTAGTGAGTCACTCCAAGCCCGCCTTGCCCACATTTTTTTCAAAACTCCATCGGGATTTCATTCGGCCCGGTCGCTTTGGCTCATCTTACGCATAGCCCCCTCAACTTCATCAACTCTAATCCGCCTACAATACCCAAAGTCACAACGACTCCCTGAGAGTTCCAAATCACCCAGTACAATGCTCCTGTCCCCCTTCTCGTTCAAGAGACTATGTAATAAGTTTTCAATGAGTTATGCCGATTGCTTTGTTTACTGGGAGTTGCTAATCATCACCTCCTAAATCCCAAAATAGCATTATATCAAGTATAAAATAAAATGAAAAAATAATATAAAAAGGTCAATATGGTTAATTTCATTACTAATTCAAAATAATAATTATGTAGCTATTTTATGCGGCTAAAAAAAATAATGTATTTGTTATGAAACAAAGACTATAAAGTAAAGACAAGTATAGAGAGAAACTGATATATTATTCGAATTCAAACTGATGTACATAATGAACTGAAATCTCTTCTATTTATAGAAGAAAGGAAGCTGCTCTGTAAGCTGCTACTACAAGCTGCTGTGTAAGCTGCTATTACAAGCTGCAGTGTAAGCTACTATAAGCTGCTGTGTAAGCTGCTACTACAAGCTGCTGTGTAAGCTGCTGCTGTACCAGATATGGATAATCTTCTACTGAGAGCAATATTTATCCATAACGGAGTACTGAATGGATAAGCTTATTATACCCGGTATGGATAATCTTCTACCGGGGGTAATGTTTATCCATAACTGGGTACTGAAAAGATAAGCTTATTATACCCGATATGGATAAACTTCTACTGGGGGTAATGTTTATCCATAACCGGGTACCGAAGTGATAAGCTTCTTCAGGAAGCTTATTTCCAATATAGTACTAAATAGATAAACATATTTACGGTGGAGTCCCATATGGATAAGCTTCTTCAGGAAGCTTATTTACAACGGAGTACTAAATGAACATCCATAATATAATATATTTATAACACTCCCCTTGGATGTTCATTAAAAGATAATGTGCCTCATTAAAATCTTACTAGGAAAAACCACGTGGGAAAAAAATACCAGTGAAGGAAAAAGAGTACACATATTTAGTAAGACGCATTGCTAGGTGCCTCATTAAAAACCTTATAAGGAAAACCCCATGGGAAAAACCTTAGTAAGGGAAAAAGAGTGCATCGCGTATTTTACTCCCCCTGATGAAAACCTTGTTTCAAATATTTGAGTCTCCGCATTCCAATCTTGTATACCATCTTCTCAAAAGTTGAAGTTGGCAAAGATTTAGTGAATAAATATGCTGGATTATTACTTGAACGGATTTGTTGCACATCAATGTCACCACTTTTCTGAAGATCGTGTGTGTAGAACAATTTTGGTGAAATGTGCTTCGTTCTATCTCCTTTTATAAATCTTCCCTTTAATAGTGCTATGCATGAAACATTGTCTTCGTATAATATTGTGGGTCTTTTATCACATTTCAACCCACATGTTTCTCGAATGAATCACTGATCTCAATCATATGCATTCCCTGCTTGCCGGTTTGAAATCGAACTTTATGGGTATCGGATAAATAACCTGCATTACCAATATGATCTGCACCACTTTTGTTAGCATTAGCAAGATAAATAAGTGCACCATCTACACCGAGATAGAGTATTTCAGGACCAAGGAGTTCCTCGTCCTCTTCTGGAGGTCGGAACAAATCCTTATTTACTTCAAGTGATCAAACAATCATTGGTGTACTCAATGAGTGCGCTTTGTCCATGTAAAAGCGTTTTAAGACCCTTTCTGTATATGCAGATTGATGGATAAATATCTCATCTGCTAAATATTCAATTTGCAGACCAAGACAAAGTTTTGTCTTTCCAAGATCTTTCATCTCAAATTCTTTCTTAAGATATTCAATTACCTTTTGAAGCTCTGCTGGAGTTCTAACAAGATTTATGTCATCAACATAAACAACAAGTATAACAAATTCTGATGTCATTTTCTTTATAAAAATACATGGACAAATAACATCATTTATGTAACCTTCTTTCAGCAAATATTCACTAAGGCGATTATACCACATGCGCCCAGATTGCTTTAAACCGTACAAAGATCTTTATAATTTGATCGAGTACATTTCTCAAGACTTTGAATTATATGCTTCGGGCATTTTCAATCCTTCAAGGATCTTCATATAGATTTAGCCAAATAAGTCATATAGGTTAAGACTTGTATCTAAATGGTACGACATCTTCAAGTGTCTGGACTGCTAGTCCGATCCTCACAATCGTTTACAATATTGTGCACTATATTGTATTAAATGTATCGTCGACGATCATTTTGTGTCAGTTCCGAAGCGACATAACTTGTGGAGATCTCATCACTTTCTTTATTTTCAGGTACCTGAACTTTTTCGGGAGTTTCATGAAATGTTATGTCGTGGGCTCTTCTAGAGCATATTTCCTCCTCATTATGATCATTTTGATCATTAGCTCCTACTATTTTTCAAGGATTGTTACCTTTGGAACCGATTGGTCTACCACGCTTCATGCGTACAGTAAACTCTATCCTTCAGGGACTTTAATTTTAATAGGAGCATTTGCAGCTGAAATATGATATTTAATTTTAGATCAGCAAATGCTTCTGACATTCGACTTGAATTATCTTCTAAGTGAGGATCATGATAATTCGATTCATATAGCATATTTTTCAACTGTTTATTCCATCCCCCAAATGTTAGAAAAACTAACATATATCCCCAATCATCTTTGGGAAACATATCTTTGTGTATTATGGTAGAGAAATTAATCATATACCACGCAACAAAAAATAGTAAAAATATTTGGTTTCTGATCCTAAACCAATTGTGAAGGGAGGACTTATCATATATTGTTGATCTGATGCATACAAGTGCTGCTATATGCAATTTAGAAAATCTTAGACCAACACATGAAGCTTTGTTCTCATAAGCAATGGTTTAGACATTAATAGGAGGTATTCAATGCTAAACTAGATTGGATATAAACCAACATTATCAAGATGAACTGTCTTGATTTCATAATCTGAAAATTATGCTCTTAATCGAGAAAAGCCAATTCCAAATGCCAAACTGCAGGTTGACAATAATTACACATGTAACCATCTCATATATGCACCTATAAGTGGTTCACATGATAGGTGAACGGACCCATATTCACCTTTTATATATTTCAGAATCAGGGGTCTTAGTCCCAACTTTAGCTGGTATAATCAATTCATTATGAGAACAAGCAACACATGAGAATTCCTGAAGAATCTTCTAGTTCTTTAGTATATGCTTATCTGAATTCTCAAATAGCTCATTTAAAAATGGCAAATGAAAACTTCAAGTTTATCATGTCATGTGATATCTCTTAGTAAACTTCTGGTTTACTATGGCATAAACTTTTGCTTTAGTAAACTTCTGGTTTACTGTGATACATGATATAGTACAAATTAAAGAATAAGGTAGGTAACTTCTCACATACATATTATTTTACCCCCTATGATTGTGTAAACATGAAGATTATCAATCTTCCAATCATTTGTAGTCTCAATATGATAGTCATTTGTATTAGTAAACTTCAGGTTTACTACAACATATGTTTTGACCATAATCATATAATATGAATGACATATTTGTATATAAGCTCTTCGAGAGCCTTAATTTATTATCTACAATCTAATATTAATCTGGCACTACTGGTGTCATGTATTCTTTAGGCAAACATTTAGCTCTTCAGGAGTTATTGATACATTTTGTACTATCAAATATTGCTCAGACACTGCTGGTGTCATGAGAGAAAATCACAATCGAATAAACAATGTAAAACAATTGTTTAAGCACACGAAAACTCTTCTTCCTAATATTTTTCCACTTCAGGAGGCAATTTCAACTGTGTTACTTCTTCAGGAGCAAATTTAAAATACGAAATATTGAGTATATATTCTCTCAATTATATTAACTCTTGTGGAGGTGAATTGTAATGTATTCACATCAAGAGCGCGTTCATATTTACCCGACTTATTAGTATTGTCACATTCACTTCAGGGAATGGATTAATATTATCAAAAGTTCTCATCCTTCAGGAAACCGAACATAATTATATGAATGCGCATTAATCAAATCAAATTGTGATGCCTCAACCTCTTTTAAAATATTTACTACTTCAGGAGCAAATCGAGGCGTGCATTTAATATAGAGAATATTTATGTAGCTTATCTTCAATTGTAACTATAGAAAGCCTAAATTATCACTTCTGGTGATCATAGACATATACCACTTCTGGTGGTTAACAAAATATAATTACAATGAGATATATGAAATATAACTACTTCTGGTGGTTGTATATTTCTTGCAAACTCTGCTAGAGTTTAAGTTGATCTAATAATATTATCCATATTCTTTAAAATGACATAAATAAGATATATTATAGTAAATATCATTATCAAATCATAATTTTTCTTTATGTACAACAATTACATAGCCATACTATCTATTACAAATAACAAAAATTAAAATATTTACATTTCTACAGATTCACCACCGATTACATGACTTGTTTCTCCTTCTGGGAGTGCAAAATAATCAGCTACATCCAAATGCATGAAGTCTAAATTATCTTCAGAAATTAAATTTGCTTCAGCATTTTTCTTTGTCTTCTTCAGGGAGGCTTGATAAAGCTCAACCAGGTGCTTTGGCGTACGACAAGTACGTGACCAGTGCCCTTTTCCTCCACATCTATAGCATGCATTTTCTACATTTGGCGCTTGCACCGTTTCATGCTTTTGTTCCTTCCTTTTCCACTGCTGGTGGTGAGGAGGCTTCTTTGGTGCATTATTATTACCATGATTGGGGTTTCTTCCCCGACCACGGCCATGACCAAGACTGGGGCCACGACCTCTTCCACGTTTAGCTTGGTGGAAGTTCATCTCATTCACTTCAGGGAATGGACATGAACCAATAGGTCGGCTTTCATGATTTTTCATTAATAACTCATTATGTTGCTCTGCTATAAGAAGATGTGAGATAAGTTCAGAATACTTTTTAAATCCCATCTCTCGATATTGCTGCTGCAGGAGCATATTCGAGGCATGAAAAGTGGTGAAAGTTTTCTCCAACATATCATGATCAACAATATTATCACCACATAACTTCAATTGGGAAATAATTCTGAACATAGCAGAATTATACTCACTGATAGATTTAAAATCTTGTAGCCTTAGATGAGTCCAATCATATCGTGCTTGTGGAAGAACGACCATCTTCAGGTGGTCATATCTATATTTCAAATTATTCCACAGTATGACTGGATCTTTAACAGTAAGATATTCCATTTTCAGGCCCTCATCAAGGTGATGGCGTAGGAATATCATTGCTTTGGCACGGTCTTGGTTTGATGCCTGATTTTTGTCTTTGATGGTGTCTGCCAGACCCATCGCATCAAGATGAATTTCAGCATCAAACACCCAAGACATGTAGCTTTTGCCCGATATATCCAGGGCTACAAATTCAAGTTTAGAAAGATTTGACATTATTTAGGAAAAGAAAGTTCTTACCTCTAATACTTTCAAAGTATTTGCTCGAGATGTCAGAGTTTCGTGCTGATAACGTGTTATAAAATAAAGGCTATAAAGTAAAGAGAAGTATAGAGAGAAACTGATATATTATTCGAATTCAAACTGATGTACATAATGAACTGAAATCTCTTCTATTTATAGAAGAAAGGAAGCTGCTCTGTAAGCTGCTACTATACCAGATATGGATAATCTTCTACTGAGAGCAATGTTTATCCATAACGGATAAGCTTATCCTTTCAAGTACTCCGTTATGGATAAACATTGCTCTCAGTAGAAGATTATCCATATCTTGTATAGTAGCAGCTTACAGAGCAGCTTCCTTTCTTCTATAAATAGAAGAGATTTCAATTCATTATGTACATCAGTTTGAATTCGAATAATATATCAGTTTCTCTCTATACTTGTCTTTACTTTATAGTCTTTATTTTATAACAATTACTTATTTTAAAGTGAAATAAGGCAAAGGTACAACTATCTTTTCCATTTATATGTTAAAAACAAATAAAAGAAAAGGTACAACTAGGACTAGCAGCATCCCTGATTTTCCAAGGCTGCAATTTCCATGCTTCTTCCTATAATAACCAAATTCCAAAACTCTATACCAAGTTACTCTCTCTCACACACACACACACACACACACACACGGAGCAAATCATGGCAGTTGGAAGAAAGGAAGAAAATATGGGAGTGGAGATAGTGAAACCGCGAACTGACAAAAGGGATTACAGAAGAATTGTTCTTCAAAATAATCTTGAAATCCTTCTCATCAGTGACCCAGAAACTGATAAAGTATGTTACTTTTATTCATTTTATATTATATTTTTCTATGTTTCTTAAATATGGGTTTAGCTTGAATTTATTTGGTTTCATTAAAAGCGTATTAATTTCATGTTTTGTTTTGTTTTGTTTTGGGGGTATTTGTTATCAGTGTGCAGCTTCAATGAATGTGTGTGTTGGTGCTTTTAGCGATCCCGAGGGACTTGAAGGGCTTGCCCATTTTCTCGGTATGAATTTTTTTTGGGGCAAAAAAGTTCATTCTTTATGTGCTTAATTGGGTCTATTGTTTTGCCTTATTTTTAGCCTTAAATTTGAGTAAATAAGTTGCTGTACTGTAATTTGATTTAATTTTTGAAATACCATTGGGCACTGTAATCTTCACAGCAATAGAGTTAGACTTGGTTGAGTAGTAGGGGAACCAGGAATTTGAGTAAGGGGAATACAAAAAAAAAAAATGTAAAAAATATCACACCTGCGATATGAACCTATGTCAAGAAGATTCAATAGTTTAGATATATAGTTATAGACAAAAAATTATGTTTTTACCCTTTTTGGACAGTGCAATTTTCTGTCGAGGGGGATTCAGTTGAATCCCCTTCATCAAAGGTAGCTCCGCCCTGTGGTTGAGGTCTTTGAGGATGGAAATCAGGTTTTGAATGCCACAATTTCATTTTCTGAGTCAGTTTCAAGGTTCAGTATTACTAGAGTATGTATTTTGTTCAAAAATGGGTAGGGGATTTTTGAACTGCTAAATTTAGGTTGTAGAAGACTATGTTCCCGATGAAAAATAGTTGAGATACAATGAAATGGTACCAGGAAGTGGAGGAGAACCATGCAGTCTTAGTTTAAAATCCCAGCGGAAGCAAAAAACACTAGGTAATTTCTTCCCATTTGCCAAAGCATTGGTGGCAGTGTTACCGGTACTTGTGTTGGTGCGAGTTAGCAAGTACTCGCTGGAAAGGTGATTTCTTCCCATCTGCCTAAGGTAGTGGGTCTGAGTTACCCGATACTTTGTGCTGGTGGAAGGTAGCAGGTACTCGGTGGAATAGTCGAGGTGCACAAGCTGGCTTGGACACCACCATTATTTTAAAGAAAAAGGAAAAAAAAAGATATGGTTCCAGGAATGCTATACCGATGGTTGGTGGTGGATTAGCCACGTGTTACAGGTGGAGGATCAGTTCTTTGAATCCAGTTGGTCAAGCAAAACATAATAGTTTCTAACGGGATCTATGTAGTTGGATGGATTAGATAAGGTCCAATTTATTAATCTAGTTGCAGGCGATTTGGTTTCATTGTGCTTAAACATTGTCAATCTTTCTATCAGGAAAAAAATATATTTCTTAATTCTTGCGCTAACTTTGATTGTTTTTTCTATGGACTTAAGGATAGTCTTTCATTTAAGAAAATGGTGAATGATGATGAATTGTGTCAATTGAAACAACCTTGCACAATGAATCATCTATATAGAGGATATGTATTAGTAGACTGCTAGGAAGCACTATAACCTTTTTCTATTGGCTTTAGGAACTGCTAAGGGTGTGCTACTGTGCAACTCATATCTTTAATTCTTTCCTTAGAGGTTTCTGTTGCTTTCCTAGAATATTTTGTTGTCTAATGTTTCTCTTTTACTTTTTCATTTGGCCTCTTTTCTTTACATACCAGAGCATATGTTGTTTTATGCAAGTGAGAAGTATCCTGTAGAGGACAGTTATTCGAAGTACATCACAGAGGTAACAACTCTGTAATTCATTGTTTAATAAGTTCCTTTATTGCTTTTGCATGCTCCTTATTTTCCTATTGATTTAACAAAATAGTTGTATTTTACAAGTCATGTTTTTTGTTTCTTGATTAGAATGGAGGTAGTACAAATGCTTTTACATCTTCTGAGGACACCAACTACTATTTTGAAGTAAATGCTGATGGTTTTGAAGAAGCATTGGACAGGTAAATTGTTTAATATCTATGGCTAAGTATCATGTTAATATTTTATTTTGATAAATGTATCATGTTAGTATTTTTAAAGGCTCCACGGCTGAGTTATTTGGTTTATATTTCCAGATTTGCCCAGTTCTTTATCAAACCATTGATGTCATCCGATGCTACCACTCGAGAAATTAAAGCTGTTGATTCTGGTTAGTACATGTGTTTTTATGCATATTATTCTGGTTAGTACATGTGTTTTTATGCTAGCTTTACGTGTTCTAAGTGATTCATCGTCGCATAACTCTTTTGCCAATGCAGAACACCAGAAGAATCTACTCTCTGATGCTTGGAGAATGAACCAGGTATTTGGCTTTTTTTTTTTTAAAGGATAAACCAGGTATTTGACTATATCTCCTTTTGTTCTTGGAGAAGGCCTGTCCCATTTGCCGACTAAATAAAAGGAAAAAGAAATTTATTCAAGAGAAACAGTAATTAGGAGAAGATATTTTTTAAAAATATATATATTTTAATTTTTATGTGAGAGAATGATGAGGACAACAAGCATACAATGAGATTTTTACTAGGAAGTGTATTCTAAATCATTCACCAACTTTTCCGCTAAATGAAACTGTCTGATTAAATCAAGATTCTTACATAAATTCCAGGAGCCTATGTTATGAATAGTCTTAGTTTTTTTTGGCCCGAAAAAGAAAGAAAAAGAAAAAAGAAGACTTCTTAGTTTTCCGCACCAATGTGATTGACCTTTGTTGCATCAATCAGTTTTTATTTTTTGTTTTTTATGAAGTCAGTAGTTTCATTAGCCCCCAGGGCCTAGCTCAAGTGGCAAAGAGCGGTGGATTTGTATCTTAGGTCACAGGTTCAAGCCCCCACACCATGCAAAGCAAAGCCCGGTATTTAAGTGGAGAAGGGTAGAGGGGCGGGCACATTATCCACCGAGTTTCGAAGGCTACGGTTGGTCCAAAAGATCGGCCCCAGACAGATTTCTCGGTCATCCAAAAAAAAAAAAAGTCAGTAGTTTCATTAGTGGCTTCAAGAAAATGCAGATGGAACAAAACACATTGAGTGCAAAAGAGAGGTTGACAGCTCCACTACATTGGGCCAATTCAGAGGATAGGGAGTGGTTTGGACTTTCATTTATCTTTTTAAAGCAAATAGTAAGAGTGGTGACTCTTTCAAGTAAAAATAGTCTTCTTGAACATAGAAAAGCTTTAAGGAGTACTACATCTTTTGACAACAATATCGGGAATTTTCAGTATCTAGAGATTAGAAGTCTCATGATGCTAAAGTTGTCTGGATTATTTCTTTTGCAATTGTTTTCTTTGGTGAAAAGGTTTTAACTTTTAAATACTATTCTGTGCAGCTTCAAAAACATCTAAGTGCAAAAAATTATCCATACCATAAGTTCAGCACAGGTTTGCACAGCTTTCAATGGTGCATATTCTTAGATTCTGCTATGGCTTTTCTTATTAAAAAGAGGTTCTATTATGATTATGGCCTTGTCATGTGTTTTTATTATTATATTTATACCATGGTTTTAGTTGTTCAATGTCTGCTTTGTGATTGTCTACTATGATACATGAAGAACTATGACTAGTTTACTATACATTGAACTGTCAGAAAGTTTCTCCTTCATGAAATAAAACTGCAGTTGTTCTCTCTAAGATGGAGAAAAGCACATCATAATGCCACAGAAGCAGTTGATCACAGTTAACACTATTAAATAAAGTGAAGAATCAAGATATAGTTTGCTTTGGCTGAACAAAAGAATAAAATATATCTTCAAGCAGTAGGGTTCCCTTGAAAGCAAATCTTACAGAAAACAGACTAATTCTGGAAGGTGATATATTTCTTGTATTAGTAAAATCAACTTAGTACGGAAGATTATGACTTATGAGCCCTCCTAACTAAATCTATCTTTCTAGAGCTTTCTTTATTTCATATATTCTGATTTTGTCCCTTGTCGACATAGTTGGCCCTTTATTTCTATTCTTCATTTTCCCCCTAATAAGTTATTTTTTCTCGTCTAAAAGATTTCAATCCCCGAAGTTTTTCATAGTCCTCAGCTTCAATGATTTTGGTACCTAGACCCTTCAATTCCTCGGGCGCGATCTCTGCAACAGTAACCCTTCTTTTGTATCCTCATCATCATTCTCTTGGGAACGCTTTGGAGGCCGCTGCTCCATACATGTTCAGCTTCAGATCCCCTCTTACATCCTTGGTGCCGATAGATCTCTGCGCAAATTTTTTGATCTTCTTGATGGCTGTAGGGGCCTTCTTCTTGAATCTGCAGCCATGCAAGTGCTTTTGCCTTCTTTGTGAACACTTAGAATAGAATCAGCTGATTTTCTGTTCAAGTTGTTTCCTCTTCACCCTTGGACATTTTTTAGTGTTTCAACCTTACTTCTTGAATTGCTAGATTTCAGAGTTTAGTCTGAGGATTTCCTTTTAGCTTTTTTTTTTTTTTTTTTTTTTTTTTATTTATAAAATCATTGCCTTGAAATTCAGTTTTGAGTTAAGCATACTGGATTCTTTTTATATGCTCATATCACAGAAGATTTTTCTGCTGACATAAAAAAATGACCATATTATAGTTTTATTTATCCCAAGAAAAAGAAATGATCGCATCACTCATCATGTGCATAGGCAGCTGGGATACATTAGAAGTGAGGCCAAAAGAAAGAGGCATAGATACAAGACAGGAGCTTCTTAAATTTTATTCAGAAAATTATTCAGCCAACCTCATGCACTTGGTCGTCTATTCAAAAGGTATGGATAATTATTTGCAAATACATTACTGGTGGCCCAAATTAACAACTGCTAAGTCTGTATAATTATAATTCAGATAGTCTTGATAAAGCTGAGCAGCTAGTACGGAGCAAATTTCAGGATATCCCAAACATTGATCGCAATCAAATTCGTTTTACTGGTCAGCCTTGCACCACAGAACATCTCCAGGTATCCAAGTGACAACGCGCAGATGTGTTACCTTTCTTTTTCTTTTTTTACTGGGGTGGTTTTGAACTGGCTTCTTTCAATTGAGCTGTTGAATTCGACAAGTGATCTGTTCATGACGTCTATTGTCTGAATCTACTTGTTCAACGTGCTTAAGATATAACTCATTTTTTACTATCAAAAAGAAAAAAGAAGAAGATATAACTCATTTTTATTGAACTGGAGTGCCAAAACCAAAGCTCTTCCTCAGCTAAATTGGCCTTAGTGCTGTTTTGACATTAATGAAATGCCTTTTACTGATTAAAAAAAAACTTACTTTTTCTGCAATATTTGGAGTACTATGAGACTCTAATTAGTATACACGTGGGTGCTCCTTATAGAGTCATATTTGTGTACCTCTGTCTTTTGCATATGCCTTGTATATTTTGTTTTTCCTTTAGTAAGTTTTACATATTAATTTCCTATTCATTTATAGAAATAGACAACTTATTTGATAACATTCAAAAAATAACTAAAAATTCAGTTAAATAATTTAGAGATTTGAAGGCCATTTAGCGAGTGCCATGTTCTGCAGATTATCAAACTGAATTTACTGTTTCATTGTCCATTTAATATTTCTATTTTGTTACGTTTTTTTCTCAGATTCTTGTGCGAGCTGTTCCAATAAAACAAGGTCACAAGTTGAAAATTGTATGGCCAGTTACCCCAGGGATACGTCACTACAAGGAAGGGCCTAGTAGGTACTTGGGTCACTTGATTGGCCATGAAGGAGAAGGATCGTTGTTTTATATCTTGAAAAAGTTAGGTGAGTTCTCAACTAATTAATTGTACGCCCTTCATCTATCCTATCCTTACTCATTCATTTCTTGGCTTCAACTCACCCTTCCCCATTTTTTTTAATTTAGAAAGAGAAATGACAAATCATAGGCAAAAACTTGTTGTGTCCTTTTCTTTTGACTGTAAAAGATGTTCTTATTTTTAGGAATCTGAAACAGTACTCTTGAGGATGAATCTCTTCGGTCCTAGGAAATGCTTACAGTAGAAAGTACTAACATAGCTAATAAGTATGTAGGTCGTCTGCCACTTTGCAAACATGACGACAAAATGTACACTAATAACTTGTTTCATGCTTGAGTTGCTGACATGGTAGTTGCTATATGTGTGCCTACATGCTTAAGTCAATGTTAAGCCCTTCGTATTTACTATTACAACCAACCATTTAATTTAGGACAATTGTGAGAGAACATGTATTCAACAGTTCAGGGAAATAATTTTTATCTGGTCAATGTGATAAGATGTGGTTTCACATATGCCTGAATGATGAAATCAATGTTGTAAGAAACTAAAATGCCATATTATTTTGTGACCTCAGTTCATTCTTTTTGGATCTTGCATTGGAATTCATTACATGTTATCCTTGATAATGCTATTATAGTCATTCAAGTGCATGAACGTTCTCTTCTCAAACTATTTTAACATTCAGAAAGGTACTTTTATTTGGTTGTTATTACAGGTTGGGCTACAAGTTTATCTGCTGGGGAATCAGACTGGACTGATGAGTTCTCTTTCTTTAAAGTGGGTATTGATTTGACTGATGCTGGTCAAGGTACTTGTTTTTCCGTGTTGAACCTTAATATGTTACCAAACCCTTATTTGTTCCTCCGCTAACAGTAGTTTTAATTGCGTGAAGCTGAAGGTGGGATTTTTCCTGAACTTTATGTGGGATATTGATGTTTATGTCCATTATTTATTTCCAGAGCATTTTGAAGACATTATGGGTCTGCTATTCAAATATATTCATCTCCTACAACAGGCCGGTGGCTGCAAATGGATATTTGAAGAGGTAGTGTTAGTTGCATCCTCGTGCATGCCAGTCAATGCCTTTATAATTTTTCATGACTGCATTATATGTCATTTGCATCTATTATGCCAATAACGTTGTTATAGATGATTTAATGAACAGGTTTAATGTACATAATTAGTATGTATGAATCCTTAATTTGAAAAGAAAATTTTCTTTGTTGGTTTAAGCATGTGAAGCCAAAGTTCTTAATAATTACCCCTTACGCCTCCTTATTTTTTGTTGCTGGAAACAGAAAAAATGAACTCCCAGTTCATACTTTCGACTTCGTACCTGCCATCCAAAATGAGCTTAGGCCATGCCACCGCATCTCTATCCTTACTATCTTTATATTCATGCAAAGTTCTTAAAATTTTCACGAACCAGAATTTTCTCAGTCAGATTTCTAAAGAGAAGGAAGAGCTTCTTATTCTAAAATGGAGGGTCACTAATGGGTTAGTCCCAGAAAGGAATAATGTTACATTGCATGTACAATATTCCGCATGTTATCAATGCGGTTAGGATCCCTATCAGATAATACCGCATTATCCTCCTTGTTCATTCCATTTTAGCATGATAGATTGCATAAGTATGATTGACCCAAAAAATAGAGCTTTAGCTCTCTACCATAGTCATCTCTTCTCCAATCTTGCTTTTGTAAATTTCCTTTGTTAATCTTGGCACGTAACATGACCAGGTTTTTTCCTGGCCTTCTTTTTCTTGTTGCGTCTTAGTCATTATTGCTCTTAATGAACTTACGTCCTTCTTAATATGTTATTATTTATTCTAATTAATTTATCGTTAAAATTTGTCTATTAAGCTTTCAGCTATTTGTGAGACTGCCTTCCACTACCAAGACAAGATTCGGCCGAGTGATTACGTGGTTAATGTTTCAATGAATATGCAGGTATCTTTTAACATATGTTTTTATTTTTATTTGGATTAGTGTATCTACGCCAAGTATATTTACTCGATTGAGACCAAAGGGAAGAAAATATATATGCAGTTTCTTGGAGTCATCAATGTTTTATAGCTGAAGGCAGACCGTCATAACTACCAGTTGTGTGTTGTATGCGGGAAATTTTTCATGAAAAATATTTTCCTGGACAACAAGTGAGAAAACCACTTATTTTCCAGTTTTTGGTAGGCGAGTTAATTGTTTTGGGAAATGTTTTATATAGGTATATGTTATATGTCATTTGAATGTGCTACCAAGACTTAAGGGTAGGTTGTACAATGGTTGTTAAGTTTTTCAGTTTTGACTTGGCAACTTTTGGTAGAATATTGGCATTGAAAGAACAACCTAATAAGTTTGTGATGTTACTTGTCAGCACTATCCTCCAGAAGATTGGTTGGTTGGATCCTCTTTGCCTTCAAAGTTTAATCCTAGCGTCATTCAGTCATTCTTGAATGAACTCAATCCAGACAATGTCAGGTTAGCTACTCTTTCCCAAAGAGTTAGCCTGCATATAATTTAAGTTACCAGTTTGCACAGTTTTTTTATTTTTGGGAAATCTGAAAGTGGAAGGTATATAAGGACCTCAATGAAATTTGGTTCTGAACAGAATCTTCTGGGAGTCGACAAAGTTTGAGGGTAATACTAGCATGACTGAACCATGGTATGGAACTGCGTATTCTATAGAGAAAGTTAATGGTGCCACTATCCAGGTCTGATGACAGCACTCTCTCATTAAATAAGTCTTGAATTGTTATATTGTTATTGCAGAGACCAAAATAATTTATTTAAACATTTGCTGACAATTACTTTTGCAGCACTGGATGGAGCAGGCCCCCAGTGAAGAGCTGCATCTCCCTGCTCCCAATGTGTTCATACCAACTGATTTATCACTTAAGCCTGTCTTTGAGAAGGTGCTAATTTGGAACTTATTTATTACTCCATCCGTTTCATTTTAAATGACATTCTTTCCTTTTTAATCTGTTCCAAAAGAGTGATACCTTTTTTATTTGAGAACTCTTTATCTTTAAAACTTCCATTTTACCTTTTTTCTTTTTTAAACTCCATGTCCGATTAAACACCGTCATGTAAAGTAAAATGGAGGGAGTATAATTTCAATGTCATGTCTTTTCTTATTTGTAACTTGTCAAACAGACAAAAGTGCCAGTACTGCTGCGGAAGTCACCTTATTCAAGGTTATGGTATAAGCCGGATACAGCATTTTCATCTCCAAAAGCCTATGTTATGATCGATTTTAGTTGCCCGTACTGTGGACATTCTCCAGAAGCTGAGGTTCTTACTGAGATCTTTACACGTCTATTGATGGATTACTTGAATGAATACGGTATGTCTGCAAGATTGTTGACTAGTTATGCACTGCAGGACAACTCTTCTACTATTAAGCTGGACTTAACATCTTCGTGTTAATATGTTTTTCATTCACTTCTTCATATCGTCAATATATTATTTGCAATGTCAATTTTGCGCTTTTCCTCCATAAGGTATAACACTTCTGTAAATCTCTCTTTTTGCTTCTTTCAGCTTATCATGCACAAGTCGCTGGTCTTTATTATGGTATAAACAAAACAAACAATGGTTTTCAGGTGATCATCTTGTTTCCTGTCTCTATGTATACAAACTTTTGAGGAGCGTTGTTTATCTTGTTATTTTGTGGTTGTCTAATCTTTTCTTTTTTCAAGTTTAGTCCTTCCATGCATAAAATGAATATTCGCTACATCCATTAAACCCATATTTGTTTGCTTTCCTAAAGTAAACTTCTTTCCTGCTGGCCCAAAGATATTTAGTTTTTTGATGCCGTGAAAACATGAACTATCTGCTTCATCCTGTCTTCTTGAAGTGAACTGACAGTGCTGCTTCATTGTCTGTTAAGCTTCTTGCATTTGCTGTGGCGTTTGAATAATTCTTAAAGTTAGACCTGAATATGATACTATCTATTTTTCCTTCATTTGTTCCCCCTCTCATCCTCTCTTTTCTGCAGTTGACATTATTTGGATATAACGACAAGTTAAGAGTCTTACTGGAAGCAGTTGTTGAGAAAATCGCAAAATTTGAAGTAAAACCGGACAGGTTCTCTGTGATCCAGGTGAGTGTCAGCAATTTTTTCTGCTTATCCACACTCTGCAAGAATGCATAACTCGTCAAGCCAAAATGTTACCCCGTGGCAGTTGGCTTTAACATTATGGATCCTAGTATGCCATAGTCTAGGCTAGATGAACAATGATAACTTAAGCAGAGAATGCAAGAAAATTCTGAAGATTCATTTTCTCAACAAAGTTTCCACTGTTCACAGCTAAAAATTCCGAACCATTTCCTCATGTAATCAATAGCAAAGTCTTCATTTCAAGTTCCCATTTCACTTACTTTTTCTCTCATCAAATCCTTTTCTCAAAGTGTTGTTAGAGTTGCAGTCGGGCACTTATCACTTCATTTGGTGTTTTTAAAGAGAAAATTTATTGTCAAATTATTGGTTTATTTCATCTATCTAGTCTGCTTTTTGGTACTATTGTGTGCATCAACATGTCTGCTAGTTATCTCTACCTTCAATTTAAATTGGTCTTCATTGTACCATACATACTGATGAATCATGATTATTTATAATTGATGTATCACTCTGAAGTTTTTCAGTCACCTCATTCAAGAGAATGTTGTGTTGTATGATCAGTGGCTTCTTTTCCCGTTGCTTAATATGTTCCCACGGCGTTATAAATGACATAACACCTGTAAGTAGGGGAGCGCTACTCTGCGGACTTGCAATTCTCTTGTTCCATGTATGCACTAGTATGTATATGAATACACACACAGACATATATACTTTTGACCTGTTAACTTGTTTGAATAGATTATTATGTTGAACTTGCTAGACAAGTATTCAAAATAATACTTTGAAACATAATAAGGTGGAACAATTAGTAAAAAGGTGTCTCCTCAAGCTTGAAATAATGTAATCTATATTTCTTATAATTGTCAGAGATACGATTTTGCCATTTTAAGAAAGAGTTCATTTTGCCTGGACGAGCCAAAAAAGGGAAGTAGGTCCTTGTTTTTGGGATCGAAGGAGTAACATACAAATTGATTTTCTTTCTTTAGTTCCTCCACTTTTTCTTGTGATTATGTCGTGCTGTGTTAATTCAAAAGAAACAAATAGGAGATTATACAAGTCATTTTTCTATTTTTGGGTCCTTTTACGTGAATTTGCTTTTGGTCATCTAGATGTGAGAAGTTTCGGTCACCATTACCTGCGATATTGGTTTGTCTGTTCTCTCCGTAAGGTCACCATTACCTGTGATGTTGCCCAGCCTTTTAGATTTTCTATTGTTCAGGGTCCATGTTTACTCATGAATTTTACTATTTGTCTTTATTTCTTCCTTCTTAATCTCTTTCTATTTGCTAATCAAGAGCATAAACACTATTTGCTTCTTGTTCTCTTTTTGTTTATAGGAATTAGTGACAAAGCAATTTCAGAATTACAAGTTCCAACAGCCATATCAGCAGGCTATGTATTACTGCTCATTACTGCTGCAAGAAAACACATGGCCTTGGACTGATGAACTTGAAGTTCTTCCACATCTTAAAGCGGACGATCTGGTTAAATTCTATCCACTTTTGCTGGGGAGGTCCTTTCTAGAGTGCTATGTAGCAGGTAACTTTTCTCAATGACTGTTTTAAGTTATTTTCGTTCTGCATCTCTAACTTGTGATTTTCACTGCTCTTCTCAGGAAACATTGAACAAGCTGAAGCAGAGTCCATGACCCAACTTATTGAGGATGCGTTCTTCAAGGGTCCGCAGCCAATATCCAAGCCTCTATTTGCATCTCAGCATCTGACAAACAGAGTAGTTAATCTTGAAAGAGGTGTAAATTACTTCTATGGTGCAGAGGGCCTAAATCCAAATGATGAAAATTCTTCCCTCCTTCATTATATTCAGGTACATCTTAGGTTAATGCAATGTGCATGGAATGAGAGGCTATTCCTCATATGTACATAAGCCCGTAAAGACTTTACCAATTGTTCTGCAAGATTTTTGGTACAAATGGTTATTCTTTTCTAAATGGAAAAGAACCATGTCCAATGCATTATTAATGAATTGTATTATCAACCTTTTCCTGGTTCTTTGCTTCTTAAACAATTTTGCTTGAGTTTCCAGGTGCATCAGGATGATTTTATGCTGAATGTCAAACTCCAGCTTTTTGCTCTAATAGCAAAGCAGCCAGCCTTCCACCAGCTTAGATCAGTTGAACAACTTGGTTATATCACCGTCCTCATGCAGAGGTATATAATGTTTGTATTACTGAATACTGTTTGGCAAGTTGTTTGCTGTTCATCTTTAAAGCTTCTATTTTACCTAAACTTAACTACAACTCTCTCTCTAGGAGTGACTCTGGTGTTCATGGGGTGCAGTTTATCATTCAGTCAACTGCAAAGGTAAGGGGTTTTATTATAGATACTGTCGCATGAAATGAGATCAGGCATTTCTCTTGAGTATGGCTTATGATCAATCTACTGGCTGTTTGGCAGGATCCCAAATACATTGACTCAAGAGTGGAGTTATTTCTGAAGATGTTTGAGAGCAAACTTTATGAGATGACTAGCGATGAATTCAAGGTGAGCTTAGTAACACTTTTTACTTTTTCTCCAATGAAAAGAACTTGTAGCAACTGATTCAGTACAAGTATTCTCAGGAAGATCCAGTAATCTGTCACTCGTTTAATCTTAGGACTATGTTCTTAAGGATAATCCTTATCCACAAAATTGACCACTTCATTGGCTCCTTCATTTGACTCGGCCACGTCACTTGACACGTGGCACTAACTTTGGCCTTTTGGATAAGATGACATCCAGTTGACCTTGGATTAATAAAGTCGGTCCATTATTATTAGCCCAATTAAATGGTCTAACCCAATGAAATAGGACTTTTTATTAAATCAATATATGTTGGACATAAATAATTAATCTGATTATATTATCCAACAATATTTACTTGGGACTAGTATGGTTTGAATTTAGGACATAATCCAAGTTCCTTTTATATTTTAATCCATTCAAATTTAAATATCTACTATTACAAAGTGTCTTTTAAGTTAGATATTGTCCCATGTTGACAATATCTTATGTCTAATGTGTTTGACACCTATAAATAAGTGTAACTTGTATTTTCATCATTTCTCTTTTCTAAATCCTCACATAGTTTTTTTTTGTTGTTGTTGTGTGGTTCGACAATTACTGATAGAGAGGTTTCTGGACATAGCAGTTAGCAGGGAAAGTTCAAACTCATAGTTCTCAATTTTATCGAGTATTATTTCATTTACCTATGTACTGAACCTCACTTTTTTCCCTTTTTTTTCCGTCAGTAAATATATCCATAGCTGATAAGTCATATAACTTTCAAGTCAGGTGGCAAGTAAATACAGTTCTGGTTCTGTAATTATCTTTTTCTATACCGTTTTTTAATTTTGACATCTAAAAGATAATTTTCAACTAAAACATTCCCGATTGTGTACCTAGCTAGCTACTGTTGCTGATTGATCAATAGAATACAATGCAATATAGGTTTTGTCAAAGTATCATGTCTGCAGTACATGCTGGGTTAATATTTTCTGTATTATACGTGGGTAATTTTCCAGTATAGCTTTCTTGTCCCTAACTTTTATCCGTTTATGACAGAGCAACGTGAATGCACTTATTGATATGAAGCTTGAGAAACACAAGAATTTACGGGAGGAATCTCGATTTTACTGGAGGGAGATTTCAGATGCGACCCTCAAATTTGATAGAAGAGAACGTGAGGTATGAAGATTGTTATTGTCTCTCAAGCTCAATTTCATTTCATGAGCTTGATAAGTGATAATATTCCTAATGCTTTATGTTTTGCTTTTGCACAAAATGACACTGAAAAAGGTCAAATCTATCCAAGTACTATATGATACGACCCTATTTAACAACAACAACAAAAAACCTAGTGTATTCCCACAAGTGGGATCTTGTACGCAGACCTTACCCCCTACCTTTAAAAAGGCAGATAGGCTGATACGACCCTATTTGTTGTTAAAAAATATCTTCTGAAATATCATGACAGCTGAAAGAAATTGAGAACATTCCCATAATCGTAGGGAAAAAAGAAATTGAGAACATTCCCATAATCGTAGGGAAAAATGTATCTAATCATTTTGGTGATATTGGTGAAACAGATTGAAGCACTGAAGCAATTGACGCAGAAGGAGCTGACTGATTTCTTCGACGAATATATAAAGGCTGGTGTACCTCAGAAGAAGGCTTTAAGTGTCAGAGTCTATGGAAGCTCACATTCTTCTCAGTTCCAAGAACATAAGAATGAGCAGATCGAACCAAATGCAGTTCAAATAGAAGACATATTTAGCTTTAGACGATCTCGGCCTCTTTATGGTTCATTTAAAGGAGGCTTTGGTCATGTGAGATTGTAAGAGGGTAAACGTAGCAGCTTTGGATGCTATATATGGTCAAGAGAAGCCTCTTGAATGGAGTTGATATGTTGCGTTAGCGAGTCCATCAAAGAGTAGTTGATCTGCAAAATAGTTCTCATATTTAGTTGTGTCAATTGCTCAACTGATTTGATGATGGATTGCTTAGAGATTTGGACAAGTAAATGTACTCATTGTAACATCAATTCTATTTTGATTGCTGAATAAGATGTATTAGAAGACAATAAGAGGCATGTATGAAACCTGAAACGGTAAATATTCATTCATGTTTTTTATAGGAAGATTAAACTACATTATATTTTAGTTTGTTTGTTACTTAAATTTTCTTATTTTATCAGTGTATTGAGGGCCCCTTTGGGTTGTCAAATATGCTACTAAAAGAATAAGGTCTTTTTGATTATGAAGCGATAGACGATTGTTATACTTTTGCTTTTTAGAGATTTATGTATCGGATTGGTAGAGTTGAATATATGCCAATCGGGTAGACTTCGATGAATATATTTGAATAGCAAACTCATAATGTCTTCAAAATGCTCTGGAAATAAATAATGGAGATATGAGTTCAAACTAATCTAGGGAATGCTCTCGGCGCACGATTAGCTGGATTTGCTAACGTACACCAGGAACAATGCCCCGACGCCCGAAAAAATGCTATTCGGGCACAGATACAACCAGAAGTTTTGGCTGCACCAGAAATGGAGACCCAAACTCAAAGAACACTAATAACATTTGGAAGCTTTCTTCCTCCAATGTTAACGATTGTGGAAGAAATTGAGGAATCTGAGATCCCAGCTGACGGAGGACGAGATGAACAAACAAAAGGGATTTCTACAAGCATCAAGGAGGAATTAGCAGCTCGCCGACACCAATTCTTTGTAGCAATAGCCTCTGAGCGGTCAACCCCTGCGGATGAAGGTAGGAACAATCGGAACACTCAAATGGGTAAGGCTCTCACCTATGTTCCACCAATTACTAGGGATGGGAAAATCACTGTTAAAATTGAGGAAACAGACATTAAAGCTCATGAGAGATGTCATGGGATGCTTTCCAGACACGCCCCATGACCCCTTGGCCGTGCCCCATGGCGGCCTAGCAAGCCTCACAATGCCTAGCGCCATGGTCGGCCTCGTGGTCTTGGCTGCGCCAAGTGACAAGCGCGCATGCGCCTCTGTCACCCCACCGATGCCTCTCGCCAGCGCCCAAGGGCTGGCCAATGACAACAGCGCCGCGCGCCCTGACAATGTCGCGCGGGCAGATCATGATGCCTCGCCACCACCCAGCTGCAGGCCCATTCCAGCAGCGCCTCGCGCCCAGACCCTAATGCCAAGCACCAGCGCCCAGCCTCAGGCCAACACATCAAATATCGCGCGCGCCCACATCAACACGCGCGCAGACCCTGACCCGCAAGACAAAGTTGCTGCCATCGGACTTAGTTCTACCTTGTAATAAACTAAGTCCTTTTCATTGTAATCATAGGCTAGTTTACATCATTTCAATTTCAGTGTGCTTCTACAGCTTTATTAGGACTAGTCATGTAATGTTAGTTTATTTTTTTAAGCATTATTAAGGGGGACCAAACAATCAATCATTTTTCTGGTGTCTCTCCCCCTCGACACCGCATCTTTATAATCAGCATTTTCAGTCATCAATAAAATCATCATCATCATTCAAAACCCAATTCTCTCTCAGCTTCCGCAATTGCTCATGACATTGGTTTTCCCGCACGACACTGACAATCTAGTCTAGCGTGCGGCGAGGACCTCATTGGCGGACAACAACCGCACTAACATCGGTTGCTTAACCTTACGTTGCCCTTCCAAAGAACATCAGGAAGGCGTTGCGTAACAGTTGGTATCAGAGCCTAGGCTCGACATCGGACGAAGGAACACATTTGCCATCATCACCATTTCTGACCATGGTGAATCATGAGGAGCGTCTAGCATCCCTAGAAGAGACGATTGACCGATTACGACCCATCGTGGATACGGTGCCTGATCAAAACAACAACCTAGTGCAAAGGTTGGACGACCTGGACAGCCGAATGCGGCAGGCCGAAAATGACATTGCAAATATCAGTCGTGACTCTGACGATGACCGACAAACGGCAACCATCGAAACTGCCAATATTCATGGAAAATTTGAGGACCTCCAACAGGAGCGTGCCGACGATTTAGCCCATCAGCAACAAGAGGCAGACAGACTAACTGCCATGCAACAAACCATAGACGACTTGATAGGCAAGCTCAATGTTGTCAATGCTGCCCTACAGAGCCTACTTCGAGGAGGCGACCACCACATCGGGGGTGCAGCAAACCTCACCCCCATTCCACAAAAGCTTAAGATACCGGAGCCAAAACCATACGACAGATCCCAGGATGCTAAAGAAGTGGAAAACTTCATCTTCGACATCGAACAATACTTCGATGCCGTGGGCCATTTGGAAGAATACAAAAAGGTAGCGACTGCTGCCATGTATCTTCAGGGCGATGCCAAACTTTGGCGGCGGGTCAAATACGAAGCCATCAAGGCCGGTGAAGATACTCTCCAGACATGGGATGAATTGAAGGTAGCCATACGCCTGCAGTTCTTCCCCGAAAATGTGGAATACAATGCAAGGAGAAAGCTACGGGAACTCCGCCACACCAGATCAGTGCGAAAGTATGTGCGCGAATTCTCCGCACTCATGCTAAACATACGCGACATGGGGGACAAAGACAAACTCTTCGCATTCATAGAAGGTTTGAAACCTCATGCCCGTATGGAACTACAGAGACAACGGGTAGACACCCTACCCAAGGCCATTCAAGCTGCAGAATGCCTTGGCGATTATCATTTTGGAACTCAGAACGACAGGCCCCAGCCGTCTGTCCGAGGGGGATTCAACGGGCACCATCCCAGCAATGGTGGCCCAAGCAAAAGTGGGGGAGATCGGAGTGCATCCAAAACTAAGACTCCTCCCTCCAACAGCAACAGTGTTGCATCCATCAACAACAATCAGGGGAGAAAGCCTCCCTCAGAATGCCGTCATTGCGGTGGGGCACATTGGAACAATGAATGCCCAAACATCAAGGTCAATGCTCATCAGACTGTCGAGGATGAGTCAGACGCATCAGACACATCCGAAGATGACCAGGTAGGCGCCTTCAATGCAATTGTTGGCTCTATCCCGCATGCCTTAGGGGACCAGTGCATGTCCTCCTAAGAAAACATCAGTCTTAATCACCAAGAAAGGGAAGGAAAAGATGGACGAGAGGCCTCCTAAACAAGCGAGGACCCTAATGTTCATCGAATTGAAAGTGAACGGCAAGCCCCTTCACGCATTGATAGACACGGGTGCCACCCACAACTACTTGTCATCAACGCAAGTAGAGCGCCTAGGTCTTGTTGTGCAAAAGAGCAAAGGCCGCGTCAAGGCTATCAACTCACCACCCCAGACATTGGGTGGAACAACTACAAATGTCCCAGTGAAACTTGGCCCATACAAAAGAAGCATCGACCTGCGCATCGCAATCATAGATGACTTCGACATCATAGTGGGTTTGGAGTTCATGAGGCAAACCAACACCATACCGGTATTATATGCCAACATGCTCCTGATGATGGGAGAAAACGGGGCCAAGCCCTGCACCATACCATGTTTTCCCATAAAGATGGCCGCTGAAAACATCTCGGCCATGCAGTTGGAGAAGGTAGTCGACAGACATGAACCCATGGTTCCGGCTACTCTTCGCAGCAACAATCAACCATCATGTCATCGGCCTCAAAAGATTGGTGACGCTCCTTATCGTATGAAGACTTGTTAGCCATGCCACAAGGACAAGTCGGATCACTCATCACAGACGGGACCCTCGCAGCCATTACATGTCCCTCAGAGACCATGGGAAAGTGTTTCCCTCAGATTCATCACGGGATTGCCCCAAGTCGGTAATCTTGCATCCATCATGGTTGTCATAGATCAGTTTTCAAACTATGCAACCTTCATAGCAGCCCCGCAGAACATCTCAGCAGAAGATACAGCTCGACTCTTCTTCTCGCACATTGTCAAACATTGGGGCCTGCCCAAAGACATTGTTAGTAGGCGCGACTCACGCTTCACTAGCAACTTTTGGACCCATCTCTTCAGGTGCTTTGGGTCAACATTGAGTCACACCTCAGACATCCATCCACCATCGGATGGCCAGACAGACCGGTTCGATGACATGCTGGAGGAATATCTCTGCAACTTCACAACCGGATCATAGAAGCATTGGGTGAAGCTCCTGGATGCTGCTCAACTGTGTTTCAATTCTCAAAAGAGCCATCATACAAACAAAAGCCCTTTAGAAATTGTTACCGGACATCAACCGCTTCTCCCGCAAACAGTGAATGCATCAACCATGCCAAAATCTCCTCGAGCTGCAAACTTCTCGAGCGAATGGGAGCGCAACATGGGGATAGTGCGGAGCTATCTCGTCAAAGCCCAAGAGCAGGCAAAAAGATTCACCGAACAAAATCTTTGCTTTGCCCAACATCAAACAGGGGACAAAGTAATGCTATGCATCCCAAAGTGGTACTTGTTTGCAGAAAGGACCCATGACCCTCGCCTGCAACAAAAATACATCGGGCCCTGCCCATTGAAAAACGCATTGGGAAGTCCACATACCAGGTAAAAACTCCATCCTGGTGGAAGATCCATCCAGTCTTCCATGTCAGCCGCATGAAATCATTGCGTCGCTACAACAATAAGCTCACAGAACAGAGGGGCGCAGACCTCCCATCCAACAACCATCAGAAAAATCATCATCATCTCATCATCATCATAAGGCTCCGAGGATGGCGCCAACTCAGGTGGGGGAGAATGTCATGGGATGCTTTCCAGACACGCCCCATGACCCCTTGGCCGCGCCCCATGGCGGCCTAGCAAGCCTCACAATGCCTAGCGCCATGGTCGGCCCCGTGGTCTTGGCTGCGCCAAGTGACAAGCGCGCATGTGCCTCTGTCACCCCACCGATGCCTCTCGCCAGCGCCCAAGGGCTGGCCAATGACAACAGCGCCGCGCGCCCTGACAATGCCGCGCGCGCAGATCCTGATGCCTCACCAGCGCCCAGCTGCAGACCCATTCCAGCAGCGCCTCGCGCACAGACCCTGATGCCAAGCACCAGCGCCCAGCCTCAGGCCAACACATCAAATGTCGCGCGCACCCACAGCAACGCGCGCGCAGACCCTGACCCGCAAGACAAAGTTGCTGCCATCAGACTTAGTTCTACCTTGTAATAAACTAAGTCCTTTTCATTGTAATCATAGGCTAGTTTACATCATTTCAATTTCAGTGTGCTTCTACAGCTTTATTAGGACTAGTCATGTAATGTTGGTTTATTTTTTTAAGCATTATTAAGGGGGACCAAACAATCAATCATTTTCAAGCAAGCAATTTTCGGGTGTCTCTCCCCCTCGACACCGCATCGTTGTAATCAGCATTTTCAGTCATCAATAAAATTCATCATCATCATTCAAAACCCAATTCTCTCTCAGCTTCCGCAATTGCTCATGACATTGGTTTTCCCGCACGTCACTGACAATCTAGTCTAGCGTGCGGCGAGGACCTCATTGGCGGACAACAACCGCACTGACATCGGTTGCTTAGCCTTATGTTGCCCTTCCAAAGAACATCAGGAAGGCGTTGCGTAACAGAGATCACGACCACAAATACCCGGTCGTGATGACACCTATCACATTACTAAGCAAGCCAACCCAAACCATCAATCACATCAGATTTTTTTTATAAAACCATTTTTCCAACATAATATTAAATACCGGTTTTCATAAGAAGTGTTTAAAACAGCTAAAATAATGCGGAATCTAATAAAAACATAAGAAAACACAACCCCAAATATCTGGTGTCACGAGTCTAGAGCCTCTACTATATAACTGACTGTATGATACAATAAAAGTCTAGCAAAATGCGGAAAAAGAACAAGATAAGAAGGAGATAACATGGTTGCGGATGCCATGCAGCTACCTTGAAATCTCCGGCAACTTCTGTATCAGTTAAGGACCCTCACTCTGCCACTCGGGTACCTGGATCTGCACACAAGGTGTATGGAGTAACGTGAGTACGCCAACTCAGTAAGTAACTAAAGTAAATAAGGTCTGAAAGCAGTGAAGAGCAGTTAAAAATCATATAACTGAATAAACAACAGGATAACAAATCTAATTCACAATTTAAAACCAGTTTCGTCGTAAAATTATCAACTTCAGTTTAAAAACTTGAATTCGTATACTTTAGAATTTTTTTTGATGGAGGCTATTTTTAAAAGAAGAGTGAAATCAGTGAAAATATCATAACTGGGCCCCTCGGGCAAGGTATCACTCAGAATGTGGCCTCTCGGGAAGCCTCTCAGTCACTCGTGACTCAACTCTCGTCACTCAATACCCACTCTCAGCACTCAGGCTCACTAATATCTCATAGTAATAGAAATCATAGTAGCCGCTGCGGCGTGTAGCCCGATCTGTAATTTATAGTCGACTACGCTCACTGGGGGTGTACACACTCCGGAGGGGCTCCTACAGCCCAAGTGTCATATCGCTGTGACACACAGCCCGATCTAATATGCATATCGCTGCGGCATGTAGCCCGATCCAGTATATATATGTTGCGGCGTGCAACCCGATCCATATAAGTATTACTACGGCGTGCAGGCCGATCCATAATATATACATATAATATCTTCACTATTAGGTTCTCAACCTCTCTCAGTCATTAACCTCACAGCCTCTCGGGCACAACAATAAAAATTAGGTAACTCAGCTCAAACAGTCCTCACAATTAGAAGTGGAAAGATAAAACCAGTTTTAAACATTTAAACAGGTAAAACATGACTGAGGATATGTTTTTAGCAAGTAAAGTGAGGAAAAATAGTCAAAATGCCCCTAAGGGTTTCTACAGGTCGGCACAAGGCCCCAAACATGGCATACAGCCCATAATACAGTATAAATATCCAAAATACGGAATAATATAACGTTTCCAAATCAAATAAGCGGCTTAATAGTCGCTACGGGACGGACCAAGTCACAATCCCTATCGGTGCACGCCCACACGCTCGTCACCTAGCATGTGCGTCACCGCATTTATCAAAACAAGTCAAATACTGGAGTTTGTACCCTCTGTTCTAGATTTACAATGGTTACTTACCTCAAACCGGTGAAAATACTACCACGCGACGCCTTTGACCCTCGAATCGGCCTCCTCTCGCGTCGAATCTATCCAAAATCAGAATCACAGCATCAAAATATTCTAAGGGAATGAAGTCCAAGCGAAAACAATCAAATAATACCAAAAATCCCAAAAATACCGAAACCCGACCCCCCGACCCACGTCTCGACACTCGATAAAAATCACACTCACGGAAATCCTTATCCTCCCACGAGTCTATACATATCAAGAACACTGAAATCGAAGTCCAAATGACCCCTCAAATACCCATTTAAAGCTCTCTTAATCTCAAGCCCTAATCACCAATTTTTCTTCCCTAATCTCCACTAAAACCATGATTAAACAATGGAAAAATGATGTTAAACCCATGTAATTAAGCTTAGGGAACTTACCCAACTGCTATCCTTTGATTCCTCTCGAAATCCTATGCCTTAGCCTCTTTCCCGTCTTCAAAAATGGAGTATTTCGCAAAAATTCGCGAAGAAAGTAATATATACCTTCTGGCTAAGGATTTTCGCATCTGCGATCTCATAGCCGCTTCTACGGTACCGCATATGCGATTTTTCCTCCGCTTCTGCGGAAATCACTTAAGCTCCCTTTTCCGCATCTGCGGTCAACGCAGATGCGGTACTCCAACCGCTTCTGTGGTTCCTGTCGATCCCTCCAAAAATTTGCTTCTGCGGCTCCTCTTCCACACGTGCAGCGTTGCACTTGCGGTCCCCAATCCGTAGGTGCGGAAATACTAGAAGCAGCTGAGATTCTGCAACTTCACAAGTCTCAAACCTTTCCGTCAACCATCCGAAATCACCCCGAGGCCCCCTGGGACCTCAACCAAAAGCACCAACATATCCTAATACCTTATTCAAACTTGTTCCAATCATTAAAACATCTTAAACAACATCAAATCACCCAAAACACATCAGATTCAAGCCAAATTTTCTAAAATTTTCCGAATTTTGCTTTTGATCAAAAACCCAACCAAACACGTCCGAATGACCTGAAATTTTGCACACACACCCTAAATGACACAATGGAACTACTGCAACTCTCGGAATTCCATTCCAACCCCTATATCCAAATCTCGCCTACCAACCAGAAATCGCCAAAATATCAACTTCGCCAATTCAAGCCTAAATCTACTCTGAACCTTCAAAATTTATTCAGATCACGCTCCTAAGTCACAAATCACCTCCCGAAGCTAATCGAACCCTCAGAATTCACTTTCTAATCCCTCTAACACATAAGTCAACATCCGATTGACTTTTCCAACTTAAGCTTTCTTAAATGAGACTAAGTGTCTCAAACCTTACCAAAATCATTCCGAGTTCGATCCGACCATCCGATATCACAAAACACGGATAACAAGGCATAAAGAAGCAGAAATGGGGAAAAGCGGAGCGGTAATACATGAGACGACTGGCCAGGTCATCACATCCTTCCCAACTTAAACAAACGTTCATCCTCGAACGAGTCAAGAAACATACTGAAGCCTCAAACAGGTGAGGATATCTGCTCCATATCTCCCGCTCGATCTCCCAGGTAGCCTCCTCCACGGGCCGACCTCTCTACTGCACTTTCACAAAAGCTATATCCTTTGACCTCAACTTTCGAGCCTGACGACCCAAAATAGCTACTGACTCCACATCATAAGTCAAATCATCATCCAACTGAACCGTGCTGAAATCCAGAACATGAGACGGATCCCCAATGTATTTCCGGAGCATGGAAACATGAAATACCGGATGCACACTCGACAAGCTGGGTGGAAAAGCAAGCTCATAAGCTACCACCCCAATATTCAGAAGCACCTCAAAATGCCCAATAAACCGAAGACTCAATTTCCCTTTCTTTCCAAATCTCATAACACCCTTCATGGGCAAAACCTTCAATAGAACCTTCTCGCCGACCATGTAGGACACATCTTGAACCTTCCTATCAGCATAGCTCTTCTGGCTTGACTGTGCTGTACGAAACCTCTCCTGAATCACCTTCACCTTTTCTAAAGCATCTTGCACCAGGTCTGTCCCTAATAGCCTAGCCTCATCGGGCTCGAACCAACCAATTGGGGATCTACACGCCTCCCATACAAAGCCTTATACGGAGCCATCTAAATACTCGACTGGTAGCTATTGTTATAAGCAAACTCTGCAAGTGGTAGAAACCGATCCCATGACCCTCCAAAATCAATGACACAAGCACACAACATGTCCTCTAATATCTGAATAGTGCGCTCGGACTGCCCGTCCGTCTGAGGGTAAAAAGCTGTGCTCAACTCAACCTGAGTACCCAACTCTCATTACACAGATCTCTAAAACTGCTAAGTAAACTGAGTGCCCCTATCTGAAATGATAGAAACTGGGACACCATGCAACCGAACAATCTCTCGGATATAGATCTCTGCCAACCGCTCTGAAGAATAAGTAGTACACACAGGAATGAAGTGCGCGGACTTGGTCAGCCGATCCACAATCACCCAAATAGCATCGAACTTTCTCAAAGTCCGTGGAAATCCAACAACAAAGTCCATAGTGATCCTCTCCCACTTCCACTCGGGAATATCCATCTGCTATAGCAAGCCACCCGGTCTCAAATGCTCATATTTCACCTGCTGACAATTGAGAAACTGAGATACAAATCACACAATGTCTTTATTCATTCTTCTCCACCAATAATGTTGTCTCAGATCCTGATACATCTTCGTGGCACCCGGATGAATGGAATACCGCGAGCTATGGGCCTCCTCCAGAATCAACTCCCGAAGCCCATCCACATTGGGCACACAAATCCGGCCCTGCATCCTCAACACCCCATCATCACCAATGGTCACATCTCTGGCATCATCATGCTGAACTCTGTCCTTAAGGACAAGCAAATGCAGATCATCATACTATCTCTCTATGATGCGATCATATAAGGAAGACCGAGAAACCACACAAGCCAATACCCGGCTGGGCTCCGAAACATCTAATCTCACAAACCGATTGGCCAAGGCCTGAACATCAACTGCAAGAGGTCTCTCCCCAACTAGAATATATGCCAAACTCCCCATACTCACCGCCTTTCGGCTCAAAGCATCGGCCATCACATTGGCCTTCCCCGGATGGTACAATATAGTGATATCATAATCTTTAAGCAACTCCAACCACCTTCGCTACCTCAAATTGAGATCCTTCTGCTTGAACAAGTGTTGGAGGCTACGATGATCAGTAAACACATCACAAGACACACCATACAAGTAATGGCTCCAAATTTTCAGCGCGTGCACTATGGCAGCCAATGCCAAATCATGAACGGGATAGTTCTTCTCATGGGGCTTCAACTGACGAGAAGCATAAGCAATAACTTTACCCTCCTGCATCAACACACAACCAATACCAACTCTGGAAGCATCATAATACACAGTATATGAACCTAAAGCTGATGGCAAAACTAACACTAGAGCTGTGGTCAAAGATTTCTTGAGCTTTTGAAAGCTCTCCTCACACTCGTCTGACCATACAAATGAAGCACCCATCTGAGTCAACTTGGTCAAGGGCGATGCGATAGATGATAATCCCTGAACAAACCGACGATAATAACCTGCCAAACCAAGAAAGCTGCGAATCTCTGTGGCTGAGGACGGTCTGGGCCAACTCTGAACCACTTTTATTATCTTCGAATCAACCTGAATACCCTTGTTGAACACCACATGCCCCAAGAAAGCCACTGAACTGAGCCAAAACTCATACTTGGAGAATTTTGCAAAAAGCTTCCCCTCCCTCTATCTCTGCAACACAACTCTCAAATGCCCCGCGTGCTCCTCCTGACTACGCGAATACACTAAAATATCATCAATAAAGACTATGACAAACGAATCGAGATAAGGCCGGAACACGATGTTCATCAAATGCATGAACGTTGTTGGGGAATTTTGTCAGCCCAAAAGACATCACAAAGAAATTATAATGACCATATCGGGTCTTGAAAGTTGTCTTAAGAATATCCGAGTCCCTGATCTTCAACTGGTGATACCCGGAACGGAGATCAATTGTTACGCCCCGCAGTATTACGTCAATGTTATGCTCTGTAGTAATATATTACGATGATGTTACCTTCTGCAGTAATATATTACGATTGATGTTATGTCCTGCAGTATTAAGTTACGACAGTGTTGTACCCAACAATATTACATTACTGTGATATTATGCTTTGCAGTAATAAGTTACGACGATGTTGCACCCTGCAGTATTTTACGTTAAATTCTCGTAAGGTAATTTACATCAGTCCAAGGAAAAGATTATTTGGGGATTATAAGGATTATGCTATTTCACAAGTGATTAGTAAATTCGTAAAGGTGAAAGGGGAAGCAAGTCAAAGAAAACAAATTTTCGTCCAAGTTTGGCATGTTGGGATAAAATACGGCTCGAGCTAAAATACTCGGTATTTATGAACTAGTACTATACAAGGTAACACATGACCATAATAGTAAGGTGTATAAGGTATGTGAAAAGTGAGTAATATTTTAGTAAGTGGGAATAATTCTCAATTTTGCGGGTAATTGATTAATTACTGGGTAACGAAATATTACCTAATTAATTGGGGATAAAAATTAACAAATTACCCAAATCACCCCAAGAGAACGTGGCAGCCCCAACCCCTTTGTTTAAGGTGACTCATTAATTCACCTTTACTTGTGTCTTAAAAGAAAAAAGTTTCAAAAGGGCTAAGTTATAAGTCTTATCAAGAAGACTTTAGTAAGCATTATCTTTATCCAAACATTATGCTTTGGTTTTAAAAAAATAATGATCTTATCTACTAAGGATTCAAGTGAATCAAGCACATTCTTTCCAATACTTGAAGAATCAGAACATTTTCCTTTCTTAATTTCAAACCAAAAGGGACGTTATTCCTTCCAAACAAAGAACTAGAAAATGTTTTCTATTGAAATTGAAAACGTTATTTCGTTCCAAGATCTTTAGGAACAAGAAACAAATTTTGTTCGTGAATTTCTAAGGAGCAGGGGAAAAATTTCGTTCAACCAACAAAGGTTTTCTAACAAAATATTATACGGGGTTTTCCCTACTCTAGATATGTTAAGGCTAAGCTCTTCTTTCTTTTGGCATGGTCCAAATTATACTGAAGAAACGAGTAAATACACAGTTTCTATAAATTACTCTATTCATAGAAATAGTAGGGGTGTCTATATTCTTGCCCATGAGAATTATTATTATCTTCTGTTCGTGGGTCTCTGAATAATACGTAGTTGGAAAAATTTATCCGGAAGGAATATTGAGATTATTACGTATTTTTCATGCATTTCATACATGTGCATTGACCCATAACCAGATGAGGTTATATACGCGTATATATGTAAATATATGTATATGGGATATGAGAAAAGGTTACGACGTTATATACGCACCACCACCTGATCAGTTGGTATATGATGATGATGTTGCCCACAGTGGCTGAAATATGATTCAAACGGCGTTATATACGCATATATATGTATGTACTCAAATTACGTTATATATGCGTATATATGTAAAGATATGTATATGGGATATGGGAAAGGTTATATATATATATATATATATATATATATATATATATGTATGTATTTGGGATATGGGAAATGTTATGACATTATATACACACCACCACCTAATCAGCTGGTATACATTGATGATTTTGCCCATAGTGGCTGATATGATATGATGGGATGCCCTCAGAAGCTGATGATGTTATGAAACATGTACTTATGCACGACATGGTATTCATACGCATATGCATGACGCTAAAAGTAATTTATGATTTACAAAGTTATTCAGACTTACAGGTTGAGTCATGTACTCTATATGTCTTCCATGTCTCTTATGTATTTATTTATGTGCTTACATACTCGGTACATTATTCGTACTGATGTCCCTTTTGCCCGGGGACATTGCGTTTCATGCCCGCAGGTCCCGATAGACAGGTTGAGAGCCCTCCAAGTAGTCTATCAGCTCAGCGAAAGATGTTGGTGCGCTCTATTTGCTTCGGAGTTGCTTATTTGGTTAGTATGATTTAGATATGTATTGTTTGGTTTGGTGGGACTCTATCCCGACCTTTATGACATTTATGTACTCTTAGAGGCTTGCAGACATATGTCGTGTACGTGAAAGATTGTACGGCCTTGTCGACCTATGTTTTGAGTTTATAAATGATTATGTTGGCATATTAGGCCCGTATGACACATGTATATGATGATGTAATAAGAAAGATACGTTACGTTGGTACTCGGTTGAGTAAGGTACCGGGTGCCCATCACGGCCCATCGGTTTGGGTCATGACAAAAGTGGTATCAGAGCAGTTCTATCCTAGGAAGTCTACAAGACGTGTCTATTAGAGTCTTGTTTATGGGTGTGTCGTGCACCACACTTATAAGCAGGAGGCTATAGGGCATTTAGGACTGTCACTATTTTTTCTTACTTTAGATCGTGTGGTAGAGCTCAGTTGTAAGAACTCAATTTCTTAAACTCTATCTTATTCATAATACGACGATATTTACTTCCACAAAGACGGTTGGTAAAAGACATGGCTATGGAAGAGTTGAGCCAGAGGAACTCGACTTTGCATCATGCTTATGATGAGTAACTATGAGGTCTTCAGCAGATCATGTGCGTACTGAAAGGTGTAAGCCTCTTAATAAGGAGCCTTAAGGGAAGAATATTTATCCATAATTATGGTGAAAGACAATGCTTTCAAGAAGTAAAATAAGCAAGGTGAAGAAGGGTACGAGGCGCCCAGTTAATGAAGATTATCAGTATTACAATTCCGGCAAAAAATATAAGCATTAAGAGTTATCCTCAACAGCAACAGAGGTATGTACAATTGGTTGTACCCATCTCATTTATGCCCTATGGGGGCTAACAGGTGTAGTTTAAGAAAAGGACGGAACATCAGGACCTGGATGAGTTTAGAGTAAACCAAAATGGTGAATAGATTGTTTGTGTTAGTTGACATTTCTGAAGGATATTGCAAGTGTGCTAGTAAATCTCCTTGTGAGACACCTAGATGATACACTTTAAAATAATACAGCCAGATATGAGTACTACAAAGACATGCACTATAAGCCTTGAAAGGATACATATTACCCTAGTGTGGCTCGCGTCCCTAGTAAAACGAGAACGTTAAGCAACTTGAAGAGCCATTGGATGGAGCAAAGGGAAGCTAAAAGCAAACTAATGTCTTGTTCGAGTTTTCAGAATAAAATGATAGGCATAAATGTTAGTGGGAAAAAAAAAAAGAGCTAATGAAGCATTATGAGTAAGATGTGATGCATGGATGACAACGGTAGATCAAAAGATGACAATATTACAAAATTTATAGTCAAGTAAATGAAGAAACAAGAAGTGACAGGCCTTAGGACAACAGAAGAGCATAGGCCATACAATCATGTCCTCATTTCGGGAAATAAGTTTGCAACTCTAGCGTGGTTACCAAGAGGAAAAATTAGACCCCTGAGTAATAGAACCAGTATGGATTAGTGAACAAGATAAACTAAACATGAATTAGGGACGGAGTGACTGATGATAGTCGCCATTATAAGAATTTCATATTTTGTTCTGCTAATAATAGAATGGACGACAAAAGAAGATTTATGAGAAATTCAGAGAATGGTCATTCAGAAAGATGTTTCCCTACAACAAGCAATGTGAGAAAAGTTAAGCTTAAAGGACTGTATGTTCCAGCTATACTAAGTTTCACCCTCGTAAGTAAGCAATTTTTCTATCCTTGGTACGGAAGGATTATCGCAAGGTGAGTAAGGGACATCGATGATGTGAAAGAATGCCAAAGATGAAAAGGTGAAACATCTATAGGCATGTCGTCGTAGCTCCAACTCTTAGTACTCCCCTAAAGGGGGGAATATGGAATGGTAAAAGGAAGAATGCGATAAAAATAAGAAAGGGATGAGATTGCACTTTCCAAATGCTACAAATATGCTATGATTCCAGATCATTATGCAAACGCGACGTCAAGGAGAAGAACTAAGGGTTCCTACCCAATGTGTTATTGATAATTAAGGATCCAGTGTGATACGTAAGTTAAGACCAAAGAAATAACCCAAGAAAAAGTACGAGGAATATTGATATGAGAATGGGCAACGAGTAGTTAATGGTCAGGAAGATCCCAGTTATGGCTAAATAGGAGGTTATAGACGAGTCATCAGATCGTGTAAGATAAACATAGTAGAACCCAACGTGAAGAATTCAGCCTCAAAGAATAGCATTATAATACTTGAGATATATTCAAATAAGAGTCGGGGTAGTTAAAGGTACCGTATGACTGTTACGGGGATAAAAGAAAGTGCCACTAGGAAGGCAGTCAAAATATCAGTTCAGAAGCAACCATACAAGCACAAGGGCATGTAATTAAGCAACTACGGATGATTATAGGCAAGTAAGGACATCAAAAAAGTTCGTAATAAGCTCATAGCTTTACGAGAGTCAAGGGTTCTCCCTAAGTACTACAACGAAAGACTAGCTGAGGAGATAAGAAAGAAGGCTTCAACCTAAGCACAACGACCTAAAGAGGAAATCGTCGTGTAACAACAATCTCGCAACAACATTGTAAGCATTCCAAAGGAAAGCGGCACCTACCATGGCTAATGAACGAGAAGTAAGAATTAAAACTAATATTCGGGATCATATGAGTTGTATGAAAACTCTGGCAAGTGTGGGCACTAAGATAAGCTAAGTGTGGCCGCAACAAGGGGCAGAAAGATCAGGAAAAGTAATTGCACACGTTTAAAGAAAGCTAAGATGGAACGAAAGAATTATTAGATCGATGATTCAGAGTTAGTATGTTATGGATACACTCAAGATTTTGGAGCATTATCCAAGCAGCATATTTTGTTGACAATCATACAGCCATAGAAAACTCCGGTATAAGTTAAAAGAAAGAATTGAGCCCAGGGTATAGACAAAAGATTGAATTGTTAAAAGATTGTATCATATATATTTCATAACGCCCATGATGAGATAAGGTAATAACTGATACCATGAGCCATAGATCGGAAGATAGCTTAAGCCTACGTAAAGGCTGATCAGAAGGAAGAGGAAACTAAAGAATTATATCATCCACGTAAATCAGGAGTCTGATTATTGGACCTAGAAAAATTATAGAAGTTGTGCTTGAGAACATGACAGAATCACTCTTAATATCAGATGTTCAAGAGAAATAACACAACCACCATAATCTATAATGACTCTACAAGAAAGCGGGTTAGAAGAAGTACCGACCTTATAAGAAGTCAGTACGGAGCTCCCACCGGATTGTGTATATACCAGAGGTGCGAGTATTATAATAGAGCTTCAAGTTATGGGCGTGAATTACACCTAGGTGGAAGGGAGGTCATGAAAGAAATAAAAGATATGATGCGAGATTTTAAGGTAAGTAAGGTAAATGTGAACAACGTACGAGACACTCAAAGGAAGAAGATCGTGAATAGTCCATACTTCGGATAGAAGGCTATAAGCATGGGGATCCAATAACCGGAAATGATAGCAGCAGCATTGACGACATGTCTTCCAGCCTATGGTTTCTAAGTACTAAGAGATCTAGTTAAGAGAATAGAGAAAGGTTGGAGACGATGTGATGTCTCGCTTGATGTTCTAAAATAACACAAGGAAATTCAAGCAAGTTGAAGGAAGGTTACGAGTAGTATAAATAGATATGTATATGTCGCAAGCTAAAGTATGGTAAAGCAAAAAGGTTTTAGGAAGACAGGAATACAGATAAGAAAGGGCAGTAAGAAGGTGACGAGAATGGATTAGTCCTCAGGATTAAGCCCATGAAAACAAGGGAGCTATTGGCTTCTCTATGTTATAGTAACCTCAGTATAGCCCGAATGGACTCAAAGGAGTTATTCTTCATAAGTAGAATTTAAAAGAGATGGAATGCTGACCTAATAGTAGAATAAGGATGTAATGGTGATAGATAAAGGATGACGTTTAGGCCTTCGATTGGGTAATGATAAAAAAGGGATTCATGAATTGTACTGCATTAAAATACCCACGTAAGAGAATCACCTTGGGATGCTATAGAATATGGTTATTGAAGTACAGTATCGCCGCTAAGTGGATCAGAAAAATTACTTCGAAAATTCCTTGATGTAACGTAAGCCCTAGTGGCAAAGTATTGCGTAAGAAGTTTCAAGTTATCAGTGGTATATTGTAGATCAATATTAAGGTGAATCAACAATGGATGGACAAAAGTTACAAAGTATGAGATGAGATTAGGCCGTCATTCTAAAGATGAGCAGTAATGAGGAAGCATTAAAGGACTTAAATTTATACATATGGAATAAGCAACGAGAGTAAGTTGGGATTTGGTAGCAGACCTCAGCAATGATAAATTAAAGTAAGAGTTATGGCAGTAAATTCATATGGATGGTTAAACGGACCTATGCGATAAGATATAGAAATATTCATGAATTCAACAAAGTACCGAGAGAAGAACTTCAGTATACTCATAGATGCCCAAAGGGACATATTATCACGCTCTACATATAAAGCCTAGAGATTGGACACCCTTACAAGGTCAAAATCGTACAGGTTGCATGATGAAAGGTAGCAACAGTTACGAGATTGGAAGTATTCCGACTACAAGTTGTGGTGTTAGAAGGAGGCCTAAGGGGGAGAATACCCTGGACTTTGGACTTATTCACATAACAGTCGCCTAGATGGAAAGGGAAATTCTAAAAGTATTCGAAAGATATAAGTTATAAAAATGATAAGTGCATTAGTCAATATTCGAGGACGAATGTTCCAAAGGGAGGAATAATGTTACACCCCGCAGTATTATGTCGATGTTATGCTCTGTAGTAATATATTACGATGATGTTGCACTATGCAGTAATATATTACGATTGATGTTACGTCCTGCAGTATTAAGTTACGATAGAGTTGTACCTGACAGTATTACATTACTGTGATATTACGCTTCGCAGTAATAAGTTACGATGATGTTGCACCCTGAAGTATATTACGTTAAAATTCTCGTAAGGTAATTGACATCAGTCCAAGAAAAAGATTATTTGGGGATTATAAGGATTATTCTATTTCACAAGTGATTAGTAAATTCGTAAAGGTGAAAGGGGAAGCAAGTCAAAAAAAAATTCGTCCAAGTTTGGCATGTTGGGATAAAATAGGGCTCGAGCTAAAATACTCGGTATTTATGGACTAGTACCATACAAGGTACCACATGAACATAATAGTAAGGTGTATAAGGTATGTGAAAGTGAGTAATATTTTAAGTAAGTGGAAATAATTTTTAATTTTGCGGGTAATTGATTAATTACCGAGTAACGAAATATTACCCGGTTAACTAAAAAGTGGATAAAAATTAACAAATCACCTCAAGAGAATGTGGCAGCCCCCACCCCTTTGTTTAAGGTGACTCGTTATTTCACCTTTACATGTGTCTTAAAAGAAAAAAGTTTCAAAAGGGCTAAGTTATAAGTCTTATCAAGAAGACTTTGGTAAGCATTATCTTTATCCAAACATTATGCTTTGGTTTTAAAAAAACAAGGATCTTATGAACATTTTCCTTTCTTAATTTCAAACCAAAAGGAACGTTATTCCTTCCAAACAAAGAACTAGAAAACGTTTTCTATTGAAATTGAAAACGTTGTTTCGTTCCAAGATCTTTAGGAACAAGAAACAAATTTCGTTCGTGAATTTCTAAGGAGCAGCGGCAAAATTTCGTTCAACCAACAAAGGTTTTCCAACAAAATATTATACGGGGTTTTCCCTACTCCAGGTATGTTAAGGCTAAGCTCTTCTTTCTTTTGGCATGATCCAAATTATACTGAAAAAACAAGCAAATACACAGTTTCTATAAATTACTCTATTCATAGAAATAGTAGGGGTGTCTATATTCTTGATTCCCCATGAGAATTATTATTATCTTCTATTCGTGGGTCTCAGAATAATATGCAGTTGGAAAAATTTATCCGGAAGCAATATTGAGATTATTACATATTTTTCATGCATTTCATACATGTGTTTTGCCCACAGTTGCACTAGATGGCGTTATATACGCGTATATATGTAAATATATGTATATGGGATATGAGAAAAGGTTACGGCGTTATATACACACCACCACCTGATCAGCTGGTATATGATGATGATGTTGCCCATAGTGGCTGAAATATGATTCAAACGGCGTTATATACGCGTATATATGTATGTATATAGGATATGGGAAAGGTTATGATGTTATATACGTACCACCACCTGATCAGCTGGTATACGATGATGATTTTGCCTACAGTGGCCGATATGATATGATGGGATGCCCTCAGAGGCTGATGATGTTATGAAACATGTAGCTAACGTATATGCATGACGCTAAAAGTAATTTATGATTTACAAAGTTATTCAGACTTACAGGTTGAGCCATGTACTTTATATGTCTTCCATGTCTCTTATGTATTTATTTATGCGCCTTACATACTCGGTACATTATTCGTACTAATGTCCATTTTGCCTGGAGGCGCTGCGTTTCATGCCCGCAGACCTCGATAGACAGGTTGAGAGCCCTCCAAGTAGGCTATCAGCTCAGCAGAAGATGTTGATGCGCTCCATTTGCTTCGGAGTTGCTTGTTTGGTTAGTATGATTTAGACGTATATTGTTTGGTTTGGCGGGACTCTATCCCGACCTTTATGTCATTTATGTACTCTTAGAGGCTTGTAGACATATGTCGTGTATGTGAAAGATTGTACGACCTTGTCGGCCTATGTTTTGAGTTTATAAACGATTATGTTGGCCTATTAGGCCCGTATGACACGTGTATATGATGATGTAATAAGAAAGATACGTTACGTTGGTACTCGGTTGAGTAAGGTACCGGGTGCCCGTCGCGGCCCATTGGTTTGGGTCGTGACATCAATCTTGGAGAACACTCTCGCTCCCTGAAGCTGGTCGAATAAATCATCAATGCGAGGCAAAGGATACTTGTTCTTAATTGTCACTTTGTTCAATTGCCCATAATCAATGCACATTCTCATAGTGCCATCCTTCTTCTTCACAAATAGAACCGGTGCACCCCAAGGTGACACACTAGGCCGAATGAACCCCTTATCGAGGAGTTCCTGAAGCTGCTCTTTTAATTTGTTCAACTTCGTTGGTGCCATACGATACGACGAAATAGAAATGGGCTGAGTGCCCGGCACCAGATCAATACCAAAATCAATGTCCTTGTCCGATGGCATGCCCGACAGGTCTACAGGAAACACATCGGGAAAATCCCTCACCATTGGGACATAATCAATACTGGGAGCCTCAGCTCTGACATCCCTCACGAAGGCTAGATACGAAAGACATCCCTTCCCAACCATATGCTAGGCTTTCAAGAATGAGATCACTCTACTGGGTATATAATCAGTCAAACCTTGCCACTCAATCCGGGGGACACCCGGTATAGCCAATGTGACTGTCTTGGCATGACAGTCCAGAATAGCACGACACGGGGATAACCAGTCCATGCCCAAAATGACATCAAAATCCACCATACACAATAATAAAAGATCCACACAGGTCTCTAAACCCCTAATAGTCACCACACACGACCGGTACACACGGTCTACGACAACAGTATCGCCCACTGGAGTAGATACATGAACAGGTGAAACAAGAGACTCACGGGGCGTATCCAGATAACAGGCAAAGTATGATGATACATAAGAAAAGGTGGAACCAGGATCAAATGATATAGAAGCATCTCTATGACAGATTGAAACAATACCTAAAATCAAGGCATCTGAAGCAACAACATCTGATCTACCCGAAAGAGCATAAAAATGAGACTGACTACCACCTGATCGACCTTCCCCTCTAAGGCGGCCCCTGGCTGGCTGACCTTCACTCCTAGCTGGCTGGGCGGGTGGTGAAGTAACTGGAGCAGAAGTCAAGGGCTGCCCCTCTGCTGACACCGACCATCATGAAGACGAGGATACTACCTCCTCATATGCCCGAACTCTCCACACTCATAACAACTCTCCGGTGCTGGAGATGGGGACTGAAGGGAACCCCTGGCACCGAAGTGACCAGTAGAAGGACCTGGCATGGATGAACCCTGCACTGATGGAGCACGGGACGAACTCTGGGCTGGGAAGGACTGAGTGATGAGTGGCCCTAATGAGAACTATGAGAACCATGACCCAATGATGCCCCACGATACCCTGGGTGAGCTGAATGAGCCTCTCTGAAGGGACGGCCTCTGCCCTGTTGGAACTGACCCCTCGACCCCCAGATCCTCGAGGCCTCTTGACTGACCTCCCTCTCCTCTCGCTACTGGCGGCAAATCGTCTCAATCTCACGGGCGATATCAACAACCTCCTCGAAAGTAGCACATGTCACCCTTTCTCTAGTCATGAGAATCTGAAGCTGATATGTGAGACCATCAACAAACCTCATAATCCTCTCTCGATCTATGGGAACCAAATAAACCGCATGACGGGCTAACTCGGAGAACCGCATCTCATACTGCGTCATAGTCATCTCCCCCTTGTGAGCAAGTGATTTTTGCCCAATATGAATAACTCCCATAAATTCAAAACAAAATAATTTCTTCAGTGTTGGAAATTTTGTGGATTTTTGTGACATTTTCTGTTAATTGTTTGCATTCGGCCGTGCATGTTTATTTTATTTTAATAAATGAAAAACACAAAAATACGTGGCATTTGCATGTAGGATTTAATTCTATATTCTAGGATTAATTAGCAAATTAGTTGTTTTATAAAAATGAAAAAAATTACAAAAATTGGCTTACTTTTGCATTTTTAGCCTTTTAGCTTTAAATTAGTAATTTCTTCTTTTAATTTAGGAGTGATTCATTTTTGTAAATATCATAGAAGATAATTAGCCTAATTTTAAAGATTAGATCAATTTATGGGTTAATTTGGGATTTCAATTAATTATAAAAAAAAGAAAAAGAAAAGAGGAATAATAGAAAAAGAAAAAGAGAAAAGGAATTGGCTCTTAAAAATCTGTTGGGCTAAATCCAACCGCAGGCCCAATTGTTAAGTACCTGAAACCCGGCCCAAACCTGCGCCCCAACCCGGTCCAGTCACCCCTTCCTCGAAAACGATGTCGTTTTGTTATCCTTTGATCTCGACTGTCGAGGTTAGTTGATTTGACGGTCCAGAGCTAACCTCATCTTGATATATAAGTGTCCAAATAGCCCCCTACCCCCTCTCATTGCCTTCACCAGAGCCTCATCACCTCCGCCGGAACCGCCTGCCGGAAATCGCCTTCGCTGGTGGCGGTACTCCAATCGACCCCAAATTAACGCCATGGACTCCCCTCCTTCTCCTCTTCCCAAATCTCCAAAACCCCTCCCTCGAATCCTAGCAGAACTCTTCGAATCTTGAATCGAAGAGGAAGACCAAAACTCCAACTCACCCAATCGTCCCCAAAATAACACCCATGAACCCTCGTCTCACCCTCATTCCAGAAATCCACTCTGTTTCCCTCGAATACCCTCGAAACGTCTCGAATCAGGATTTGAAAAGGAGAGCCCTAAATCCCAAAAATCCAAATCGTCGAGTGTTTGAGATTTGAGGTCAAAATTGGCTTCAGTTGTGCGTTTTCGCCTGATAATACACGATTGAGGCCCGTTTCGGCCAGAATCGAAGGTTCGCTTTGTGAATTAAAGGTTTTGTTCAAGCCAGTCTTTAGGTATTTTTTTTACTTCTCTTTTCCTTTCCTTCATTTTTCTTTTCTTTGTTTCATTTTAGGTGTTAACTTTCATCTTCTCACTTCTTCCCCTCTGTCTTGTCTGTTTTTCGTTTTTGTTTCGAGTCGTGTCTGCTTATCTGCTTGCAAATTAAGATTAGTGGTGCATAATGGTTTAATCTTCTTGTTTCTCTGGTTTCTTTTGGCTTTTCAATAAAAAATGTCTGAATGAGTCCGGTTGGGCTCATCAAATTCAAGTCCTTCGATTTGAATTTGGTGTATGTTAGGCAAAGTCCAGGGAAAAGGGATCCAAATACTTTGGCAAGCCCAATTTCTGAAACTGGACCCTTGGGTCAAATTGACCCATGTCCGTTTGGTGTAAGGGTAAAAACAAAGGATTTAGAGGGTAAGTTGGGGAAATTGGGGTAGGGAATCTGTTGGTAACTGCTTGGGAAGCTTCTAGGAAGCTGGGGAGGGGACTGTTTTGCAAAACTGAAAATTGGACTAAGGGTAGTTATGCTAAACTGAAAATTGAAGGAGGGTAGAAGGGCAAATCTAATTTCCCAAGTGCTGTCCTATTCCCTTGCCTATAAAGGCACATTTTCTTGCTATTCAAGGCAGAGGGGAGGAGATAAAAAATTCTGAAAATTGAAAACAGCTGCTTCTTCAGGAACTTCATAAATAACTATAATTTTGGAGGTTCTCTAAGCAGCTACTGGAAATTTTGTTAGGATTTCGGTTATTCCGAATAGCCCAATTAAAATCATTGAAGCTGTGATAGTTCTTTTTTGATTTTGGGCTGAAAATGAGTTGAGTTCTGGGTATTTTTAAAACTGGTTTGAATTTATTGTTGGGAAATACTGTTTCATTGCTGGTTTGAGCTGATTTCACTATTCCATTGGCTGATTCTGTGCTGATTCCTGCTATTTGCTACTAATAACCTCCCATCTCTTAATTCTATTCATTTTCAGGTATTCTCCTCAACTGTTGAGTGGCCATCGGACCTTTGAAAGTGATTTGTTATGTATAGACGATAGAGGATTCTCTAAAAATGTAATGATATTGTTCTCTACTTGAAGTTTGTGTTTTCCTTAAGTTAATATGAGCTATTCAGTTTTGTTCAGTTCTCTTCCTTCTTTCTTAAACTGCTTATATAGATAATGGTAAATGTATAACTAGTTTCATGCTGAAATATTTAAGTTTCGTGCTAAACTATGAAGTAAGGTTCTGATTTGTTGTTGTTCAAAAGGTGCTCTACATGTAATTCTTAAATTGTATATGTTACTCTAGAACTTCTTTGCTACTGATGTGTTGGAATGAATTCATAAAGTTAAAGGTTTGATTTACCATTTAAAGACTCAAGGGAAATATATTTGTTTCCCTGTATCTTGTTACTAGTAGTGAAAGAGGGCCTACAAGTTCCCTACGCTCATCTTACAAAACCAGTTTTGAAATTGAGTACAGACCTATTTACCTGTAGGTTTGTTTATTGATTGAGAATGAGCCCATGTGTTTGGTGTAATGAGTTATTTACTTTTGAGATTTTGTACCAGTGGGGACTCGAATGGGGATTTCATTGCTGGATTTTTCACGATGGGTTGGGCCTAAAAGAGCTTGAATGTTAATATTCATAAGTTAGCTGGATTGGTTCACATTTAATTGGGTGAGGTTTAGAAATAATTGAATCAGTTTGATTTCCTGTTTTCCTATAGTTTCTTTTTCGTTAATTGGCATTGACTGACCGAGCGAGGGTTTGATTTTGGGGAATGGGCCAACGTTGGCCCAATTGATGAATATCATGATAGCCTTGGTAATCTATCTCCTGCCATTTGGGCGTATCTTCCATTCAGAGGTGGACTTCTCATTAGGCCCAAACCTAAGATTAATGTATGTGGATTTCGTAAATGTTGGTTTGACGGGTCGAGTTTGAATTGCAGTTTAACGTAATTTTCCATCTTTGCAAATAATCTTCGGTTAGTCAATTATGTTCTTTATATAGGTAAAGTTTGGATGCGAGCCATATTGAGAAAATCATAGTCTATGACCCTCATGGTTTGAAGATAAGGAATTTTAGGCAAATAAGTGAGGTGTGCCATATTAAGTAAAAATAGTTTATGACCCTCCCAATGTAATTTGATGCCCCTATTAAAATCAGAACTGAGATGCGTTGTGCCAACCCAAATTTTAAATGCACGAACCTCATTTAATTAGTGTGTTTGCTTTAGAAATCGAGGTGTGCCATTTAGCGAATTTTCATGGCCCTCGCAAAGTTGCAAATGCGTAGTTGCTTTAGGTGCGTAATTTAAAATTACCTTCCTAAACTCGGGTGTGCATTTCATGTGACCCAAATCCAAATCCTAACAACGTTAAATAAAATATGTCGTGGATCGCGGGTGCATTTCATGTGGCGTGATCCAAAGACGTGTTTTAAATAACGTTGAATCTTCCTTAAAATAATTTAAAGCGGTTTAAATTTAAAATGCACATAGGTTCAAAAGTTTTTTTAAATCAGATAAATAGGCCAATAATAACAGTTGAGAGACCGTGCTAGAACCACGGAACTCGGGAATTCCTAACACCTTCTCCTAGGTTAACAGAATTCCTTACCCGGATTTCTGTGTTCGCGGACTGTAAAACAGAGTCAATCTTTCCTCGAATTGGGATTTAACTGGTGACTTAGGACACCATAAATTATCCCAAGTGGCGACACTGAATTTAATTAATAATCACATTTCGATTGTCACTTAAATTGGAAAAACTCCCTTATACCCTTCCGGGTGTAGGAAAAAGGAGGTGTGACAGCTCTGGCGACTCTACTGGGGAACGAACCCAGAATCTCTGGTTCAGGGTTCAAGAATTCGAGCTTAGAATACTTGTTATAGTTGGCTTTACCCATTATTTGATTTTGTTACATGATTTGGGCCTAATGTGCTAATTCATTGCTTGTACCGCTTTGATATTCCGTGAACTGTATATAAACTATTGTGAAATCCCTCTTCTCTCTGAGTTTTCTAAATCATGAAGAAGTGTGCACTTTGTGTGACTTCTTTTCTGTTAGAGTCATATTCCAAATTTAGAACGAGGTTCGGACAAGTTGCAAAGTCGGTGAAGCTTTTTATTCCCGGTACGCTGCCCCCCTCGGCTCGAGCTGTCCGCTCGAGTAAGCCAGGTCTAGAACTAATAAACGCAGGTTTTTAAACTTAGTATAACAATACCTCATGCCGTATCCCTAGTAGGAACGTTTGTTTGTATCATGTGCATTTTGACTTTGGAGACTCAACACAGGGGTTGGGTTTGTCTAGGACAGGTGCACCCGAAATAAAAAAGACCATCCTGATGCATCTTACTTGCTACTTGTGCATTTATTTGCTTCGGGTTTGCATGCTGACTGGCTTTTGAATAAAAGGGAGAGAATTTGGAAAAGAAAATAGCAGTGTGAGGTAATTACCTGCGGAGAAAACCAATGTCCCTAAAAGTATACTGAAACTCTGCCGAAATTTTGAAAATAAAGGGGAATTTTGTGAATTTTAAAGAAAAGTAGGAAAAAATATCTTTGTGTTTTTCGGAAAAGAAAAAAGAAGTTGGGTTTATTTTCTTAAAAAAAATTCCGAACTACGCCAGTTTGATTCTCACAGGGTGTGAGATACGTAGGCAACCCCCATCGGGTCCAACTTTCTTTTTGCAAAAATAACACAAAAGAACAAAAAATTTACTTTAATTTGAAAATAATTAGGGTGATAACATTCTTGTTAGAAATAGCCAAATGTCCCTAAAAGGACGTCGGAAGGCAGTTTTTGCAAGAACAGCCACTTTTAGTCACTTTTAAAAGGTTTTGGCTGGGTAGCCGACATAGCCTTAAAATCTTCGTTTTCGAAGTGCTGAAAGGCCGTATTGGCAAAGCCGGATATTTGTGTGAAAATTTTGGAAAAAAGATGGTCATTCTTCTTGAATCAAAACGAGTCATAGTTTCTTTTTAATTAAAATCACCTTAATAAATGTGCAGGATGAGCACAATTTAAAATGAACCTTTCTCAGTCCGTGAAGAGATCCCTTTGGAGCTGCATATGTGGTAGCATGATTTGGGGGAAGATAGAAGAAAGGCTGTGACAAAAGCATTGGGTGGTCTTATCGGGATAATGAAGGTTAAGCCAAGAAAAGACGTGATCGAGGCCTTGATACCATTCTGGGACTCAGCACATAATGTATTTCACTTTGCTGATTTCGAGTTAACTCCTACACTGGAAGATATAGAAGGCTATGCCGGCTTTGAAGGGAATCTTAGAAGTCAATACCCGGTGGTACCTAGAACAGTAACCTCTCATAAACTTTTGGACTTGTTAAGCATCAGTCGTGACATCCGAGATGAAAATTTGGCTAAAGGATTCTGTACCTTCTACTTTCTGTATTGACGTTAAGGGAATCCCCGTGGCTTTGAAACTCCAGATACCGGTCTTACTCACGCGGGAAACCAAAACAAGTGGGAAGCTCGGAGAGGATTAGCTTTCATAGCGGCGTTCTTCGGTATTTTGGTTTGCCCTAGAAAAGACGGAAACATAGAGTTGGGACTTGTAGGGATAACCGACTTTATGATGAAAAAGGCAAATGGGACTATAGTGTCGTTGATCTTGGCGGAAATTTACCGAGCTTTGACCCTCTGTCGAGAAGGGGGAAAGTTCTTTGAAGGGTGCAATATGTTGTTACAAATATGGATGGAGGAATACCTTTGCCACCGTCCTGGATACTTGAATTGTGGTATGACTGGCCTCGAGTGCATTGAAAAACAAGAAAAACGGGTAGAGGGTTACGAATTCCCGGACGGTACGGAAGCATGGCTTTCTCATTTGAGATTTTTGACTGCAAATAAGATCGAATGGACATTCGGGTGGCTCTCGGTCAGTGATGTAATCTATATGTCGGCTGAGGAATACTTTCTGCTGTTAATGGGTCTTCGGAGTATCCAGCCTTATGCTCCGCACAGAGTCCTACATCAATTAGGCCGATACCAGACCATCCCACACGATGAAGATTTGAGTCGGCAGGTTATTGAGTTAGAGCCAAAAGTTCCCTTCCTAGAAGAAAACGTGTGTCGGATTTGGCATCAGTGCAGATTCTTAGGGCCTAATACTCAAGTACGAGACCTATTCAGAGGTGAGGTGGAGCCCAGTTATATTGCTTGGTATGGTAAAAGATCCCGCATTCAACATGAGCCCGAAAGGCCCGCAAAGAGACCCCATGTCCAATAATTCACCGACGGAGCACAGGTGCAATGGGATTGGTTGGCCAAAGAAAACAAGTACAGGGCTACCATAAGCAAATTGGAGAAACAGGTTAGGGACTTTCAATTTGAAAATGGCTTGCAAGCCGCGGCGGATGAAGGAGAAAAGAAAAGCTATCCGTAGAAAATGAGGCCCTTCGAGCCCAGATTCAGTAAATAAAAATAGCGGCAGAAAACCCAGCCCAAAGTGCCAAAGATGAGAAACTCATAGATAACTTGAGGCAGAAAGTGAGTGACTATAGTTTTGATTTGAACAAAGCAGAAAGTGAACTAGCCAATGATCGAAATAATTGGCTAAAAATGCAGATGAACAAGCACGCCTGGTTAAGCAGTTGAAATAAAAGTACGATGATGAGGTTGCAGGATTAAAGAAAAGGGTCATCGCCACAGAAAACAAAATGATTAAACAGGCGAAAGACTTCAAGTTTGAAAGAGAATATTGTTATACAGCATTGGCACAATTAGAAATAGATTTGCAATGACTTTAGGAGCAGAATCATGTGGCCGAGCAAACTTTGGGGGCCAGGGCCCAGCAGATTGGGCATTTTTTACAAGAAAAAGGTGTCATAAGAGAGAGAATCAGAAACATCGCTAATTACATCGTTATGAAGTGCCAAATCTGTGAGGATATGACTCGCATTACCTTCTTCGCGGCAGTAATGACATTCGTTAAGCAGATAATGAGTGACTTGGACCGACTTCAAAGGGATCTTTCATATAGGCCCGCAGCAAAACTGAATGATGTCCCGCGGGCACCAGGAGTATTGATGTATTCATGATTTTTCATTTGAGTCTGTATTTCCTTTTCCGTTAGAGTCTGTCAGTTGTGTTGAGTTTGTATTTTCCTTTTGCTGGAGTCTGTCAACTGTGTTTGAGTCTGTATTTTCTTTCGTCAGAGTATGATAGTTTATTTTGGAGGCTGTATTTCATCTTTTCATCAGCGTCTGTTCGTTTTTTTTGGAGTCCGTTAGTGTTGAGTCTTTGTAATCAAAGCGTTTACTTTTTATGAAATCGAAAATCCCAATTTACTTTCATACTTATCTCCCAGAACTAAGCTCGGTCTGATTCATGCGGGGTCATGATACGTAGGCAATCTCCATAGGATTCGACCATAACCAAATGAGAAAAAAAAAGAAGAGAGGAAAAAAAAGAAAAGAGAGAAAATAAGAGAAAAACAATGGCAAAACAAGAGGGAAATGAGAGGATAAAAACAAAAAAAAGCAAAGGCCAGAATGGAAAAAGAGAAGGAAGTTGCAAATGGAAAAGCCGGTATGACGCAAATAGTCGATCAAATGCATAATAGAAACGATTAACTGCTTAGGTGGATTCATTCCTCAAAATGTGGTTACCAATCTGTTTAAATCCTAATCACTAACAATATTGTTGTCGATGTATTGAGCTCAAGCAGGTGGTTAGTTGATTGGCATTCTGGCAACTCACTCATACAACACCCGATCAAAAGACAGGCTGAATATGGCCAACCAAGAACTGGAGACAAGTATTGTTGACCCGTCAAAAGAGGTGGAAGAACTGGATGTTAATGCAATGAAGGAAGAGATGTATAAGTTAAAGCAGCAGATGGTTGAAATGTACCAAGCCTGGGCAAAAAGGCATCCACCACCGGTTTATCCCGCCAACCCCGCTTATATCCCACCAACGGCCCAACCTCAGGAGCCTCCTACTGTAAACTTATCTCCAGCCTTTTTCCTCTACCAACAATGCTATGGTGCCACCTCCCATACTTCTCAAACTCCACCACCCAAACAGGTCCCATACCCTCCCCCACTAATTACACCCGTTTTTGTGGCACCTCCACCTGCTACATTACACCGATCTTCCAGTGAACCTCTATTCCAAACTCACGACAACCAGTACTATCCCCCTGAACCCACCTTCAAAGTTCTAGAACCATATTCTTACACCCCTCATCTTGATCTCCCGGTAGAGACCGAGAAGCCACCCAAAAATCCCGAGCATGAAGAGATTATCAGAAAGGTCAAAAGCTTAGAACAATCGTTCAGAGATATGAGGGGGTTGGGAGGTCAAGTATGTGTGGCCTATAAAGATTTATGTCTGTTCCCAGATGTTCAGTTTCCAGCAGGGTTCAAAATGCCCAAGTTTGATCTGTACGACGGGCATGGTGACCCAGTAGCACACTTAAGAGGATTTTGTAGTAAGATGAGAGGAGAAGGTGGAAGAGATGAATTGCTGATGACATATTTCAGCCAAAGTTTGAGTGGATCGGCATTATAATGGTATACCGGACAAGATCACAGCAAGTGGTACACATGGGACGATTTGGCCCAAGCCTTTGCCTGTCATTTTCAGTACAATCTCGAAATTATCCCAGACCGTCTGTCATTAACAAAGATTGAGAAGAAGCCCGGTGAGAGTTTTAGGGAATATGGATTCCGTTGGAGAGAGCAAGCAGCGAGGGTTGACCCTCCGATGAAAGAAAGTGAGATGGTTGATTATTTCTTGCAGTCTTTGGAACCCACTTATTTTGGTCACTTGGTGTTAGCAATGGGCAAGTCCTTTAATGAAGTTGTAAAAATGGGAGGCATGGTTGAGGAGGGACTCAAGTCCAACAACATCATGAGTTATTCAGCAATCAAAGCGACCACCCAGGCCATTCAAAACGGTATTGTAGGTGTACTCGGAAAGAAGAAGAAAGAGGATGTTGCTACAATTGAGTCGAGAGCTTGGGTTGGATCCAGGAACCTTCCACGTTACTACAACCCGCCCCAACCCTACCACCAAACTTACCCCCACACTCCATATAGTCCACCACAATACTACTACCCACCATCAGATCCCCATTTTTTCGTCCATCACGTACAAACCTATACCCAACCTTCTGCTTACGCACAATGGCGTGCGCCAGCTCCACAAAGTCCATACCTAGCTCCACAAAATGCACATCCGCCCTCGAGAGCCTACAGAAATCCCCCTGGAACAGGTTTTCGGCCAAATTAAGCCTTTAAGAATGAGAGGTTGCAGAAACAGAAGACCTTCACTCCTTTGGGAGAATCATATGCTAGTCTATTCCATCGACTGAGACAGTTGGGTATGTTGAATCCGATCGAGGCTAAACTTCTGAATCCCCCTCCCAGAATCTTGACCACTCGGTGAGTTGTAAGTATTGTTCAGGGACCCCGAGTCACGACACAGAGAAATGCTGGAAGTTGAAAACAGCTATTCAAGAGCTCATTGATACTAATCGGATTGAGGTCCAAGCCCTGGAGGCACCCAACATCAACCAGAACCCGTTGTCGGCCCTTTATGAGACTAATATGATTGAGATAGTGCATACGGGATGGGAGCCTAAGAAGCCTTTGCAAACCGTCATGATTATTAGGGCTAGTGAAGCCAAGCCATTTGAAAGTCAACAAGTGAGAAATCTGTGATCAAGTTGAATGGGGCAAATAATGAACCATCTATGGAGGTCAAGAAGGGGTCCTCAAGTGACGTTGTAGGAAAACACGAAAAAGCAAAAGTGGTTGTTCCAGGAATGACGAACAAGCCTGGTAACTCAATTACCCATAGTCAACAGCAGGGCAGTCCCATGGAATTATGAACGAGTGACAATGACTTACAAGGGAAAAGAGGTTAAAGAAGAAGTGTGTGAGACTCATGGTTTGACTCGATCAGGGAGATGCTTTGCCCCCCCAAGAGTTGAGAAAAGCTAAGACCTCAAAAGATAATCCAGTGTTCGTGAAGAAAGCAGTGATGGAGGAAGAAGCAGAAGAATTCTGAGAAAGATGAAAGTACAGGACTATTCCATTGTGGAGCAGTTAAGGAAGACACCGGCTCAGATCTCGCTCTTGTCATTATTGATCCATTCAGACGAGCATCATCGGGCTTTGATGAAGATCTTGAACGAAGCCCACGTTCCTGACAAAATCTCAGTAAACCACTTGGAAACGATAGCTACCAAGATATTTGAGGTAAATAGAATTACTTTTTCTGATGATGAGTTGCCCATGGAGGGTACCGAGCACAATAGAGCCCTCTATCTGACGGTGAAATGTGAAGATTCTGTGGTTACTCGGGTACTGGTTGACAACGGTTCCAGTGCAAATATTTTCCCTCTTTCCACTCTGAACAAGTTGAAGGTGGATGATGAAAGATTTCACAAGAACAGTATCTGCGTTCGGGGATTCGATGGTAGAGGGAAAGATTCGGTCAGGGATATAGTGCTCGAGCTTACAATAGGGCCAGTTGAATTTACTATGTAATTCCAGGTGCTCGATGTGGTTGTTTCTTACAATCTGTTGTTAGGTTGACCCTGGATTCATGCTGCCAAAGCAGTCCCGTCAACTCTGCATCAAATGGTTAAGTTTGAATGGGATAAATAGGAAATTATCGTGCATGACGAAGACAATTTGTGTGTTCCCAATTATGCCATTATTCCATTCATTGAGTTTGAATACGACAAGGGGCCGTGGGTTTATCAGGTTTTTGACACGGTATCGGTAGAGAAAATTCCTGAAGGGAAGTACGTGCCGACTCCAAGGGTAGCTGCTGCATCAGTCATGGTAGCTGTTGAAATGTTGAAAAATGATTTTGTGTCGGGGAAGGGTTTGGGTTCATCTCTACAAGGTATCGTACAACCGGTTTCTCTTCCTAAAAACTTGGATACATTTAGTTTGGGGTTCAAGCCCACTATCGCAGACATGAGAAGAGCCAGAAAAATGAAACAGAGAGCATGGGCCCTTCCAAAGCCAGACCCGCGTCTTTCCCGATCATTTGTCAGACCTGGTACCAGAAAGCGCCCAGTGACGACGGTTCCTAGTTCGGTGGTTGATGTGGATGGAGATTTGATGGAAAGGTTTGAGAGGATATTTGCCGATGTGAACGTGCTAGAAGCTGGAGAGGGTTCTAGCAAGGCGCATGTGCAATTTGTTGGGCCCATTGCAAAGATTAACAATTGGGAAACTACTCCTCTCCCTACTAGGAGGGAGTTTTGGTAGTTTGCTTTGATTTTCTTTTAATTTATCTGGATTATTCCAGGGTTGTAATTCAGATTCTATATTCCGTCCGTTTGGATGTATAAACCCGATTATCTTTAATTTCAATGAAATGCAATTTCTTTTTTCCTCTCTTCCTGATAGTTTTATTTTTGTTTTCCTTTCTTTCCTGTACAATTCTTTTTATGCTGGCTTCAATGATATGACATGCATGCGGAATCTCCGGCCCAGTCTTAAAAGCCAATCTAATTCTGAAATAGTACTTCAAGAAATAGAGTGTGATGTTGAATCGGAATATGACGAGGATGAATCCTTTGAAGAGATTAGTAAAGAATTAAGCCATTTTGAAGAAAAACCCAAGCCTAACCTGAGTGATATAGAAACAATCAATTTAGGGGACCAAGATAATGTCCGGAAAACTAAGATAAGTGTCCATCTTGAACCACAACTTAGAGAGGAGATAACTAAAACATTGTTCGAGTATAAAGATGTTTTTGCATGGTCCTATGACGACATGACAGGTCTAAGCACTGGTTTGGTGGTTCACAAATTGCCCACTGATCCGACATTCCCCCTTGTCAAGCAAAAGCTGAGGAAATTTAAAACTGATATAAGTGTGAAAATTAAGGAAGAGGTCACCAAACAGTTTGAGGCCAAGGTCATTTGGGTCACTCGGTATCCCACTTGGTTAGCCAATGTAGTGCCTGTGCCGAAGAAGGATGGCAAGACCAGGGTGTGTGTTGATTATCGAGACTTCAACAAGGCGAGTCCCAACGATAACTTCCCATTGCCGAACATCCATATATTGATCGATAATTATGCCAAACATGAGGTTGGTTCTTTTGTGGATTGTTATATGGGCTATCACCAGATCTTAATGGATGAAGAAGACGCGGAAAAGACAATATTCATCATACCCTAGGGAACATACTGTTATCGGGTCATGCCATTTGGTTTGAAAAATGTTGGGGCAACCTACACAAGGGAAATGACGACCATATTCCACGACATGATACACAGGGAGATCGAGGTTTATGTGGATGATGTGATTGTAAAGTCTAGAAAGCAGTCTGACCATGTCAGAGATCTGAGAAAGTTCTTCCAAAGGTTTCGCAAGTACAATCTCAAGCTTAATCCTGCAAAATGCGCGTTCAGTGTTCTGTCTGGAAAGTTGTTGGGATTCATAGTCAGCCAATGATGTATTGAATTAGACCCGTCAAAAATCAAAGCCATCCAAGAATTGCCACCTCCAAAGAACAAGACTAAGGTGATGAGTCTGTTGGGAAGATTGAATTACATCAGCCGGTTTATTGCTCAGCTCACGACAACTTGTGAACCTATCTTAAAATTGTTAAAGAAAGATGTTGCAGTCAAGTGGACAGATGAATGTCAGGAAGCATTTGATAAGATAAAGGGGTACTTGTCAAACCCACCTGTGTTGGTCCCGCCAGAACCAGGGAGACCTTTGATTCTGTATTTGATAGTCTTGGACAATTCATTTGGATATGTGTTGGGACAACATGACATCACCGGCAGGAAGGAGCAGGCCATATATTATCTCAGCAAGAAGTTCACATCTTACGAGGTTAAGTACACTCAGCTTGAGAGGATGTGTTGCGCCCTAACTTGGGTAGCCCAGAAGCTGAAACATTATTTGTCATCTTATACTACTTACCTCATCTCCCGCTTGGATCCGTTGAAGTATATATTCCAGAAGCCTATGCCCACGGGAAGGCTCGAAAAGTGGCAGATCTTGCTTACAGAATTTGATATTATCTATGTGACTAGGACCGCAATGAAAGCACAAGCATTGGCCGACCATTTGGCTGAGAATCCTGTGGATGAAGAATACGAACCTTTGAAGACTTACTTCCCTAACGAAGAGGTAATGCACATTGATGATTTGGAACAGATTGAAAGGCCAGGATGGAAGCTTTTCTTTGATAGTGCTGCTAACATGAAAGGCGTTGGAATAAGAGCAGTACTTGTTTCTGAAACAGGGCATCATTACCCTGTTACAACACAACTTCGGTTCTACTGTACTAACAACATGGCGGAATACGAGGCATGCATTTTGGGTTTGAGGATGGTTGTGGACATGGGTGTCCAGGAAGTCTTGGTCTTGGATGACTCGGACCTTCTGGTACACCAGATTCAGGGAGAATGGGAAACACGGGATTTAAAACTCATACCGTATCGACAATGCTTGCATGATCTTTGTCAATGGTTTCAATCAATAGAGTTCAGGCATATTCCGAGGATCCACAATGAGGTCGCCGATGCTTTGGCTACTCTGGCGTCAATGTTACATCATCCAGATAAGGTTTATGTAGACCCGTTGCATATTCAGGTCCGCGATCAGCATGCTTATTGTAACGTGGTGGAAGAAGAACTCGATGGAGAACCTTGGTTTCACGATATCAAGGAATACATCCGAAGGGGAGTATATCCAGTACAAGTCACAGGTGATCAAAAGAGAACAATTCATTGCTTGGCAAGTGGTTTTTTCTTCAGTGGAGGATTTTTGTACAAAAGAACTCCAGATCTCAGATTATTAAGATGTGTAGATGCCAGACAGGCCGCGGCTATCATGACCAAAGTACATTCTGGAGTATGTGGACCGCACATGAGTGGGTATGTGTTGGTAAAGAAGATTCTCCGAGCAGGTTATTATTTGCTCACTATGGAGCGAGAATGTATCAGTTTCATGCGTAAATGTCATCAGTGCCAAGTGCATGGAGATTTGATTCATTCTCCACCATCTGAATTACATACAATGTCTGCACCATGGCCTTTTGTTGCTTGGGGAATGGATGTCATTGGACCAATAGAGCCAGCAGCGTCCAATGGGCACAGGTTTATTCTGGTGGCCATTGATTATTTCACCAAGTGGGTAGAGGCTAAAACATTCAAGTCCGTAACCAAGAAGGCGATAATTGATTTTGTGCATTCGAATATAATCTACCGGTTCGGGATACCGAAGGTGATCATTACAAACAATGGGGCTAATCTCAATAGTCACTTGATGAAAGAGGTATATCAGCAGTTCAAGATTACACATCGCAATTCTACCCCATACCGCCCTAAGGCAAACGGAGTAGGTGAGGCAGCCAACAAGAATATAAAGAAGATACTTCGAAAAATGGTGGAAGGTTCTTGGCAGTGGCATGAAAAGCTGTCGTTTGCATTGCTAAGTTATCGCACTACTGTCCGTACTTCAGTAGGGGCGACTCCTTATTTGTTGGTGTATGGCACTGAAGTAGTGATACCCGCAGAAGTGGAAATTTCATCCCTTCGAATTGTCGCGAAGGCTGAGATCGATGATGAGGAGTGGGTCAAAACCCGCTTGAAACAATTGAGTTTGATCGATTAGAAGAGACTAGCAATAGTGTGTCATGACCAGTTGTATCAACAGAGAATGGCAAGAGCATACAACAAGAAGGTATGTCCACGAAAGTTTGAAGTGGGGCAGTTAGTATTGAAACACATTCTTCCTCATCAGGTTGAAGCAAAAGGAAAATTCGCCCCAAATTGGCAGGGGCCATTCGTTGTGACTAGAGTGTTGTCCAATGGTGCATTGTATTTGACAGATGTAGAAGGCAAATGTGTAGAAATGGCTACCAATTCTGATGCAATCAAGAAATATTATGTATGATTTCTTTCTTTGATTGTACTTGTTTGTATTTGGCATGTCTCGAATATTGAAATGACGAAGGCATTTTGTTCTTCTATCTGAACACTTTATCCCTCGTTACCCCTTTGAGCCTCATTTATTTTCTTTCATACCCCTCCTACGGATTCAATAGCAAATATCGGAAATACAAGCGTAAAGATAAGTAAAGGAAGGAGAGAAAAAGAGAAAGGAAAAATAAAAGAGAAAGAAAGAATGAAAAGAGAAAGAAAAGAATGGAAAGAGAAAGAAAAGAATGAAAAGAAAAGAAAAGAAAAAGAAAAAGAGCAAAAAAAAAACAACAAAAGGAAAAATAAAAGAAGAAAAGAAGATAAAGAAAAAGAAGAGAAAAATCACAACAAACAAAGTAATTCCTATGTCATGAACTACGTTCGACCTGATTCCTTTTAAGGATAAGTAGGCAGCCTCACGGTTCGATCTCATCAAAACAAAACAAAAAATCCAAAAGTCCCCAAGCAAGAAACTGGGGCAGAAGTTGCGATTGTTGTAAGAAATCTAGTTCTGAAAGTTGTAATTTTAAACCCATGAGGAGTTGTTTTGAGCCTTTTATACCCTTACTTTCTAATCCCATCCAAAAGCCCGCATTACGGTCCAAAGAAAGACCTTCCGATCAATCTTTAAGAAATGCCAAGGCAAGCAGGTAACAGTGATTCACATCAGGGGCAACACCCTGGCCCAAATAGGAAAAAGAAAATCAAAATGATAGAGTCTTATTGGTGAAAACCCTCACGGGCACCGTAAGGCAACGGGAGCTGAGAGAAATCAAAATGAGAGAGTCTTATCAGTGAAAACCCTCACGAGCACCGTAAGGCAAAAGTGAGTTGAGAGACGAACGGATGAGAGAGGTCTGCTGGTGGAAACTTTCCAAGGCACCGCAGGATGAACAATGTCAGGATTTGGGTGAAGAAATCAGGTTATGGAAATTTCGGGGCAATAACGTATGGCAATTGAAAGTTGATTGGTTGGACAGATTGGGCCGATTAATCCAAAATGTAGGTCATGGTCATTGGTTCCCACTGCTCCATCCAAATAAGTCCTTTTCCTTTTTCCTCTTCATATAGTCTTCCAGTTTTGGATTTTCTTATCCTTAACTCTAAAAGTCATTGCATTTCGTTCCTTTGGGTTTATTTCTCTAAGATGTTCCCAATGTCAGTTCTATTTAAGAAAATAAGGAGGAGTTTCAAAGCTCACTACTAGCTTCAAGATTGCAAAGCACATTGCGGCCAGAGCATACCAAAGATAGCATGCTGTAAAGTGGGGTAAAGTGCTAGCAAGAGTACCATCGGCAAAATGATTTAGTAATTTCATGGGAGATGCAGAGTTTCAGTTAAAGGGGTCAGAGGTATGAAACCACGGTTTGGGTATAGAACACTCGGGTCATCCAAAGTCATGGGGTTTGAAAGTCAATCGGAAAGTCAAGCGGTTCAGGGCCAGTTCGGGGGAAGACAGTCAAAACAAAACAATGCAATGGAAGGATCTTCAACACAAATGCCATCAACTAACCACCATCTTAAACTGACAAAATATTCTTTGATTGAAACAGGGGAAGAAAAGTTCGTTTATTTCGGAGGAACTCTCTGCAAGGAAAGGCAGGCATCAAACAGGTTTGACAGTAAGTTTCAGGACCCTCCTGAAAAATGGGACCTTGTTTAAAGTTTAAAACAATTATGAGTCACATAATTTAGCACAAATGTATCCCCAGAGAAATATAAGTTGGTCTGCATGTTTAAAATAGGATTCAATTAGGAGTTTTCAGGACCCTCATGAATAATGGGACCTAGCTTTAAAAATTTCCATTGGATCACAAGATGTAGCATAAAATCCTGTCATAAGGTAGTATAACTCAGTCATAAAAGTGTCATTTTAGGACAAGACTTGATTTTGATTTTCAGGGCCTTCCTTGATAATAGGATGTAGTTTAAAACCCTCTTAGATAACAGGACTTAGCGGAAGCAATACCTTTAGAAGATATAGCTTAGATCTATAATTGTCAGTTTGCAGGACCTCCTTGGATAATAGGACTTAGCTTTCAAATTCTTAGTAATAATTGGTAGAATGATTCAGTTTAACACTCACCCATATGCCCACCTACCAAACTGGGGCAGAAAATTTTCTTTGTTTTATCTGTTTTGTCTATTTTAAAATCAGGAGCCCACCTGGAGAGCAGAGAATACTTTCAAGTGCAGCTGTCAGGATCCCGCCTGGAGAACAAGGGAGTACAATTTAAGTTTAGCCTTCAAATTCTCTGTTTTGTCTATTTTGAAATCAGGAGCCCGCCTGGAGAGCAGGGAATACATTCAAGTTTAGCAATCAGGAGCCCGCCTAGAGAGCAGGGAATACGTTTCAAGTTGAAGTCAGGAGCCTGCCTAGAGAGCATGGAATACATTCAAGTTTAGCAATTAGGAGCTCGCCTGGAGAGCAGAGAATACGTTTCAAGTTGAAGTTAGGAGCCCGCCTGGAGAGCAGGGAATACGTTTCAAGTTGAAGTCAGGAGCCCTCCTAGAGAGAAGGGAATACGTTTCAAGTTGAAGTCAGGAGCCCGCCTGGAGAACAAGGGAGTACAATTCAAGTTTTTGCTTTCAAATTCTTTGTTTTGTCTATTTTTGAAGTCAGGAGCCCGCCTGGAGAGCAGAGAATGCACTTCAAGTTAGAAGTCAGGAGCCCGCCTGGAAAGCAGGGAATACATTTCAAGTTTGAAGTCAGGAGCCCGCCTGGAGAGCAGGGAATACATTTCAAGTTCAGCAATCAGGAGCCCGCCTGGAGAGCAGGGAATACATTCAAGTTCAGCAATCAAGCGTCCAATCGAAGAAAGGGAAAACATCATCAAAGTGTAGTTGGCAGTCAGGCATCCACCTGGAGAAGAGGAAAACATCTCAGATTATAATTCAAAGCAGCAACAAAGGGATTCCATCGGGAGAATACAAGTCAACAAGGCAACAAGAACCACCAGAGCAAGGCTGAAGTTATAAATAGTTTTTTGTAATGCATAGATCATAGTATAATCCAACTTCTTTTTATTTTATCATGGTGTAATAAGGGGATGCAGTAGTAGCAGCAACAACAACAGTGAAATCACAGCTTCATGGTAGTCCCAGCTACCAAAACATCCCGAACTACATTGACCTGATTCCTTTTTAGCCAAGGATATGTAGGCAACCTCAGAAGCAGGGTGCGGTCAGATCTTTCAAAAATGCTTCACACGGAGTATTCAAACGGGCAAAAATCGCTCGTATCCGCTCACTTATCTTTGAACGAAAACTCTTCGTGTTTCCGGGCAAAGAGGGGCAGCTGTGAGCACGTGATTTTTGCCCTATATGAATCACTCCCATAAATTCAAAACAAAATAATTTCTTCAGTGTTGGCAATTTTGTGGATTTTTGTGACATTTTCTGTTAATTGTTTGTATTCGGCCGTGCATGTTTATTTTATTTTAATTAATGAAAAATACAAAATATGTGGCATTTGCATGTAGGATTTAATTCTATATTCTAGGATTAATTAGAGAATTAGTTGTTTTATAAAAATGGAAAAAATTACAAAAATTGGCTTACTTTTGCATTTTTAGCCTTTTAGCTTTAAATTAGTAATTCCCTCTTTTAATTTAGGAGTAATTAATTTTTGTAAATATCATAGTAGATAATTAGCCTAATTTTAAAGATTAGATCAATTTAGGCGTTAATTTGGGATTTCAATTAATTATAAAAAAAAAGAAGAAAAGAGGAATAATAGAAAAAGAAAAAGAGAAAAGGAATTGGCTCTTAAAAATCTGTTGGGCTAAATCCAACCGCAGGCCCAATTGTTAAGCACCTGAAACCTGGCCCAAACCCGCGCCCCAACCCGGTCCGGTCACTCCTTCCTCCGAAACGACGTCGTTTTGTTATCCTTTGATCTCGACCGTCGAGGTTAGTTAATATGACGGTCCAGAACTAACCTCATCTTGATATATAAGTGTCCAAACAGCCCCCTCTCATCTCCTTCACAAGACCCTCATCACCTCCGCCGGAACCGCCTGCCGGAAATCGCCTTCGCCAGCGGCGATACTCCAATCGACCCCAAATTAACGCCATGGACTCCCCTCCTTCTCCTATTCCCAAATCTCCAAAACCCCTCCCTCGAATCCTAGCAGAACTCTTCGAATATTGAATCAAAGAGGAAGACCAAAACTCCAACTCACCCAATCGTCCCCAAAATAACACCCCTGAACCCTCGTCTCACCCTCATTCCAGAAATCCACTCTGTTTCCCTTAAATACCCCCGAAACGTCTCGAATCAGGATTTGAAAAGGCGAGCCCTAAATCCCAAAAATCCAAATCGTCGAGTGTTTGAGATTTGAGGCCAAAATTGGCTTCAGTTGTGCGTTTTCACATGATAATACACGATTGAGGCCTGTTTCGGCCAAAATCGAAGGTTCGAGTTGTGGATTCAAGACTTTGTTCAGGTCAGTCTTTAGGTATTTTTTTAACTTCTCTTTTCCTTTCCTTCATTTTTCTTTTCTTTGTTTCATTTTAGGTGTTAACTTTCATCTTCTCACTTCTTCCCATCTGTCTTGTCTGTTTTTCGTATTTGTTTCGAGTCATGTCTGCTTATCTACTTGCAAATTAAGATTAGTGGTGCATAATGGTTTAACCTTCTTGTTTCTCTGGTTTCTTTTGGTTTTTCAATAAAAAATGTTTGAATGAGTCCTGTTGGGCTCATCAAATTCAAGTCCTTCGATTTGAATTTGGTGTATGTTAGGCAAAGTCCAGGGAAAAGGGATCCAAATACTTTGGCAAGCCCAATTTCTGAAACTGGACCCTTGGGTCAAATTGACCCATGTCCGTTTGGTGTAAGGGTAAAAACAAAGGATTTAGAGGTTAAGTTGGGGAAATTGGGGTAGGGAATCTGTTGGTAACTGCTTGGGAAGCTTCTAGGAAGCTGGGGAGGGGACTGTTTTGTAAAACTGAAAATTGGACTAAGGGTAGTTATGCTAAAATGAAAATTGAAGGAGGGTAGAAGGGCAAATCTAATTTCCCTAGTGTTTCCCTATTCCCTTGCCTATAAAGGCACATTTTCTTGCAGTTCAAGGCAAAGGGGAAGAGATAAAAAATTCTGAAAATTGAAAACGGCTGCTCTTCAGGAACTTCATAAATAACTTATAATTCTGGAGGTTCTCTAAGCAGCTACTAGAAATTTTGTTAGGATTTCAGTTATTCTGAATAGCCCAATTAAAATCATTGAAGTTGTGATAGTTCTTTTTGGATTCTGGGCTGAAAATGAGTTGAGTTCTGGGTATTTTTAAAACTGGTTTGAATTTATTGTTGGGAAATACTGTTTCATTGCTGGTTTGAGCTGATTTCACTATTCCATTGGCTGATTCTGTGCTGATTCCTGCTATTTGCTACTAATAACCTCCCATCTCTTAATTCTATTCATTTTCAGGTATTCTCCTCAACTGTTGAGTGGCCATCGGACCTTTGAAAGTGATTTGTTATGTATAGGCGATAGAGGATTCTCTAAAAATGTAATGATATTGTTCTCTACTTGAAGTTTGTGTTTTCCTTAAGTTAATATGAGCTATTCAGTCTTGTCCAGTTCTCTTCCTTCTTTCTTAAATGGCTTATATAGATAATGGTAAATGTATAACTAGTTTCATGCTGAAATATTTAAGTTTCGTGCTAAACTATGAAGTAAGGTTCTGATTTGTTGTTGTTCAAAAGGTGCTCTACATGTAATTCTTAAATTGTATATGTTACTCTAGAACTTCTTTGCTACTAATGTGTTGTTGGAATGAATTCATAAAGTTAAAGGTTTGATTTACCATTTAAAGACTCAAGGGAAATATATTTGTTTCCCTGTATCTTGTTACTGGTAGTGAAAGAGGGCCTACAAGTTCCCTACGCTCATCTTACAAAACCAGCTTTGAAATTGAGTACAAACCTATTTACCTGTAGGTTTGTTTATTGATTGAGAATGAGTCCATGTGTTTGGTGTAATGAGTTATTTACTTTTGAGATTTTGTACTGGTGGGGACTCGAATGGGGATTTCATTGCTGGATTTTTCATGATGGGTTGGGCCTAAAAGAGCTTGAATGTTAATATTCATAAGCTAGTTGGATTGGTTCACATTTAATTGGGTGTGGTTTAGAAATAATTGAATCAGTTTGATTTATTGTTTTCCTATAGTTTCTTTTTCGTTAATTGGCATTGACTGACCGAGCGAGGGTTTAGTTTTGGGGAATGGGCCAACGTTGGCCCAATTGAAGAATATCATGACAGCCTTGGTAGTCCATCTCCTGCCATTTGGGCGTCTCTTCCATTCAGAGGTGGACTTCTCATTAGGCCCAAACCTAAGATTAATGTATGTGGATTTCGTAAATGTTGGTTTGACGGGTCGGGTTTGAATTGCAGTTTCACGTAATTTTCCATCTTTGCAAATAATCTTCGGTTAGTCAATTATGTTCTTTATATAGGTAAAGTTGGGAGGCGAGCCATATTGAGCAAAGCATAGTCTATGGCCCTCATGGTTTGAAGATAAGGAATTTTAGGCAAATAAGTGAGGTGTGTCATATTAAGTAAAAATAGTTTATGACCCTCCTAATGTAATTTGATGCCCCTATTAAAATCAGAACTGAGATGCGTTGTGCCAACCCAAATTTTAAATGCACGGCCCTCATTTAATTAGTGTGTTTGCTTTAGAAATCGAGGTGTGCCATTTAGTGAATTTTCATGGCCCTCGCATAGTTGCAAATGCGTAGTTGCTTTAGGTGCGTAATTTAAAATTACCTTCCTAACCTCGGGTGTGCATTTCATGTGACCCAAATTCAAATCCTAACAACGTTAAATAAAATATGTTGCGGATCGCGGGTGCATTTCATGTGGCGTGATCCAAAGAGGTGTTTTAAATAACGTTGAATCTTCCTTAAAATAATTTAAAGCGGTTTAAATTTAAAATGCACATAGGTTCAAAAGTTTTTTTAAATAAGATAAATAGACCAATAATAACGGTTGAGCGACCGTGCTAGAACCACGGAACTCGGAAATGCCTAACACCTTCTCCTGGGTTAACAGAATTCCTTACCCGGATTTCTTTGTTCGCGGACTGTAAAACAGAGTCAATCTTTCCTCGATTTGGGATTTAACCGGTGACTTGGGACACCATAAATTATCCCAAGTGGCGACTCTAAATTTAATTAATAATCCCATTTTGATTGTCACTTAAATTGGAAAACTCCCTTATACCCTTCCGGGTGTAGGAAAAAGGAGGTGTGACACCCCTGACGCAATTGCTCAAACTGCATGCGCAGCTCCTCTCGGCGAGACTGTGGCACATACTTCTCCAAGAAGAGAATAGAGAACTATTGCCAGGTAAGGGGCGCTGCACCAACAGGCCTACGCCTCCCACCAAGTGAAGGCAGCCCCAGAAAACTGAAAGGTGGTAAAAGCTACACCACTGGTCTCTAGAATCCCCACTGTGCGATGCATCATCTGGCACTTATCTAAGAACCCTGGCATCCTCGCCCTCTGCACCGCTAAAAGTCGGAGGCTTGAGCCAACCAAACCTCTCTAGTCGACGTTGCTCGTCGTCCGACATAACTGGTACCACAAACTCCTAAGCTGGTGCAACAGGCTGGGCTGGAGGTGCCTCCAATGTCTGGAGTCCCTATATAACCTACTCAGGTGTGCGAGCAACAAGGGTCTGGGTGCTTCCCCCGGCTTAAGAAGTAGCTGCGATTGTAGTAACTGAAACCGCCTGAGCCAAACCGGTATATACTGATAAGATCTGAGCTAAAGCCTCCTGAAGGCCTGGAATCACAATGGGCACAGCTGGTGCCTGAGCTGGTGTTGTTATAGCGTCCACAATTGGGACCTGATCCTGAACTGGGGCAACTGGTGGATCTGCAGGTGCTGTCCTAGCTTCTCTGCCCCTACCACGGACTCGATCGCGTCCTCGGCCTCTAGTGGTCCCAACTGGTGGAACTGGTGGTCGTCCACCCTGCCCGGTAGCACGTGTCCTCACCATCTGAGAGAATGAAATAACATAAGTTTAGTATTCGGATCAACAAGTATGCACAACAAGAATTTCAAGAATATAAAGAATTTTTCCTAAAGGTTCTGCAACCTCTCGAGGATAAATACAAACATCTCCGTACCGATCCGCGAGAGGCACCATCACGACCGAGTCCGGGTTTAGGGTCGTGATAAGTTGGTATGAGAGACTACGTTACATAGGTCTCACGAGTCATGAGCCGATTTAGTAGAGTCTAAACTGATGTGGTTGGTATCAGAGCCTAGGTTACATAGGTCTCATGAGTCACGACTGGGTTAATATAATCTGTATTATACATGGGAAATTTTCCAAATAGCTTTCCAAACCTAGGCTCTAATACCAACCACAAATACCCGGTCGTGATGGCGCTTATCACATTACTAGGCAAGCCAACCCAAACCATCAATCACATCGGATTTCTTTTATAAAACCATTTTTCCAACATAGGATTAAATATCGATTTTCATAAGTGTTTAAAACAACTAAAATAATGCGTAATCCAATAAAAAATAAGATAACACAGCCCCAAATATCTGGTGTCATGAGTCTAGAGCCTCCATAACTGACTGTCTAATACAACTAAAGTCTAGCAAAATGCGGAAAAAGAACAAGATAAGAAGGAGATAACAGGGCTGCGGACGCCATGCAGCTACCTTGAAATCTCCGGCAACCTCTGAATCAGCTGAGAACCCTCACTCTGCCACTCGCACACTTGGATCTGCACACAAGGTGTAAGGATTAACGTGAGTATGCCAACTTGGTAAGTAAATAAGGTCTGAAAGTAGTGACGAGCAGTTAAAAATCATATAACTGAATAAACAACAAGATAACAAATCCAATTCACAGTTTAAAACCAGTTTCATCGTAAAATTATCAACTTTAGTTTAAAAATTTGAATTCGTATACTTAGCAATTTTTCCAATGGAGGCTATTTTTAAAAGAAGAGTGAAATGAGTGAAAATATCATAACTAGGCCCCTCGGGTAAGGTATCACTCAGAATGTGGCCTCTCGGGCAGCCTCTCTGTCACGACCCAAACTGGAGGGCCATGACTAGCACCCGACCATACTTGCCGAGCACCAACATACATTTCATCTAACCTTCTTTATTATCTTTTAGGGCTGACGAGATCAATATAAATGGTAGACCTAGATCATGGACAACCAGCAATAAGATATGACGACATGAGCATACATAGCAGGGGATGACCAGACAATCAAGAAACTACATATAAGGTATGAGCTACCACGCTACCATGAAAGACTATACAACAAAAACTAGCCGACAAGGCATACCAAACTATACATGAGTCGACACCTGTCTATGAGCCTCTAAAGGAACATAAGTGCTGCAACATAGCCGGAATAGGGCCCCGACATACCCATAATGTCTATAACAAAAATGCATACCAAGACCAAGGCAAGTCCGGAGAAGGGATCTCGCCAATCACCGCTGAACTGGACAGCCTACTGTGGTGGGGGAGCTGCACCTACCTGTCTATCAGGACCTGCAACACGACATGCAGCGTCCACAAACAAAAGGACGTCAGTACGAATAAAGTACTGAGTATGTAAGGCAGGGAACCATAAATATGAACAGTAATGTAAGCAGGGATATAGAATATACAACCTGTAACATCTGATTACCTCTGAGGGCTACTGACATGAAATGCATGATACATATACATAAATACATAAACTTTTAAACCATACGCCTCTGTGGGCATCATCATCATCATATCGTACCCGGCCGTAATAGGCTCGGCAAAAAAAACATACCCGACCATCATAAGGCTCGGTAGTATCGTACCCGGCCATGTGGAGCTCGGTAAAACCCAACTAATCAGTGATTGCACAATAGGTGTCGTACCCAGCCAACTATAGCGTGGCTCGGTAGAGTAAAATAGATACATATATATAATGTATGCTCTACTCATGGAATCACATTCTAAACCTTTCGGAGTGACGTAAGGTCGGTATCCTCTGTACACGGTATTAGGACTAACTCTTCACTATGAACCTTATAAGAATCAGGAAGTACCAAGAACATTGATAACATAAGAATAAGAGAAGCAACATTAACATCAATCGTTCCATAAGAGGGAAAACAATGTAAGTATTGATAGCTTCTAAGAGTAGAGTATCTTGGAAGCTCGTTCATTACATTATGTACAATCGGAGTCGTGCAAAAGAAGGAAAGGTATAGCCTCACATACCTTGTATATATTTCCCAAATCTCAAGCTATGCAATTGTCACAACTCCTTAGTCTACAATAAGAGAAACGATACTATCGTTATCATTTAAGCGTCATAACTATTATATATCGACCACAACCTATTTTACGTTGAAACAGACAGCACCTCCCATATATATATGACTTCACACCATTCCAAACAATCACCAAACAGCCCAAACAACATCAATAATAAACATATTGAGCCTCCCAAAATAGTCCACGCACAGCCTAATCACTCCATACATACGACGACCACCGTAGTCGTGTCAAATGACCCAGAAATGTTACGAATAACTATCATCCCACAACCCTACATATATATGGTGTTTCTCCACACCCTTCCTCCTCCAAAACTCCACAAAATAGTAGTAAAATACGCAGCCCAACAGCAACGCAAAACAGTCCACAAAATAACATTACTACCAAGCCTTTCGATATATATTTCACAAGTTCTAGCTTCAATGGCTTAGCCACAACTTGGATAATCTTAAATACATATAGAGTAAGAGGTCCTTACCTTTATACAGAAATAAAAACTCCAATTTGACCTTACATTTCCATGAAATATCCCTTCAATGCTGCCACAACAACAAAAAAGCGAAACTGGCGATCAATTAGTGTTTTTCGGCACTAGAATCACTTTAGAAGGCTTGAAATCACCTAGGATTGATATTAAGAACATGAGGGAGTATTTACAGAATATAAACCCTTTAAAACAATCTCCCACATGAGCTGGAACAACACAAATATGAGCAACAACAAGAAGAACAAGAGACTTACTAGCGCCACGGAATTCCCGACAATTGATTTGTGTTGTTTGCCCTTTTTTTGGGTCTTGAATCTTGAGAGAACCTTGAGAGGATGTTCCTAGGGTTCTAAGGTCTGAAAATAGTGAAAATAAATGACTTAAAACGGGTTGGAGGCATCCTATATAGGTCCAAATATCTTAAACCTCCTTATTGGGCCCCATAGAGAGGTGCTTGGCGCAGTCTCGCGAAAATGCAAATATTTCTCTACTCCGAGAACGTATCGATGAACGGTTTAATGAGTTGGAAACTAGACTCATAGATATTTAATTTGGATGGTAGATAACCCGTAATTCCTTGTAAATTAGGAGAAAATATTAGAAATATTTGACCTAATGTTTAAGTAAAATTATGAACCTAAGTTGCGACAACTTTTGTCGACTTTTGTTTCATAACTCGTTTGACTTCAAGGCTTATGATACGGATATTATATGATTAAAATACCTTAATACATGACCACTTGAGTGTATTAATCACCTTTAGAATTACCTGAAAATACGAGTTACAACATCCTTGATTCATTTAACTTCTAATACTTGTTAATCACCCTTATACACTCTTGTATCACTTAAGACCAATAGGATTGACTTCTTATCATCTCAAAGATAATTCCTTCTTGGATTTATGTTAACTAATATATGGCATGAACTAACACATGTGGATATGGGTTGTAACACCCTCCCCCCTTAGGAACATTCATCCTCGAATGTAAGGGTTCATGGGGAGTTTAAATCATCGTGGATTCCAATGGAAATTTCCGATCAATTTTCCCCTATAAAATGGTCACTAGCAAAACTTGCAAGCAATTAAGCCCAATATATGGCTTCACAAGGCTACATAAAGCATTATGCATATTTACATTATCTACATATCACCATTTTGTATTAAGGAGGAGTATTCTCAAATTATTGCTTACCTCATAGAGCCGTTTCACCTTCTAATGTATCCTGTCTTCCACCAGCATCCTTGTTATCTTCATTCTGGAATAGGTAAGTGTATTTAGACTTCATCTCCTCTTCTTCTTCCTATGTCATTTCTTCCATATTTTTGTTCCTCCACAATACTTTAACGGAAGCTACATCTTTTATTCTCAGCTTGCGGACTTGTCGATCTAATATCGCCATTGGCACTTCTTCATATGATAGGTCCTCTGTAACTTGTACATCTTTGATATGGACGACTCGAGAAGGGTCTCCAATACATTTCCTCAACATAGATACATGGAATACCGGGTGGACAAATTCCAATTCGGATGGCAATTCTAACTCATAAGCAACCTGTCCAATTTGTCGAAGAATTTTATACGGCCCGATATACCTTGGACTCAGCTTACCTTTCTTCCCAAAACGCATAATACCCTTCATTGGTGAGATCCTTAGGAAAACCCAATCACCAACCTCAAACTCCAGATCACGACGTCGGACATCAGAATAAGATTTTTGCCTGCTTTGTGCCGTCCTCAATCGCCCCTATATCACTTTCACCTTCTCAATAGCTTGGTGAATCAAATCTGGCCCATATAATTCTGTTTCACCGACTTCGAACCATCTAACTGGTGATCTACATCTTCTCCCCTATAGTGCCTCGTATGGGGCCATTTTAATACTGGAATGGTAGCTATTATTGTAGGCGAATTCAATGATTGGAAGATGGTCATCCCAATTTCCCTTAAAATCTGGAACACATGCTCGTAGCATATCTTCTAGTGTCTGAATGGTATGTTCAGCCTGTCCGTCAGTCTGCGGATGAAATGCAGTGCTGAGATTCACTTGTGTGCCTAAACCCTTATGAAAAGACCTCCAAAAGTTAGTTGTAAATTGAGCTCCTCAGTCTGATATAATAGATACTGGCACACCATGAAGCCTAACAATCTCCTTGATATACAACTTCGCATAATCTTCAGCTGTGTAAGTTGTCTTAACTGGCAAAAAATGGGCACATTTTGTAAGTCGATCAACTATCACCCAGATGGAGTCAAACTTATGATAAGAGCGAGGTAATCCAATAATGAAGTCCATATTAATCACCTCTCATTTCCAGGTCGGAATCTCTATATTCTGAAGCAATCCACCGGGGTTCTGATGTTCTATCTTTACTTGTTGACAATTGGGACACTGAGCTACAAATTCTGTAATAGACTTCTTCATATTATCCCACCAATACTGCTCCTTGACATCATGATACATCTTTGTCGAGCCGGGATGGATGGAATATCGGGATTGATGAATCTCATTCATAATCTTCTCTCGCAACCCTGCCATATTAGGCACACACAATCGGCTCTAGTATCTCAATGGCCCATCTTTTTCGATTTCAAAAGCCGTACTTTTACACTGTTGAATGCTTTCTCTTAATCGTACTAAGATAGGATCTTCATATTGCCGTGATTTTACCTCGGCTATCAAAGATGATTCTGATGTATTCTGTATAGTAACACCTCCGTCATCAGAGTCTAACAATCTGATTCTCATATTGGCTAGCTGATGAAGCTCTTTAGTCAATCCCCATCTACCTGCCTCAATATGTACTAAGCTTCCCATGGACTTACGGCTGAGAGCGTCTGCCACAACATTGGCTTTACCGGGATGATACAATATCTCGACGTCGTAGTTTTTCAATAATTCAAGCCACATACGCTGCCTCAAATTCAACTCTTTCTACTTGAAGATGTATTGTAAACTCTTGTGATCTGTGTAGATGTCATCACGGACGTCGTATAAGTAGTGTCGCCATATCTTCAAAGCATATATTACTGCAGCCAATTCCAAATCATGGGTTGGATAATTCTTTTCATGCTTCTTCAATTGTCTTGATGCATAAGCAATCACCTTCCCACGCTGCATCAATACATACCCCAAACCTATACCTGAGGCATCACAATATACCACATAACCTTCTGTTCCTTTAGGGAGAGTGAGCACTGGTGCGGATGTCAATCGATTCTTCAGCTCCTGAAAACTATGTTCACAAGTGTCAGACCACTGGAACTTGGTAGCTTTATGTGTTAACTTAGTCAATGGTGATGATATAGAGGAAAACCCTTCCACAAACCGCCTATAATATCCTGCTAGCCCTAGGAAGCTGCGGACTTCTGATGGTGTTGTAGGTCTCGGCCAATTCTTTACTGCATCAATCTTCTGAGTGTCGACACTAATACCCTCATCAGATATCACATGGCCAAGGAACGCTACTGAGTTCATCCAAAATTCACATTTGGAGAGCTTAGCATATAACTTACGATCTTGAAGCATCTGTAATACTATCCGCAAGTAGCCCGCATGTTCCGCCTCCGAACGAGAATACACTAGAATGTCATCAATGAATACAATCACAAACACATCAAGATAGGGCCTAAATACAGTATTCATGAGATCCATAAAAGTTGCTGGGGCATTTGTTAGCCCGAACGACATCACCAAGAACTCAAAGTGCCCGTATCTTGTCCGGAAGGCCGTCTTTGGAATATCCTTCTCCTTAACCCTCACATGATGATACCCTGAACGTAAATCAATCTTTGAGAAATACTTGGCACCCTGGAGTTGGTCAAACAGGTCATCAATTCTTGGAAGTGGATACTTGTTCTTTATAGTAAACTTATTCAACTGTCGATAGTCGATACACATCCGTAATGACCCGTCTTTCTTCCGCACGAATAGGACTGGTGCACCCCAAGGTGAAGTGCTAGGTCTAATGAAGCCCTTATCCAGCAAGTCCTTTAACTACACCTTCAACTCTCGCAACTCTGCCGGGGCCATTCTGTATGGAGGGATAGAGATCGGTTGAGTGTCAGGCAACACATCAATGCTAAACTCAATCTCCCTTTCAGGAGGAAGGCCTGGGAGTTCATCTGGGAAAACATCTGGGAATTCGTTGACCACGGGGATTGATTGTAAAGTAGGCAGTTTTGCCTCCGCATCCCTAACGCAAACGAAATGATAAATGTAACCTTTTGAGATCATTTTCCTTGCCTTAAGATAGGAAATAAACCTACCTTTTGGTGTAGCAATATTCTTTTTCCATTCAATGATGGGTTCACCAGGAAATTGAAACCTAACCATCTTCGTACGGCAGTCAACATTTGCATAGCATGAGGCCAACCAGTCCATTCCCATTATCACATCAAAATCAACCATTTCTAACTCAAATAAATTTGCCAAGGTTTGACGACTACAAATCATCACAGTGCAACCTCTATATACCCTTCTAGCAATCACAGAATCTCCTATCGGAGTAGATACCGCAAGGGGTTTACTTATCAATTCAGGTTCAATGCCAAACTTATTAGCCACAAAGGGTGTAACATATGATAATGTAGATCCCTGATCGATAAACGCATATACATCATAAGAAAACACAGACAATATACCTGTAACAACATCTGGAGATGACTCGAGATCCTGTCGACCTACTAGAGCATAGGTTCGATTTTGACCACCCCTCAAACTCGGCACTGCACCTCTACCTCTACCACGACCTGTCGACTGCTGAAAACCCCGTGCTGGAGGTCAAACTGATGAGGAAGAAGCAGACACAGATCCAGTCGGCTGAGCCATACCATCACCCCCCTGTTAGGACAATCCCGCATTATATGGCCAGGCTGTCCGCAAGAATAACATGCATCAGAACCTCGACGGCACAGTCCAAAGTGGGACTTGCCGCAATGATCACAACGTGGTGTTGTGGGTCTCGTCTGACTAGTATCCCTGTGATGTTGCGAGCCTGATGCCTGCGAACTCTGACCTGGACCAGAATGGGTAAATCGATCATATTGAGGCCTTTGAAACTGTGGGGGAGCACTAGCTACAGGTGGCGCCGAACTCCTCGAAGACTGGGGCCTGACGCTGCCTTTGAAGTCATTGGAATACATTGCAAATCTCGCCCTTTTATGTTGGCCCCTATCCTGCTCCCTATCTGCCCTCTGCTGGCGCTTATGATCCTCTAGGGTCTGGGCATAAGCCTGAATACAGGAAATATCCATGCCCTCCACCAAGGAGACTGTCGTGCACTCATTATCAGATGTGGTCCCAATCCGTTCACGAACAAATGCACCCTATCACTCATCTCGGCCACCATATGGGGAGCATACCTTGCTAAAGAATCGAACTGCATATTGTACTCTCGCACACTCATATTACCTTGTCTAAGGTTCAAGAACTTATCAGCTCTAGCTCGTCGTATCTCAACTGGCAAGTAGTGACGAAGAAAGGCCTCAGAAAATTCCTTCCACATAGCTGGAAGAGCGTCCGAACCCCTGGATCTCACCCAACTATCATACCAGAGAACCGCTAAATCCCGTAGCCAATATGAAGCCAACTCTACGCCTCTGTATCACTAACATGCATAACCCAAAGTGTACGATGAACCTGGTCAATAAAAGTCTGCGGGTCCTCCTTGGGGTCTGATCCGGTAAACACTGGAGGGTCTAAATTAATAAAATCACGAACTCTCGTACTAACTGGTTTCTCAGCATCACCTGTATTCTGCCTCTGAGCCTGAGCAACTACCAAGCTAGTCAATAACTGCAAAGCACTCCGCATATCCTGGTCTGTAGTGCCAGACGGAGGAACTGGAGGTGCTGGGTGCCTCCTAATATCCTCTGGAGGAGATGGAGTAGAAGAGGTATAAGACAACATCTCACTCTGAGCCTCACTTTGTCCTGCTCTGGCTTGGGGCACCTGACTGGTACCCTATCCCGCAACTGTATCAAGCCATCTACTAATTGTTTGCTTCCTAGTCAAAGGCATTACTGAAAGAAAACAAAGTGAATATTAGAGACGAACACTTACGACTCAACTCTACGCACGATCTAGATTCATGAAGAAGGTAACAACCCTAGATGTCATGTAGCCTCCTGATTATAAATGTGGCGCGCTACACATCCATAATCAAGACTCTACTAGACACGGCTCATAGACAACCCCTAGGACAGACTTGCTCTGATACCAAGTTTGTCACGACCCAAACTAGAGGGCCATGACTAGCACCCGACCACACTTGCCGAGCACCAACGTACATTTCATCTAACCTTCTTTATTATCTTTTAGGGCTGACGAGATCAATATAAAAGGTAGACCTTGATCATGGACAACCAGCAATAAGATATGACGGCATGAGCATATATAGCAGGGGATGACCAGACAATCAAGAAACTACATATAAGGTATGAGCTACCACGCTACCATGAAAGACTATACAATAAAAACTAGCCGACAAGGCATACCAAACTATACATGAGTTGACACCTGTCTATGAGCCTCTAAAGGAACATAAGTGCTGCAATATAGCCGGAACAGGGCCCCGACATACCCATAATGTCTATAACAAAAATGCATACCAAGACCAAGGCAAGTCCGGAGAAGGGATCTCGCCAATCACCGCTAAACTAGACAACCTACTGTGGTGGGGGAGCTGCACCTGCCTGTCTATCAGGACCTGCAGCATGACATGCAACGTCCACAACCAAAAGGACGTCAGTACAAATAAAGTACTGAGTATGTAAGGCAGGGAACCATAAATACGAACAGTAATGTAAGTAGGGATAGAGAATATACAACCTGTAACATCTGATTACCTATGAGGGCTACTGACATGAAATACATGATACATATACATAAATACATAAACTTTTAAACCATACGCCTCTGTGGGCATCATCATCATCATATCATACCCGACCATAATAGGCTCGGTAAAAAAAACATACCCAGCCATCATAAGGCTCGGTAGTATCGTACCCGGCCATGTGGAGCTCGGTAAAACCCAACTGATCAGTAATTGCACAATAGGTGCCGTACCCAGCCAACTATAGCGTGGCTTAGTAGAGTAAAATAGATACATATATATAATGTATGCTCTACTCATGGAATCATATTCTAAACCTTTCGGAGTGACGTAAGGTCGGTATCCTCTGTACACGTTATTAGGATTAACTCTTCACTATGAACCTTATAAGAATCAGGAAGTACCAACAACATTGATAACATAAGAATAAGATAAGCAACATTAACATCAATCGTTCCATAAGAGGGAAAACAATATAAGTACTGCTAGCTTCTAAGAGTAGAGTATCTTGGAAGCTCGTTCATTACATTATGTACAATTGGAGTCGTACAAAAGAAGGAAAGGGATAGACTCACATACCTTGTATATATTGCCCAAATCTCAAGCTATGCAATTGTCACAACTCCTTAGTCTATAATAAGAGAAACGATACTATCGTTATCATTTAAGCGTCATAACTATTATGTATCGACCACAACCTATTTTACGTTGAAACGGACAACACCTCCCCTATATAGATGACTTAACACCATTCCAAACAATCACCAAACAGCCCAAACAACATCAATAATAAACATATTGAGCCTCCCAAAATAGTCCACGCACAGCCTAATCACTCCATACATACGACGACCACCGTAGTCGTGTCAAACGACCCAGAAATGTTACGAATAACTATTATCCCACAACCCTACATATATATGGTGTTTATCCACACCCTTCCTCCTCCAAAACTCCACAAAACAGTAGTAAAATACGCAGCCCAACAGCAACGCAAAACAATCCACAAAACAATAACATTACTACCAAGCCTTTCGATATATATTTCACAAGTTCTAGCTTCAATGGCTTAGCCGCAACTTGGATAATCTTAAATACATATAGAGTAAGAGGTTCCTTACCTTTATAAAGAAAGAACAACTCCAATTTGACCTTACATTTTCATGAAATATCCCTCCAATGCTGCCACAACAACAAAAAAGCGAAACTAGCGATCAATTAGTGTTTTTCGGCACTAGAATCACTTTAGAAGGCTTGAAATCACCTAGGATTGATATTAAGAACATGAGGGAGTATTTACAGAATATAAAACCTTTAAAACAACCTCCCACATGAGCTGGAACAACACAAATATGAGAAACAACAAGAAGAACAAGAGACTTACTAGCGCCACGGAATTCCCGACAATTGATTTATGTTGTTTACCCTTTTTTTGGGTCTTGAATCTTGAGAGAACCTTGAGAGGATGTTCCTAGGGTTCTAAGGTCTGAAAATAGTGAAAATAAATGACTTAAAATGGGTTGGAGGCATCCTATATAGGTCCAAATATCTTAAACCTCCTTATTGGGCCCCATAGAGAGGTGCTTGGTGCAGTCTCGCCAAAATACGAATATATCTCTACTCCGACATCGTATCGATAAACGATTTAATGAGTTGGAAACTAGACTCATAGATCTTTAATTTGGCTGGTAGATCACCCCGTAATTCCTTGTAAATTAGGAGAAAAGATTAGAAATATTTGACCTAATGTTTAAGTAAAATTATGAACCTAAGTTGCAACAACTTTTGTCGACTTTTGTTTCATAACTCGTTTGACTTCAACACTTATGATACGGATATTATATGATTAAAATACCTTAATACATGACCTCTTAAGTGTATTAAGCACCGCTAGATTTACCTGAAAATACGAGTTACAACATCCTTGATTCATTTAACTTCTAATACTTGTTAATCGCCCTTATACACTCTTGTATCACTTAAGACCAATAGGATTGACTTCTTATCATCTCAAAGATAATTCCTTCTTGGATTTATGTTAACTAATATATGGCATGAACTAACACATGTGGATATGGGTTGTAACATTCTCAATCACTCGTGACTCAACTCTTGTCACTCAATACCCACTCTCAGCACTCAGGCTCACTAATATCTCATAGTAATAGAAATCATAGTAACCGCTGCGGCGTGCAGCCCGATCCGTAATTTATAGTCGACTACGCTCACTAGGGGTGTACAGACTCCGGAGGGGCTCCTACAGCCGAAGCATCATATTGCTGCGGCGCGCAGCCCAATCCAATATACATATTGTTGTGGCGTGCAGCCTGATCTAGTATATATATCGCTGCGGTGTGCAGCCCGATCCATGTAAGTATCACTGCGGCGCGCAGGCCGATCATACATATAATATCCTCACTATTAGGTTCTCAACCTCTCTCAATCATTAACTTCACAGCCTCTCGGGCACAACAATAGAAATTAGGGAACTCAGCCCAAACAATCCTCACAATTAGAAGTGGAAAGATGAAACCAGTTTTAAACATTTAAACAGGTAAAACATGACTAGGGATATGTTTTTAGCAAGTAAAGTGAGGAAAAACAGTCAAAATGCCCCTAAGGGTTTCTACAGGTCGGCACAAGGCCCCACACATAGCATACAACCCATAATACAATATAAATATCCAAAATATGGAATAATATAATATTTCCAAATCAAATACGCGGCTTAACTGTCGCTACGGGAAGGACCAAGTCACAATCGCTACCGGTGCACGCCCACATGCTTGTCACCTAGCATGTGCGTCACCGCATTTATCAAAACAAGTCAAATACCGGGGTTTGTACCCTCAGTTCCAGATTTACAATGGTTACTTACCTCAAACCGGTGAAAATACTACTCTACGACGCCTTTGCCCCTCGAATCGGCCTCCTCTCGCGTCTAATCTATCCAAAATCAGAATCACTGCGTCAATGCTAAGGGAACGAAGCCCAAGCGAAAACAATCAAATAATACCTAAAATCCCGAAATTACCAAAACCCGACCCCTGGGCCCATGTTTCGAAACTCGATAAAAATCACATCCACGGAAATCCTTATCCTCCCACGAGTCTATACATATTAAGAACACTGAAATCGGAGTCCAAATGACCCCTCAAATCCCCATTTAAAGCTCTCTTAATCTCAAGCCCTAATCCCCAATTTTTCTCTCTTAATCTCCACTAAAACCATGATTAAACAATGAAGAAATGATCTTAAACCCAAGTAATTAAGCTTGGGGAACTTACCTAACTGATATCCTTTGATTCCTCTCGAAATCCTATGCCTTAGCCTCTTTCCCGTCTTTAAAAATGGAGTATTTTGCAAAAATTTGCGAAGGAAGCAATATATACCTTCTGGCCAGGGATTTTCGCATCTGCAATCTCATAGCCACTTTTGCGGTACCGCATATGTGGTTTTTCCTCTGCTTCTACGGAAATCACTTAAGCTCTCTTTTCTGCATCTGCGGTCAACTGTCCGTATTTGCGCCATCGCAGATGCGGTACTCCAACCGCTTCTGCGGTTCATGTCGATTCCTCCAAAAATCCGCTTTTGCGGCTCCTCTTCCGCAAGTGCGGTGTCGCACCTGCGGTCCCCAATCCGCAGGTGCGGAAATACCAAAAGCAGGTGAGATTCTGCAACTTCACAAGTCTCAAACCTTTTCGTCAACCATCCGAAATTACCCTGAGGCCCCCCGGACCTCAACCAAAAGCACCAACATATCCTAATACCTTATTCAAACTTGTTCCAATCATCAAAACACCTCAAACAACATCAAATCACCCAAAACACATCGGATTCAAGCCAAATTTTCTAAAATCTTCCGAATTTCAAATTTTCTAAAATCTTCCGAATTTCGCTTTTGATCAAAAACTCAACCAAACCACGTCCGGATGACCTGAAATTTTGCACACACACCCTAAATGACACAACAGAACTATTGCAACTCTCGGAATTCTATTCCAACCCCTGTATCCAAATCTCGCCTACCAATCGGAAATCGCCAAAATATCAACTTCGCCAATTCAAGCCTAAATCTACTCCGAACCCCCAAAACTCATTCTGATTACGCTCCTAAGTCACAAATCACCTCCCGAAGCTAACCGAACCCTCGGAATTCACTTCCGAGCCCTCTAACACATAAGTCAATATCTAGTTGACTTTTCCAACTTAAGCTTTTTTAAAAGAGACTAAGTGTCTCAAATCTTACTAAAATCATTCTGAGTTCGATCCGACCATCCCGATATCACAAAATACGGATAACAAGGCATAAAGAAGCATAAATGGGGAAAAACAGAGTGGTAACACATGAGACGACTAGTTGGGTCGTCACATGAGAGCTATTGGAAGTCTGCTCTAATTAGATACGTGATTGGGGATACTCCGTCCATGAACTCAATAGAGAATTACGTGACAAAAGTATGGGGATTTGTCTCAAAATCACAAATTATGATGCATAATGAAGGATATTACATTTTTAAGTTCAATACTATTGAGGAATGTGAGCTTGTGCTACAATCTGGCCCTTATATTATCATAACAAACCATTCATTATTTAGAACTGGAAAATTGACTTCACTTTTAACCCAGAGTGCATTACGAAAATTCCCTTATGGGTGACTTTTTCTGGATTACCCGTAGGATATTGGTCAACTGAAGCTCTAAGCAAGGTGGCTAATGTTGTGGGTAAACCGGTGTACACTAATAATTACATAGCAAACATGGAGAAAATATCATACGCAAGGGTTTTGTTTGAGGTAGACATCTCCCAACCTTTGTTAGACTGTCTAGACATTAACACACCAATAAGAGTATTCTATCAACCTATGGGATACGGCTGGAGGCCAAGATTTTGCACTGAATGTATGAGATTTGGTCATGTAGAAGACAATTGTTGGAAGCATGAACATAATGAGGAGGAGAAGTTCAAAGAGCCTAAGAGGAGGAGGAAAAGAAGAAACAAAAGGAATTTGCAGAAAATGGAATGGTAAGTAAAAGCAGCTGCTAAAACAACAAATGAGGCTTAGATTGACACTGCCAAACAACCTTCTACAGGAAAGGAAAGGGAGATTACTGCTACAAATCAGATGATATCTAAAGTTTATCAAGATAAGAGACAACCTGAGACAAGTAATCAACCGGATAGAAATGAAAGAAGTAATAACGAGGTTAGAGTAGCCACCACAAACAGGTACTCAACCTTGGAGACTGCAGCTTCCACATCTGAGGAGAATGGGCGTAAGCCCCATGATAATAGCAACATGGAACATTAGAGGCCTTAACAAGCCCTTCAAACAAAAAGAGTTGAAGTTCTTTTTGAATAAGAATAAAGTAGATCTCATTGGATGCATTGAGACTAGAGTTAAAGAACAAAAATCCAAAAAAATAATGAAGAAAATAGTACTTGATTGGGAATCATGTTGTAACTGAATGGGGGATATGGTTACTGTGGAAGAAGCATCTCAAAGTTTAGATTATTAGCACAGCTGAACAGCTAATCCATTGCATAGTAGAGGAGACTACTACTAGTTTCTTCACTCATCTGACTATAGTATATGGGAATAATGACCTTCATCAAAGATGTGCTTTGTGGAATGGACTGAGATTTATCGGGAGCCAGATATAGACTCCTTGGCTCATATATGGAGATTTCAACAATGTGCTATCTACTGAAGACAGGACTGGAGCACATGTAACTCAACAAGAGATACATGAATTCCAACACTATATTGATACCTTGCAGCTGAGTCTACTGAAGGCAATTGGCTGGCATTTCACACGGTGCAACAAGCAACAAGGCACTAGCAGGGTGCACAGTAAAATTGATTGGGCATTTGGGAACTATTACTGGTTGCAGAAATATGGACACATTGAAGCTGACTACATGAATCCTTCAGTATCAGACCATTCACCAATTCTTATTCACTGTGGTGCAAGGATTCAGCTGCACCCTAAACCTTTTAAGCTCTTCTCAAATGTGCTACACCATCCTGAATTTGGGGAAAATGTTAAGGATACATGGCACTTGACAGTGAGGGACGACCCTATACATCAAGTGTGGAGGAAGCTGCAACTTCTAAAGGACAACTTGAAGGAACTAACAACCTATATGGCATTATATAAGCAAAAGCTTGAGTAGCAGAGACAGGAACTAGAAGTAACACAAGCAAATCAAGCACCAACCACAAGATCAACTCCTTATTGAAAAAGAAAGACAAATTTGGCTTGATTTGGAGAAGTGGAGCAGTATAGAAAAACAGGTCCTAAGGTAGAAATCAAGGGCAACCTGGATTACTAGTGGAGATACAAACTCCAAATACTTTCATGCACAATAGAGGATGAGAACTGCTAGGAACACTATTACTTTAGTTTATACTGAGTGTGGTATCAAACTAACAGAACCCAAATTGGTAGAAAAGGAATTCATATCCTTCTTCACTGGGCTTATGGGGGAAAAGCCTCAGAACTACCTTGTCCAAATACAGAGGTAAAAAAAAAGGCAATTGTCTGAACTATCAACAACAATGTCAACTAGTGCAAGAGGTAACAAATGATGAAATTTTGGAAGCCATAAAAGAAATACCCCTGGACAAAGCACCTGGAGTAGATGACTATCCTATTGAATTCTTTCTCAAGCAGTGGGAGGTGGTCAGAGAGGATGTTTATGCAGTTGTATACTACTTCTTCCAAACTGGCAGAATGTTGCATGCTATCAATTTTACTGCAATTACACTGGTGCCTAAGGTTCCTTCACCAAATCAGGTAAAAGACTATAGGCCAATTGCCTGTTGTACCACCTTGTACAAGATTATAGCCAAAATTCTAACTACAAGATTCAGCAAGGTTGTTGGTGATATTGTCATCCAATCCTAATCAATTTTCATCAGAGGCAGATCCATCCTGGACAACATACTGTTCAGCCATAAAATTTTCAAGGGCTATGGAAGAAAAGGTTTATCCCCTAGATGTGTACTAAAAGTGGACCTTAGAAAAGCATATAACACATTGGAATGGAGCTTTATCAAAAGAGTCATGGTCGATCTTGACTTTCCCCACAAATTTGTGCAATGGGTCATGGAATGTATAATTATTGTTTCCTATTCTTTGGTCATCAATGGAGGGTTCACCAAGCCTTTTCCTGGGTAAAGAGGAATCAGACAAGGGGACCCTATGTCCCCCTATCTCTTTGTCATAGCTATGAAGTATTTGCAAAGAGAGATGAATCAACTGATCATAAATGGTGATTTTAATTTCCATCCAAAGTGTAGGAAATTGGGAGTAACTCATATTTGTTTTGCTGATGACTTGCTTATGTTCTGTAGAACAGATAAGGAGTCTGTTAGACTATTGAATAGTGCTTTTCAAGCATTCTCACAAGCTTCAGGTCTACATGTTAATGCTACCAAAAGCTCCATTTACATAGCTTGTGTGATAGAGGACATTAAACAAGACATAGTGCAACTCTTGAGTTACTCATTAGGTGATCTACCTTTCAAATATTTGGGGATTCCATTGTCATCTAAAAAACTCTTAGTGGTCCAATGTCCGCCTCTTATTGAAAAGATTACTGCTAAGATGAAGTGTTGGTCTACCAAACTCCTCTCTTATGCAGGTAGACTTCAGTTGATAAAGTCTGTAATATTTGGAATACAAACTTATTGGGGATAGATTTTTATGATACCAAAGAAGGTAATGAAAGCTATTGAAAGTCTGTGTAGAACCTTCTTATGGATTGAAATGATTAATCTATCAAAGAAAGCACTAGTGTCTTGGGACAAAGTGTGTTTACCTCAAGCAGCTGGAGGATTGAATGTACTGAATCTATGTATATGGAACAAGGATGCAATAATAAAGTAGTTATGGTCAATTGCACAGAAAAAGGACTGTCTTTGGATAAAGTGGGTACACAGCTACTACATCAAGAAACAATCTCTTAACTCATGACCATACCTAAGACAACAACTTGGGTAGTTAGAAAGATTATGGAAACTCAAGATATGGTTATACAACAGGTTATGGTACAAGGTGACTAACTTGCAAAGTTAGGAACAATGCAGAACATGGATGGTTCCTTCTCTATTAAAAAGATGTACCTACACCTGATACCTCGGCACCCAAAAGTCCTCTGGAAAAGCCTTACACTGCAATGAAACATCCATCCACGAGAGAAATCTATCTTATGGTTAACAGTGCAAAATAGGTTGGCAACAGTGGATCGACTGCAGATGATAAGCATACAAGCTCCTATCGCTTGTGTATTTTGTCATGGTGACATTGAAACTCATGCACATATATTCTTTAAATGCCCTGTTATAGGTGCATTGTGGCTGAGATTACTGAACTGGCTTGGGCACATCAGGAACATAGGCGATGCCAAACATGAATTGCAATGGGTATGCAGTATGGCCAAGTGGAAGAGTGGACTGGGAGCTATCACCGGTTGTGTATATGCAATGACAGTCTATGTCATATGGAGGGAGAGGAATCTACTAAGGTTCCAGAAGAGCACCTATGATGAAGATAGAGTTAGTAGAGAAATAGCAGTACATATTCACATTAGAGGACAAAACCTTAGGAAATGACGCAAACCTTTGAGTCTGTTGAGTTCATACCCTTAGTGAGATAGCTCAATATTTCCTTGATTTCCTATTGTTAGTATAGCTAAGCTAGGGATTGTCAAATGTAATTAGGAGTGCAAGAGGCCGGCTCTTTGCTTGGAGTCTGTAAATGATACATTTTTTGGTTAATAAAAAAGCTATTTACCAAAAACAAATAAATAAATAAGGGACATAAACATCAATATCCCACATAAGGTTCAGGAAAACCCCCAAATATTTTCCTAAATCTGTTCTAAATGATCTCAATTTTGAAACAAAGTTTTCAAATACAAACACAAATAATCCTCGACCACCAATTTAGTTAAATAATACCAAATCAAAAAGATCAACTTTGTCTTCTTATTTTCCAAAGTCCAACAATAAAGTTTTGAGATTTTTACAGATTTGTGTTTGAACTAAAAGTTTAATCACAAACTACCAAAATTCAGACGATTTTAATAATAATGGATCATTAACTTCTATTTTTCACTCCTAAATAAGATTTTCGAGCTTTAAAAATTGAAAAATCATAGTATTCAAGTCAAAAGTGGTGGGTACACGCCGTGCAAATTTCTATACCATTTTCCTTCCTCCTTTTTTTATTTTATTTTTAAGAGTGAGTGACTTGTGAAAAACTTTCTTTTCCAATTTTGCTACAATTACATACATTCCTTGACCAACCGCCAAGTTTTCTATTACTGAAATGAAAAGACGACTAAGCATTGGCCACTTGCTTCTCCTATATTACAGCTTATTTGGCAATTTCTTTTTGCTAAAAGTATTTTTTTTTTCTAAAAGTACTTTTGTAAAAACAGAAAAAAGTAGCTTCCTCGAAAAATACTTTTTTAGAAGTATTTTGAATACACTTAAAAGCAGTTTTTTAAAACTTTGTCAAACACTAATTGGTGCTAAGAAATGGTTTTCAAATTAATTAGCCAAAATTATTCATTTCTAGCAAACCCAACTAACCAAAAGTCTTTGCTCTGCTCTAGCAAGAGCACAAAAAAATTCTCTATATTTCAAGAAAACAGATTTTCTTAAACCAAGTTCACATTTTGCGCTTACCCTTTACTCTCTTTTTCTCTATTTCATTGATTCTTGAAATACCCATTTGCATTCCTGGACTTAAAAATTTGTGCGTTTGAGCAGTTGGGGTTTCAAAAAAAATGGCTGTGGGCACAGTAGAAGAACCTGTGGAGATCTTTAAGGCTCGTTCAGATAAGAGGGAGTATAGAAGAATAGTCCTTCAAAACTGTCTTGAAGTCCTCCTCATCAGTGATCCTGAAACAGACAAGGTTTTTGTTGAACTATTTTTATTGAAAATATATGAAAATTTTTGAACTATTTTTATGTTGCTGACGTGTGACCAGCAGTACACGGGTTCAAGCCGTGTAAACAAGCAGAAATGCAGGGTAAGGGTGCGGACAATAGACCCTTGTGGTCCGGTACTTCCCTGGACACCACGCATAGCGTAAGCTTGGTGCACCGGGCTGCCCCTTTTATATGAATTTGTTGAGTTGGATTCTTGTATAAATTTACTTTTTATGTTGTTGGATCAGTGTGCTGCTTCTATGGACGTGCCTGTGGGATATTATAGTGATCCTAAGGGTCTTGAAGGCCTTGCTCATTTTCTTGGTAAGTTAAGTTAGTGCAATAGCTTCTTTCAAATCTTAGTCAAATAAGCTAGTGTATTAGCTCTAGTTCTTTTTTTTTCTTCTTTTCTTTCTTATAACGGTTGAAGGGGAGCCTTGACGTAACGAGTAAAGTTGCTGCCGTGTGACTAGCAGGTCACGGGTTAGAGCCGTCGAAACGGCCTCTTGCAAAAGTGCAAGATAAGGATGCATACAATAAACCCTTGTGGTCCGTGCCTTCCCCGAACCCTGCATCGCGCTGCCCTTTCTGATAATGTTGGCGTCCGGGCCAACTTGTGCACATCCAATGGTGGAGCTAGCGTGGTAGCTTTTGCTTAAATCCTGTATTTGTATTAGGAAATCCATTAAATATGTACAAATTCTAAATTGCGAATCTAGTATAAAACAAGCTATGGGTTCGGTGGCATGTTTAGAACTCATAAACTTCAAATCCTGGCTCTGCCTCTGCGTGCTTCTCGACTATTTTCTGGGTATCTGTTACCTCCCACCAGTACAGGTACCTTCTAAGCTTAGGTAAATGGGAAAAATCACCTAGTATTTTATTGAGTCTTGTTCTTGAAGTAACTTTGGAGAATGATGCTTTTCTTAATCAATTATGAACGAGTTTGTTGAACTAAGAATTTGGGGTGTTAATGGAGCAAACAAAGGTTTTTTTTCCTGTAGCGTGGGTGCTATTCATCTTTTTTTTTTTGGGTATAATATTGGCCTGAGATGAGCTTTTATGGAATAACATGGTCAGTGAGGCTTCATATAACCGACCCAACTTGTTTGGGACTGAGGCGTAGTTATTGTTATAGCTTGGGTGCTATGCAGCAGTATTCCGCAAACCTGAAAGTTGTTTCCTAAAGCGGTGGGAATTTTAACTTCTAATAACGTGCAAAGCTGGTGTATTTTTAATTGCACCCTTTGCACGGTATTCCATTATATTGTTTGCTATTTTAGTATCACATTTTTCCTTGAGGCAAAAGTGTATACTGATTCTTAATGTGCTGCACTCAGAACATATGCTGTTTTATGCAAGTGAGAAGTATCCCGTGGAGAATAGTTACTCAAAATACATCACCCAGGTATCTTTTTTTATTTATTGGCAATTATGATTTACTTTTTCCTGAATTTCTACTCTGGTTAAACAATTTGTTCCTTCTTCCTACTGTTTATTCTTGCAATCTATCTTCTCTTCAAGACTATCGAGAAGTGATAGTTGTCTGTGTCATGATTTTTTTATGTTGGGTACAATTTTGATCGTTTTCATGGGCTCTTTTATTGAGCCTTGATGGTGATACATGGTGGTTGTTTAACTATTTGCATATGCTTCAGTCATTAATTTGCTCCACCCTGAAATTTGAGGGGAAGGTTAGAATGTTAGCATGAAATATTGTCCTGCATTAGACAAAAGTATTATGTGTTTTCTATTAACTATTTATAGGAGTTTATGGCATAAGTCAGTGGGCTAATGTGTTGCTGCAGTCTCTTCTCTTATTTTTCATATAGCAGCTGAGTCCTGATAAGAGAAGAGATTGGAAGAATGCATAGACAAGTGTGTTATGGCTAGGAGTTTAAGAGGAGATTAGACATCAAAAATGTCCTAGCTTAACTTGGACAAAGTGTCAGATTAGAGGAGATTAGATATCAAAACGTCCTAGTTTAAGAGGAGATTAGATATAAAAGATGTCCTAGTTTAAGAGGGGATTAGATATGAAAAATGTCCTAGCTTAATTTGAAGTAGTTAGTTAGAATAGAACAAAGACGGTCTTGAAATGTTGAAATTGCTGAGTGTCTAACTAGATGTCACGAAAACCAAGCATCTCTCTGAGAGCCTATCCAAACCCTGGAGTCTTCCCTTGGATTTTCAACCAAACTTTTCACTATTTGTCTCCAATAGCCACCTTACAAACACCCTTAACGAATAAAGAAAAGCAAAAAAGAATTGTGGTCATTTATCATCTGTCCTGTCTGTCAAAGTGGGTAAGCATATCATCTTTCATGGCTGTCAACTTGGTTAAACTATTTGAGGCCTCAGGGACTTGTCGTCCTAGTAGTTAGCAACTCAGACTTTTTAAGTTAACTGCTCAAGCCGAGCGGTACGGAGCATGAGAATGGTTATCTTTTTCTTAAAATGTCACCTCTTAGTATCAGTAACCTGGTATACTTATGGCAACTTACTAATAGCACTAATGAATGCAGTTTTGCATAAATTCCCTTCAGGTAACTGTCTTATAGAGTTTAATTTCCTCCTCATTTTTATTATTGATTCAGCATGGAGGTTCTACCAATGCTTTTACATCTTCCGAGAACACCAACTTTCACTTTGACATTAATGCAGATTGTTTTGAAGAAGCTTTGGACAGGTATGGATTTAACTCCTCATTATCTTTGAAAGAGTATCTATGAAATGCCTTATGGTGTTTCATTATTTAGATTTGCACAGTTTTTTGTCAAACCGTTGATGTCACCTGATGCTACAACAAGGGAAATAAAAGCTGTTGATTCTGGTTAGGCTTCATGATTTGTGAATGTTGATGTTTTCAGTCCTATAAACATTATCAACTGCTGATTGCTCTACTGTCTTTGTCTTGTGCCCATGGCAACTTGCGGAGTCATCTTCAGAGAACCAAAACAACCTATTATCTGATGGTCACAGAGTGTACCAGGTACTTATATGGACTCGTAAGTCAGTTTTATGCTTCCTTTGGTACTTGTGATGATTCAGTGAAGGAGATAGATGAAGTTCAATTGTGTGATCACATCAGTTAAAAAGATTAAACTACTAGAGAATTTTAGTTATTTACTTAGGTCTTCATGCGCCCTTTTACGTTGGGCATGATTCTATTTTTAGGGCGAAGAAATATTCTGCTAATTGATGGCGGTGAGACTTGAGTGCAGGACGTTGTACCTACTCTGATACCATATTGAATTGTGCAGTCATCATCTAAAAACTTAAGTTATTAGTGAGCGACCTTATATTGATTTACTGTTAGGTGTACAACCAATGTATAGGATTACCTGGTCCATGTTATGCTTGTTTCTCTCTCTTTATCCATGAAAATCTTAGAATAAGTTATATCCTTAAGTTATTATTGAGGGACCTTGTTCCATGTTATGCTTGTTTCTCTCTTATCTTGTGGATCTTGAGCATGTACATTCGTTAAGTACCTGTTTGAGCTGTGTTGTTTAGCTCTTTCGAATTTTTATTCTTTTTCTTTTGGAGGAAAGAAAACCCTTCTTCATTCTTGCATTACTTTCTGTGCAGCTTCAGAAACATCTGACCGCTAAAGATCATCCGTACCACAAATTTGGCACAGGTTTGTGATTTGATGTATAATGTCTTCCATATGATCTGAATACATGGCTTGCAATCTAACTTTGGATAACCTTGAATCCCTGTATAGTTAACTTGCCCAGTTTGTATTGCTGCATTTTTAGCTGATTTGTTCTTTTCAGAACATCAATGCCGTAAAAAGTCTATATTATTGTACTCCTGTATTAAAGAGAAAGAGAAGTTGCTCCTTTGTATGTTGCACATTGTTTCTTTTGATATTTATAAACATTTGACTCTTGCACAGGCAGTTGGGATACTTTGGAGGTGCAGCCAAAGGCAAGAGGCTTGAATACTAGGGAGGAGCTTCTGAAATTTTATGAAGAAAATTATTCAGCCAACTTAATGCATTTAGTTGTTTATGCAAAAGGTAGCCGGTTGATTTCTCTTTTTTTCCCTATAAATTATTCTTGCGGAATATTATCTATACTAATTGTCTCTCTTAAAACATCAGACTGCCTTGATAAAGCTCAAACACTGGTGCAGAGCATATTCCAAGAAGTTCCAAATACCAATAGAAGTTACTCTCCTGTTACTGATCAGCCTTGCAAATCAGAACATCTGCAGGTGCTCAAATAGGTGTTGGGGTCATAAATTTGACACTTAAAGTGTCTGAATTGGAAAATATAAGGGCTATGTTCTACTGGATCTCTTTTCCCCATTTCATGTTGACTGGATTAAAAAAGGTGGTGTTTTTCTGGTACAAAGATTAGCGGCAGACAGGGGAAGGAAAAAAGGTTTTATGATATAGGGCCACTTGAACTTAAGATTGATATTTTTACTTTGCTTATGATTAATCACATGAAACAACCTCTCTATCCTCACAAGGTAGGGGTAAGGTCTGCGTACACACTACCCTCCTCAGATCCCACTGGTCTGGGATAATCCTGGGTATGTTGTTGTTGTTGTTGTTGTGATTAATCACATAGATTTTTGAAATTGTGAGATGTGGAATGGAGTTTTCTATACATGCATTTGCAGAAATGCAGGGTAAGGCTGCGTACAATAGACCCTTGTGGTCCGATCCTTCCCCGGACCCCGCGCATAGCGGAAGCTTAGTGCACCGGGCTGCCCTTTACCTTTAGAGAAGAGAGCTAAACTTCTGGTTGTCTCCTACCACCACTTATCATCTTTCGAGATTCAGCTTAATTTGGCTTTGGTGGACAACACATGAAAGATACTGTGAGCCCTTTTCAAGTTCTAACATCTTTGTGTCCATGTACTTGAGGTGCAATAAGGTGTCACATAAGCTTAGCAATTCACTCAAATTTTTCATAGTATATTCTGTACATGTTGACACAGCAACTCCTGTTGGATTAGCGCACTGCTCCCTTTTTTTCTTCAATTAGAAATCTTACTGATGAGGCATAAAATTATATCAAACTTTTTAGCCGTGTGTTGAAACTTTCATTTTTCTTTTTCATATGGGTTGGGGATGGCAGAAATGAGCTAATAATCAAACATTCTTCTCTCTTCTCTTGCATACTCTTCATTATTGCAAACACATTGTTGTCCTATGCCTATGATTCTTTATTTTTGTTACGCAGATTCTAGTCAGAGCTGTTCCAATAAAACAAGGTCATAGGTTGAGGATTGTGTGGCCAATAATTCCAGGGGTAATTTATTACAAGGAAGGGCCTTCAATCTATTTGAGTCACTTGATTGGACATGAAGGAGAAGGATCCTTGTTTTATATCTTGAAGAAGTTGGGTGAGTTCTCAACATAATTATTAAAAATTCGGATCCTATCCCACCAGCCACTCGTTATGTGGCACTTATGGAACCCTTGAGTTCAGTTGCAAAGATATGCAAAAATAGTTAAGACATATCAGTACGCCATTTACTAGCAAATCATGTAAGGAGACAACAGCCCATTCCCTTAATTATTGTGGACAATCTAATATTCTCCCCCACACACCGAGGAGCGGACATCTAGAGTGTCGATAATAACATTGGGGCTCAACACTAAGTATACTTAGAATAGGGATAAGTCTAGATTTCATACTATGATAAGAAAATGAACCTTGGAAGTAACTCAGTCTAAGGTCAGCTTATAAGGTGAGGAGTGCCTAATATTATACAAGGAGACAACAACTCATTCCCTATACCAATGTGGCATAATCTAACACCCCCTCCGGCACGCCCAGGGCCGGAACATAACATGGGTCCAACATTGGGTAAACCAAGAATTGGGATGGGTCTGACTCTGATATTGTGTTAAGAAAATGGATCTAGGCCTAGCTCAATCTCAAAAGCTGGCCCATGAGGTGAGGATTTCCCAAGACCACATAAGGAGACAACAACTCATTCCATCAACCAATGTGGGACAATCTAACACGGACTAATATTTATTTTTCAACTGCTAGAGAAATCTGCTGCTGAGGAAACGGGGTCAAGGTGATAGACTACCATGGTACATAGATTACCCGGAAGAAAGAAGCATAGATTTGTTTAAATTTCTTACATTTATTTATGGATGGAAAAGCAACAATGATGAAGATATATCTGAATTAGTTATTTAGGCCAATGATTTTATCTCACTTGCTTTTGCATTACATGTTTTCTGGGGTCTGTACATATATCAAGCATTACTTACTGTTTGCGTAGACTGTTTCTAAGAAATTATTGCTATTTATCTCTGCAAATCCTTGTAGGTTGGGCAACAAGCTTATCGGCTGGAGAGTCAAGTGGCGGTCATCACTTCTCATTTTTTGAAGTTTATATTCATCTGACTGATGCTGGCCATGGTTAGTCTCTCATCCCCCCCCCCCCCAATTTATGGACAGGGAATTAGAAGGTAATGTGTTGTTCTTGGCCCTCCATTTTCTCTAATTTCTCGTTTGTTTCTCGAATTCATCTTCTCTTGGGAAGTTTACTACACTGACCTTCGTGTCTCAATAATCTTTCAGATCATTTTGAGGATGTTGTGGCACTACTTTTCAAATATATTGACCTTCTACGACAAGCTGGTGCCTGTAAATGGATATTTGATGAGGTTGTTGCACTTCATTTTGTATCAAACACCAAAGTGATTATTGTTGTTTAGAGGAGCTTAATATACCTTTAAGGCTAGAGGAAGATTTATTGATAGATATATAAAACATACGGAGCAAACTGAATTTCCTCAGTGATACTTTTATGGATAATTTGCCATAAAAGACAAATTATTTAGTATTGAAATGAAATGGTTCCGACTAAAGTGGAGGGCATTCAAAGGATTCATATAGTTGTCCCCAGCTAGTTTGAAATTGAGATATAGTTCAGTGATTGGGTGGAAATTTTTCATTTTTTCGTAAAAGTAGTGCTCGCCATTTTATTTAAAGCTTTAAATTTTTGTTTGATGAATTGCCTTCAGTAAAGACATGTACGGCTGTTCGTTCTTTTGTCAAGTTTCTAGCTCACATATACTCTAAACATGCAGCTTTCTGCTATGTCTGAGACTGATTTCCATTATCAAGACAAGAATTCTGCCATCGACTATGTGGTAGATGTTGCATCGAATATGCAGGTACATTGAGAAAGATATTTCCGCATCTGGGTTCATTTATATGGATGCTTTTGAAGTGCTCGTTGATTCTTTTTATATTGTTTATTTTTATTCATGAAAATGATATTTTATTGACAGAAATGGTCCCATAATACTAGAAGTATACACCACACTAGCTCTAACAGTGGAGATTATTTTACAAAGTCCCATCATATCATCTATACTAGTAAGGACGTTGTGTACGCTCCAAAGTTTTCTTTTTCACTTTTTTCTTCTTCTTCTAAATAGTAGTGTCTTTTGCAATTGGCTAATGATTGTATCCTCGCCTTTGAAACTTTCAAGCTCCTTTCTCCCAAGCAGAGCACCTCTTCCACGATGTTACTGAATCAAGTTAATGAGAAGTTCCTTTTTATTTATTTTTTAAATTTTTACATGGTATCTGAGCTTCTGCAACCTTGGTAGTGGCTCAAATAGTTTTTGCTACTGGCTGGCGATGTTGGCCAGTGTGTGTCACTCGCCCGATAAATCTTTTCTTCTTTTCTTCTTCCTTTCGGTGTCCTGTGCTGCTCGTCTCTTCGGTAGCCAGTGCTGCTATCTCTGGGAAAACGTCCAGGTATCACTTCTCTCCCCTGCAACTATTCATGATCGCTCCCTCTAGCAACCGTTCAGTCACCATTCCTCTCTCTAGGATTGTTCAAGCACGGTTCATCTCTCCGGTGACTGCTGCTGCTCCTTTTATGAGACTGACTCCCTCATCCAAACTTTGAATTTCTTGTCATTGTTCTGCCAATTCGAGTTACGCTCTAAGGTCTTGGTGTTTTGCAACATCATACTTCACAACCAACGACTTTCTGAAGCAGGGGCGAATGCACCCTAGTCCAAGCGGTGTCATCCGACACCGCTTCGCCGGAAAACTTTAGTTATTACACATATAAACATTGTGCAAAAGGTATACATATAAATCATATGACACTGCTGAAGAAAAGATAGTGCCTGGTCTGATGGTCAAGCGCCTCACTTGCAACGTCGAGGTCTGCGGTTCGAATACTTCGTATGCGTTTCTTTTGCTTTTTTTTTTCTTTTTCTTTTAAGCCTCTTTTGTTTGAAAAATAGAACGGTGTCCTCTTCCGTGACATCATAACTGACAATGAAATACTATTTAACTTCTAAAAAGTAATTACTTTAGAATAAGATAAATGAATTTTAAACCGTAACTACGAAAAAGTTCTCATCTCTAAGTGACGGGGTTTGATGGTGTTGCTCTTCTCTACTTCTTATCTCCCAGATTTGTTGTAGTAATTTGTTCACCACTTTAAATTTCGACACCGCTTACAAAAAGTCCTGTGTACGCCCCTGTTCTGAAGGAAATAATTCCATCACCTATTTTCTTTTTGGTGATTGTGCAATATTCCGTCGAGATGTTCGCATCAACTTTTTATATTTTAGAAATAAGCTAACTCAAGTTGATTTTCCCACTTTGAGTTTGAGGGGTCTATTAGAATACGTGCATATATAGAGTGTACTTGAATCTTATTGTATATTCTATATGATACCTTGGGATGTTACATGTTTAATTATAAAATATTTCTTTATCTTATTAGCAGAGGTACTGATTACCTAGCATATCGTACTCGTCACAAGACTCCTAAGAAGCACCTCCCATACATTGTTTCTGAATCAAGTCAATGAGAATTCTTTTCCTATTTCACAAGTCCAAAGTTCAGCATCATGTTCCTAATATTGTGGATACTCAATGGCACATAATGAAATGATAGACATGCTCCCATTGCTGTACATAGAAGATACCAAGTGATATCATATAAACTTAACTTTCCTGGAGCTTTAGAAACTCAAAAGGCAGACTAAAGAATTGTTTTCTTCCCCTCTTCAATATTTCCCTTATCGCCCCCTTCTACCTTAATTTTATGTGCTTTGAGAATTATCTCCACCCTCTCATGATTTGTTTCCATAAAGCAGTTTCATATGAAGTTAATATGGCATTAAACCTTGAGGTCCTTAACTCCCAATTCCTCCATCTTCATATAGAAAGTGACCTGCTCTAATTATAACAATGTGGATAAATCTCTTCCTTTCCTTCTCACAGAAAATTCAGGAATTTGCAGCCTAGGGAAAAGGGGTCGGATAAATAACATAGTAAGAAAAGTCATATGAAATAAAAAAGGGAGATTTCTCATCCATTGCTGTTGCCGGCTTAGTCAAAAAGTCATGAGGTAGGTTGATAAATTAGAGAGCACTCTTTATTAGGATTATCTTTCCTTCTTCTAGTTTCCTAGTGAACCTTATCTCCAACATCTACAGAAAAGGGTTTCATTGTTTCATCTCCATGAGCGGCCCCTAGTGGTAGTCTCAAGTACGTAGCCTGAAGATCACTGACTTTTCATGTTAACACCCTTGCCATGTCCTCCACTTCCTGAATTTCTTCCATAGGAAAGATAACACACTTTCAAACGTTAATTGTCATCCCAGAGATTGCCTGAAACCATAACTACAAAACCCCTCTGATTGGGAAGTTGGTTCTTGTCTCATCACAACAGGTTTCAGGCTTAAGACATTTGTCTTCACGAATTCTATCGGTCTTTCTCTTATTTCTCATAGTGTAGGTAGTTGAGATAATTTGATACATGATTGCGGTCAGGTATCCACATTATAAATACATTTTATACACAAGTATACCATACTAATAATGAATTTTTTTTGACTTATCAAAAGAATAACAATTGCTTACATTTGAGTGATTTTTTCCCCAGTTTTACCCCCCAATAGACTGGCTGGTTGGGTCATCTTTACCTTCAAGGTTCAGTCCAGACATTATTGAAGCAGTCCTAAATGAGCTCACACCACAAAATGTCAGGTGAATTAACCTCCCTGTAGACAATTATATCTTTTTAACTTTTGTTTTTGCATATGGGATACTCGCATTACTTAGCTTATGATGATAAATAATCTAAGGCATGATGATGTTAAAGTCTAATATGTACAATATACTTTTTGACTATGTCCATCGTTTTAATCAAGTTTTTGACTTTGTCCATTGGATGACCTTGGAAGTCCAATGACTAATCCTGCTAGCCGTGGAATCAATTTTAACTGTGGTTCTTAGAAGTCAGGTTCTCATGACCTCTTTTGTAGATAATAGTTTTGCGTATAGTTCATGGACTTGGTTTGGCTGGAATCATGGCTTTGACATGACAAGAAGCCAGTACAGTTAGTAATTCATATTGGATAGGGTCATAGTTGATTTGGGTGTTTCCTATGTTGCTCGGCGTCTTTAAAAATGCCGCCGGGTGTTGGATCCTCCAAAAGTAGTGCATTTTTTGGATTATTTGACAGGCGTGTGGCCACATTTTTGGAGAGTCCGAGCAACATAGGGTATTTCTCCTTCAGGGAGCATAGAGAAAATGAAGAGACAGAAAAGATGACTGTTAAGGACAAGCAAGAAAGCCTGGTGATGCAGTTGTTTTTCCTCCTTTCTGTAGAACGAGGCACGATGGAAAATGTTGATTGGGTGAAGAGAAAAGAGACTGTCCTATTCTTACTGCTGTTGGGCTGACATGAAATGTCTGCTGTTTTCTAGTTCATAAGCTAAGCATCCCAGCAAGAGAAGAACCAAGTTACGCTCATTTAACACCCAAAAAAAAAAAGAACACTTAATATGCCATTAAATATACAATTATTGGACTTTATATTTATGAACCACTCATCTTAATGAAAATTGAGATCTTTTTGGGCTACCGATCTTTTACATCATTACATATCATAAGACCATGGTGAAACATTTCCTAGTCATACCCTTATGCATATTTCCTCTGAATCCTTTGGTGGTTATCTGCATAATAGGGATAAATAAAAATACAGAGATTGTGTGTTAGAACTTCCAGCTTAGTAAGATAGTGTGTTCAGCATGTATCATTTGCAGAAATAGTATGTCACTGAACTATGATGGTGTGATTTATCATTTCTGTGACTAAATCTTTGTGGATGAGCACCTCTTACAAGAAAGTTTTTCCAACAGAATCTTTTGGGTTTCAACAAAATTTGACGGTCATACAGATTCAATGGAGCCTTGGTATGGAACTGCATATTCAGTAGAGAAAATAACAAGCTCCATGATTGAGGTACATTCTGGGTATCTGTAAATACTGTTGCTTTTGATTTGATGAAGATTGGTATTGTAGTATTGCTCTAGCCAACATTGACTAGAATGGTGACACTGCTCTGATTGGTACAGCAATGGATGGAGAAGGCTCCTGATGGAAATTTGCATCTACCTGTACCTAATATGTTTGTTCCTACCGATTTGTCCATTAAAACTGTCTTGAACAAGGTATTACTAACAACGAAGCCTCATTTCACACGCTTTCACCGTACTAAATTCCTTAAATGTTTTGCCCTTCGGTACAGATGAGTTTTCCAGTGCTGTTAAGGAAATCCCCTTATTCAAGGTTATGGTACAAGCCGGATACATTATTCTCCATGCCAAAGGGATACATTATAATAGATTTCAGCTGTCCCCAATCTAGAAGTTCTCCTGAATCAATTGTTCTTACCTCCATTTTCATACGGCTGCTGATGGACTATCTAAATGAATATGGCAAGTATCAAAGACTAAGATATCATGTTTCTATATACATATACCTTTGTGCAAATATGCATGGACATTTTGACAGTTGAAATATTGATCATTTAAATTGCTGGATAATTCTGTCCCTAGTTATATTCTTTACTTTTAACTATTAGTTCATCTGATGGTGCACGTTTGGTGTCTGCTTAACTCTGCTGTAATCTACCTTGCATCTTTTCAGCCTACTATGCCGAGATTGCCGGTCTCGGTTATTGGATAAGTAGTCACTATAATGGTTTCCAGGTATTTATCTTGTATGCGCATTATCATCATGAATGGAATTCTCCAAACATTAAATACAATTTACCAAAAATTAACCTACACAGCTCCCCCCCCCCCCTCCCCAACTTATGTGTTTTCAAATTTAAAGAAAAACTAAATTTTTTGGTTGGATTATTATAAGGTTTTTTATTCTTGTTTGCACTTTGGGAAAGCATCATGCTCGTTCGGCTTCTTGAATTATTGTCATTTTTTCCTATTCCATGTGTGCAATCACTTTTAGGACATTGTAATAATTGTACGCTCCCACTTTGATTTGCTTCCCTTTCAGGTGACTGTGACTGGATATAATCATAAAATGAGGGTCTTAGTGGAAAAAGTTATTGATAAGATTACCAATTTCAAAGTTGAACCTGACAGATTCTTTGTTATCAAGGTAAGGGGTCTATTTTCATCCCTTACGGAATTCTTTCAAGTCTTTTTATTGTTCAACCTGATTCAAATTCTGAAGACTAGATCGTTTTATGGTAATCCTTGCATCTAATTTTATCTGAATTAAATTGCTCCTGCAGGGAGTTAGCTAGTGTGTTATGTTATGTGATCTAGGCCTGCTAAAAATAGTGTGGCACATTTTTATTGATTATTGGGATCTAGGCCTGCTTAAAATGGTGTAAGAAATTTTCTCATTTCATTTGAGGGACTTGAACTCTGTTAGGAACTTTCATGTTCATGTTATCCGGTTGGGCATATTTTCTTTGTTTTCTTCACTCGTTATGAGCATTCAGCTTGTATACTCAACACCTACATCAAAGAGTGCGTTTTTGGCTGGCTTGGTGCATTTATGCCTCAGACAATACTGAGTGCATCTTTGGCTGGTTTGCCAGAAACTATTTTCTGTTTAATCAGTTGTATCTTTGAATATTAAAGAAATACACCTAGCTGGAGCTATATTTAGCTTTAGTTCTGATGTGTGACTGCAGCACGAATGATTGAGTCTCTATGTTCTTCAGTCAGTGTTGCTTCCAATGTTTTAGCATCTTGTCAGGACAAAAGACTTCCATGATTTTACTAACTGTCCTCTTCTTGATAAATTCAATGTGGTCTAAAACTTGTGACTACTATATTTTTCAGTCTCTTTGCAGCTATATTTACTTCTACAGTTAGGTATTCATAAACACTAAAAACTAAATGAGATGGCTTGAAAACTTCTTGTGTTTTGTGCTGAGTTCAATTTTTGGTTAAAAAGCATATGGCGCTGAAGCTTTTATATTTTTAATTGTTCCAGATGCTTAGCTTGACGTGGTTTTGTTAATAATGTAGTAACAATTGAACAATCATTGTGATTGCAGTTTGCTGACATTTTGAATCCAAAGCTGTAGACTGATAGTTCCTTCTCTTGGACTGTTTTTATCTTGTGACAGGAATTGTTCATAAAGCAATATCAAAATTTCAAGTTTCAACAGCCATACGAGCAAGCGTTGTACTACTGTTCATTAATACTTCGGGAACACGCATGGTCATGGAAAGATGAACTTGAAGTCCTTCCTAATCTTGAAGTTGATGACCTTGTTAAGTTTTATCCTCTGCTGCTATCAAGGACGTTTCTGGAGTGCTACATAGCAGGTTAGTTTTTCTTTCCTACTAGATTTTTCTAGGATATTTTCCAGTTGTTTAGCATATTCACCCTTTTAATCATCCCTTTTCAGGAAACATCGACTCAAAGGAAGCAGTCTCAATGATCCAGCACATTGAAGATGCCTTTTACAAGGGTGCCCAGCCTCTATCTCGGGCCCTATTTGCGTCTGAGCATCCGTCAAGTAGAATTATAAAGCTTGAAGAGAGCAAGAATTACTTCTACGCTACAGAGGGCCTAAATACGTCTGACGAAAATTCTGCTCTTGTCCATTACATTCAGGTACACGTGAAGTTACAACTTTTGTTTCTCTTCTCCGTTTGTTCCTTTTTCTAATGATATTTTTGTAGCAGTTACATCATATATATGATTGGATGCCTCACGAGCAAACTCGTATTTCTGTGCAAAACTTTGCACTTCTTGTTTACCCCTTATATGGGTTGTTCCTTTTGTTTAGCAATAAACTCCTGTTGCAATAAGTATTGTTAGAACAGTTAAATAGAAATAGCAAGAATTAACTGATCAAAACTAGTCGAAGTTTGTTTTAGGAATTTAATACCTAAAATGTTCAAAATCATCAAACCAGTTAATCTGGACCATTCTATTGACTTGTGGCTAGACAAATAATTTGTATGTACTTAAGAAGAAGCTGTCAGAAAAGCTTATAATGAACAAAGTGCGAAACTTTCCAACTGAACAACCTTAATCTGCTGGATATCTTATCTTTTTAATTGGATTTTTATGAGTTTCACCATCTTTTTTCTTCCTGCTAATATGGTTTATCTTATTCTATGTTTTGAAGACGCATCCAGATGAATACATCAAAAATGTAAAACGGCAACTATTTGTTCTCATAGCTAAGCAACCAGCTTTCGACCAGCTTAGATCTGTTGAGCAGCTTGGTTATATTACATCACTTTCGCGGACGTATGCCAACACTTCTCTTTTAAATTCTCTATGAATGTATTTGCTCTTGGGAAATAGGCAGTATGTCTATTTAATTTTCTTCACTGCTGAAAGCAAGGTAATGTTGTTAAAACTGTAGGAGTGATGCTGGTGTTTGCGGAATGCAGCTTATAGTTCAATCGTCAGTCAAGGTAAATACATCATATCATCTCTATGTAAGCCAACAAATGAAAGATATAAAAATCCTTATGCTTTCAATATGAGACATTAATGATGAACCAGGATCCAAGATATATCGAGTTGCGATTCCAGGCATTTCTCAAGATGTTGGAAAGTCAGCTTCATGACATGCCAGATGATGAGTTTAAGGTCAAATATTGAATCTCCTTTAAGATTTGCTTCTTGAATTGGTATCATTGTCAAGGTTTGAATCCCAGGGAAGGCCAAAAAAAAAGGCCTAGGTCGGCAGAGTTACCGGATACCTGTACTTGTGAGATAATGCCGGTACCGCAGTGAAATAGTCTGGTTGCCCACAAGCTGGGCTGGACTTCACCGTTACTAAAAGATTGTCAACAACACAATGGCATCATTGTGACAACTCTCAGAAAAGTAATATTTTGAGAAATAGCTACAGGGAAATGACTTAAGATAAGCATCATGTAGTACTTAGAAAATGATTAGTCAGTGTGGCTGCATACATAAGTTTCTTTATTATATTTCTTCTATACATTTATATTTCTTCTATTAGTATCTTTGGAATAAACCCATTAGTAACAAAGCAATAAAGTCAAGATCAATTGATCACTTGTCTGCAATCTTAAATATCATAGTTGTCTCGCCCACTGAGATTTTGGTCTTTTATATGATGCAGAGAAAAGTCAATGCTCTTATTGATATTAAGCTCGAGAAGTTTAAAAACTTATCAGAGGAAACCAATTTTTTCTGGTGGGAAATTTCTGGTGGCACACTCAGATTTGATAGAATTGAAAATGAGGTATGAGCTTTCTTTTGCCATATCAAGCCAGTTTAATTTCTTTGAATTGAATTGATAGCTAAAAGAAGATTATCCTATGCACTCTCTCCATTCCAATTTAAATTTATGTCACACTATTTCATTATTTGTCCATTTCAAAAAGAATGATACACTTCTATATTTGGAAACAATTTAACTTTAAACTTTCCATGATTTTATCATTAATGAGAAGCTTTTATAGCCTGTTATGGTATGCTTAAGACTACAAGTTTCAAAAGTTTTATAGCCACACAATGTTATGCAATATTTGCGACCACAAGTTTCAAAGTTTTCTTTTTTTAAATTCCGTGCCGAGTCAAACCAACAACAACAACAAACCCAGTGTAATACCACAAGTGTAGTGTGTACCCAGACCTTACCCTACCTTGAAGGTAGAGAGGCTGTTTCCGATAGACCATCGACTCACGAGAGACGAAAAGAAAAGCAGTAGCATCAAGCATTAACAACAACAAGATAGTATGAAAATGAAGCGAAAAGAACAGCAAGTAATAATAGAAATCTAACAATAATGGAATACATGACTAACACTAATACTTTCGACTACCTGCTAGCCTTCTATCTTGATTCTCGACATCCACACCTTCCTATCAAAGGTCATGTCTTCGGTAAGCCGAAGCAACGCCATATCCTACCTAATCACCTCTCCCCAATACTTCTTTGGCCTACCTCTACCTCTTCTCAGCCCCACCAGGGCCAACCTCTCACACCTCCTTACCGGGGCATTTGCCAAAAATTAGGATACATTCTGGGAAAATCAAACTTCCATCGAAGAGAAGCAAATGAAAGGCTTTCACAAAAATTCTCGTAGAATTGAGCATGAAGTTTTCATTCTGTACATGCCAAATCATGAATTAGTAACTACATCCAATTTCCAAATTCCATGGTATTTACATGAGGTTCCATTTGGGTTTCTCCTCTTCACATGCCCAAACCATCCAAGCCTTGCTTTCTACATCTTGTCCTCCACCGGGGACACTCCCTATTCCATGGTATTTACATGAGGTTCCATTTGTGTTTCTCCTCTTCACGTGCCCAAACCATCTAAGCCTTGCTTTCTACATCTTGTCCTCCACCGGGGACACTCCCGCTTTGGCCCGAATATCTTCATTCCTATTCTTATCCATCCTGGTATGCCCACTTCGTACCGAGTCAAACCATGTCATATAAATTAGAACGAGGGAGTATTTCCTTGTTTTCCCTTTTCGGCCGGGGTGGGGGGCTGGGAGTTGGGGGGTCGGTGTTGGGCACCTTTTAAGTCAAACTAGAACGAAATAGCTTACAAAGATGCTGGATTCTTAGAGGGAATGTTATTATTGATTTTGAATACTGAATGTCCGCATAGATTATTCTTTTGTCCCCTCTTACTAATTTCTGGGAGTTCAAAAGGTGGGTAATTGTCTCGACGTTCTTCTTTCTGAAACAAGAATTTTAAGTTTGACATCTGTTGTATCATATATAACTAGATCTTGCTATTTAACATTCATGAAATAGGTTGCAGCACTGAAGCTGATAACCAAAACAGACCTGGTCGATTTCTTTAACGAATATGTGAACGTTGGCGCTCCTAAAAGAAAGTCATTAAGCTTACAAGTCTTTGGAAGCTCACATTCTTCTGAATTCAAGGCGGAGAAAGTTGATCCTGTTGAACCTAACGTCGTCCAGATTGAAGATATTTTCTCTTTCAGGAGATCTCGCCCTCTCTACCCTTCATTTAGGGGAGACATTAGCCGTTTGAAAGCTCATGATGCTGAGCACCAGTGAGACTAACAGTACAGGAAAATACAAGCCAAGAAATGGAGGTTTACAGTTAAATGGTTACTTAACACTATTCTGAAGCGACTTTTTTCACAATATACATAGTTACATACTGTTAGTGATTGTACAGTAGAAACATAAACTGTTAAGGAAGTGAAACTAGCAGTTGCTGCCTTCTTATTTGTGGTTCTAAAAAGAATATTTAGCTTGGTATATTCCTGCTTCCTTCTTTCTTGTGCTATTTCTTCTCCTTTTTTTCCACTCGGTGTCGGTATGCACATTGGGATCTGACTAGTTCGAATTCGTGCGGGGAAGTCCCGCTTTGATGGTTAAAGAATGGAAGGATACTTATCAACCCACCACAATCTTTGTTTTTTTTATTTATGGGAGATGTATGGCAATGGAATCCTAAAGATAAAAAAACACACAAGGCACCATTCCTACCTCAATTTCTCCTAGCTTTAGCTCGATCTCTTGCTTTTATAAAATGATAAGTAAATACATCAATATATGATGGTCTCTCATAAACACTAAAAGGAGAAAAAGAACTGAGTATTTTGATGAGTAATTAGAGTAAAATGTATTTGGTATGACAGGAAGTTATTTAGGAAAAAAATTGGTAACTGTTTTTTGGTAATTGGTTGGTGAGTGATCCAGAATTTTTGATAAGGTCAATAATAATGATAATAATAATAATAATAATAATAATAATAATATCAGAAAGCGTTTGGATGATATTTTTAAATATTAAAGATGAATAATAATATTCAAATGTTAGTCAGAGGATTTAATCTATCTATGCGTCTATCTATATAAAGCTAGGGATTAAAAAAAGGTGATGTGGCACCTCTTATAGCTCAAGAAAGTCCTCTATCTTTTTTCTCATTTTTTTGGCTTTTATCCATTATTTGGTGACTAAAAAATCTGTAGAATATTAAACATATCATATTTATGACCAGAGGCGGATCTAAAATTTTAGTTCTATAGGTTCAGCGTTTAAAGTTATGGGTTCGTTATCTACTATTTATACAATTTTAATAACTTTTTACACATAAATGTATGTTCCGCGTCGAAAGTACTGGGTTCAGTTGAACCCAGTAGTTCTATGCTGCATCCGCCCCTGTTTATGGCATCCTTAATATTGTTATTTATGGAAGGTTTAAATTATGACTATAGAAACTAAAACGAATGACTAAATCAATTCTATAATCAATTTGAAAACTAAAACGCTTCATCACTTAATAAGAGAATTGAACAGCTGGTTCTTCCTCATTAAACATAAAATAATAGTGCACCATTATATATAGAGATTCATATTTAGCTTGGTTTTGTATCTGTTAGTGAATTTCATGGCTTTCTATTTTCAGCTCCATTATTATTATTAGATATACGTGTTTTTGCTCCTTTAGAAATATTGATGCTACGTTATTTTCTGTTTTTCATAGCTGCAAGAAATCAATAGATTTGTATTACCGTTGTTTTCTTCGTATATATTATCCTCCCCAGACCCCACTTGTGGAATTATACAAGGTCGTTGTTGTTGTTGTTGTTGTTGTTGTTGTTGTTGTTGTTGTTGTTGTTGTTTTCTTCCAGTAACTCATAAATGTCATTTGAAATGCCTGAGGTTTTGTGCAAGTCCAATTATTAGAAACCTTTTATTATCTTTCTGTTCGCTCCATTAGAGATAATGATAATCTTCTATTTTTTTAGATGCAAGACATCAACATAGGACATTATTTTTGGAACAAAACCACCCATAAGGGATGAAATTCTTGAGTAAGTTGCAATAGAATTGACAAATTTAATTCATGCACTTATAACTTATGCCGTTAAATAATCTCAATATCCATGCATTTTGTCGGTGTGCATTTGTTGTCACATTTTTTTTTTTTTTTTTTTTGTGTTTAAAGATTGGACAATACAATCCTCTATTCAAATATTCATCAAGAAAACACCATGGTATTTGGAAATAGAATGGTTCACGGATAATTTATAATAGCTCGATGATTGTAAGATTAATTGTAATAGGGTCAAGAGTGGTGTATTTTTGGGGGGATCAACCTCATATTTTGCAACTTAATTATGGTTATAATTACTGGGATATGGTATTATTAATATTATCTTCTAAACTTAAGTCAATTTACCTTTTACTTTTCTTTTTCATCTGAAAATTTTCTCTTTTCATTTCGACAACAGAGAACTACTTCAATTTATTCTATTGGGAATATGGTGGCACCCAGCTTTATTTTTAAATAAAGTAAGAATGTAAAAACCTACTACTAAATCTGTCTCTCTTTTTTATTGCATTTTCATATATCCATAATAGAATATTAACTTATTTTCTTATGTATTTTAAAATAGCTAAATACGACTGCGTATAATAATAAATATTATTACTTTTAACAACATTTAAACATGAAATGAAGGAGAGACGGGGTACGTACCCAGAAGTCCAAAACCTTTCATACAGTTACTACTCCGATATCATATTAATGAACGATTTAATGTGTTAGAAATTAAACTCGTAAATCTTCAATTTGGTAGGTAGATCATCCCCTAATTCTAAGTATATTGGGAGAAAATCATATTTAAACACTTGCTTGAAATTCTTAAATAACCAAATCAGCAAGTTGATTAAAATTCTAGAAGTATACATTAGTATATACATTTGTATGGTAGGACCTATTAAAGATGTGTATAAGCGATACTTTCACCGTCGATTAACGAGGTAAACCACTTCAGCAATATTGTCAAGCCAATGCTCGAAATTTACACTTTAATTAAGTGAGGTAAGTAACATCCTCAGTCAAATTGATCACCTCGATGAAGTAAAATATTATTTTTTGTTACTACCTAAATTCATAGAATTAAATTTGTCTGCATAAAAATTAAAATATTATCTCAATAAATTCATAAAATTTGGTAAGTTAACTTGTCATAACCCGAATTTTTCACCATCGGGATCGTGATGGCGCCTAACATTGTACCCGTTAGGCAAGCCAATGTTACTGATTATTTTACCTTTTTCCCTTATCTTTTAACAATTTACTAGTTAATATAAGAAAATCAGCGGAAACAAAATGCGGAAGAACATAATTTAACATATTAACTTAATACAAATACGAAACCATAATAAAACTCCACCCTGAACTGGTGTCACAATCTCACGGACGGTCTACGAATACTATAAACAATGGTCTAAACAAGGAAATGTACATATGTTCAAAAGTAGATAAACAGAAAAGAAATATGATAGAAGGGGACGCCAAGGCCTGTGGACGCCTGCAGGACTATCTCGGGTCTTCACTGGACTGAAAGCAGCAACCTCAAACTACGTCCGTATGGTCCAGTACCGGGATCTGCACAAAAAATGCAGAATGCAGTATCAGTACAACCGACCCCATGTACTGGTAAGTGCCGAGCCTAACCTCGGCGAAGTGACGAGGCTAGAACACGACAAACATCATAAACCTGTATAGTTAATCAGAATAATAACAGGGTAACAAGTAATAAAAACTAAGCAGAAATGTACGGGAAGAGGCAACATGCTATGGGGTTTCAACATAAAGAATTACAGCAGTAAAGAAATTTAAACAGTTAAAACACTTGAACCGATAATAGCAAATGAACACAGCAAACAGAAAATGCACGGCATCACCTTTCGTGCTTTTACTTTCAATCCTCACCATGGAATCAGTAATAGAAATGTGCACGACATCACCCTTCGTGCTTTATCACTCTTCCTCACCATATGAATAGTATAAATGTGCACGACATCACCTTTCGTGATTTATCTCTCTTCCTCGCCGTACGTATCAATATAAATGTAAATGTGCACGGCGTCACCCTTCGTGCTTTATCACTCTTTCCTCACCATATGCATAAGTATGAATGTGCACGGCATCACCCTTCGTGTTTTATCACTCTTTCCTCACCCAAACAGGAAACAATAACATCTCGGCAAGAGAATCAACAATAGAAACAATAACATCCCGACAAGGAAATTAGCTATAACCAATCTCGTGTCAACAATTAACTTCACAAAAATAAATCTCAACTTGAGCCAATACTCAACAATGGTCAATTACTAAGAAATTATCATAAGTCTTGTTCAACATGGATAATCATCAATTTAAGCAGAGACAGTACATAATAAGAGCCACAACAGTCACAGTATAAGACTTACGGGCATGCTCGACACCAACGTATAGATACTCGTCACCATGCCTATACGTCGTACTCAATACTAACACGTAGCAAATAAGACAACAACACCTATTCCCTCAAGCTACGGTTAGGCCAAACACTTACCTCGAATTCCACGGCCAAACTCAAGCCTCAAATACCGTTTTCCTTTTAGATTTCGCCTCCAATTCACTTGTGTCTAGCTATAATTAACTTAACAACATCAACAAATGCTAAAGAATTCAACTCCAATGCTTAATTATAGGCTTTCTATCATTTTTCCCAAAAAGTCAAAAATTGACCCCGGACCCGCTTGGTCAAAACCCGAAGTTCGGACAAAAACCCAATTAACCCATTCACCCCCGAGCCCGAATATGCAATTGGTTTGGGAATCCGACCTCAATTTGTGGTTTAAATTCCCGAATTTTACCCAAAACACCCAATTTCCCATGAAAATTCCTAGATTTTGTGGTGAAATTTTGTTAAAGATGAAGTAGATTGAAAAAAATGAGTTAGAAATTGTTTACCTATGATTTGGGGAAGAACTTTTCTTTGGAAAATCGCTTATGAGAGCTTAGGGTTTGAAAATTTGAAAGAATGAGTTGAAATCCCGTCTAAAGCTCTTTTTGAACAGTCGCATTTATCGCATTTGCGATCAGGGGTTCGTAATTGCGAACCCCGCAAATGCGAACATTATATCGCAATTGCGAAGAATGCTCAGGCTTGCGATTATCGCAAATACGATAATGAACTTCGCAATTGCGAAGGTCCCCTGCCCAACTTTTTTATCGCAAATGCGATGCTCGCATTTGCGTGCCAGGCTTCGCAACCTGAAACACACTAGAAGTTTTTCTTAAGTTCAAAACACTATGTGGCCTATCCAAAACTCACCCGAGCCCTCGGGACTCCAAACCAAACATGCACACAAGTCTAAAAAATCATATGGACTTGCTCGTGCGATCAAATCGCCAAAATAACATCTTAAACAATGAATTTATTATCAAAATCAATGAAATTCTCAAGAACACCTAAAGTTACTATTTTCACAACCGAGGGTCCGAATCACGTCATATGAATTCCGTTTCTTATCAAATTTTACAAACACAACTTAAATACCATATTAAACCTGTCCCGGGCTCCGGAACCAAAATACGGACCTGGTACCATCAGATTCAAACATTATTCAATTTCTAAACTTCTTATTTTTTCAATTAAACAATTTTCTTCAAAAATTCATTTCTCGGGCTAAGGACCTCAGAATTCAATTCCGGGCATATGCCCAAGTCCTATATTTTCCTCCGGACCCTCCGGGACCGTCCAATCACGGGTCCGGATTCGTTTACCTAAAATGTTGACCGAAGTCAACTTAATTCAATTTTAAAGGCAAAAATTTAGCATTTTCTCAAATTTTCATATAAAGGCTTTCCGGATATATGCCCGGACTGCGCACGCAAATCGATATGAAGCAAAATGAGGTTTTTAAGGCCCCGGAACATAGATTTGACTTCTAAAACAAGTTATGACCTTTTGGGTCATCACATAACTTTGATTATTATTGCAATACCGCCGCGAAGCGGGACAAATTTACTAGTCTGAAAATAAAGTCTTATGAAGAATGACTTCCACTTATAAGTAAGGGAAGCCATGTTGCCTTTTTTGAAGAAAATTGTTTTCCTTTAAAAATATTTTCTCATAACCAAAATGATTCATTTTTGTTTTCTGGAAAAATGATTCCTCTTAGAGCATTTTCCAAAAAAAAAAAAAAAAAAAAATGACTTCTGTTACACTACACTGGTGTGTGACAATAATATATGATTATTGATCCTATACTTTTGTTTTCCTTTATATTCATATGTAAACTGTCAGCCCCAAATTGTTCGAAAATTGGTTTACAACTCAACAATGTTGGGTTTATTTGCTTAATCCGATTTTCTTCAAACACGATTTTTTAGATTCTTCGAATAATTCAAATTTTCAGAATCAAAGGTTACGTTTGAGGGCGGCTGTCGGCGGAGATGGAAATTCCGCTAGGGATACTGATAAGTTTGCAAACAGCAGGGACTTGTTTGCAAGATATAGGGGTGTTCAAACCGAACTGGAAAATCGCACCAAACCGAAAAGTCAAATCAAACCGACTAAAAACTCGATTAGATTTGGTTTGACTTGATTTGGTATTGAGTAAAAAAAATAGAATCAAACCGATATATAAATATATAGTTTTATATATACAAATATAATATTTAATAAAATTATAAAATACATCCATTTTTATTTACTTTAAATAATGTATCATCACTTTCTTATCAAGTATTATTGAAATGCGTCAATCTCTTTGTTCTTTCATATTCATATCTCAAGATCTGTCAAATTCTTATATCTTTTTTGAATTTGAAATGATATTTCGATCGTTTTAAAATTAACAGAATATATCATTGTTTAGGTTTCATATTGATTTTTATATTTAATTATTAAATTCGGTTAACCTTAAAAGCGTACGTCAACAAAAAATTATCGTTAGACGACTAAGAAAATAAAATTCATATGTTACTAAAAGATTCTCCTATAAGAATATTTTAATAGATTATATTTTTATTAGTTATTTTTTTATTTTTTACTAAACATATATTTACTTATCAAAACTTTATTTATGACTTTAATAAAGTAAGATTGAAATAATATTCATGTAACTAAAACTCGAAAAAACCGATTGACGTAACCGAACCAATCCAAACCGATATAGTTGGTTTGATTTGATTTTAATAAAACCGAACTGATCTATGTACACCCTAGCAAGATATAACTGAGAATAAATGTGAACCATTTCTAAAAAGTAGAGAGAGATATAATTTAATCACATTTCATTTTTCGAAAGTCGGTTTGAAGTCGATTAAAACTTGTTACTTGTAAGGTGTGCATATATCACAAGTTTTATTGGTCTTGAAGGCTTAATGGTTGTGCTTGTTGTTCCTATTTTTCGTATTTCGTATTTCGTATTCTGTATTTCATATCTCTTATATTGTTGTTATTTTATTATGTATTTTTATAGTACTAATATATCGGCTCCTGTTGCTTTTTTGAGCCGAGGGTCTCCTGGAAATAACCTCTCTACCTTTCGGGGTAGGGGTAAGGTCTGCGTACATATTACCCTCCCCAGACCCCACTTGTGGGATTTATACTGGGTCGTTGTTGTTGTTGTTGTGTTGTTGTATGCTTATGGCTTCTAATCAGCTGCATCTTAGTTGTGATCTAAAAAATAGAAAATTCCAAATTCCAAATAATTTCTTTGTGTATGCATGCAATGGAGCAAAAAGCATAATCATATAAAGCACAAAACTTTTCAATTCATATAATTCATATGTACATAGAATTAACGTTGATCAAATCACACAATCTTTTCGTAATTTCTATTTCTTTCTTTCATATTCGTTCCAACATGAAATCAACCCTTCAAGTCATGATAACCACTCTAAACAATAATCACACAATAAAACAAGGATTTAAATTATATACAATGATACAGACGATCCCAATCCATTGAATTTTCACTTTCAATCGTTTACCATCAAAAAACAATTCTTACATACATAGGCTTAGTCCAAAGTTTGAACGATGAAATCAGCAGTATCAACATGCATGTTAGTAGTCTTGACACCATAACTTCCTATAGAGTTTGAACTTTCTTGATCATGGTGATGATCAATCAACCCAAGTTTCTTATTTTGGCTACGACGACGAAAATCGGAAACATTATTGTCATGAATGTTGGAGGTTGGAATTCCGCTGGGTATGTTATTGTTGTTGTTGTTGTTGGAGGGTGGGTGATAATAAATCCGAGCAGTCTGAGGGCAATGAGAATGAAACCTAGCTACTATTCTCACACCTACATCCACCATTTCCATGCATTTCCCCATAGATTTTTGGAAAATTTAGAGAAAAAGTATAAGTGCAAGAGCTCTTAAAGATGGTTGAGAAAAGAACGAGAGAAATATACTGAGGATATAAAATTTTGTATAGGGGAGTTTGAAATTTTTGTTTCTTCAAATTGGCTTTGACATTAGAGTTTTTTGTTGCCCTTTCCCTATGGTTTGGAGTCTTTTTGACTTGTTAATTATGACTTCTCCATATGTGGCGGGTCACAATATCAAAGATTTTGTCAAATTGAGATGTCATATAGGCCGACGTAAATTTTGGTCAATAATATAATAATCTAGACAAAAATTGTAAGCTGCAAATGAAATGAACCGTACACATTGGACGGAATTAGTCCTATATATTTGCTAGTCATAAGGGCAATGCAATTTACTCAACATAGAATAGCATATTATTAGCTTAAATGTGTTATAAGATTCATCAAATAAGTATAAAATAATATATTTCGAACTAAATAAATCAAGCTGTTTGTGATTGAATTTTGAATTCGAACACATAAAGTTCAAATTCAGAATTTGTCTTTGGGCTAGATTGTTGGACTTTAAGCCATTGGGCTTTAAAAGAGAAGAAGTGTGAATTGGAAATGGAGGAAAATAAAATGGAGGGAAAATAAAAATTTGAAGAAGTGAAATTTTGTCTTGCACTTTGTCCCTCATTGGTGAGGGACAATCACATTTATGTGCTTATATATAGATTCACTTCTTAAAGTTCTTAAAAGGAGTTGAAGAGAATGAACCCTCGCGCCGTCGTCGTCGCTCGCTCGGCTTCGGCTTCGGCTTTGTCAAATGATCGATAAGATTATTTTTGGACAAAATTTATTTAATTATTTAATAATTAATTCGATCGCGGTAGAACCGCGGCAGACCGCGTATTTTCTGAAAAGGCACCTTTCCAGACACCTCTTCTGATATTTGCCTATAAATTATGAGGCAAGGCTGCATCTTCCGACAATCACATTTATGTGCTTATATATAGATTCACTTCTTAAAGCTCTTAAAAGGAGTTGAAGAGAATGAACCCTCGCGCCGTCGTCGTCGCTCGCTCGGCTCGGCTTCGGCTTCGGCTTCGGCTTTGGCTTTGGCTTTGGCTTTGGATTTGGATTTGGATTTGTCAAATGATCGATAAGATTATTTTTGGACAAAATTTATTTAATTATTTAATAATTAATTCGATCGCGGTAGAACCGCGGCAGGCCGCGTATTTTCTGAAAAGGCACCTTTCCAGACACCTCTTCTGATATTTGCCTATAAATTATGAGGCAAGGCTGCATCTTCCATATACGAAAAAGACTCTACAACTTCTTTCTTTCTGAATATACTGCATCCTAATTCGCAGTCTCTCTCTCTCAAATTCGTAAGTGTGATTTTGCTCCGTTCTTTGAGTTCGTTGGTATCCTGCAGTTTGTATTGCCACTGTTGCAGGAAGGTTTATTCCGTTTTATCGTGGGAGGATTTAATCCATTACCTTGGCAACGTGTGAGGGGGTTAAAATTCCTTAAGGACGCACAAGAAAATTGTGGACTCGGAATATTTCTGATTCTTTACTATTTGATATATTTCTTTATTCTTCTAACAGTTTCCTGAATTTTGTTTTAACTCAGTTTCGTTCACAAGCTTAAGGAATCTTATTTTTACTAACGTTTCTGTGTTAAATTATTTTCTTTATACTTTGTTGGAGACTAAAGACTTGTTGCTTTCTACTCCTATAATTGTTTCTGTCCGGTTTAAAGTACATAAAAACTTTGCTGGAATAATAAACGTACGGGTTTGAAGTATATAAAAACTTCACCATTGTTATGTGTTGTATGGTTGGTTTGGTATTCAGTTTGAAGATATCAAAAACTTCACTGATTTACAAGTTCTGTATTGTTTTCAACTTTACAGAAATATGACGAATGAAAACCAAACTAATGGAAGTGTTGCAGGAACGGTTGCTGCTGTTAAAAGCCGTTCTACTCCTGCTCATGCTATGGCACCGGCAGAAAAACCCGGAAAGTTTTCCGGGATTGACTTCAAACGTTGGCAAATGAAGATGCTCTTCTATCTTACTACGTTGAGTTTGCAACGTTTCATTAAGGAGGATCCTCCGGTCATGGCTGATAGTACTCCGGATGATGAACGACTTGTTGTAACTGAAGCATGGAAACATTCTGATTTCTTGTGCAAAAACTACATATTGAGTTGTTTGGAAGATGACTTGTACAATGTCTATAGTGTCATGGAAACTTCAAAAGCATTATGGAATGCACTAGAGAAGAAGTACAAGACTGAGGATGCCGGACTTAAGAAGTTCGTAGCTGCAAGGTTTTTGGATTTTAAGATGATTGACACTAGGTCCGTCATAACTCAAGTCCAAGAATTACAAGTCATTGTGCATGACCTCCTTGCTGAAGGTATGACCGGAATCAATAATTTTATTAATAAGATTTATCTTATTATTAATTATGAATTTGTTATTAAAGGTATGGTCATAAATGAGGCCTTTCAAGTCGCTGCTTTCATTGAAAAGTTACCTCCGTTGTGGAAGGATTTTAAGAACTATCTTAAACACAAGCGGAAGGAGATGACACTAGAAGACTTGATTGTTCGTCTGAGGATAGAAGAAGACAACAAAAATGCTGAAAAGAAGTCACGTGGAAACTCGACAATAATGGGGGCAAACGTTGTTGAGGAGGCGCCACAAAATAAGAAGAGGAAGAAGGCTTCCGACCAAAGAATTACCCAAGCAGGAAAAAGTTCAAGGGTAATTGCCACAACAGTGGAAGATCTGGGCATAAAGCCGTGGATTGTCGTGCGCCCAAGAATGATAAGAAGAAAAAGAACCAAGCTAACATGGTTGAAGATGAAATGGAGGACTTATGTGCCATGTTGTCTGAATGCAATTTGGTAGGAAATCCAAAAGAATGGTGGATAGATTCTGGAGCCACCCGCCATGTTTGTGCTAATAAGGAGTTATTTTCTTCTTATGCCCCCGCAGGACCCAACGAGACAATCTTCATGGGAAATTCATCTACGGCCAAAATTGAAGGAGTTGGCAAGATTGCGTTGAAGATGACGTCGGGAAAAATAGTGACTCTAAATCAAGTCCTCCATGTTCCAGAAATTCGCAAGAATCTTGTGTCTAACTCACTTCTTGTCAAGAATGGATTCAAATGTATTTTTGTTTCTAATAGTATTGTACTTAGTAAGAACGATGTATATGTAGGAAAAGGTTACCTAAATGAGGGCCTTTTTAAGCTAAATGTAATAGCAGTTCCTATCAATAAAGTGAATATTTCTTCTTACTTACTTGAGTCAAACACTTTATGGCATTCGCGTTTAGGTCACGTAAACTTCAAAACATTGCGGAAGATGATAAATCTAGAAGTATTGCCAAAATTTGATTGCATTAATTCCAAATGTCAAATATGTGTGGAATCAAAGTATGCCAAGCATCCTTATAAGTCCGTTGAAAGGAATTCAAGTCCTTTAGACTTAATTCACACAGATATTTGCGACATGAAGTCAACACCATCACGCGGTGGGAAAAAGTATTTTATTACTTTTATTGACGATAGCACGAGATACTGCTATGCTTATTTACTTAATAGTAAAGATGAGGCAATTAATGCTTTCAAGCAATACAAGAGTGAAGTTGAAACGTAACTAAACAAAAAGATCAAAATGATAAGAAGTGATAGGGGTGGCGAATATGAATCTCCTTTTGAAGAAATTTGTTTGGAAAATGGCATTATTCATCAAACAACTGCCCCTTACTCTCCACAATCTAATGGAATTGCGGAGAGGAAGAATCGAACATTGAAGGAGATGATGAATGCATTACTAATAAGTTCTGGCTTACCACCGAACTTGTGGGGGAAGCTATACTTACAGCTAACCGGATAATCAATCGTGTACCTCATAGTAAAACACAGTCCATTCCTTATGAAAAGTGGAAAGGAAGGAAGCCTAGCTTGAAATACTTCAAAGTGTGGGGGTGTTTAGCTAAGGTACAAGTTCCTAAACCTAAAAGAATTAAGATAGGTCCAAAAACGGTTGATTGTGTGTTTAGTGGATATGTAACCAATAGCAAGGCATATCGTTTTCTGGTTCATAAATCAGAAAATCCTGAGATTCACATTAATACGATAATAGAATCAGATAATGCTGAATTCTTTGAAACTATTTATCCGTATAAAAAGGAAAGTGAAGTGACCTGCCAAAAGTCAAAACGACATGGGGAGGAAATAACAGATGGTATGTCTAATGAAGAAAATCCAAGAAGAAGTAAACATCAAAGGATATCTACTTCATTCGGTCCAGATTTTCTGACTTTTCTGTTAGAAAATGAGCCTCGTATCTTCAAGGAAGTAATGTCTTCCTCAGAAGCACAATATTGGAAAGAAGCTGTCAATAGTGAAATAGAATCCATATTGAGCAACCATACCTGGGAGTTGGCTGATCTTCCTCCGGGTAATAAAACGTTGGGTTCTAAATGGATTTTCAAGAAGAAAATGAAAGACGATGGTACTATTGACAAATACAAGGCAAGACTTGTTGTCAAAGGATTTAGACAACGAGAAGGTCTTGACTATTTTGACACATACTCGCCGGTAACAAGAATTACATCTATTCGGATGCTAATAGCGTTAGCCGCCTTGTATGGTCTTCAAATCCATCAAATGGATGTAAAAACAGCCTTCTTAAATGGTGATCTTGAGGAAGAAATTTACATGAACCAACCTGAAGGGTTTGTGGTTCCGGGAAAAGAAAAGAAGGTGTGTAGACTTGTTAAGTCTCTTTATGGATTAAAACGAGCACCCGAACAATGGCATGCGAAATTTGACCAAACAATGTTGTCAAATGGTTTTAAGATTAATGAATGTGATAAGTGCGTTTACATTAAGAACGTTCAAAATCATGTAGTCATTGTTTGCTTATATGTTGATGATATGCTAATAATGAGCAAAGACATTGTCGACATTCAAGCTACTAAGCGTATGCTTGCTAGTAAGTTTGATATGAAAGACTTAGGAGTTGCCGATGTAATTCTAGGAATTAAAATCCAGAGGACTCCTCAAGGTCTAGCTTTGTCTCAATCACATTACGTGAAAATGGTACTTGAAAAATTCAAACACTTGGAATTTAGAAGTGCAAGAATTCCAATTGACTTAAACCATTATCTTATGAAGAATAAAGGCGAAAGTACGTCTCAATTGGAGTATGCTCGTGTGTTGGGAAGTCTAATGTACATCATGAACTGTACCCGACCTGATATAGCTTGTGCAATAAGTAAACTTAGTCGATTCACAAGTAATCCCAACAAGCATCACTGGGTGGCTATGAAACGAGTTCTGGGATATTTGGAGTATACCCAAGACTACGCTTTGCACTACAATAACTATCCTGCGGTTATTGAAGGATATAGTGATCCTAATTGGATAACCGGCTCATCAGAAACAAAGTCCACAAGTGGATACGTGTTTACTATTGGTGGAGGAGCAGTATCTTGGAAGTCTTCCAAACAGACATGTATTGCTCGCTCTACAATGGAATCAGAGTTTATAGCATTGGATAAAGCCGGTGAAGAAGCTGAATGGCTTCGGAATTTTTCCGTTCTGGCCAAAACCTTTGGCTCCTATTTGCATACATTGCGATAGTGAGGCTGCAATAGGACGGGCAGGGAGCGTTATGTATAACGGAAAGTCTCGTCATATACGACGAAGACATAATACCGTTAGACAACTACTTTCTAGTGGAATTATCACTATTGATTATGTAAGATCAAAGGATAATATTGCGGATCCACTTACAAAAGGCTTAACTAGAGAGGAAGTTGAGAAATCATCTAAGGGAATGGGACTATGGCCGAGGACAAGTCAACATGGCGGTAACTCTACCTAAAATTTTGGATGTTCCGAGATCTAGGTTCAAGGAGCTCAAACAAAGTTGTGATTGACTGGTTCAACATTATCAAAACAAAATCTTTGGTCCATTCTCGTGATGAAGACAATGTTCAGTAACAAGGATAGAACTTTACACGTTCTTTAATGATTACCTAAGTTTGATGAAGTATTTATCAAATAATGTCAATCTAAAGGATTACACGTTTAGGAATCACCTATGTAAGTGAGAAGAAGAAGCCGCTTCAATGAGAATTCTGTAAGGCCAATTCTCTACGCACTTATGAAACCAGGCGGTGTTCATGGCTAAAACGAACACAACAATGAGAACCAAAAGACGGTTAAGGGTTGGTTGTGTGACATATGGCTGTCTAGGTATACACTAAAAGTTCGACGGTTCAAAGATATCAAATCTACCGATTGACCGAGTATATCCGACATATGTTCACTACGGAAAGTTCAAAGGGAAACCTACTTATCCAGATGCAATTAATCCTTACTTGCAAAATCACATAGCTTTCATCTATGATCTTTCTTGATACAGCCATTCCCATTCATGTGGGGGATTGTTGGACTTTAAGCCATTGGGCTTTAAAAGAGAAGAAGTGTGAATTGGAAAATGGAGGGAAATAAAATGGAGGGAAAATGAAAATTTGAAGAAGTGAAATTTTGTCTTGCACTTTGTCCCTCATTGGTGAGGGACAATCACATTTATGTGCTTATATATAGATTCACTTCTTAAAGCTCTTAAAAGGAGTTGAAGAGAATGAACCCTCGCGCCGTCGTCGTCGCTCGCTCGGCTCGGCTTCGACTTCGGCTTCGGATTACAAAATTTATTTAATTATTTAATAATTAATTAAATGCCAAATCACTGCTGAACGTTCAGAGGGCCTCACTGGCCGCGGTTCTGCCGCGACCGCGATAGAATCGCGGCAGTCAGGTTCAGAAGGCCTCACTGGCCGCGGTAGAATCGCGGCAGTCAGATTCCCGCGATCGCGGTAGAACCGCGGCAGGCCGCGTATTTTCTGAAAAGGCACCTTTCCAGACACCTCTTCTGATATTTGCCTATAAATTATGAGGCAAGGCTGCATCTTCCATATACGAAAAAGACTCTACAACTTCTTTCTTTCTGAATATACTGCATCCTAATTCGCAGTCTCTCTCTCTCAAATTCGTAAGTGTGATTTTGCTCCGTTCTTTGAGTTCGTTGGTATCCTGCAGTTTGTATTGCCACTGTTGCAGGAAGGTTTATTCCGTTTTATCCTGGGAGGATTTAATCCATTACCTTGGCAATGTGTGAGGGGGTTAAAATTCCTTAAGGACGCACAAGAAAATTGTGGACTCGGAATATTTCTGATTCTTTACTATTTGATATATTTCTTTATTCTTCTAACAGTTTCCTGAATTTTGTTTTAACTCAGTTTCGTTCACATAGATAACAACGGACTCAAAAAGTTCTAAATTTTATTTTTCCAAAAGATAATGCAAATTAATTTACCACATAATACTCAAGAAGCATAGTAATTCGTATCGATAGTTTTCATAGTATATATATATATATGTAAGAGATGCAATACAAAGTAAATCACCAATTTGGTTGGCATGCATAATGCATTGTCTTGTACAATAAGCTTTGGAACAATACTTTGGCCTCATTTATATACCACTGGAGTAATATTTAGTGTTATTATATGTGTTTTTCCTATGCATATATGCAGCCCCTCTCGGGCCAAATTTTATCTATCTTGTGGAATTAAAAACTTGATTCACCTCTATTTTTGAGCTGTCTACCTTCTCAACTTATCTGCAGCAAAAAGTTAAAAGGTTGAAAAACATTAGGGGAAAGAATGGAGAAAAATCTGTTCTGAAGTTACAAATATAAGCACTAAACTTTCAATCATGAAGAGATAATAGAGGGTAATGCATACATCATATGCATATATCTTTAGTCTTTATGTCTAATATATTAATGATTTACTAAAGGAGTAAACTAGTAAATCAGCTTGACACTCTAGCCAAGATGCTTTCTCAAACTCTAGAACCTTTTTTTTCCGACTAAATTCGGATTCATACCGAAAAATTCCATATTTGGGGGTAAAATGCTCCATAACAAATGCGACTTTATATCTAGCTCTGAAACTCAAAACCTCTAATTAAAAATGAAGAAATATTTATCACTCCACCACAATCCTTGTTGATCTATTACAATTCGTTCTATTCTAAGTGCCTTAATTGACTGTGGATGGATATGTATATATCAACAAAGAAATTTTTTCCAACTATCAACAAAGAATTGAAACTAGTTGCAAAAATACTCCATCCATTTAACTTTATATGACTCTATTTCCTTTCTTTTTATGTTCCAAAAAGAATCACTCTTTTTAAAAATAATTTAAGTACTTAAGGTTTTCATTTTATCGTTAATAGTAGCAAGTTTTTATAGTTATGACATACTTAACGCTACAAATATCTGATAGTTACACAAATATCATAGCATGTTTCAAATTGTTTTCTTTCTTAAATTTCGTGCTTAGTCAAACTTATAAATGAATGAGTATTTAAAAGGAAAAAACTTAAAAACAATCAAATTAATTGTTCCTAGGAGTGGCAAACAAGGGGTCGGGTTGGATATGGTTCGGGTCGAAAACGGGTAATGAAAAAACGGATAAATTATCCGACCCGACTCATATTTAATACAGATAAAAAACGGGTTAACCGACGAATAATATGTGTAACCATATTATCCATGACTTCTTGAGTATGAACACATTTGGGAGATACCTAGTCTCCCAAACTTGAGGAACCACCAATTTAAGGTTTTACAAATGTAAAAGTTAAACTCATTAATTATCAATTGGTTATCCATTTTCTAAATGGTTCTTATCCATATTTGACCCATTTTTAAAAAGTTCATTATCCAACCCATTTTTCAGTAGATAATATGTGTAGTTAATTATTTTTTTTAATCATTTTGCCACCCGTAATTGTTTCATATCTCATATAAAGTAATTAGACTCATAAACTAATGCATAATTAATTAATTTACCACATAAACATAAGGATCTGTACGACCTCCTGCCCCTGTCCTCTTCACTTCATCTAGTCTCAATAATCTGAAGCATAACCCAAAATACAAAAAAATACAAAATTAGACTATCGATGCAAGGGGGAAAAAAAAATAAGACTATCGATGCAATTGTTTTGTGTGTGATGTGCGTGTGTGTGTGTGAGAGAGAGAGACATTCTTAAGGCTTTGCTGGTATCAGGGCTATCACCAAGCAACTGACGAATCCTAACTTCAGAAGCACAACCATGACACGTCAGCACCTTCAATATCGCTTCAGCTCTCCGCCGCATGTGAGCCGCCGAGCCAATCGCCTTCATCTTCCTCCAAACACTCTCTGTCTCACGGCTTGAGATGTCGCCGGAGGCAGCAGAGTCAACAATTGACACACACGACGACGCTGATGCTGACGTGGCAGTTTCCGGCTTGCCGGAGCTGATTTTCAGGCAGTCGGAGATGCATGAGCTCTTAGACCGTCTTCTTCGCACCGCCTACGAATTTTTAGATATTCGGAAAATTAATCGAAAACAGAGAATATTATATCGATTATATATCAAAGCGTCAATTTTCATTGAATCACTGAGAGAAAACAGAATAGACTGATCATTTTACTGGAAATTGAAATAAAACTCATCCAATTACAAAAAAAGAAAAATCAGAAAACTCAATCGATTGTAAAGCATCAATTAACAACTCATAACGCTGAGAAAAACAGAGCAAATCGAAGTATTGAACATGAAGATTCAGAGGAACAAAAATTTAAATAAAATAAAAAATAAAAAAAACTCAAGCGCAGAGTAAAAAATTCTACTAATACGAAACACTTGAAGCAGCTTCTTAGCAGATCAAAAACAATAATATACAGATCATGTTTGGAAAACTGCAAAAAAAAAAAAAAATCATCAAAATAATAACATATCAAAAACTCAATCGATTCTACATTTCCTACACAGAGAAAGAAAACAGAGCAATTAAACTATGAACAATTCATAGGAACAAAGCAGCGAGCTATAATACGAAGCACTGAAGCAGCTTTATAACAAATCGTAGACAATAATAGACTGATAATTCACTAAAACAAAAACAAAAATAACAAATCAAAAACTATAAATCACCTTCATCTTAACTCAATATTTCAAAATTTTCACCTTAAGCTTATTGATGATACGAAACATACGAATCATCTTCACGCGACGAGCATGTGCTTTAGCCTCAGCAGACGACACTTCATCATCATCATCATCATCATCATCATATTCATCAACATCATCATTAGCAGTTACAGTTGAATTAGAAGCACTCGATTTCGACTTCGACTTCGAATCTGAAATCGACGCCGTATAACTCAATGCAGCTGCCTGTGAAATCTCAGGTATACTCTTCATTCTACACACACACACAAAATGAGCAACAAATTAGGTAACTCAAATTTGAGAAAAAATTCAGAATTTTGTAGTATTACTTCGAATCCAAAACCGACATCGTATAACTCAATGCAGCTGCCTCTGATATCTTCGATATGCTCTTCATACTACAAAACAAAAAGCAAACAAAAAAAAAACAGCAAAATATAGTATTAGCAATACAATTTGAGTAACTGAAAATTATAGAGAAATTTGAGAATTTTGTAGTAATACTTTGTAGTAGAGAGAAGGAGAAGAGCAGAAGAAACTTCGAGTTCATCTTCATTAGGAAATGCTTCTTCTTTTTCTTCTTCCATTGTTGCTGCTTCTTCAATGTTGTTTTTGTTTCTTTGAGATTTGAAATATGGCGCGTTAATTAATTTTTTGGGAATATTTGAATCATATTACGTACTTCGGGTTACTTGCTGAATACGGAGGACGAAATGGGCTACACCAGATCCAGTTGCTTCTTCGGGTTGGGCCGGCCCAGATTGTATTCTTAAGACCTAGTCAAAATTTGCCTTAGGCCCACTGGACCAATAGCCAATTTTCAGGGGAAAAAGCATAAATAGCTAGATTCTAGAAATTGAAAAAGAGAAATTTTCATAAAGCACTATATTTTTAGTGATAATTAGTTGTCTATAGATACCATTCACTATATTACGTGTTAAATCTAATTTTAATGATAAAAATAATATATTTGCTCTTTGTATAAGAACTCTTGGATTGGCGAAAGCAATTAACAATGATCAAGGAACGTATGGATTGATATACAAGATTGACGGAATATAGGCGCGGTTAAAGGAAGAAGAAATCAATCGTGAAGATACTGACGGGATCAAGAGACACGATTAAAGGAAGAAGAAATCAATCAAAAAATACTGATGGGATCAATCAAAGCTAAACTCAAGGAATCAAATAAATCAAGATTTCGCTGAATATTCAATCAAGTGTCTAAATAGGGAGGATCAAGATTCCGGTTTCAAAAGAGTCGTTGCAAACAACTTTATTCTTGGAAAGAATCAATCTCTTTCCAAGGATCAAATCTCTTGGGTTGACAAATCTTTCCAGAATTCAAGCCTCTCTCAAAGTATTTAAACATGTAATCACACCTTAGCAAGATATATTTTGATCGAACCAAACACCCTCTCTTTGTTCTACTACAAACAAACATTGTAACTCTTTAAGACCTGTTATATAACAAGTTAGAGAAGAAAGAGAGAACAACACTGGTGAGACATCGTATCAAAAGAGACGAGTGATATAGAAACTAAGTTATCACGTCATTTCCATTGTACTCGAAGAAACTTATTCACTAAAGAGAACTTCCTTGCAACCTAATGGGACTGGACTAGGATTCACATTGAATCCGAACCAGTATAAAAATTCTGGTGCCTTTAATTCCTACATTTAATTTCAGCATCTTATATTCTGTTATTACAACTGTTAGTTTATTACATCTTGTCGACTAATTGAAAAACCAGTCAACTAAGAGAGATTAAGTTTAAAAATAAACAATTCAACCCCCCCTCTTGTACTCTCAATTGGTATTAGAGCAAGCTCACATTTTTCTTTTGCTTAACAGTTCGTGAGAAAAGATCATGGCAAATCAAGTTATCATAGGAGCTCTCTTCCAGGAAGGAACTTCACAAGTTAGGCCACCATACTTTAATGGACAACATTTCTCCCACTGAAAAGTGCGTATGGAGATCTATGCTAAGGCATGTGATGTTAAAGTTTGGAGAGCCATCAAAAAGGGGAATTATCTCCTGCCAGCTGCCGCTCAATCACTTACTGATCCTGAAGATATAGATTCATATACAAATGAGCAAATGGCAGTGGTACAAGTTAATAATAAAGCGAGAAACCTGCTTTATAATGCCATAAGTGGTGAAGAGTATGAGAAAATCTCTAGTTGTGACACAACCAAAGAGATATGGGACAAGCTTGAGGTTACATACGAAGGAACCAACAAGGTAAAGGAAACACATATCAACATATTGGTTCATAATTACAAACTCTTCTCAATGAAAGAAGGAGAGTCTATTGAAGAGATGTTTGCCAGATTCAGCAAAATAATTAGCGATCTAAAAGCCTTCGGCAAACCATATACTAGTGGTGATCAAGTCAAAAAAATTCTCAGAAGCCTACCAACTACTTGGCAGACCAAAGTAGTCACTCTTGAATCTCAGGATCTAAACAAGTTATCCTATGATGAACTACAGGAGACTCATAGCTTTTGAAAAGACACATCTCAAGAAGACTAGTCAAGAAGAAAAAATGAAAATAGTCGCATTCAAGGCCTCAACTGAAATAGTTGTAAATGAGATCGATGATGATCTTGAAGCCCTCCAAGAAGAGATTGCTATGCTGTCAAGAAACATAGATGGTTTAATGAGAAGATTCAAGAATACGAGGAAAGGAAGAATTCCCCTAGGCGATCCAGGCAATACAACGAACTGGACAAGAATGATGAAAAATGCTATGAGTATGGAAGATTTGGACACATTCATGCTGAGTGCCCAGATCTAAAAACAAAAAATTTCAGAGGCTTTAACAAGAACAAATCTTTTGGAAGTTGGAGCGATGAAGACAGTTCGGAACACGAAGAGATAGCAAATCTTTGCTTCATGACGATTCTGGAAAACAAGATGAACAAATCCTCAGGATACTGGACGGACGAGGACACTTCAAATGACGAATGCAAGGATGACAATGAGAACTGTTTCATGGCACGAGGTGAAACAAGCGAGGTAAGATCTTATAACTGTGAAAGATGCAATGAATTATAGGATATTCTTGATTTAACTTTGAAAGAGTCTCAAAAAATGATGAATGAGCTTAAGAGACTTAATAAAGACGTAAAAGACTGGAAGCTCAAATATGAAGCATGTGAAATTGAAAAAGAAGTACTTCAAAAAGAGTTTGAGGAATTGCAAATGCAACTCAATGGCATGCGCAAATATACCAATCATAGTTCTGTCAGGTCAAACCAGGCGACTTACAAGTCAACCGGAAAAGGACTAGCTAGAACAGAGTCCACTAGTACTAAAACTAATAAAGGACCTAAAAGGGGTCAGGAGTTACGTGTCACTACTATAACAAAAGTGGACATAAATATTTTTTTTGTCGCTTTCGTAAAGCAAATGTTTCAGGATGGGTTTGAAAACCAAAAGCCAATTCTGAATCTAGTAATACTAACCCTCCAAGACCCAAGCAAGATTGGGTACCTAAAAGAAAGTAATCGCTATGTTTTGTAGGAACACCACAGAATAAGCCACAAAAGAAAATGGTACTTAGACAGTGCGTGTTCCAGTCACATGACATGTGATAAAAACTTGTTCAAAGAAGTTACAAAAATTGATGGAGGAAGCGTTAAGTTTAGAGATGACTCAAAAGGAAAGATAATTGGTACTGGAACAATTCCCTTCAATAACAACTCTGATATCACTAAAGTTTATCTCGTTGATGGACTCAACTACAATCTCCTGAGTATAAGTCAATTATGCGACTCAGGATATGAGGTAAATTTTAAGAAAACAGGTTGTGCTACTGAAGATGAGACAAGTAAAATAGTACTCCCAAGTAAAAGGTATGGAAATGTTTATATTCTCGATGGTTTTGAAAAGATAGATGGTCATATTTGCTTAACATCCATGTCTGATGATCCATGGTTATGACATAGAAAACTTGGTCATGCAAGCATGCATTTGATAGAAAAATTGTCCAAACATGAGTTAGTTATTAATCCATCGAAACTGAATTTTTCTAGAATTCATATCTGTGATGTATGTCAAATAGGTAAGCAAACCAGAAACTCTTTCAAAAATAAAGATATTATATCTACTTCTAAACTTTTGCAATTCCTTCATATGGACTTATTTGGGCCTACTAGAACTGCTAGTATAGGAGGAAAAAGATATGCTTTTGTTATTGTTGATGATTATTCACGTTTCACTTGGGTGATTTTCTTATCTCATAAAGATGAAACATTGAGAAATTTTGAGATTTTTTGCAAGAAGGTTGAAAGAGAAAAGGGATATCTGATTAAAACAATCTAAAGTGATCATGGAGGAGAATTTGAAAGTAAAGCATTTGAAAACTTCTATAATGATCAAGGATACACTCATAACTTCTCTGCACCACGATCACCTCAACAAAATTGTTGAGGAAAAACAGAACCCTCCAAGATATGGTAAGAACCATGTTATTAGATCATTCACTGCCAAATCACTTCTGGGCAGAAGGTGTAAGTACAACATGTCACATTCTTAACCGATGTCTCATAAGGCCCATTCTGAAGAAGAATCCTTATGAATTATAGAAAGGTAAACGTCCTAATATCAATTACTCTTATCCCTTCGGAAGTAAGTGTTTTATTCGCAATAATGGTAAGGACAACCTTGGAAAATTCGATCCAAGAAGTGATGAAGGTATTTTTCTGGGCTACTCATTAAATAGTAGATCTTTTAGAGTCTATAATAAATGCACATTATGTGTGGAAGAATCTGTACATGTTATTGTCGCGCCCTTTTTTCCCTTTTTGACGGGGAAGTCCGAGTTTCGACATTCATGGGAGAAGATAACTCGTTTCCTTTTGAGAATTGGGTATTGAAGAGTCGCTACCTAATGGATTATGGTACGTTAGGGCACCTTAAGCAATTAACTCATGGATTAGTTTGCATTACCAGAAATTTAGGGTAAGGGCTCGAAATAACCTTGAGGGGAAGGTGTTAGGAACCCCTCGCGATCCACAATGGTGGGTCCCGGCCGAACTCAAACTATGTGAGTCATTTTAGCAAATAAACAATTTTAACATGTACTTGCAAGTAAAGGCATGTTTTGACATTCTAAGCACATATAAGTAATGAAACAAGGGAAAAGGCTTGAACAAGTTGCACACATGTAAAGAAAAGTAAATTTATTTAAACAACATGAGTTGGGAAAGAGGGGTCCTAGGTTGGTTGGCCTACAGGATCATACCCACACAATGACCGGTAATCACTCCTCAATGAGGGGCTACACGTGACATTAGCGCGTAGTCATCATATCTTTACTACCCAATTCTCTCCCCTTGGTCCTATGGCCCTGGAGGTATTTAGGACCTCTAATTTATGTAGTTCTAGACCATCCTAAAGTACTTAAAGGAGAAAAATCTAGGCGTCATTGAAAACAGTTAGGACTACATTAAAGAGAACAATTAAAGGCTCACATTTACCTTCACAAACATAACAAGTAAGTGCACGTCTCAAACAACAGTTTCAAGTATTTAAGAGAAAACCCTAGAAGGTGAGCAGAGATTATACAGCATTGAATTAGGACCAAAAGTGTCAAAGACCTATTCAGCTTGACTACTGATTTTAGACCTATTTGAATGTGAGCAGATAACAGAACATAGTTTTATAGTTGCAGGATTTTAAGCGCCCTGTAGGCTTGCCTAGGAGTGTGATAGTGATGTCATATGAGCATGATATCTATTACTGATTAGGAACGCAGTAAAACAGTAAACAATTTTTAAACAGGCAATTTGGATCCTATAGGCATGCTTTCTAGTGATATTGATTAACACGAAAAGAGTAGGTTAGTTAATCTGATTCGGAACTGACAGGTACGAGTCAAACTGATTTTATATCCTATAGGCATGATTTCTATTACAAATGACTTTAAATCCTATAGCATGGTATCTAATTATTTAAAGTTGATTTTTTGATCTTATAGGAATGATTTCTTAGGAGACGAATTTGAATACATGCTGTAATGGAAACTGAACTTCAATTACTTTACACCCTATAGGCATGATTCTAATTATAAAGTTGATTCCGGTCTTATAGGCATGACTTCTAATTGTGTGGAAGTAAAGCATGCAGAATTTATTTAAACCCAAGCAGATCCTATAGGCATGTTATCTAACAAACACATTTAAATCCAAATAGACCTTATAGACATGTTATCTACCCAATTTTACCCACAATATATAACTACCCACCCTTTTCACTAATCACCCCACTGCTTGTTTACAAATAATTATTACAGACCAATGAATTGAATAAAAATACATAAATAGAATAGAAATTAATCTATAGGGATCCTGAAGTAGGCCAAAATGATTTCCAAGTCTCCAGTAGTCTCAAATGCCAAAGTTCCATAGCCAATTTCATATCTATATGTGTCAGAATTCCCTAAGGACATCAAGGATTCCGGGAAGTGCTCACACCTAGACCTTTATCAAATAACAACTGATTATTTTGCAGTGTGGAAGTGCCAGCCCTGATATGCCAGAGTTCAAAGAGATCTCAAGGGTTTCTAAGCAGTACACACACCAGAGGGGCAGGACCTAGTATTCTAGGAGTAAGTGAAAGTGCATAATGGTTTGAAAGAGTTTAAAACAAAGGTCTTAGGATTGAAAAGAATTTCTGAAAACCATTAGTGATAAAACGGTTTTGAGGAAAGTGTAAAGAAACAATTTGCAATCAGAACATAAGTCATAGAACAAACAGTTTTAGGGAGTACTTTGGCAAGCAACTTTCACATAAGGGAAGAGGGGTTGGGAACACAGAGAATGCACCTTAATGGAACACATAAACAACAGGATTCATAGAGTTCTTAAGGGGTTCTACAGAACTAGTAGGTTAGATAGAATGTACGTCATGCAACAAAGAAGCATGTTGAGGCCATTCTAGGGAGAGTAACTAACTTAGCAGGAGTAGGGCAGAACAGGCACAAACTTAGATGAACATATTAGGCAAGTGTAGGCATGCTATTACACAAAAGTAAGGCTTAGATATGCTAGATGGGCAGTAATCAGTCAAAACAGGCTAGTTACACATGTAAGACATGTTAGACAGACAAGTAAAGTGGAGGCAAGCAAATTACATATTTAGATAAGGCAGTATTTGGCATGCTAGGCAAACAGTAAACAGAAGCAGGAATGAACTCAGGGTTGATGAACTAATGCAGTAAATAAACACATAGGTTTTGGTTCTGAAATTTAATCAGAAGCATACCAATTAGAGGAAGAAAACACAAGATATAAGACAAGTGTTGCACAATTTCTAGCCTTGGCTTGCGGCCGGCTAGAGTGACAAAGATCACAAGTATCAGAGAGAGTAGAAAGAGCTTTTAGAGTGTAAAAGTGATAGTTTTTTGAACTATTATTCGTGTCCAGAAGTTAAAATAAGAGGGAGTTTATATAGTAATCAAGAGTTAAACAAAATAAGGTAAGGGATCAATTATGTAGCAATTAGGTAAATTCACAGAATCAGTCACACACGTAAAATCAGTAAGTCTTCCCCTTAATCAAGGGATAATCAATCAACGGTAAAAGCATGAAAGACATTTAAGGAAGGGAATCAAGTAAGGCTTGAGTATAGAGTGGGTAATTAGGGGTGAATGAATAGGAGTTTCAATTAAGGAAACAATCAGTGAGAATTGGCAAATAACAAATAAGGCAAGGACAAAATTAATTAAGGCAAGAAATTCAATCAAACTGAGTAGAGAAGTAAGAATCAAAGGTTTTGCTAAGGAAAAGAGTTCAAATCAAATCAGAAAATAAGAACTTCAGAATAGTCAAGGGTTCAATCAAAGAGAAAATCACGTAAAAAGTCAGCAATTCTCGTAGACAAAATAAGGCAAGAAATGAATAGTCAGGATTCAACACATAGGTCTTAATGAAGCAAATTGGTAAAATCAAACATTCAAAAGAACTCTGATTTAAGGAGAAAAATAGGTTTACCATGAATAGCCAGAAAGAGCATAGACATATAGAATAGTAGAAAAGTGGAACCAAGAAACTTTAATAGAGGCATATTAGGATAAAAAAATCACGAGACATCTAAATGGATAAAGAAAAATCACAAGCACAAAAGAAAGAACAAAGTCAGTACACAAGTAACTCAGAAACCAAACAAAAAATGTCGAAAAATTAGGGCTTTTAGTATAAATGAGTTAAGGTTAGAGCAAACCTTACGAAATCGGTTAAAACATATAAGAAACAAAAGATTAACACTCAAGATTATCAAATGTTCTGGAAAAAGAAATTTCCGAAAAACCCTAGTTTAGAAAGATGGAAAATCATTCGAAAATAAGAGGGTTCTTGTAAAAATCGGAAGGTTCTCATAAAACCCATACAAAATAGGTCCAAACCCTCTCAGATCTGTACAGATCTAAGAAGTATAGAAGAAATTAGGGTTTCGAGAGAAACAACATAGAGGTGAAGAAGCAAGCTCAAAAACCCATAAATCTAAGGCAATATAGAAAGCTCTTACTCGGAATCACACCGGAACAGCCTGAGACAGGAGAAAAAGGGCCATGGATGCAAGCAGACTAACCCTGGTCCCTTGAGGACCCTGGAGATGGTGATACCAGTAGAGGAGAGGTCGTTAGAGGCCTGGGGTAGGTGGGAAACCACCACGAATAGCCATAGATGAGTGACGACGAGGTTCGATTAGGGTTAGGTTTTGAGAGCATTGGAGAGGAAAAGGATTTCAAGGCGGTTGTATGGGTGAGAATGACCGGGTTTGGGGGGGGTCGTTTAGTTTAATTTAGGAAAGGGTTAATTGTGGACATTGATCTCTGTGATTAACGGCCGAGATTGAAAGAATTTAAGGCTGGGTCGGGCATTAAGGCTTGGGCTAGGTAGGTTTAGGTTAAAATTGGGCTAGGTATTGAGTCAAATTAGGATCATAATTGAATAGAAAATAGGGCCAGATTTTAAATAACCAATTCTAATGACTAAATAACTTACAAAAATAATAAATGAGTACCAAAAATATCTTTGTGCACTAAAATAATTTAAAATAGTTATTTATCATTTTAAAAATATAAAAGATCATTTTATGCGTAAATATTATATTTATGCATTACAACAACAACAACAATATTATATTTATGCATTAGTATGGGTATTGCAAAGATATGCAATTTAGCCTAAAAAATATAAATGTAATTACAAAAAATATACTAAAAATATTTAAATACTATGTTGGCATAAATAATGAATTTAGATGGCTAAATCATCACGAAAGTAATTTGAAGGATAATTATTGGATATTTATATAATAAAAGAGAAGAAATAAATTGATTTGGAGCTTTTAAAACTATGGAAAAATTTATAAAAAAACTTATGCATGCTTATAACTGCATATGTACTATTTTGAAAGTATATATACGTGTTTAAAATATATGAGGAAAAATTGGGTATCAACAACTGCCCCTCTTTACCCGGGAATGATGTAAGAGTTTTCGGGTAAAGAAATGATGACCAATTTTGATCGAATGAGATGTTTTAAAAAAACAGAGGCCGGACTCTGGTCTTTGAGCTGCCTACATATCCCTAGTTTTACAAGAATTAGGCCACGTGTAGTTTTGGATTCATTGGCGGAATATACCGATGAAATCATTAAAAGAACGGACACGAGATGCAAGAGTGGTTATGGTGAACGGTTGGGTTTGAGGTAATTTGAAGGGACTGGAGCGAGGTCGCTCCTGCTAGGATAGCAGTTACTTGCTGGTCACCTGCAAATAAAGAGATGCTACAGACATGTATTTGTGAAAACATTTAAACATGATGCAGATTCCCTTTGGACCATGAAAGTTGTCCTTGATGGTTAAGGATGACGTCCTTAGACCATGATGTCCTGGGCCATGAGTTTTTTAGTGAGGGATTTGCATGCCATGAAATGATGTTCTTGGGCCATGTAGATGGTGCCTCCGAACTATGACGCCTTTGAATAATAATATGCAAATCTGAGGGATCCTCAGGCCATGGCATGATGCCTTCCAGCTATGAGGATGATACATTTTAGAATATGACGCCTTTGGATAGGTTGGCGACATTTCAGCCCATGAGATGCAATTGCTACCAAGACAAGGCTTAGTTTTTTGAAATGCAAGGCAGGGCTTAACCCGATTGAAAAGCAAATAGATAGCCTCATGCAAATATAGAGGCAAGGATTAGCCTCATGCCAATATGGAGGCAAGGATTAGCCTCGTGCATATATGGAGGCAGGGATTAGCCTGATGCAGATATGGAGGCAAGGATTAGCCTCATGCAAATATGGAGGCAATGATTAACCTCATGACAATATGGGGGCAAGGATTAGACTCATGCAGATAGGGAGGCGAGGATTAGCCTCATGTAGGTATGGAGGCAGGGATTAGCCTCATGCAAATATGGAGACAAAGATTAGCCTCATACCAATATGGAGGCAAGGATTGGGCTCGTGCAGATATAAATGCAGGGATTAGCCTCATGCAGATATGGAGGCAAGGATTAGCCTCATACAGATATGGAGGCAAGGATTAGCCTCATGCCAATATGGAGGCAAGGATTAGCCTCATGCATGTATGAAGGCAGGGATTAGCCTCATGCAGGTAGGGAGGAAGGGATTAGCCTCATACAAATATGGAGGCAGGTATTAGCCTCGTACAAATATGGAGGCAGGGATTAGCCTCATGCAGGTATGGAGGCATATTAGCCTCATACAGATTTAGAGGCAAAGATTAGCCTCATGCAGGTAGGGAGGCAGGGATTAGCCTCATGCAGGTATGGAGGCAGGGATTAGCCTCATGCAAATATTGAGGCAAAGATTAGCCTCGTGCCAATATGGAGGTAATGATTAGCCTCATGCTAATATAGAGGCAAGGATTAACCTCATACAGATATGGAGGCAAGGATTAGCCTCATGCAGGTAGGGAGGAAGGGATTAGCCTCATGCAAATATGGAGGCAGGGATTAGCCTCATGCAGGTATAGAGGCAGGGATTAGCCTCATGCAGATATGGAGGCAATGATTAGCCTCATGTAAATATGGAGGCAAGGATTAGCCTCATACAAACATGGCGGAAAGGATTAGCCTCATGCAAACATGGCAGCAAGGATTAGCCTCATGCAAACATAGCGGCAAAGATTAGCCTCATACGGATATGCGGGACAAGGCTTAGTCCCATGCAAAGAGTGAGTAGCAAATAAGAGTAGTATATTTCTTAGCTGGAGATATATTCGGTGTCTGATGGTCGGATTGATAGTGAACCTTATTACCTGTATATACTTGCGGATGCTATCGTTACGTCATATGTGCCTGCGTTTAAAGAAAAATTGTAAGTTTTGCGAGGGGGAGGTTGGTTTGTGCTTCTGTCCGTTGCCCTTGCTTTGCTCCATTTTGGAGGCCTCTTCAAGTTTCACTGGGTAACGTCTGACTATTACGGTAATAGATTTTTCGAAAATATGCAATTATTGATAAAATAGAGCCATTTTAGAAACATATTGATATATTAAGTGATTTTTAGATGAACTAGTGATTGTAACACATATTAGAGACATTGCAGCTTTCTCATGTTAGAAGTTTGAGGGTCATACTCAAAATTCTAGGCTATTTGCGAGAAATGAACCGTGTTGAACCTTCTTCGGAATTTTGAGAATTTTTCTCAAAATTTTGCCCCAGTTTCTTAACCGATTTCTGACCGTCTGACATCTGTTGGCATTGGCTGGACTTACTTCGGAATTTTGAGGGTCCTCATCAAAATTTTGCCCTAATTTCTAATTTTGGGAAAAATGAAAATTTTATTATGATATGACTGAACCCACTTGGCTGTCTACGTATCCCCTCTTAAACGAGAATCGGGTCAAGCGTAGTTCAATTACATCAGATGAGTAAATATAAATAGTCTAAGCATAGTATCTCTTGACTGCGTCTGAATTGATTGATTTTGGCCAAATTTCTCTATCCATTTATACAAGTATGAGTGCTCCTCCTGTCAGTACTCTGTGAACCATGTACGGACCTTGCCAGTTGGGAGAGAATTTCCCTTTGGCTTCATCTTGGTGTGGGAAAATCTTCTTCAGCACTAGCTATCCTGTGCAAATTGTCCTGGTTTGACCCTTTTGTTGAAAGCTCTAGACATTATGTTCTGGTAAAGTTGGCCGTGACATACTGCGTTCATCCTTTTTCCATCTATGAGGGCCAATTGTTCATAGCGACTCCTTATCCATTCTGCATGCTGAGTTCAGCTTCCTATATGATTCTTAAAGAAGGAATCTCTACCTCGACTGGAATGACAGCCTTAGTACCATAAACCATGATGTAGGGAGTTGCCCCGGTTGATGTGCAAACTGTGGTGTGGTATCCCAAAAGAGCAAAAGGCAGCTTCTCGTGCCATTGTTTGTGGTTTTCTACCATCTTCCTTAGTATCTTCTTGATGTTTTTATTGGCGGCTTCTATGGCTCCATTCATCTGAGGTCTATAGGCTATGGAATTCTTGTGCTTGATTTTGAAAGTCTTGCATATGGCTTTCATCATATCACTGTTGAAATTGGTTGCATTATCAGTAAAAATGGACTCGAGAACTCCGAATCAGCAAACGATACGGTCTTTGACAATCTGCGATGACTTTCTTGGTTACAACTTTGTAAGAAGTAGACTCTACCCATTTTGTGAAGTAATCAATGGCTACCAGAATAAACATGTGCCCGTTTGAAGCAGTGGGCTCAATCGGACCAATGACATCCATTCCCCAGGTGGCGAACAACCAAGGTGAGCTTGTGTCATTGAGCTTATTTGGCGGCACCTTTATCATATCGGCATGCACTTGGCATTAATAGCATTTGTGGACATACTGAATGCAATCTGTCTCCATGGTCATCAAAAAGTAGTCGGCCCTGAGTATCTTCTTGGCTAAGACGAAACCATTCATATGTGGGTCGCAGGTCCTAACATGTATTTCCTTAAGTAGCTTAGAAGCCTCTTTTGCGTCGACACATCTTAGCAGTCCCAAATCAAGAGTTCTCCTGTATGAATTTCCTTCGCTGTGGAAGAAGTGATTGGACAATCTCTGGAGTGTGCATTTCTGAGTGTCGTTTGCATGCTCCAGATATTCTCCTTTCACAAAATACTCCTTGATGTCATGGAACCAAGGTTTTCCATCTGTTTCTTCTTCAACATGGGCATAATATACCGGCTGATTATGAAATCTCACCGGGATAAGATTAATGTAATTCTTATCTGGATGTTGTATCATGGGTGATAAAGTGGCCAATGCATCGGCGAACTCATTCTGAATTCTGGGCACATGTTGGAACTTTATCTTCGTGAACATCTTTCTCAATTCCTGCACATGGTGCATATATGGAAATATCTTGGAATTCTTGGTGACCCATTCTCCTTGTACCTGGTGTACAAGCAAATCTGAATCATCGATTACCAGCAGCTCATGAATATTCATGTCGACCGCCATGTTGAGTCCTAGTATGCAGGCCTCATATTCCGCCATGTTGTTGGTACATAGAAATTTGAGCTTAGCATATACCAGATAATGTTAACCTATTTTTAATACCAAAACTGCTCCAATGCCCATTCCTTTAAAATTTGTAGCTCCGTCAAAGAACATCCTCCAATCGTCGTATGCTTCGGTAATGTCTTCTCATACGAATGATGCCTCTTCATCAGGAAATATGTTTTCAAGTGTTCATATTCTCCTCCCACCGTATTTTCAGCAAGATGATCTGCCAGTGCTTGCCTTTTTACCGCCTTTTGAGTTACGTAGACGATATCAAACTCATTCAATAGTATCTGCCACTTGGCTAGCTTCCCAGTTAGCATGGGTTTCTGAAATATGTACTTCAAAGGGTCTATCCTGGATATGAGCTATGTAGTATAGGCACAAAAGTAATGCCTCAACTTCTGGGTCGTCCAGGTTAAAGCACAACAAGTGTGTTCTAGCAGAGAGTACCGTGCTTCGTAAGGTGTGAATTTCTTACTTAAGTAGTATATGACTTGCTCCTTTCTCCCTTTCTCATCATGCTGTTCCAAAACACATCCGAAGGCTCCATCCAATACAGATAGATAGAGTAGCAAAGGCTGTCCTAGTTCCGGGGGGACCAGAACTGGTGGTGTGGACATATACTCCTTGATCTTGTCAAAAGCTTTCTGACAATCCTCGGTCCAACTTGTCTCGACATCTTTCCTCATCATTTTGAAGATAGGTTCACATGACTGTGGACTATGCTATGAAGTGACTGATATAGTTGGGGCATCCTAGGAAGCCCATCACGTCCTTTTTGCTCCTAGGTGGTGGCAATTCCTGAATAACTTTGACTTTAGATGGATCCAGCTCGATCTCTCGACGATTGACAATGAATCCTAGTAAATTTCCTGTGGGAACCCCGAATGCACACTTTTCGGGGTTCAGCTTCAAGTTGTACTTCCTTAGCCTGTCAAAGAACTTTCTCAAGTCTGCTATGTGATTTGCGGCCCTCTTGGATTTAATAATGACATCGTCCACATACACCTCTATTTCTTTGTGTATCATATCATGGAAGATGGTTGTCATGGCCCTCATGTAGGTAGCCCCAGCATTTTTTAGGCCAAATGGCATCATATTGTAGCAGTATACCCCCCATGGTGTAATAAAGGCTGTTTTCTCTGTGTCTTCTTTATCAATCTAGATCTGATGATAACCCGTGAAGCAATATACAAAGGATTGGAGTTCATGCTCGCAGTTGTTGATTAGGATATGTATGTTTGGCAGCGGGAAGTCGTCCTTGGGACTTGCTCTATTTAAATCCTGATAGTCAACACATACTCTAACTTTCCCATCCTTCTTCGGTACCGGCACAATGTTAGCTAACTAGGTTGGGTACTTAACAACCTTGAGAACTTTGGCTTTGATCTGCTTGGTAACTTCCTCCTTGATCTTCAGGTTCATATCTGGCTTGAATTTTTTGAGTTTCTGCTTCACTGGCGGACATATGAGATTAGTAGGCAATTTGTGATCTACTATGGACGTGCTCAAACTGGTCATGTCATCATATGACCATGCGAAAATGTCCTCATATTCCTTTAGAAAATGGATGTACTCTTCCTTCTCTATTGGCGATAAGTGAATGCTGATGCGAGTCTCCTTGACGGTCTCGGCATTCCCCAAATTTATTGCTTCGGTCTCGTCCAGGTTGGACTTAGGCTTATTCTCAAAGTTTTCAACCTCTCTGACAACTTCCTCAAGTATCTCATCCGAATCACTATTCTCATGTTGCGTTGCCTCATTACATGTCACAGTCACCGGTTCATCAGGAAAAGTAACGATAACACTATAGAAAGAAAAATACGAAAGATAATAATAAATAATAAAGAGCAATGCATTTGATTAATACTTAAAACATCCAAACGAGTACGGATCAATAAATCGAGCATTTATTTTGAAACAAGTGAATCTTAAAACAAATTATTGAAAATCTTAAATGCCTAGAATGGCTATAGGAATAAAATCTGCCAAGCTACCCAGGGACTTGGTGGGCCCGGGATGGTGTGGCGGTCCAGTTCCTAAGAACAACTCCTTTCTCCACAATTTGAATAGTGAGGTCTTCTTCCTCCTCCTCTTCAATTATTGTACTGCAGACCATGGCTCCACCCTCCAAGAACAGATTTCTCAGCCCTGCTAACGCTTCTTCTTTTGCAGTTCCCCATATTGTATCAGCTTGGTGAAAAGTCTGATCTAGATGCGACACTGGTTGCTCGAGAGGGTAATAAGGTCCGCGCCATGGGGGAGACCAATCATCATACTCTTTCCATGTATATTGGTATCCGAGCCCAAAGGTAGTATCGTGACGCTTCAGCTGTATCGATTTGGTAATACCTTGGAGATTCTTTCCAAGCCCTTTTCCAGGTTCATACCCAGACCACGCCAGTATGCTTTCTATTTTTCTGCTCCACCATTTGTCCTTTTCGACGGCATTGACATGTTCAATATGATGGTAGGTTTCCCCTCCTAACCTTCTTTTGTTTCCAATAACAGGGATGGTTTGACTGGTGTAAATGGGGTTACTCCCATCTCCGTGAATGATCACCTCCTGATGGTTCCATTCAAATTTCACGGCTTGGTGTAGTGTGGAAGCCACGACCCCACTGGCATGGATCCATGATCGGCCCAACAGAAGATTGTATAAGGCCGATATGTCGAGCACTTAAACTTCGACGTCGAACCAAGTTGGACCCATCTGTAGACAAAGGTTAGTTTCCCCAATCGTGGCCTTTTGGGACCCATCGAAAGCTTTCACATTCATGCTTCCTGCCCGTATTTCATGGGAACCTTTGCCCAGCCTTTTCAGAGTATCCAACGGACAAAAATTGAGGCTTGAACCTCCATCAACCAAGACCCTGGCAATGAACTTGTCTTCAAATTGCACTGTGATATGTAATGCTCTATTGTGATTCAACCCTTCAGGTGTCAACTCATCTTCGTGGAAGATTATCTTGTGACTTTCCAGCACATGCCCTACCATAGTGGCCATCTCTCTGCAGGTGATATTGTTGGGTGCATAAGCTTCGCTCAATCAAAGCATTCTTATGTGCCTCTGGATTTTGCAACATTGACAGTATGGATATCTGAGTTGGGATTTTGTTCAAATGATCAATGACGGAATATTTCGTTGCTTGCACTTTCCTCCAATGGTCATCTGCTCCTGTTTCAATGACAGGCTGCTTGGTAGTGTATCCTTACTTGGTCCTCCTAAATGTTCAGGTGTATAGATTCTCCCGGTCCTGGTCATTCCTTGTGCAGCATCAGACTCCTCCATCTTTGCCTTCCCTTTTCGTCTAGCCTCGGCAATATAATCCTAAGGTATTGCTTTTGAGTCGAAAGGAGGCGTGGTTGATACTATCACCATGAAAAGTGTGGCCACTTCCACTTCAAATGAAATAGGGGTGACTGTAGGCGGAACTGCCTCTACCTCTAATGGAACTGATGTAGTTATCTCAACTTCGATTGGTGACTGAGTCTGTACTATAGTGAGAGTGAGTGTGACTGCAAGTTTGAAGTCATTGCTTTCTCGAATAAGCCCGATTGACCCCTCAGGATCCCACTCTTCGTTCGTCTCTATCACATGTACCCCACCACCTCTATGGTCCGGAAGAGGATTGTTGTGAACATTGGGTGTGACCTCTTTCACCTGTATGACCTTGTTGTCAATCAGCGTCTGGATCTTATCTTTCAGTATTCGGCACTCGTCAATGGTGTGCCCTTTTATACCAGAATGGTATGCACAAGTTTTGTTTGGGTTGACCCATTGGGATGGATTCTCTAATGCTATAGCGGGAATAGGGGTGACATAACCAACGACTTTCAACCTTTCATACAGTTGGTCGATGGGTTCAACAATAGCAGTGTACTGTCTGGGTGGCTTGCTGTCAAAGTTTGGTCATGGTTTTGGAAAATTTGGCGAGTTGGAGGTGATTGGAAATGGGATGGTTGGGAATTGTAGGTATGATATGTAGTGGCTGATTGGGAATATTTGGGAGATGAGGGTTGATATATGGATGGTGGTGCTTGGTATGTGGGTGGTGGTGCTTGATAGGTGGGTGAAGGTGTTTGATAGGTGGGTGGAGGTGTTTGATATGTAAGTGGAGATTTCGGGCCTTGAGCCACCATTACTGCCCCAACATCTCTTTTCTTTGATATGATGCCTGATTGTAATGCCTTATTTGTGGCCTGTAATGCCTCAAAATTCGTTACCAACCCGCTTTTGATGCCTCCCCAATTCTTTCCCCAAGCTTGATGATATCAGAGAACTTATGGTTTTCATTAACCATCAATCTTTCATAATGCTACGGATCCTATGCTTTGACGAAGAACTTGTTCATCTGTTCCTCGTCCAAAGATAGCCTGATCTTGGCCGCTTCCGACCTCCAACGAGTAGCATACTCGTAGAAAGTTTGGTGGGTTCTTCTTAAGATTTTGGATGTAGAAAACATCTGGTGCATTCTCTATATTGAACCTGAACTGGTCCATGAAATCTGACGCCATGTCCACCCAATTGGACCATTTCTTGGGATCTTGGCTGATATACTAGGGCAAAGCATCTCTAGTAAGACTCCTCATAAAGAGCTTTATCCGGATCTTTTTGTCTTTCCCGACCCCGACAATCTTGTCACAATAGGTCCTCAGATGAACCTTGGGATCTCCTGTACCCTCAAACATCTCGAACTTGGAAGGTTTGTATCCCTCTGGTAGTTCTACATCTGGCTGTATGCATAAGTCTTCATAGTTCAAACCTTCTATTCCTTTGCCGCCCTCGACACCCTGAACTCGACTTGTCAACTTTTTGAGTTCTTCAGCCATATTTTTAATAAGCAGGTCCTTCTCGGAGGATTTTGGGGTATAAGATATTTGTTGGGTAGAGTGAGGTACAATTTCCACATATTTGGGGTTGTTTTAGTGAGTTCGAGGTGCCTGAGTGTAGTGGTGGTCATTGGTTGAGCTTTGAGGGTCAGGAATAGGTTGTGGTGTATTCTGAGGAGTGTGATAAGTGACGGCGGTGGGTACTGAATTGGTTGATGGTGGTGTTGTGGCGGAGTTGGTATTGGTAGGGGATTGAGATTTTGGGGTGGGGTTGCATATTGATGCCGTGTAGGAGGGTTTTGTGGGTGTTGGTTTGGTATGTTTTGGGGAGGTGCTGGGTTCTTTGTGTTGATGTCAGGGACATCTAGGGTGAGGGATAAGTTTTCCAAGTTGCGGACCTGCTCAAGCTCTCTCTGTAGCTCCAATATCTTTTGTTCCAACCTCAAGACTAGATCATTTGGGGCCGGAGTACTCCGACCGTCTGAAGTTTCTGCATTCTTAGCATTCTCATTTCGAATACCACTTAAGTAGTCCATTTTTGTTTTTTCCTTTGCTCTTTGTATTGCTTATAAGAGGAGGAGGCGGATGGCCTCTAGATCTGGTGTGATATGTTGATGATGCCAGTCTGAGCAAACCAATCTTAGGGGATAGGAATGAAGAATAAAAGATAAACAAAAGGTAAAAAAGTCAGTGAGGATCCTGAGATGTTTGCAATATTTAAACACATATTGCGGGAATGTAAATTCGTATCCTAATTTGGGGACCTCGTTGTGCTTGAGGTAGGCCTAGCGACAAATAAATTTGGAGAAATTTAGTACCAATAATTACCTCATTTCATTAATGTAAAAGTAAACGAACCAAAACGAAACTAAATAAGATAATGTCTCTAATGGCATTCGAACTTATTACATTTGAAAAGAAAAGCTAGTAAATCTAATCTGCTTGGTCCCAGAAGGACCCTCTCCAGACTGGATGCTCTTGTCGATCAATTCTCCTATCTCGCGCAGGTTCAGCAACAGGAATGCCTTTACTAGATGCCCTCCTTCATTTCCTTCAGCGTTCTGGCAGTCAGTGACCCTCTTCCTCATCTTCCCTTCCAACTCCATTAAACTGTACTCCAGATATTCTAGCCTCTCGCTAGATTTAATAGCTCTTTCTTTCCACTCGTTAATCATCTCCATGTCAACCTTATGTTGTGCCATATGCTCAGCTTCAGACTCTCGAACTCTTTTACGCAGCTTGTTGTACTTCACCTCTGCCTCAACAACCTCGTCTATGACCCAGTTTCCTGGCCCAACCCTTAGCTTAGAGATCCCATCTATGAGGGGCTACACGTGACATTAGCGCGTATGAGTGGCCCCCATGGTATCGGTCTCGCTCGATGGTATCCTTCTCTACAATAATCTTCAAGGTCCACATATGTTGTGCTTCATTCTTATACGGGATGGCGTCTGATAAGTAGAGATTTTAACGAGTTTCATGCTCCTTCTTGCCTTTGCTTTGATTATAAATCATTACAAAATAGTCTCCAAAGGCTCATAAGTTGTGCTTGACTGCAGGGTTGATCGACAAAGTGACGAAATGTCAAAGATCGGCTCAAAGGAGTGAAACCTGCTCAAGTATCAAAGGCAAAGTAAACTGAGGTCAAACAAGCCTAGTGCAGACTGCATAGAATGGAATGCGGCCGCACTAGGTGATTCAGAGAGATGGCAAGATCAGGCTTCAAGCAACGCGGCCGCAATCCACACTGCACGGACCGCGGTGAAGGTTCCGCAACCGCACTACCTTTTTGTGCGGTCCGCGGAAGAGATATTCAGAGAGGGGCAAAATGCCAATGCGGTTCGCGATCGTGGTTGTGGGGATCGCGACAGCTGCCTCCGCGACCGCATTCCATTCTACGCGGTCCGCGGAACCCAAGTCAGAGAGCCCAGAATTGAAGTCCAAGAGTCTAGCGCGGCCGCGGTCCATTTTATGCGGCCCGCGCTGACCCCACAAGGGTATTTTTGTCCAGTTTTTCCAGCCTAGTATAAATAGAACATTTTACCATTTTTAGGTCATCAGATATATCTAGAACTTACCTGCGCTCGTGGGAACTTGATCTGTAGCCATTTCTTGTCATCTTAGCTTCTAATTAACGATAAATTCTTGTATTTTAATTTAGCATTTAATTAATATGTCTTGCTCTTCATCTATTTATCTATTTTCTCTTTCAAGCATGAGTAGCTAAACCCATTAGCTAGGGTTGTGGCTCAATACTAGTGTGAGTAATTGATGGGTGTTGCCATCTATTGTTAGATTGACTATGAGTGTTTGTTATTTGGGTCAATTTTATGATTTAATCTATGAATTGGTGGGTGCAAACACTGATTTGTGCTAAGTTGACTTGGCTCTTCTTGAGAAAGAGAGCCTAATTCTCCAAAATTGACCCAACAAGGAATTGGGATGGACTCAAGAGAATTGATAGTCCCAATTAAAGGGTTAAACCTCGAGAAAGTAATTACCCAACTTGAACCCTAATTGCTTGAGCTAATTTTCCTACCCATTTGGTCTCTCGAGAGTCAATTGGGCAAAATCACTCTCTCTACCGAGAGGTGTGAGAGTGGGTAAAATTGTGCAACGGTTATAGCATAAGCCCCAAGTATGTCAATCGAACCTTAGTAACATCTACCTGTCAATTAGCCACCTAGGTAATGTCACGACCTTAGTTCCCTTCTTCCCAATTACCTCGTAGTATAATCTAGTTTCAATTAATAGTTTGATAATAGTAGTTTATAATCTAAAACCCAAAAAAAAGTATGGAAGTGACATTTGGATCAAATACACACTTCTAGCCTAGATAGATACTCGACTCCATTCCTAGATCCCTGTGGAAATCGATCCCGACCCTCATATCGGGTAAAAGCTATTGCGACCCTCTCTTCCTACTTTTTAGTAGTGTGGAGTTGGAAGCGATCACTTTTTGGCGCCGTTGCCAGGGAGCTAACGGTTTTGGCTATCTATTTAGTTAGTTTTGTGTATTATTCTTCTTTCCTTCTTTGTTACTTACTTGTTTGTGTCATTACTCAGGTACCAACATGGCTTTAAACAACACTAATGATCCTCTTGGAAACGTGATAGCGGGGGAGGAGATAGATGATCTTGAGCAAGATAAGGTGCCTCTTGCACCTCAAGGTCAACGGAGAGGCCGGAATGCCAATGCTAATCCAAATGAAAATATTCTAGACCCTTCCCCGGTTCCTCCCAGAGTGGCTCCCAGAGTATTACCGAACCAGGGCTATGCAAGTGCTATTGTCCCACCCCAAATCCGGGCAGGCAACTTTCAGATAACCAATGTGATGTTGACCTTACTTGAGCAGCGTGGGTACTTCACGGGCGCTGCAAATCAAAATGCCTACAAACATCTCAAGGGGTTCGTAGATACATGTTGGGGGAGCAAACAGACGAATGTGTCCGAGGATGCGTTGAGATTGAGACCTTTCCCGTTCTTACTTCGGGGAAAGGCATTGGATTGGCTCGAAAGACTCCCCAACCATTCCATCACAACTTGGGATGAGTTGACGGATAAGTTTATTGCCAAATTCTTTTCTCATAGTCATATGGTGGCACTTCGAGATGAAATATTAGCCTTCAAGCAAGAGCCAACGGAACCTTTGCATGAGATTTGGGAGCAGTATAGAACGATGGTTAAGGAGTGCCCAAATAATGATATGACCGAGGCCATGATCCAACAAACCTTCTACCGGGGCATAAATACTACAAATCAATGCATTGTTAAACAATTGGCCGGGGGAAATTTTATGAAACTTTCTTATGAGGAGGCATGTGATGTACTTGATGAAATGACAGACACTTCTTCAGCATGGCAGAGTAGAGCAAATGTGCCTCAAGGTGACCCTATAGTTATCCATTTGCACAAGGAATTACATGATCACGGGCAAGCGATAGCTGAGCTTACCACCACGATGAATCAATTGGCTAAGGCACAGTTGCAACAAGTTCAGAATCCTCATCAAGTGAATGCCATGGAGGGTGTTAGTATGCTTGTCAACAAGAGAAGGCAAAGGAGGCAACAAAATCAAGGAAATTCTGAGAAATTTGTTGATGAATATGAGTGGTGACAAAATGATGATTATGATGACCAAAGTGAAGAGGTACAATATGTCAACAACTATCAAGGCAATAGAGACAACTCTTCAAACCAACAATGGCGACCCCAAGAAAATTGGGGCAATCAACAACAAAGTGGTGGCAATTGGAACAACAACCAAAATAACAATTGGGGTAATCAGAACAACAATCAAGGCGGGTGGAACAACAATGGAAACCAAGCCAACAAGGGGCAAGGCTTTCAAAGGCCCCCAATGTACCAACAACCGAACAATCCACCCCCTTTCTCTTCTCAGGGTCCTAGTTCTTCTGGTAATGATATGGGTAGAATTGAAATGATGTTCGAGTAGATGATGAAGAGGAATACGGATTCAGATGCACAGTTATCTTCTCATAACACATCTATCCGAAACTTGGAGGTGCAATTAAGCCAAATCTCTCAGTCATTGAATACTCGCCCGAAAGGTGCTCTACCAAGTGATACAGTAGTCAACCCGAAGGGTGGAAATAACAATCATGTGATGGAGGTTACAACAAGAAGTGGGAGAGGCGGTGATGTGAGTGCCTCAAAGCAAAAGCAAGTTGTGGATGAAGATGTTGAGTTGCGAGATGATGATGTACCTTTGATTGTTGAAGATGTGGTTGAAGAGAATGTGAACAATGATGTGAGGATTGATATTGGTGAGGCCGAGGTAGAAACCCAAGATGTCGTGAACCCGTCTAGGGAATATGTGATTGACATACCCGAGCCGGTTGTGCCAAAATCCAAGGGTCCTTTACCAAGGCCACCTCCACCTTATCCTCAGAGGCTCGCAAAGTAGAAGAATAATCAGTTTAAAAGTTCATTAATATGATGAAAAGCTTATGTATTAATGTGCCATTGGTGGAGGCACTTGAACAAATGTCGGGCTATGCAAAATTCATGAAAGACTTGGTCACAAAGAAGCGTTCTATGGACTGCAAAACTATAAAATTGACTCACCAAGTTAGTGCTATAGTGCATTCAATGGCCCCGAAGCTTGAAGATCCCGGTGCCTTCACCATTCCTTGCACCAGTGGAAGTGCGGATTTTGCCAAAGATCTTTGTGACTTGGGAGCTAGTATCAAATTGATGCCCTACTCGGTTTTCAAAACTTTGGGTATTGGTCAACCTAGGCCAACTTTAATGAGACTTCAAATGGCGGATCAATTGATGAAGCGACCTTTGGGTATTTTTGATGATGTGCTTGTCCGGGTGGACAAATTCATATTGCCGGCCGACTTTGTGATTTTGGATTGTGAGGTGGACTATGAGGTTCCTGTTATCTTGGGTAGAACTTTCCTTGCAACGGGGAAGGCATTGGTTGATGTTGAAGTGAGTGAGCTCACTTTCCGAGCGGGAGATGAAAAGGTCGTTTTCCACGTTTGTAAATCTATGAAGCAACCCAATAGCACCGAAGTATGCTCATTTGTAGACCTTGTCATATCGGTGATTGTGGATGATACCAGTGCTATGATCAATGGAAGATCCTCTTGAAGTAGTGCTCTTGAACATGGAGGTCAATGATGATGCTAGTAGAGTGGAGTGCGTGAATGCCCTACATGGGATGGGCTCTTATTCTTACGAGCTGAGGAAGCTATCTTTAGATCTTGAAAACCGGAAAACTCCACCAACAAAGCCATCAATTGAGGAGCCACCGGTGTTGGAGTTGACGCCACTTCCTCCATACCTCAGGTATGAATTCTTGGGTTCAAAATCTACTTTACCAGTTATTCTTTCTTCTTGTCTTACTAACATGCAGGTTGAGGCCACGTTGGCGGTGCTTCAAAAGCGAAAAAGGGAAATTGGATGGACTATAGCTGACATTTGGGGAATAAGCCCCGCATTTTGCATGCATAAAATCATCTTGGAGGAGGATGCAAAGCCTTCCTAGGAGCATCAAAGAAGATTAAATGAGGCGATGCAAGAAGTGGTGAAGAAAGAGGTTATCAAGTTGTTAGACGCCGGTGTGGTTTATCCTATTTCTGACAGTTTTTGGACTTCTCCGGTGCAATGTGTACCGAAGAAGGGTGGTATGACTGTGGTGACCAATGACAACAAGGTTAGTATGTATGGATTACTGGAAGCTAAACAAGGTGACCCGAAAACACCATTTCCCATTGTCATTCCTTGACCAAATGCTAGATCGTCTTACGAGGCGATCTTTCTATTTTTTTTTGGATGGTTACTCGGGGTACAATCAAATTTTAATTGCACTGAAGGACCAAGAGAAGACAGCTTTTACATGTCCTTATGGCATATTCGCTTTCTCTCGAATGCCGTTCGGATTGTGTAATGCTCCGGTGACCTTCCAACGTTGCATGATGGCTATTTTCATCGACATGGTGGAAGATATCTTGGACGTTTTCATGGATGATTTCAGCATGGTTGGGGATTCTTTTAATGAGTGTCTGAAAAATTTGGATAGAGTATTGGCCTGGTGTGAAGACACCAACCTTGTTCTCAATTGGGAAAATGCCATTTCATGGTAGAATAGGGTATAGTGTTGGGTCACAAAATCTCAAAGCTAGGAATTGAAGTAGATAAAGCCAAGATAGAGGTAATTTCGAGGCTTCCTCCCGCTACTTCTGTCAAAGGGGTGGGGAGTTTCCTTGGGCACGCGGGTTTTTACCAGAGGTTCATAAAATATTTTTCTAAAGTGGTACACCCTTTGTGCAAGTTGCTAGAGAAAGATGCAAAGTTCTTGTTCGATGAGAGTTGTATGCAAGCATTCGAGCTTCTCAATCTCAAGTTGACTTCTACCTCCATCATTACCGCACCTAATTGGAGCTTGACTTTCGAGCTCATGTGTGATGCTAGTGACGTTGCGATCGGGGATGTTTTGGGTCAAAAGATCAACAAGATGTTTCATCCGGTGTACTAGGCAAGCAAGACCATGAATGAGGCTCAAAGGAACTACACAGTCACCAAGAAAGAATTGTTGGCTATTGTATTTGCTATGGAAAAATTTCAACCCTACCTTATGGGGGCCAAAGTTATAGTGCACACCGATCAAGGTTATATGTCACGACCCAAACTGGAGGGCCATGACTAGCACCCGACCATACTTGCCGAGCACCAACATACATTTCATCTAACCTTCATTATTATCTTTTAGGGCTGACGAGATCAATATAAATGGTAGACCTGGATCATGGACAACCAGCAATAAGATATGAAGGCATGAGCATACATAGCAGGGGATGACTAGACAATCAAGAAACTACATATAAGGTATGAGCTACCACGCTACTATGAAAGACTATACAACAAAAACTAGCCGACAAGGCATACCAAACTATACATGAGTCGACACCTGTCTATGAGCCTCTAAAGGAACATAAGTGTTGCAACATAGCCGGAACAGGGCCCCGACATACCCATAATGTCTATAACAAAAATGCATACCAAGACCAAGGCAAGTCCGGAGAAGGGATCTCGCCAATCACCGCTGAACTGGACAGCCTACTGTGGTGGGGGAGCTGCACCTGCCTGTCTATCAGGACCTGCAGCACGACATGCAGCGTCCACAAATAAAAGGACGTCAGTACAAATAAAGTACTGAGTATGTAAGGCAGGGAACCATAAATACGATCAATAATGTAAGCAAGGATAGAGAATATACAACCTGTAACATCTTAGTACCTCTGAGGGCTACTGACATGAAATGCATGATACATATGTATAAATACATAAACCTTTAAAACATTCGCCTCTGTGGGCACCATCATTATCATATCGTACCCGGCCATAATAGGCTCGGTAAAAAACGTACTCGACCATCATAAGGCTCGGTAGAATCGTACCCGGCCACGTGGAGCTCGGTAAAACCCAACGTGGAGCTCGGTAAAACCCAACTGATCAGTGGTTGCACAATAGGTGTCGTACCCGACCAACTATAGCGTGGCTCGGTAGAGTAAAATAGATACATATATATAATGCATGCTCGACTCATGGAATCACATTCTAAACCTTTCGGAGTGACATAAGGTCGGTATCCTCTATACACGTTATTAGGACTAACTCTTCACTATGAACCTTATAAGATTTAGGAAGTACCAACAACATTGATAGCATAAGAATAAGAGAAGCAACATTAACATCAATCGTTCCATAAGAGGGAAAGCAATGGAAGTACTGCTAGCTTCTAAGAGTAGAGTATCTTTGGAAGCTCGTTCATTACATTATGTACAATCGGAGTCGTGCAAAAGAAAAAAGGGATAGCCTCACATACCTTGTATATACTGCCCCAATCACAAGATATGCAATTGTCACAACTCCTTAGTCTACAATAAGAGAAACGATACTATCGTTATCATTTAAGCGTCATAACTATTATGTATCGACCACAACCTATTTTACGTTAAAACGGACAACACCTCCCCTATATATATGAATTCACACCAATCCAAACAATCACCAAACAGCCCAAACAACATCAATAATAAACATATTGAGCCTCCCAAAATAGTCCACGCACAGCCTAATCACTCCATACATACGACGACCACCGTAGTCGTGCCAAACGACCCGGAAATATTACGATAACTATCATCCCACAACCCTAAATATATATGGTGTTTCTACAAACCTTTCCTCCTCCAAAACTCCACAAAACAGTAGTAAAATACGCAGCCCAACAGCAATGCAAAATAGTCCACAAAACAATAACATTACTACCAAACCTTTCGATATATATTTCACAAGTTCTAGCTTCAATGGCTTAGCCGCAACTTGGATAATATTAAATACATATAGAGTAAGATGTTCCTTACCTTTATACAAAAAGAACAACTCTAATTTGACCTTAAATTTCCATGAAATATCCTTCCAATGCTGCCACAACAACAAAAAGCGAAACTAGCGATCAATTAGTGTTTTTCGGCACTAGAATCACTTTAGAAGGCTTGAAATCACCTCGGTTTGATATTAAGAACATGAGGGAGTATTTACAGAACATAAACCCTTTAAAAAAACCTCCCACACGAGCTGGAACGACACAAAAATGAGCAACAACAAGAAGAACAAGAGACTTACTAGCGCCACGGAATTCCCGACACTTGATTTGTGTTGTTTGCCTTTTTTTGGGTCTTAAATCTTGAGAGAACCTTGAGTGGATTTTTCTAGGGTTATAAGGTCTGAAAATAGTGAGACGAAATGACTTAAAACGGGTTGGAGGCATCTTATATAGGTCCAAATATCTTAAACCGCCTTAGTGGGCCCCATAGAGAGGTGCTTGGCGCAATCTCGCAAAAATGCGAATATATCTCTACTCCGAGATCATATCAATAAACGGTTTAATGAGTTGGAAACTAGACTCATATATATTTAATTTGGTTGGTAGATCACCCCGTAATTCCTTGTAAATTAGGAGAAAAGATTAGAAACATTTGACCTAATGTTTAAGTAAAATTATGAACCTATGTTGCGACAACTTTTGTCGACTTTTGTTTCATAACTCATTTGACTTCAAAACTTATGATACGGATATTATATTATTAAAATACCTTAATACATGACCTCTTGAGTGTATTAATCACCGCTAGATTTACCTGAAAAAGAGTTACAACATCCTTGATTCATTTAACTTCTAATACTTGTTAATCACCCTTATACACTCTTGTATCACTTAAGACCAATAGGATTGACTTCTTATCATCTCAAAGATAATTTCTTCTTGGATTTATGTTAACTAATATATGGCATGAACTAACACATGTGGATATGGGTTGTAACACCCTCCCCCCTTAGGAACATTCGTCCTCTAATGTAAGGGTTCATGGGGAGTTTAAATCATCGTGGATTCCAATGGAAATTTCCGATCAATTTTCCCCTATAAAATGGTCACTAGCAAAACTTACAAGCAATTAAGCCCAACATATGGCTTCACAAGGCTACACAAAGTATTATGCATATTTACATTATCTACATATCACCATTTCGTATTAAGGAGGAGTATTCTCAAATTATTGCTTACCTCATGAAGTCGTTTCACCTTCCAATGTATCATGTCTTCCACCAGCATCCTTGTTATCTTCATTCTGGAATAGGTAAGGGTATTTAGACTTTATCTCCTCTTCTGCTTCCCATGTCATTTCTTCCATATTTTTGTTCCTCCACAATACTTTGACGGAAGCTACATCTTTTGTTCTCAGCTTGCGGACTTGTCGATCTAATATCGCCACTGGCACTTCTTCATATGATAGGTCCTCTGTAACTTGTACATCTTTGATAGGGACGACTCAAGAAGGGTCTCCAATACATTTCCTCAACATAGATACATGGAATACCGGGTGGACAAATTCCAATTCGGATGGCAATTCTAACTCATAAGCAACCTGTCCAATTCGTCGAAGAATTTTATACGACACGATATACCTTGGACTCAGCTTACCTTTCTTCCCAAAATGCATAATACCCTTCATTGGTGAGATCCTCAGGAAAACCCAATCACCAACCTCAAACTCTAGATCACGACGTCGGACATCAGAATAAGATTTTTGCCTGCTTTGTGCCGTCCTCAATCGCTCCTGTATCACTTTTACCTTCTCAATAGCTTGGTGAATCAAATTTGGCCCATATAATTCTGTTTCACCGACTTCGAACCATCCAACTGGTGATCTACATCTCCTCCCGTATAGTGCCTCGTAGGGGGCACTTTTAATACTGGAATGATAGCTATTATTGTAGGCAAATTCTATGAGTGAAAGAATGTCATCCCAATTCCCCTTAAAATCTAGAACACATGCTCGTAGCATATCTTCCAGTGTCTGAATGGTACGTTCAGCCTGTCCGTCAGTCTTCGGATGAAATGCAGTGCTGAGATTTACTTGTGTGCCTAAACCCTTCTGGAAAGACCTCCAAAAGTTAGCCGTAAATTGAGCTCCTCGGTCTGATATAATAGATACGGGCACACCATGAAGCCTAACAATCTCCTTGATATACAACTTCGCATAATCTTCAGCCGCGTAAGTTGTCTTCACTCGCAGAAAATGGGCACATTTTGTAAGTCGATCAATTATCACCCAGATGGAGTCAAACTTATGATAAGAGCGAGGTAATACAATAATGAAGTCCATATTAATCACCTCCCACTTCCAGGTCGGAATCTCTATATTCTGAAACAATCCACCGGGTTTCTGATGTTCTATCTTTACTTGTTGACAATTGGGACACTAGGCTACAAATTCTGCAATAGACTTCTTCATATTATCCCACCAATACTGCTCCTTGACATCATGATACATCTTTGTCGAGCCGGGATGGATGGAATATCCGGATTGATGAATCTCATTCATAATCTTCTCTCGCAACCCTGCCATATTAGGCACACACAATCGGCTCTGGTATCTCAGTGCCCCATCTTTTCCGATCTCAAAAGTCATACTTTTACACTGTTGAATGCTTTCTCTTAATCGTACTAAGATAGGATCTTCATATTATCGTGCTTTTACCTCAGCTACCAAAGATGATTCTGGTGTATTCTGTACAGTAACACCTCCGTCATCAGAGTCTAACAATCTGATTCTCATATTGGTTAGCTGATGAAGCTCTTTAGTCAACCCCCATCTACCTGCCTCAATATGTACTAAGCTTCCATTGATTTACGGCTAAGAGCATTTACCACAATATTGGCTTTACCGGGATGATACAATATCTCGACGTCGTAGTCTTTCAGTAATTCAAGCCACCTACGCTGCCTCAAATTCAACTCTTTCTGCTTGAAGATGTATTGTAAACTCTTGTGATCTGTGTAGATGTCAGCATGGACGCCGTATAAGTAGTGCCGCCATATCTTTAAAGCATATATTACTGCAGCCAATTCCAAATCATGGGTTGGATAATTCTTTTCATGCTTCTTCAATTGTCTTGATGCATAAGCAATCACCTTCCCACGCTGCATCAATACGCACCCCAAACCTATACCTGAGGCATCACAATATACCACATAACCTTCTGTTCCTTCAGGAAGAGTGAGCACTGGTGCGGATGTCAATCGATTCTTCAGCTCCTGAAAACTACGTTCACAAGTGTCAGACCACTGGAACTTGGTAGCTTTCTGTGTTAACTTAGTCAATGGTGATGATATAGAGGAAAACCCTTCCACAAACCGCCTATAATATCCTGCTAGCCCTAGGAAGCTGCGAACTTCTGATGGTGTTGTAGGTCTCGGCCAATTCTTTACTGCATCGATCTTCTAAGTATCGACACTAATACCCTCGTCAGATATCACATGGCCAAGGAACGCTACTGAGTTCAGCCAAAATTCACATTTGGAGAGCTTAGCATATAACTTACGATCCTGAAGCGTCTGTAATACTATCCGCAAGTGGCCCGCATGTTCCGCCTCCGAACAAGAATATACTAGAATGTCATCAATGAATACAATCACGAACACATCAAGATAGGGCCTAAATATAGTATTCATGAGATCCATAAAAGCTACTGGGGCATTTGTTAGCCCGAATGACATCACCAAGAACTCAAAGTGCCCGTATCTTGTCCGGAAGGCCGTCTTTGGAATATTCTTCTCCTTAACCCTCACCTGATGATACCCTGAACGTAAATCAATCTTGGAGAAATACTTGGCACCCTGGAGTTGGTCAAATAGGTCATCAATTCTTGGAAGTGGATACTTGTTCTTTATAGTAGACTTATTCAACTGTCGATAGTCGATACACATCCGTAACGACCCGTCTTTCTTCTGCACGAATAGGACTGGTGCACCCCAAGGTGAAGTGCTAGGCCTAATAAAGCCCTTATCTAGCAAGTCCTTCAACTGCACCTTCAACTCTCGCAACTCTGCCGGGGCCATTCTGTATGGAGGAATAGAGATCGGTTGAGTGTCAGGCAACACATCAATGCTAAACTCAATCTCCCTTTCAGGAGGAAGGTTTGGGAGTTTATCTGGGAAAACATCTGGGAATTCATTGACCACGGGGATTGATTATAAAGTAGGCGGTTTCGCCTCCGCATCCCTAACGCGAACAAAATGATAAATGTAACCTTTTGAGATCATTTTCCTTGCCTTAAGATAGGAAATAAACCTACCTTTTGGTGTAGCAATATTCCCTTTCCATTCAATGATGGGTTCACCAGGAAATTGAAACCTAACCATCTTCGTACGGCAGTCAACATTTGCATAGCATGAGGCCAACCAGTCCATTCCCATTATCAGATCCAAATCAACCATTTCTAACTCAAATAAATTTGCCGAGGTTTGACGACTACAAATCATCACAGTGCAACCTCTATATACCCTTCTACAAATCACAGAATCTCTATCGGAGTAGATACCGCAAGGGGTTTACTTATAAATTCAGGTTCAATGCCAAACTTATTAGCCACAAAGGGTGTAACATATGATAATGTAGATCCCGGATCAATCAGCGCATATACCTCATAAGAAAACACAGATAAAATACCTGTAACAACATCTGGAGACGACTCGAGATCCTGTCGACCTACTAGAGCATAGGTTCGATTTTGACCACCCCTCAAACTCGGCACTACACCTCTACCTCTACCACGACCTGTCAACTGCTGAAAACCCCGTGCTGGAGGTCGAACTGATGAGGAATAAGCAGACACAAATCTAGTGGGCTGAGCCATACCATCACCTCCCCTATTAGGACAATCCCGCATCATATGTCCAGGCTGTCCGCAAGAATAACATGCATCAGAACCTCGACGGCACAGTCCAAAGTGGGCCTTGCCGCAATGATCACAATGTGGTGTTATGGGTCTCGTTTGACTAGTATCCCTGTGATGTTGCGAGCCTGATGCCTGTGAACTCTGACCTGGACCAGAATAGGTAAATCGATCATATTGAGGCCTCTGAAACTGTGGGGGAGCACTAGCTACAGGTGGCGCCGAACTCCTCGAAGACTGGGGCCTGACGCTGCCTATGAAGTCATTGGAATACCTTGCAAATCTCGCCCTCTTATGCTGGCCCCTATCCTGCTCCCTATCTGCCCTCTATTGGTGCTTACGATCCTCTAGGGTCTGGGCATAAGCCTGAATATGGGAAATATCCATGCCCTCCACCAAGGAGGCTGTCGTGCACTCATTTATCAGATGTGGTCCCAATCCGTTCACGAACAAATGCACCCTATCACTCATCTCGGCCACCATATGGGGAGCATACCTTGCTAAAGAATCGAACTGCATACTGTACTCTCGCACACTCATATTACCTTGTCTAAGGTTCAAGAACTTATCAGCTCTAGCTTGTCGTATCTCAACTGGCAAGTAGTGACAAAGAAAGGCCTCAGAAAATTCCTTCCACACAGCTGGAGGAGCGTTCGAACCCCAGGATCTCTCCCAACTATCATACCAGAGAACCGCTAAATCCCGTAGCCGATAAGAAGCCAACTCTACTGCCTCTGTATAACTAACATGCATAACCCGACGTGTACGATGAACCTGGTCAATAAACGTCTGTGGGTCCTCCTTGGGATCTGATCCGGTAAACACTGGAGGGTCTAAATTAATAAAATCACGAACTCTCGTACTAACTGGTTTCTCAGCAGCACCTGTATTCTGCCTTTGAGCCTGAGCAGCTACCAAGCTAGTCAATAACTGCAAAGCACTCCACATATCCTGGTCTGGAGTGCCAGACGGAGGAACTGGAGGTGCTGGGTGCCTCCTAATATCCTCTGGAGGAGACGGGGTAGATGAGGTATGAGACAACATCTCACTTTGAGCCTCACTTTGGCCTGCTCTGGCTTGGGGCACCTGACTGGTACCCTCTCCCGCAGCTGTATCAAGCCGTCTACTAATTGTTTGCTTCCTAGTCGAAGGCATCGCTGAAAGAAAATAAGGTGAATATTAGAGACAAACACTTACGACTCAACTCTACGCACGATCTAGATTCAGGAAGAAGGTAACAACCCTAGATGTCATGTAGCCTCCTGATTATAAATGTAGCGCGCTACACATCCATAATCAAGACTCTACTAGACACGGCTCATAGACAACCCCTAGGACAGACTTGCTCTGATACCAAGTTTGTCACGACCAAAACTGGAGGGCCATGACTAGCACCCGACCATACTTGCCGAGCACCAACGTACATTTTATCTAACCTTCTTTATTATCTTTTAGGGATGACGAGATCAATATAAATGGTAGACCTGGATCATGGACAACCAACAATAAAATATGACGTCATGAACATACATAGCAGGGGATGACCAGACAATCCAGAAACTACATATAAGGTATGAGCTACCACGCTACCATGAAAGACTATACAACAAAAACTAGCCGACAAGGCATACCAAACTATACATGAGTCAACACCTGTCTATGAGCCTCTAAAGGAACATAAGTGCTGCAACATAGCCGGAACAGGACCCCGACATACCCATAATGTCTATAACAAAAATGCATACCAAGACCAAGGCAAGTCCGGAGAAGGGATCTCGCCAATCACCGCTGAATTGGACAGCCCACTGTGGTGGGGGAGCTGCACTTGCCTGTCTATTAGGACCTATAGCACGACATGCAGCGTCCACTAACAAAAGGACGTCAATACGAATAAAGTACTGAGTATGTAAGGCAGGGAACCATAAATACGAACAATAATGTAAGCAAGGATAGAGAATATACAACCTGTAACATCTTAGTACCTCTGAGAGCTACTGACATGAAATGCATGATACATATGTATAAATACATAAACCTTTAAAACATTCGCCTCTGTGGGCACCATCATCATCATATCGTACCCGGCCATAATATGCTCGGTAAAAAACATACCCGGCCATCATAAGGCTCGGTAGAATCGTACTCGGCCACAGGAGCTCGGTAAAACCCAACTGATCAGTGGTTGCACAATAGGTGCCGTACCCGGCCAACTATAGCGTGGCTCGGTAGAGTAAAATAGATACATATATATAGTGCATGCTCGACTCATGGAATCACATTCTAAACCTTTCGGAGTGACGTAAGGTCAATATCCTCTGTACACGTTATTAGGACTAACTCTTCACTATGAACCTTATAAGAATCAGGAAGTACCAACAACATTTATAACATAAGAATAAGAGAAGCAATATTAACATCAATCGTTCCATAAGAGGGAAAGCAATGGAAGTACTGCTAGCTTCTAAGAGTAGAGTATCTTTGGAAGCTCGTTCATTACATTATGTACAATCGGAGTCGTGCAAAAGAAGAAAAGGGATAGCCTCACATACCTTGTATATACTGCCCCAATCACAAGATATGCAATTGTCACAACTCCTTAGTCTACAATAAGAGAAACGATACTATCGTTATCATTTAAGCGTCATAAATATTATGTATCGACCACAACCTATTTTATGTTGAAACGGACAACACCTACCCTATATATATGACTTCACACCATTCCAAACAATCACCAAACAGACCAAACAACATCAATAATAAACATATTGAGCCTCCCAAAATTGTCCACGCACAACCTAATCACTCCATACATACGATGACCACCGTAGTCGTGTCAAACGACCCGGAAATATTACGAATAACTATCATCCCACAACCCTACATATATATGGTGTTTATCCACACCCTTCATCCTCCAAAACTCCACAAAATAGTAGTAAAATACGCAGCCCAACAGCACCGCAAAATAGTCCACAAAACAATAACATTACTACCAAGTCTTTCGATATATATTTCACAAGTTCTAGCTTCAATGACGTAGCCGCAACTTGGATAATCTTAAATACATATAGAGTAAGAGGTTCATTACCTTTATAAAGAAAGAACAACTCCAATTTGACCTTAAATTTCCATGAAATATCCCTCCAATGCTGCCACAACAACAAAAAAGCGAAACTAGCGATCAATTAGTGTTTTTCGGCACTAGAATCACTTTAGAAGGCTTGAAATCACCTAGGATTGATATTAAGAATATGAGGGAGTATTTACAGAACATAAACCCTTTAAAACAACCTCCCACACGAGCTGGAACGACACAAAAATGAGCAACAACAAGAAGAACAAGAGACTTACTAGCGCCACGGAATTCCCGACACTTGATTTGTGTTGTTTGCCCTTTTTTGGGTCTTGAATCTTGAGAGAACCTTGAGAGGATGTTCCTAGGGTTCTAAGGTCTGAAAATAGTGAGAATAAATGACTTAAAACGGGTTGGAGGCATCCTATATAGGTCCAAATATCTTAAACCGCCTTAGTGGGCTCCATAGAGAGGTGCTTGGCGTAGTCTCGCAAAAATGCGAATATCTCTCTACTCCAAGGTTGTATCGATAAACGGTTTAATGAGTTGGAAACTAGACTCATAGATGTTTAATTTGGTTGGTAGATCACCCCGTAATTCCTTGTAAATTAGGATAAAAGATTAGAAACATTTGACCTAATGTTTAAGTAAAATTATGAACCTAAGTTGCGACAACTTTTGTCGACTTTTGTTTCATAACTCGTTTGACTTCTAGACTTATGATACGGATATTATATGATTAAAATACCTTAATACATGACCTCTTTAGTGTATTAATCACCGCTAGATTTACCTGAAAATACGAGTTACAACATCCTTGATTCATTTAACTTCTAATACTTGTTAATCACCCTTATACACTCTTGTATCACTTAAGACCAATAGGATTGAATTCTTATCATCTCAAAGATAATTCCTTCTTGGATTTATGTTGACTAATATATGGCATGAACTAACACATGTGGATATGGGTTGTAACACTCCCTTAGGTATTTGATGACCAAGAAAGACTCCAAGGCGAGATTGATGAGATGGGTGTTACTTCTTCAAGAGTTTGATCTAGAAATTGTTGACCGGAAAGGTAGTGAGAATCAAGTGGCAGACCACTTGTCCCATTTGGAGGAGGAGGGGAGGCCTTGTGACGGCCTTGAGATCAATGATTCATTTCCCAATGAACAACTCCTTGCGGTGTCAATGAAGGATATGCCATGGTTTGCCGATGTTGCCAATTACCTTGTGACTAGAATAATCCCGTGTGAGCTCTCTTCTAACCAAAGGAAGAAGCTCAAGCGGGATAGTTTGGATTTCTATTAGGATGAGCCATACTTTTTCAAGATTTGCATAGATGGTGTGATTCGTAGATGTGTCCCGGAGGAAGAAAAATTGAGTATCTTATAGGCTTGCCATTATTCACCCTATGGTGGCCATCATGATGGGGTGAGGACCACTTCGAAAGTTCTTAGTTGTGGATTCTATTGACCCACCTTGTTCAAAGATGCAGGCGATTGGTGAATAGGTGTGATGAGTGCCAAAGAGCGGGCGAAATTTCAAAAAGAGATGAGATGCCTCTCAATACGATTCTAGAAGTGGATATCTTTGATGTTTGGGCCATCGATTTCATGGGTCCTTTTGTTAGCTCTTGTGGGAATACCTACATTCTTATGGTGGTTGATTATGTCTCAAAATGGGTTGAAGCCATGGCTTTGCCTACTAATGAAGCCCAGAGTATTGTTGCGTTTCTTAAAAAGAGCATTTTCACAAGGTTTGGCACTCCTCGTGCGATTATTAGTGATGAGGGGTCTCACTTTTGCAATAAGGCTTTCGACATGGTGCTTTCCAAGTACGGTGTCAATCATAAGGTTTCTACCCCCTATCATCCTAAATCTAGTGGTCAAGTGGAAGTCTCCAACAGAGAAATTAAGAGCATCTTGTCAAAAACTGTCAATGCTAATAGGACCGATTGGTCGAAAACGTTGGATGATGCACTATGGGCTTATCGGACGGCTTACAAACTCCGATTGGTATGTCTCCGTATCGGTTGGTGTTTGGAAAAGCTTGTCATCTTCCGGTCGAGTTAGAGCACAAGGCCATGTGGGCTTTGAGGAAGTTGAATTTGGAATGGGATGTTGCGGCAAATCTTCGTGTTGAACAACTCAATGAGCTTGATGAGTTTAGATTCCATGCCTACTCAAGTTCATCCATGTATAAGGACAAAATGAAGTACCTTCACGACAAATATGCTCGGGGTAAAGAGTTCAAGGTTGGAGATATGGTGCTCTTGTTCAATTTCCGGTTACGTCTGTTTTCGGGTAAGCTCAAGTCAAAGTGGAGTGGGCCATTTGAAGTTGTGTTTGTGACCCCATTTGGTGCTCTTGATCTAAGGAACAAAAATGGTGAAGTTTTCAGAGTTAATGGGCACCGGGTCAAGCATTATCTTGGAAAATTTGATGACAGCCACGTGGTGGCACTTCTTCATCTAAAGTGATGCGCTGGTAACATGCGTCGTGCCACGACGTTAAATCAGGCGCTTCTTGGGAGGCAACCCATGTCTTTTTCTTCTTGTTTTCTTTAATTTTCTTTGTAGTATAGGACTGATTTTTGAGCTAATTGGTTGTGACATGTTGCAGGGATTGTGTTGCTACAGTGCAAAACATTTTGAAAAAAATGAACAGTCTCTGAAATCACCAGTGCGGCCGCATTGCACTTTGTGCGGTCCGCACTAGTGAAGACCAAGTGAGGTACTCTCTGAAGTTTGTCACCACGGCTGTATCCCATTTAGTGTGGACCGCAGTGGACCTTCGCGGCCGCGGTCTGTTTTGTGCAGACCACAGAGGTTGTCGTCTTAAGCTTCTTCTGACCAAATCTAGCACGGTCCGCAGTCCGTTTTGTGCGGCCGTGCTAGTAGGTGAGGCTGGGTCCCACATGCTTGTCTATAAATATACCTCAGAGGTCACCGGTTACCCTTTTCGAAAAATTGATTCTCAGAGACTAAAAAATCACGGTTCATCTTCCGTCTTCTTCGTACTAGCTTGTTTGCATTGTGTTTCTTCACTTCTTCTCAATATCTGGTAACAATTCAACCACTTCTTGTTATTTTAATTATTTAATTTCATTTTATGTCATTTTCTATTAACTGTGTAGGCTTCTGTCCCCCCGTAATTCTTCAATTTTAATGTTAGTTTAGTTTAACAGTTAAGTTTTGTGTGCTTGAGGAGTATTATTAACTGGGTAAATTGAGTAGGGACAAGGTTAGGTGAAAGTTTGGACAAAAATGCAAGACCAAGAACCCTAACTCAGTGCCTTGACCAAGCACCCACCGCGGACCGCGATCATTTTTGTGCGGTCCGCGGTGCTTCGACGCGGTCCGTGATACCACTTTGTGCAGACCGCAGTGAGGATTTTTTAGGAGTTGACTCTTGCCCAATGCGGCCGCATTGCATTCTGTGCGGTCCGCGCCGGCCTACCATGGCTGTGGTTCTAGTTTGTGTAGGCCGCAGTGGTTGGATTCAAAGAGGTGGTGTTATAGACCTTGACTCAGTGCGGACCGCGGTCACCTTTATGCGGTCCGCGGTGCCCCAGTGCGGCCGCACTCCTTTTTGTGCAGGTCGCAGTGCACTATTTCTGCAACATGTTTTGCAGCTTGTGGCTTCTATTCTGCAATTTATTTTCCACAACTGATTCACTGCCTGTGCTGATGCTAACAAAGCTAGATGTTTGTGCTTGAAGATAATGGTTAAACAACGAGGCAAAGGCTCGAAACAACCCGACCGAGGTGATTCTTCCCGAGGAGGGAAACAAAGGATGGTAAAACTCACTCCCCAAGCTAGAAAAAACATAAAGGACATGAGGAAAGCAATCAAAGCGGCTGATAGAGCCATTGACAACTCGGGGAGTGAGTACGAGCCCTCCCGAGAGATCTCTTCAGATTCAGTCCCACTATATATCCCGTATGCAGAGAGAGCCATACATAGAGACACTCTTCCCTCTTCCCCCGATGCTCAAGCTTCAATTAACATTACTTTTGGGTCGTCTGAGGGCTCAGTGGCAGGTAGTGGGGATGAATACTCTACCTCTCCCACAACGTCAATATCTGGAGAGGGTGCTAGGGGTGATGAAGGAGATGGGGAGTTACCTGGGGGTGGTGTGCCTCGGGTTGGGGGTGTTGACCGGACGAGAAATCCCGTTATTTGGGAAGATAGATTTGTCAACCAGGTGGCGTTCCACAAGTTTAGGAAATGGTGGCCGACATGAAAGTTGATTCTTGAAAAGAGCTTCATTGACAAAGACCTTCTACCCCTACACCCCAATATACATAGACAGTTTCGAGCTCGAGTGGGTTGGGAGCACTTCAAAGATAATTGTGTGAAGGCGAATGAGCACATTGTCAAGGAATTTTATAGCAATGTGGCCCACATCTTGAAGGGCACTAAAGTGACCAAAGTGCGAAACAAAAATGTGGTATTTACCGGGAAGGCATTAAATGAATACCTGGGGTTCAATGAAGAAGATGAGTCCCTTTACGATGAGAAGTTGGAAATGGACGAGGAGGTTCGTCCGTGGTTAGCTTCATACCTGGCAATCCCGGGTACAGTTCCAGAGTGGTTGCAAGAAGGGGCCAAAATACTTCGGAGAACCTTTAACTTTGAGGTTAGAGGGGGGTTGACTTTTGTGTGCAGTCGGCTCGACCCCACTACCCATGATCAGACTGTTCCACTTACCTGGGCTATTCTTGTTGCATCTATTATGGTGGGATACCCTATCAACATAGGCAATGTGATGTCCCACGTCATTTCTGCAGTGGGGATTGAGCATGACCAGAACTACCCTTTTCCCAGCACCCTCACTATGTATTTCTAGGACCTGGAGGTGGAGAAGAGACCTTTTGACATCAAGGTCAAACTTGTGGCTCCATTTTCGTGGTATAGTTTTAAGGGGTCAGACAACTCCAAGGACAAGAATTACTAGCCGCCTGCTTTTGTACCAACTGGCTAGTCTGAAGAGCCGGTTGCGGTAGAGCCCTCCACTGAGCCTGCCTCCATAGTTGCTGACATGCCTCCCAGACCTTCCACTACTACTGGTCCCTCTACTTTAGCTGGCCCGGGGATTCCATCTTCCCGGGCCCATCCTATCACAGCCCACCAGTTGAGCCAGACATTTCATAGATTGAATAACTGGATGGCAACTGCTTCGTCCAAGTTGTCTACATTGACTTCCACTATTTCAGCTCAGTCGGCACCACAACCAATGCAGGTGCCCCAGTCTATCGAGGATTTACTTAAGGAGATTCTTTCCAACCAGCAGAAGATCCTTGATTCTCAGGCTGCCTTGGCTATGGTAGTGGATTCACACGGCAAGGCCCTGAAGGAGATGGCCAGGGAGCACAAGAAGCTGCGAAAAACACGGGCTTCCAAGGAGTCTGTGAAGGAGCTTAGAGCGGATGTGGATAGACTGAAGGCAGACCAACTACCTTTAGATTTGCTATTTGAGGATCCAGTACCAGTAGCAGAGCCACACCAGGAGTAGACATAGAGGCTTCCTAAGAAGAAGAGGAAGCTCCCCAGTGCAGATGAGGCGATCATCCAGTTGGCGGACCCACCAGAGGCTTCCTCCAGTCAGCCACAGGATGTTTCTGATATTCAGCCCATCCAGGTCCAGGCCCCAGGCCTAGAAGCTGAGCAGCAGGAGACCAGGAACCAATCTGAGGTTCCCGTGCATATAGAGGACCCGAGGACCACTGATGATCCCATGCAGACAGACATAGCTTAGGGAAATCCCATATCATTTCCGTATATGTTTTTTGGTGCTTATGTGTTTAGTTGGCATTGGGGACAATGCCAGCTTTTATTTGAGGGGGTGCGCCCTACATTTTTGGATGACTGTATATATTGTTACATTTTATGTCTTTTTGATTTTCATCTTTGGTCTGTATATAATTTTACGTTTCGTTACTTTTATCGTACTTTTTATCTTTCATTGTATATTCAAATCCCCTATTGTACATATTCATTCTATTTTCTATTTTCGTAAAAACAATTTCGTTTTAGCTTCTTAGATAGGCTCGTAGCTTTTTGTTTCGTTTTTGGCGCTTCAATAAGTCTTTGGTTTTCTTTATGCCACGGTTCTTTCCAAAGGTGAAATATTGTGTGAACCGGGTGGCTCTTCCCCTATGATGGATGGCATGACAACCTTTTTAAGGGTTTGAGTCCGTTTTTTTTTGGTAGCTTATAGTTAAGGGTACCTCAATCAAAGCTTCACTTGGGCCTAACACATTTGCCTTTGATCCCATGATCAAAGACAAGTTGTTATGTTTAGGATGGTGAAAGTCGTGACCTTGAGACTCTTGTGTTGACCAAACAATCATCATGTGGTCTTTCGGGACTATTGTGGTCTCAATCGTGTCTAAGGTTGTTGTAGGCCCCAACTCTATGTCTTTAGCAATCCTTGAGCTTGTGTGGTGAGAAATTGATTTGTGAGTCCAAGTTCCGAGCCAATGGTCTAGAACTTGCCCTGAATGTCTGTTGAGGCAAAATCTTGAGTGAAATTTGGCTTGAGAAGTAATTATAGGCTCTCCTTGATCCAAATGATAGTTGAACAACTCCATAGCCCACCAATGATATAATCCCTAGTTAACCCTTTTGAGCCTTAAACCTTTTTCTTTCAAGAACCAATACTATAAGCTTATATCCGTTCTAAAATATACCCTCTTTTGGCACCCGATCTTCCCTTGAGCAATGACAAAAGTCAAAGTTTGGTGGGGAGAGACGAGAGAGGGAACAAAGTGGTAAAAGGTACTAAAGCAAAGAAAAAGGGATTCATAAAAAACAAAAGAGAAAAAAGTGTGGAAAAAGTTAAAAAAGGAGAAACACTTTGAAGTGCAATAAAAAGAGTGACATTACGTCTCTCTAACCCCTTAAAAAGAACTGAGATACTCAATGAGTCAAGAGAATTGTGCCAAATGAATCAAAAGAAGTGCTTAAGGGAAGATGGAACCCATTTAGACTAAACTTTTCCTACCCTGAACCAAAAACCTTCACATTGACTCCTCAAAAGCCCTATATGATCTTGAGTTGAAGGACGCTTACATTAGTGGATACTTACATGAGGGGAAAGCATATGGTACTTAGAGCTGGACTTGTGACCTTTCCTTGAGAGAGATGAGTGAATTCCCATTAACCTCGGTTTGTGTGCTAATACTCTAAAAGGTGAGGTTTGCTTAGGGAGAATTGAGGATGTGTGAGTTTGGGTTCCACAATGACCAAAGTAATTGAGAGAGTTCTTAGATGTAATGACTCAACTCTTGATACTCTTGTGTCATACTTGATCCATAGTTTTTCAAAGTTTAAATGTTGTTAATAATTCATTCGTATTGAAGGCAATTGTTAGTCCCAATTGATGCTTGTTGAGGTTACTTTAGGATAGTGGAAATACTTGGATTTTCCCTTAAAAGGTGGGTCTTATTTTGTTTACTTGAGGACAAGCAAAGGCTTAAGTTTAGGGGAGTTGATAAGTAGAGATTTTAACGAGTTTCATGCTCCTTCTTGCCTATGCTTTGATTATAAATCATTACAAAATAGTCCCAAAAGGCTCATAAGTTGTGCTTGATTGCAGGTTTGATCAACAAAGTGACGAAATGTCAAAGATCGGCTCAAAGGAGTGAAATCTGCTCAAGTATCAAAGGCAAAGTAAACTGAGGTCAAACAAGCCTAGTGCAGATCGCACAGAATGGAATGCGGCCGCACTAGGTGATTCAGAGAGATGGCAAGATCAGGCTTCAAGTAGCGTGGCTCGCGATGAAGGTTCCGCGACCACACTACCTTTTTGTGCGGTCCGCGGAAGAGATATTCAGAGAGGGGCAAAATGCCAATGCGGTCCGTGGTCATGGTTGTGCGGACCGCGACAGCTGCCTCCGCGGCCGCGGTACGTAGAACCCAAGTCAGAGAAACCAGAATTGAAGTCCAAGAGCCTAGCACGGCCGTGGTCTATTTTATGCGGCCCACGCTAACCCCGCATGGGGTATTTTTGTCCAGTTTTTCTAGCCTAGTATAAATAGAACATTTTACCATTTTTAGGTCATCAGATATATCCAGAACTTAGCTGCGCTCGTGGGAACCTGATCTACAGCCATTTCTTAGCATCTTAGCTTCAAATTAACGATATATTCTTGTATTTTAATTTAGCGTTTAATTAATATGTCTTGCTCTTCATCTATTTCTCTATTTTCTATTTCAAGCATGAGTAGCTAAACCCATTAGCTAGGGTTGTGGCTCAACCCTAGTGTGGGTAATTGATGGGTGTTGCCATCTATTGTTAGATTGATTATAGGTGTTTGTTATTTGAGTCAATTTTATGATTTAATCTATGAATTGGTGGTTGCAACCACTGATTTGTGCTAAATTGACTTGGCTCTTCTTGAGAAAGAGAGCCTAAGTCTCCAAAATTGACCCAACAAGGAATTGGGATGGACTCAAGAGAATTGATAGTCCAAATTAAAGGGTTAAACCTCGAGAGAGTAATTACCCAACTTGAACCCTAGTTGCTTGAGCTAATTTGCCTACCTATTTGGTCTCGAGAGAGTCAATTGGGCAAAATCACTCTCTCTACTGAGAGGTGTGAGGGTGGGTAAAATTGTGCAACGATTATAGCATAAGCCCCAAGTATGTCAATCAAACCTTAGTAACATCTACCCGTCAATTAGCCACCTAGGTAATGTCACGACCCTAGTGCCCTTCTTCCCATTAGATACAACTTAGCAATTACCTCGTAGTATAATCTAGTTTCAATTAATAGTTTGATAATAGTAGTTTATAATCTAAAACCCCAAAAAAAATGTATGGAAGTGACATTTGGAACAAATACACACTTCTAGCCTAGATAGATACTCGACTCCATTCCTAGCTTCCTGTGAAAATCGATCCCTACCCTCATATCGGGTAAAAGCTATTGCGACCCTCTCTTCCTACTTTTTAGTAGTGTGGAGTTGGAAGCGATCAGCGTCCCCTTGGAAATTGGCCCTGAAGTGACACATCTTAGAGACCCGTGGTATGATTTGTCTCCTGCATACTTTCCTCATAACCCTGAGAGGAGCGTAAGGGTATATGCCCCTCAACCCATTCAACACCAAGTGTGGAAAATCTCTGGACCTGATGATGAACTCATTGGTAGGGTACCACTCGAACATCCACTGGACTTACTCCTCGGTCAAAATTTTGAAAAGTTGTACCCATCCTACAACGTCCTCCGATTGAGCAAACATATCTAGAATGTAGTTCATTCTTTTGGGATGATGGAAGGCTATGTGATCATTCCACGGCCTTCGTGGAAATTCCTGATGGTATTGTCCCTTTTGGAGATGTTCCAACAACTAGACCTGTAACAGCAAGTTGCAACCCTCGAAGAACCTGAACCCTTTTTGACACCGTTCCAAATCCCAGTAGGAACGATAGTGTATGTCTCCCCCTCGATCCCATCCATCAGAGCTTTGGTTACCATGGTCAGCCTAGTATGGATTCTATCTCCTTGGATTGGGAATACTAGCATGCCCAAGAAACACATAATAAACACGAAGACCCTACGATGAATCCAACCCAGGGAGGTGATTGAAAACTCATCGTCAAAGATACGGTAAGAGCTGTTGTGATCGTATCTTATATAAAGGAACTCAAAAGGTATGTAGGAGTCTTTTAGGCATTTCAAGTTTTCATTCTTCTTTAGCCCTACCACTTTCAGAAATCCCCTAGCAGTGCGATTTTTAGGTGCTAACAGATTAGGGCTATCCCAAGGCAATCCAGCAAATCCTCCTATTTCTTCTAGGAGGGGAGTCATTTCTATGTTCCCAAAATAGAGCACAACCCTTTTCTTGTCCCAAAACATAGTTGTAACCTCGATCAGCATTTTGTTGAGTTGAAGATCCATCAGAGAAGACAAGTTTCCTAAGACTCGTTTCACATGGTTTTGGTCACATGAAGGAAGATCCCTCCACCAGTCTAGCAAGAGTGAGGGTGTGCTAACCATACCGAATCTGGGGACCTCGTGCCTCATTTTCTGCAAAACAAAGAGAGTTAGGCCCTTTCCCCCTCCAGGTTCATCTATTTATATAGTAATGATTAGCATATTGGCACTTACTTCTCCAAATTAATGCACATAATCGTGGTTACATCCGTTGGGATTATGAAAAACCCGATGGACTTTTGGACAAGGCTTGTTTTAAAGGGTTATTATGCGGACAACATATTAACCCGGCTAGGTTTGACCATGATGCATGTACAATTGACCAGAGTAAGGCTGCTAGAAGTCTAGACTGAGACCCTCAAGCGGACAACTTGAGGGGGAAAGGCATGAAACCGTCGAACGCACCGCTGATCGACTAGTTTTACCACAAACACACCTTTTCGAATTTAAAGGGTGATGTATAAGAAAAACACAAAAACTCATCAAGCGTTGCTATAGGATTAATTATGCACGAGTGGAATATGATGTTGAGCATGATTTATGCAGCAATAAATAACATGTTGCCAAGTATTTGCACGTAAAAAAATAATAAATGCAGTATTTAAATAATTTAAAGACATTTACGGAAAAAGAAAACAAGGAGACAAGTCAGTTTTTGGAATAAAAGAATCATAAATGCTTGAAAATAGACAGTTAAATTCAAATAAGGGAAAGGGTATGCGGGATGGAGCATACTTGGACTAATTCATAAAAGAAGTTCGTTATGGTAAGAGCCTAAAAATATCCCCAGCGGAGTCTCCATGTTGTTGCACCCCTTTTTTTCCCCTTTTTGATAGGGAAGTCCGGGTTTTGACATTCATGGGGGAAGATAACTCGTTTCCTTTTGGGAATTAGGTATTGAAGAGTCGCCACCTAACAAATTATGGTGCATTAGGGCACCTTGAGCAATTAACTCATGGACTAGTTTCCATTACCAGAGATTTAGGGTAAGGGCTCGAAATAACCTTGAGGGGAAGGTGTTAGGCACCCCTCACGGTCCCAACGGTGGGTCCTGGCCGAACTCAAACTAAGTAATGAAACAAGTAAAATGGCTCGAACAAGTTATACATATATAAAGAAAAGTAAATTTATTTAAACAACGGGAATTGGGAAAGAGGGGTCCTATGTTGGTTGGCCTACATGATCATACCCACACAATGCCCAGTAATCACTCCTCAATGAGGGGCTACACGTGACATTAGCGCGTAGTCATCATATCCTTATTACCCATATCACTCCCCTTGGTCCTAGCCTAAAACGTTCTATCAACCTTGAAAGATATCCTATGCGTGCATTACCCGTCCCTTCCTTATGGCCCTGGAGGTATTTAGGACCTCTAATTTAGGTAGTTCTAGACCATCCTAAAGTACTTAAAGGAGAAAAATCTAGGCGTCACTCAAAACAGTTAGGACTGCATTAAAGAGAAAAATTAAAGACTCATATTTACCTCCACAAACATAACAAGTAAGTGCACGCCTCAAACAATAGTTTCAAGTATTTAAGAGAAAACCCTAGAACATGATATCTAGGTGAGCAGAGATTATACAGCATTGGATTAGGACCAAAAGTGTCAAATACCTATTCAGCTTGCCTACTGATTTTAGACCTGTTTGAATATGAGCAGTCACAGATAACAGAACATAGTTTTACAGTTGCAGGATTTTAAGTGCCCTGTAGGCTTGCCTAGGCGTGTGATAGTGATGTCCTATGAGCATGATATCTATTACTTATTAGGAACACAGTAAAACAGTAAACAATTTTTAAACGGGCAATTTGGATCCTATAAGCATACTTTCTAGTGATATTGATTAACACGAAAATAGTAAGTTATTTAATTTGATTCGGAAGTGACAGGAACGAGTCAAACTGATTTTAACTAAACTGGTTTTAGATCATATAGGCATGATTTCTATCACAACTGATTTTAAATCCTATTGGCATGGTATCTAATTATTTAAAGGTGATTTTTTTATCTTATAGGCATGATTTCTAAGGAGACGAATTTGAATACATGCTGTAATGGAAACTGAACTTCAATTACTTTACACCCTATATGCATGATATCTAATTATAAAGCTGATTCCGGTCATATAGGCATGGCTTCTAATTGTGTGAAATTAAAGCATGCAGAATTTATTTAAACCCAAGCAGATCCTATAGGCATGTTATCTAACAAACACATTTAAATCAAAATAGACCCTATAAACATGTTATCTACCCGATTTTACCCACAATATGCAACTACCCACCCTTTTTCATTAATCACCCCACTATTTGTTTTACAAATAATTATCACAGACCAATAAATTGAATAAAAATACATAATTAGAATAGAAATTAATCTATAGTGAGCCTGAAGCAGGCCCAAATGATTTCCAAGTTTCCAGTAGTCTCAAATGCCAAAGTTCCATAGCCAATTTCATGTTTAGGTGTGTCAGAGTTCCCTAAGGACCTCAAGGATCCCAGGCAGTGCTCACACCTAGACCTTTCTCAAATAACAACTGATTATTGTGCAATGTGGAAGTGTCAGTCCTGATATGCCAGAGTTCAAAGAGATCTCAAGGGTCTCTAAGTAGTACATATACCAGAGGGGCATGACCTAGTATTCTAGGAGTAAGTGAAAGTGAATAATGGTTTGAAAGAGTTTAAAAGAAAAGTCTTAGGATTGAAATTTTTTTCTTAAAACCATTAGTGATAAAATAGTTTTGAGGAAAGTGTAAAGAAACAATTTGCAATAAGAACACAAGTCATAGAACAAACAGTTTTCGGGAGCACTTTGGCAAGGATCTTTCACATAAGGAAGAGGGGTTGGGAACATAGAGAATACACCTTAATGGAACACATAAACAACAGGATTCATAGAGTTCTTAAGGTGTTCTACAGAACTAGTAGGTTAGATAGAATGCATGTCATGCAGCAAAGAAGTATGTTGAGGCCATTCTAGGGAGAGTAACTAACTTAGCAGGAGTGAGGCAGAATAGGCAAAGACTTAGATGAACATATTAGGCAAGTGTAGGCATGCTATTACACAAAAGTAAGGCTTAGATATGCTAGATGGGCAATAATCAGTCAAAACAGGCTAGTTACATATGTAAGACATGTTAGACAGACAAGTAAAGTGGAGGCAAGCAAATTACATATTTAGATAAGGCAGTATTTGGCATGCTAGGCAAGCAGTAAATAGAAGCATGAATGAGCTCAGGGTTGATGAACTAATGCAGTAAATAAACACATAGGTTTGGGTTCTGAAATTTAATCAGAAGCATACCAGTTAGAGGAAGAAAACACAAGATATAAGACAAGTGTTGCACAATCCAGCCTTGGCTTGCAGCAGGCTAGAGTGACAAAGATCACAAGTAGCAGAGAGAGTAGAAAGAGCTTTTATAGTGTAGAAGTGATAGTAGTGATAGTTTTTTGAATTATTGTTCGTGTCAAAAGTTAAAATAAGAGGGAGTTTATATAGTAATCAAGAGTTAAACAAAATAAGGTAAGGGATCAATTATGTAGCAATTAGGGAAATTCACAGAATCAGTCACACACACAAAATCAGTAAGTCTTCCCCTTAATCAAGGGATAATCAATCAACGGTAAAAGCATAACAAACATTTAAGGAAGGGAATCAAGTAAGGCTTGGGTATAGAGTAGGTAATTAGGGGTGAATGAACAGGAGTTTCAATTAAGGAAACAATCACAGAGAATTAGCAAATAACAAATAAGGCAAGGGAACTAATTAAGGCAAGAAGTTCAATCAAACCGAGTAGAGAAGTAAGAATCAAAGATTTTGCTAAGGAAAAGAGTTCAAATCAAATTAGAAAATAAGAACTTCAGAATAGTCAAGGGTTCAAATAAAGAGAAAATCACGTAAAAAGTCAGCAAGTCTCGCAGACAAAATAAGGCAAGAAATGAATAGTCAGGATTCAACACATAGGTCTTAACGAAGCAAATTGGTAAAATCAAACATTCAAAAGAACTCTGATTTAAGGAGAAAAATATGTTTACCATGAATAGCCAGAAAGAACATAGACACATAGAATCAATAGAAAAGTTGAACCAAGAAACTTTAGTAGAGGAATATTAGGATAAAAAAAATCACGAGACATCTAATTGGCTAAAGAAAAATCACAAGAACAAAAGTAAGAACAAAGTCAGTACACAAGTAACTCAGAAACCAAACAAAAAATGTCGAGAAATTAGGGCTTTTAGAATAAACGAGTTAAGGTTAGAGCAAACCTTACGAAATCGGTTAAAACATATGAGAAATAGAAGATAAAACACTCAAGATTATCAAATGTTTTGGAAAAAAGAAATTTCCGGAAAACCCTAGTTTAGAAAGATGGAAAATCGTTCGAAAATCAGATGGTTCTTGTAAAAATTGGAAGGTTCTCGTAAAACTCATACAAAATAGGTTCAAACCCTCTCAGATCTGTATAGATCTAAGAAGTTTAGAAAAAATTAAGGTTTCGAGAGGAACAACACAGAGGTGAAGAAGCAAGCTCAGAAACCCATAGATCTAAGGCAATATAGGAAGCGCTTACTCGGAATCACATCGGAACAGCCTGAAACATGAGAGAAAGGGCCATATATGCAAGCAGACTAACCTTGGCCCCTTGAGGACCCTAGAGATGGTGATACCAGTAGAGGAGAGGTCGTTAGAGGCCTGGGGTAGGTGAGAAACCACCACGAATAGCTATAGATGAGTGACGATGAGGTCCGATTAGGGTTAGGTTTTGAGAGCATTGGAGAGGAAAGGGATTTCAAGGTGACTGTGTGGGTGAGAATGACCGGGTTTGGGGAGTCGTTTAGTTTAATTTAGGAAATGGTTAATTGTGGTCGTTGATCTCTGTGATCAACGGCCGAGATTGAAAGAGTTTGGGGCCATGTCGGGCATTAAAGCTTGGTCTAGGTAGGTTTAGCTTAAAATTGGGCTGGGTATTGGGTCAAATTAGGATCAGAATTGAATAGAAAATAGGGCCAGATTTTAAATAGCCAATTTTAATGACTAATAATTTACAAAAAATAATAAATGAGTACCAAAAATATATTTGTGCACTAAAATGACTTAAAACAGTTATTTATCATTTTAAAATATAAAATATCATTTTATGCATAAGCAATATAATTATACATTAGTATGGGCTATTATTGCAAAAATATACAATTTAGCCTAAAAATATAAATATAGTTACAAAAAATACACTAAAAATATTTAAACACTATGTTGGCATAAATAATGAATTTAGATGGCTAAATCATCACAAAAGTAATTTGAAGGATAATTATTGGATATTTATATAGTAAAAGAGAAGAAATAAATTGATTTGGAGCTTTTAAATATATGAAAAAATGATAAAAAAATTTATGCATGCTTATAACTACATATGTACTATTTTGAAAGTATATATATGTGTTTAAAATATATGAGAAAAAATTGTGTATCAACAGTTATATTCGATGAAAATAACCCCTCGGTCGAGAAAGGAATTACTGCAGGTGATGAAGATCAAGCTCTAGAAATTCAGGAGACAAGCAAATCTCAAGAGTCAATTGATAAATCAGATGCTACGATAGAGTCAACTAATGAAATCAGCACCAGTCTACTAGATCAGCCGAACGAGTCGACTACTAATGTAGTGCGTCCAAATGAATGGAGAAGCGAACCTGAATATCTTCAAAAATTCATCATAGGGGATCCAAATGAAGTAATGAAAATCAGGGGAACTCTAAAAAAGAAAGCAAACATAGCATTAATCTCCCAGGTTGAACCAAAGAAGATAGAGGAAGCTCTAAAAGACTCAAGTTGGGTATAAGCAATGCAGGAAGAGTTAGATCAGTTTGGCAAAAATCAAGTGTGGAAACTGATACCCAAACCTGAAAATATTTTTGTAATTGGAACAAAGTGGGTCTTTAGAAATAAATTGAATGAGTATGGAAAGGTCGTAAGGAACAAAGTCAGATTAGTTGCTCAGAGATATTTACAACAGGAAGGAGTCGACTATGACGAAACTTTCGCTTCAGTAGCTCGTTTGGAGTCTATACGAATCCTTCTGGCTTATGCATCATTTAAGCTACTGTATTCATGAATACAATAGCAAAAATAGGCATGAATCAGGGAAGTCCAGCTAATCAGTTGTTGTATTCAAATGTATTCAACTGTGTTCATAGCGTGAAACATGAGATTACAGCTGGACAACTTATTGTATTCGACTGTACAGGGGATTACACTGTTTTTAAACGGAAAGTGAATCAACTAACATAATAGACTCCTAATATAACTCAACAAACTCAATTATAACACACAAATTTTGTATTTTCAGTTATAAAAAGATTCTCAACCAAAAAATACCTCAAAAACATAGCAATCTTCAAATAAATTATATAATACATCTGAATACATAAATTATATTAATTAAAAAAACACATGAATACATTCATGGCATATAGAGAGATAGTGAATACAATAAAATACAACGGGATACATTGAAATGCAATTGAAAAAAGACAGTGAATACAATGAAATACATAGAATACAGCGAGATACGTTGAATTATAATGAAAAAAGACAATGAATACAATGGAATACAGCGTGATACGTTGAAAATACATTGAAATATTAACAGAAAATCAAGTTGCTCGGCCCCAAACTCCGTCGTCTTTGTTCAAGAAAAAACCCTAGAGGAGATAGTGCCACCAAAAGCCCCAAACTCCGTTGAAATTGCTTGTGGCTTCTTGTAGTTCATTGTAGTCAAATACGTGAATTCCGAAATAGTGTGAAGCCTTTCCAGGGTCCGTTATTGAGGAGGGATAAGAAAGAATGCTATTGGAGATCAAAGACGAACCAACATCACTTTTCTTCTGTCGACGACGATAGAGAATGAAAATTACACATGCCACAAAGGCAGTTAATGACTGTAATTGGGTACAAGCATCAGTCAGATACTAAAGATGGCAGCGATATCTGTGGCGACATTGGTATTCTTGGTAATGCTTGGGCTTTTGGTGGCACGATCTTTGTTGAGATTGAGCATCGTGTTTTCAGGAAATGGGGAAGAGAACGCATGCAAGTAAAGAGAGAGAGAGAGAGAGAGAGAGAGAGAGAGAGAGAGAGAGAGAGAGAGAGAGAGAGAGAAAGAAAGAGAAAATAGTGTAATTGAATAGCGTATTTAGTGGCTTAGGGGTAGGAGGTAACCAAAATTAGATATTTTGTTATAAACATTAAAAGGTATCTATAGAATATAATTTTTTAAATGGTATTTATTTAAAATAAATAAGGTGTTAACCTTTGCTATAGGAGGTAAAAATTCCATTGAAAAATAGCTACATTCAAAGTAATCGAAATATAGCCACTTTTCATATAAAGATAAAATTTGAATAAAAAACACTCTTAAAATTCCGAAACTATTCTAGCATAATATGCTGGAGTTCAATTTTTTTTTACATATGAGATTCCAGCATAATGTGCTGGAATTTCATAATGTGCTGGAGCTCCATCATAATATGCTGGAAGTTTTTATGCAGAAGCTCCATAATCCAACATATTATGCTGGAAACTTTCTTTGTGCTGGAGTTCCAATATAATATGCTGGAAGTTTATGCGCATTAGCTCCATAATCCAGCATATTATGCTGGAACTTTACGTATTGGCTATTTTTCAATGACTTCGCAAAACACTGGCTATTTTTCAACTATCACTCCGAAATCTGGCTAGCCCGTGTTATTTTCACCAATTTTCATTTAGAAATGACACTAGGTAGCCACTTTAAATGGATGCTATTAAGGAATTAGCCAATGCATCCTGAATTTTAGTTTTTCAGTTCAATTTTTCGGATAAAAATATCTTGAATTGTCCAGAAAAATAAGATTATTAGTTCAAAATTTTCGGACAAAATAAGTACTAGTTAATCCATAAATAGCATCTTTAAAAATGGTCGTTTATTCACTTTGCCCAATTTTCATCCTAATTTTGGGTTCACATGTTAATTTTCGAGGCCCATAATTTCAATAAATAAAACAATTGTAAGAACAGTAATATTATACGGAAGTAAACGTTGTCCAATAAGTAAAAGGGTGTAAGTAACACGTATTGGGGACAAAAAGAGATTGCATATTGAGATGATTTGGTTATGTATGAAGTTGTTAAAAAAGGGACAAGGTAGACCTAAGATCACGTGAAAGAAGTTATCTTGTAATACCTACAATTCCCTAAAATACCTACAGACTTAATAAAAATAAGACACAAAATACAATGAAAGATAAAATGTTTATATAGAAGATACCGATTAGTTAGAAATATGTTTTAGTTATCTTGCTATATTTACTTTAATCCTATGTTTTTAAGAGTCTTAACCTTATTTTGTATATTCTAAACTTTTTATTTTTATTTTATATAATATTAACCTGAAATAAATTTAAAAATAAAAATATGATCACTAAGAATTCATATAACTAACTTCAATTTATTTGCATTGAAGCGTTGTTATGGTAAAACTTCAACAAATAACTTACACATAAAGTTTTGTCCACTTTTGCTATTCTTTCCTTGACTTCTATGTCTTAATCCATTGAGTTGATTTTTCATTTTTCAGAAATCTTTTCAGTTGTTGATTTGTCTATTCTTGAGTTATTGGCCACCCAATTCCAGATCATCAACATAAATAAAGTAACAAAAAAATAAAAATATTAAACAAATGACCACTACCCAACAAATAAAATACACCTAGATCCAAATTGAAAAAAAAAAAAAATTAGAAAATTTTGAGTCTTAAAGTATACCTCTCACCAAACTGCTCCAACTGAAGTTAACCTTCAAGCTAAAGCAACTCCCACCCCACCCCCCACCCCCCACCCCCAATCCATCCCTTGTCGGCAAACACAAAAACACTCATTTTGTAACATTTCGCATACTCTTAAAGATTCAAACTTTAGTCAAATGCTAGATTTAAGAATCAAGACTTGAACTTTCTCATATAAAGATTCAAATTTTAGTCACATTTTTGTGTACTGTGTGTGTGTGTGAATTGTGGAGGTGGGATTTCAATGTTAGTCCAAGATCGTGAGGGTTCTGGTCCTAAATCACCAAAAGGACCAAAACCCACTAGGGAAAGATCATCAATTCCCTTATCAGTATCATCAAATGCCAAGAATCTTGATTTTTCTACATGGGTTTCTGAAAATCTTTATAAAGTTCTCACCTTTTTATTCTTAATCTCCACAATTGCCATTTTTTTCTACCTCCATAGTGCTGCTGGTGACACCACTACTCTCCTTTGTTTGCAGTCAACTCAAACTCACTCTATTAAACCTGAATTTCCCAGAATTAAGTGGAATGATATACCAAGAATCTCAGATAAGTCTACACCTTATGCAAATTTTAAATCTGAGAAATGGATTGTGGTTTCTGTTTCAGATTATCCATCAGAAGAGCTTAAAAAGCTGGTAAGGATCAAAGGGTGGCAGGTTCTTGCAATTGGGAATTCAAAAACTCCTAAAGATTGGATTTTGAAAGGTACAATTTATTTGTCTTTGGAAATGCAAGCTAAGTTAGGATATAGGGTTGTTGATTACTTGCCTTATGATTCTTATGTTAGAAAAAGTGTTGGTTATTTGTTTGCTATACAACATGGTGCTAAAAAGATTTTGGATGTCGATGATCGCGGTGTTGTGATTGATGATGATATTGGTAAACATTTTGATGTTGAATTGATTGGTGAGGGTGCTAGGCAAGAGGTGATTTTGCAGTATAGTCATGATAATCCTAATAGGACTGTGGTGAACCCTTATATCCATTTCGGGCAACGTTCCGTTTGGCCTAGAGGTTTGCCATTGGAAAATGTGGGTGAGATTGGACATGAGGAGTTTTACACTGAGATTTTTGGTGGAAGGCAGTTTATCCAGCAAGGGATCTCGAATGGTTTACCGGATGTGGATTCGGTGTTTTATTTTACTAGGAAGTCAGGGCTTGAAGCGTTTGATATTAGATTCGATGAGCATGCACCGAAAGTGGCGTTGCCCCAGGGTATGATGGTGCCAGTTAATTCGTTTAATACGATTTTTCATTCTTCTGCATTTTGGGGTTTGATGCTGCCAGTTTCTGTTAGTACAATGGCTTCTGATGTTTTAAGAGGATATTGGGCGCAGAGGCTATTATGGGAGATTGGTGGATATGTTGTAGTGTATCCTCCCACTATTCATCGGTATGATAGAATCGAGGGATATCCTTTTTCAGAAGAGAAAGATCTACACGTAAATGTTGGCCGTTTAACCAAGTTTTTGGTAGCGTGGAGATCAGGTAAACACAGGTTGTTTGAAAAGATATTGGAGTTAAGCTATGCAATGGCTGAAGAAGGCTTTTGGACCGAGCAAGATGTCAAGTTTGCCGCTGCATGGCTTCAAGATCTGCTTGCTGTTGGGTACATGCAACCTCGACTAATGTCTTTGGAGTTAGATCGGCCAAGGGCAAGTATAGGCCATGGTGACAGGAAGGAATTTGTACCTCAGAAGTTGCCATCTGTGCATCTTGGTGTAGAAGAGATAGGTACAGTGAATTATGAAATCGCCAATTTGATCAAATGGAGGAAGAATTTCGGCAATGTTGTGCTCGTAATCTTTTGTAGTGGACCTGTTGAACGTACTGCCTTAGAGTGGAGATTGCTTTATGGAAGGATATTTAAGACGGTTATCATATTGTCCAACCAGAAGAATGTAGATCTTGCCGTTGAAAAAGGAAATGTGGATTATATTTACAGGTTAGTCATCAATATCCTTTTTCTTTCAATTTTTAGTTTTTTGGGAAAAAGTCTCTGGTTTCCGTTGAATGTTTTCCTTTCTCAGAAAAAATTATTTGTTATACATTGGTTCCCATTCTTTTGGTAGAGGTGATCAGTAGATAAATCAGTGAGCGCACTGAGAGTTGTCATGCGAGAGTGAGAACTAATTATTGATGGAACTCAGTAGTCACAATGCTGCCTTCCTAATTAAGTAATGGTTGTACTGATACAATAGGAAAGTCAGGACCCTGTATACAAGGCGTATAAAAAAGGTAGAGAATCTCAAAAAAAATGTAAAAGAGTAACTAATGCTGTTATTAATCAGATCCCATAAGTGCTCCAATAAAAAAATTTAACAAAAGGTAAGAATCTGTGGAGTACTTCTAGATCCCCTCCGGCGACCTTTGGTTTCTCTCTTCTAAATGGTCCACATGAGTGCTAGAGGCGCCATGTACCATTCTCTATATCTCCTTCTTCTCCTCTAAGCTTTCCCAGCGAAGAGGCATATCCTTACCCACCATTAACCATTCACTTCCGCTATTCATGCCTTTTTGTCTGACGATCTGCTTGCTGTTGGGTACATGCAACCATTACCCACCATTAACCATTCACTTCCGCTAGTCAAAAAGGTTTTGTGATAGAATCATATTGGAGCTGTTTCTGCACTTGATGATATCAAAGTTACCAATTTCTTTATTTTTCCTGGAAGTTTAGCTTATTACTAGCATAAAGTGTTGAGTTGACTTGAGGATTCTCTACAGATGATGTTGGAGAGTGACCTAAAACTATTAAATTGTAACAACTTGAAAGCCATCAATCGCTATTCCTTAATATAAAGATAGCTGATTCATAAACAACAACAACAAAAAAAAAACCTAGTGTAATCCCACAAATGGGGTCTGGGGAGGGTAGTGTGTACGCAGACCTTACCCCGACCTTGAAGGTAGAGAGGCTATTTCCGATAGACCCTCGGTTCACGAGAGACGAAAAGAAAGCAGTAGCACCCAGCATTAACAACAATAAGATAGTAGGAGATAGCTGACTCATAAAGTGAAATAGGTCAGTAAAATGCAGTTCACCATACAAGGAATATGTAGTAACCTTAACATATTAATGTGTCCCCATTCTATTTACGTGTGAGCAGAAATTTTGTCTGTCGGAGACTGTGGCACTATATGTTGGTTTAGGCGATTGTCATTGCATATAATTGTTCCTACAAACAGGAAGATCTTGTGCGAAACAGGACTTGCTGCTATAATGGTGCTTGCCCGGAGAATTTGCTTCTGACTTATTACTCCACTCTTTGATTGTTGATAAGCTCATTAAATGAAATGTGAAGTCTTTTTCTTAAACATCTAGTTTCTTTGCTTCGTATTCTAATTCAGTTCTGGATAGAACTTCGGTTGCAACCCTTGTTGCAATCCGTGACTCTTGTTGTACCAACCAGTAAATAAATGCTAGCAGTAATGGAAGATACTCCTACCATAGCATATGCAAAAATACCATGACTTTCTAGTTTTTCTTTATTCGAGAACTATTCTAATCATGTTTGTCTAAATTTTTCTCTTGGCTACATGAAAGTTCCAATATTCTTGATTTAAATAGAATGTTGGCAAATTTTGTTTCAGGTATGCGCCAAAGTTATTTGATAGATACTCTAGTGCAGAAGGCTTTCTATTTCTTCAGGACGACACTATCCTTAATTACTGGAACTTACTTCAAGCTGACAAATCTAAGCTCTGGATAACAAACAAGGTAAGTACATATATGAAATCCTTATTTTTGGTATCAATCTTGTTAGTGGGAGGTATCTATTTTTTGTTTCTTGTTACAGATTCAGCCAATTCCTACTTTTTATGGTTTAATTAAAGGCATTTTACTGTTAAATTCTCTCGTTTCTTATGTTATTACTTGTACTTCTTTCTGTTATTCATAGTCATCGCATCTCTTTCTTATTATGCAGTTATCCAAGTCGTGGCACTCTGTTTCAGTTGCTGGCAATTCAGACTGGTTTGTGAAGCAAGCAGACGTCATTAAGAAAGTGGTAGCAACAATGCCAGTACATTTGCAAGTCAATTTCAAAGAGTCGATGAAAAATGACGAGACCTTAACACTATGCAGTTCAGAGATATTCTACATCCCTCGACGTTTTGTATCCGACTTTGTCGACCTCGTTAATCTAGTGGGGAATCTAGACATGCATCATAAGGTTGCAGTGCCAATGTTTTTTATGGCGATGGATTCTCCGCAGAATTTTGATTCAGTGTTGAATTCAATGATTTACAAGAAGAAGTCTCAGGGTAATTTGACAACATTTTATTCAGCCGAAGCGCCTGCAATTCACCCGTGGAAAGTATCAAGTGAACAAGAGTTCATAAAGCTGATCAGAGTTATGGCAGCAGGTGATCCCCTATTAATGGAGTTGGTATAGTATAATGATAGATTCAGTAAAGATACTTGAAGGATCCCACAGGGAAAATGTAAAACATGTAAAGTTTATGTGCAGCTGAATTCTGCTATTCTTTTATACCATTCTTTAGTAGGGGGAATGGGGTGAAAGGAAGGTTTTGTGCTCTTGTAGATTTTTGTTGTACTACTATTTTAACTCTCAAAATTTTGTGGCAAGAGAATTGAAGGAGAAAACAGTGTTACTAGCTTTCTTCCGATTTTCAATTTTTTTTTCATTTTGCTTTTGAATATGCTAAAGTTCCACAGAACAATCTTTGTACATTTTCAGTCCTGTACATGTATACAGATGAGAAAGTTAATATTGCTTTCATATTTTTTTTTAAAATTTTGATGTTCGAACAGTTCTTGAGCCGAGGGTCTGTCGGAAATAGCCTCTCTACCCCCTCGAGGTAAGGGTAAGGTCTGCATACACACTACCCTATCCAGACCCCACTAGTGGGATTTCACTGGGTCGTTGTTGTTATTGTTGCTGCTGATGTTCGAACAGTTGAACTATAAATGTCCCAAGACTATAGTTGACACATTTGGAGTGTGCTTGGTAAGACAGAAGTCATCTCCATGAAAAGTATCCATTGTTTGGTTGGTGAGTGAAACATATTTTGCAAATATCCATTGTTTGGTTGGTGAGTGAAACATATTTTGCGCAAAAATATATATTGAAGAGCTATAATATTATTAGCAACCGAGAGTTTTATGATGAATCTTTTAGGTACTAATTATTAATAATAACGTCTAAGTGTTAGTTGGAACAAATAACATGAAATTAATAGTCAAGATAATTGTAAGTAAAATGATTTCCGACCATTCTCCTCTTTGATGGATATGTTTTCCTTGAAAAATGATTTCTAGTTACCGATCACCAGAAAACGATTTTCTCATAAAAAAAATCTTCCTAGAAAATGACTTCCGTCGTACCAGACCTACTGTAGAAGTAACATTTTGAGAAGACGAAGACAATTGCAAGTTTCAAGCTCAAATTTGATTATAAGGAAGCAGTATTTTCTCACAGAAGTAGAAGGACATCCCCAAAAATGAACAAAATTACACTGGGGACTGTCAAAGGAATTCACATCAGCAACAGTTAGGAAACAGAAAGGCAACAATCAGAGATCATTTTATTTGCTATACATTTATCGATCGATTCCCTCAATCTTGTCTTCAACTTCTGAGTATAATTGCTTGAGTTTCTCAATGTTCTCTTCAGAAGTTTCCCAGTATCCACGCCCGTTGGCTTCCAAGAATGTCTGAAGCAACTTCCTGAAAGAATTTGGGTTTGTGTTCATGAGCCTGTTCAACATCTCCTGATCTTGAATGAAGGTTGTGTTGGCTTCTTCATATACCCAATTATCAACTTGGCCTGAAGTTGCACTCCATCCCACTGTGTTAGTTAATCGTTTCTCAATCTCACGAACTCCTTCGTAGCCAGTGGATAGCATGCCTTCATACCACTTAGGGTTCAACAACTTTGTCCTTGCATCAAGCCTCACAGTCTCAGACAACGTACGTACCTGAATCATCATGTAAGTAGGCATTAGACATAAAGTAAAAGAGCTTCTGTGAACTGAATGAGTTACATATTTCGAGTTATCAAACAAGTGATAACACTCACCTGAGCATTAGCAGTAGTGGTGTCAGCAATGTATGCACTAGGCTTCTTCCCGTCTTTCCTGAGGTTCTGCACAAGGTTGGTTGGGTCTGAATCGAAGTAGTGACTCACGTCTGTGAGTGAAATTTCTGATGAGTCAAGGTTCTGGAATGTGGCATCAGCCGTGCTAAGAGCCATCTCAAAAACTTTCCTCTTCTCAGTCATGCCAACACCAGGAGCATCACAGTCAAATGCAAATGACTTTCGGCTCAAGTACATGTCTTGAAGTTGCTTCTCATCATTCCATGTTGAATTCTCAACAGCAAGGTTAATGTTGGAAGAGTAAGATCCTGAAGCATTTGAGAAGATCCTTGTAGCAGCTTCACGAACATCAACTCCGAGTGTTTTTGCTTGTTCAAGTGCATGTTTCCTGATGTAGTTTTGGTCTTCTGGCTCGTCGAGCTCTGCAACCATCTTGACTGCTCGGTCAAGGAGATTCATCTATTGGAACAAAAAAAACAATAATCATCATCTGTGTTTGTAATCTAATAGAACAAGCAGAAGATATTGTAAATAGAACAGCTTGATATTGCACTAGTGCCAATACCTGATTAATGAAGAGATCTCTGAACACCCCAGAGCAGTTGACAACAACATCAACTCTAGGCCTTCCAAGCTCTTCAAGACTAACAGGTTCCACCCGGTTAACCCGTCCTAACGAATCTGTAACTGGCCTAACACCAATCATCCACATAACCTGTGCCAATGACTCTCCATAGGTCTTGATGTTGTCTGTTCCCCAAAGAACCAGAGCAACAGTCTCCGGGTACTTGCCACCGTTGTCGGCCTTTTGCCTCTCCAACAATCTTTCAACAACAATTTTGGCACTCTGCACTGCTGCTATTGTGGGAATGGCTTGTGGGTCCAAAGCATGGATGTTTTTCCCAGTAGGCAAAACTTTCGGGTTTCTGATGGGATCCCCTCCTGGACCTGGTTCAACATATTTCCCTTCTAGAGCCTGTTTCAAGCTTCCCACCTCGTTGTTAGCGACAATTAGCTTCAGACACTCTCCCAAGAACTGGAATAGAACTCTGAGCTTTTCCCTATCAGCTCTGTAAAATTGGGTGTTTGACAAATACTGGATCCATGGTTCATTTATACCAAAACCAAGGATTGAGGTTAGCTTGTCATTGACATTCACAACCTGACCCTTGTTGTTTGTCGTACGTTCGACAAATGCTGATATTGCTCCACGTGATGCCTCAGTAATTTGACGGAGCAGCTCCACATCTCGTAAGATGCCCTGGTCATTTCCTCTGTAAATCTCCTCAATGCTTCTTCCAACCGTCGCAGCCAATATAGATGGAAGGGCAGAAATACCCTCTTCAGGTCGGTCCAATGCAGCAATGTTGACGAGAGTAGCAACTGCTTCCATGGCTGTTGGAGGTTCACCAATGATGTGAAGTCCACATGGCAGAAGACGAGACTCGATCTCCATAATCTTAGAGTATACTTTTCCTACCACAAGGTCACGCTCTTTGGCCGAGATTTCCTCCCCTTCTTCTGGAAGATCAACATCCTTGTCAAGATTACACTGTCTAGCTGTACTGATGATAGAGTTCACAATCTGTTGGCCACGGCCTGAGTCTTTCAAAGATTGGTATGAGGAAATGAGCTCGCTGAGCTGCTTGAGTCCCTTGTAGAGTCCAGCATTCTCAGCCGGAGGAGTCAAGTAGCTAATGGTATTCGCGTAACTCCTTCGTTTGGCAATAGTTGCTTCAGATGGGTTGTTTGCTGCATAGTAATAGACATTGGGAATGTTCCCAATGAGACTATCGGGAAAACAAGCATCGCTCATCCCCACCTGTTTACCTGGCATGAACTCAAGAGAACCATGAGTACCAAAGTGGAGAACTGCATCAGCTTTGAAAATTTTCTCCACAAAGGAATAGTATGCAGCAAAACCATGGTGAGGGCTAGCTGATTTGGAGAACAGAAGTCTCATCGGGTCACCCTCGTATCCAAATGTGGGCTGAACACCGATAAAGACATTACCATACTGTTTACCATATACCAAGAGATTTTCTCCATCAGAGTTCAAATTACCAGGTGCTTTCCCCCAGTTCTCTTCAAGAGCAGTAGCATAGGGTGTTAGCTTCTGGTATTCTCTAACGCTCATCTTGTAAGCTATGTTAAGATTTGGGCTGCTGAACTGAGCTTCTTTGTCGTGAATTACTTCTTCAATCAGTTCTGCAGAAGTCTCAGGCAGCCCCTCAACATTGTAGCCGTCTTTCTTGAGATCTTTGAGCACAGAGTATATGGAGGCAAAGACATTCAAGTATGCAGCAGTTCCAACATTGCCTTTGTCTGGAGGAAAGCTGAAGACAGTGATTGCCAACCTCTTATCAGCCTGCACATTGTTAGGTTACACATTGAGCATCAGTAGCAGAAATTGTTATAATGCAACATAATTAGATTAAAAAATCCACCAAATAATTCTAGCTAATAAAAGAGCAGCCCAGTGCACTAAGCTCCCGCTATGCGCAGGGTCCGGGGAAGAGCCGGACCACAAGGGTCTTATATATGCAGCCTTACCCTGTATTTCTACAAGAGGTTGTTTCCACAGTTCGAACCCATGACCTCCCTGTCACATGGCAGCAACTTTACCAGTTACTCCAAGGCTCCCCTTCTAATTCTAGCTAACAAAGATCATAATACACATTTAGGGAGAATTATGAAAAGGGAACCACAGGTCTCCAAGTTTCAATATTGTTGTCCCTTTAGTCTATGACCATTGTAAGATAGAGAAATTGTACAACTCTGACCCTAAACAGGAAAATGGAAAATTCCTGGTAGCGTACGAGAATTTTATCCTAATTTGCAACTTGTGATCATGATAAAATATCAAAACAGTCATTTCAGAATCCATGAGACTTGCTGAAGTCCTAATGAAAGTGATCAAAGTTTAAACAATAGAAGAAGGGAACTCTTAAACATCTCTACATCAAATAGTATTTCTAAGTGAAAGATAAAAGAGTTCTATCAATGGTCCATATTAATTTCCACTTACTCAAAGAAATTGGTTCATGTTAATCAGGATTTGTGAGTAATTGGGCAGCCCGGTACACAAAGCATCCTGCAGGGTCTGGGGAAGGGCAAAGGGGCCTACCCTAGTGCAAGCATCAATGGCTGATTCCACGGCTCAAACCCGTGACCTATAGGTCACACGGACACGGAGACAACTTGACCGTTGCTCTAAGACAACTTGATATTGTCAATTACTTGTCAAGTATTTGCAAGCAATTGACAATGTTAATTACACTTTCTCATATCAAATCAATTGTCATTGGAATAACTAAGTTATATGACCATTTGTGAAATTTACCCTTGGTCTAAGCACCGTTTTGAGGTGTTTCATTATTTCTATTATCCAATGCATTACCTTAAAACCAGTAAAAAAATCTTATCTTTTAATCTAAACCAATATGAATAGAACCAATATTTCAAGACTAGGGGGCAAGAACCAATATTTCAGCACGCATACCTTTGTTTTTCTCTTTAGCTCTCCCCATTTGATTGCCCTGGTGCAAAGCTGCTCCACTCTTTTGTGAAGAGCATGTGATTTCCCTGCATATTTCAAGTAATGTTAGGAAAACTAATCAAACTAAATATATTTTTGCATTTCATATCTAATAAAAATGGAAATCAACATTGCTAAGGGAAAGAACAAAGAAGTATACTTGCCTGTTCTTGGATCGCGACCGGCGAATACGATGGGCTCCATGCCTCCATCCAGCTCAGGGAGAGCAACTTGTAGAGCCACCTGAATAGGATGCAGCCCCAAAGTACTGTTCAACCATTCCTCTGTTGTTTGGAAAACCAAAGGCAATGCCACAATATAAGGCACATCTAGCTTCATCAAAGCCTCAATAGCCCTTGGATGATCTTGTCTTGCTGGCCCTCCAACAAGTGCAAAACCAGTAAGTGATATTACTGAATTCACAAAAGGCTTCTTTGTAATAGGATCAATGAAGTATCTCTCAACCGGCCCCGAAAAGTCTAGCCCACCGGCGAAAATTGGGATAACTTTAGCCCCTTTTGCCTCCAATTCCATGATCACAGCCACATAATGACTCTCATCACCAGTAACAATATGACTCCTCTGCAAAACCAGACCAACAACAGGAGCATTTGAACTCTTGAGTTTCTCATTAGTATCTCTCCTTGTTGCATACCAATTCAAATACTCCTTCACATCATCATACATACAAGGAGCCAAAGGATGCCAAATTCCACTATCCAAGTACAAAACCGGATCCGAATAGTCGATTTTCATCCCTTTAAGAGCAGGAACATAAGAACCAGATATCATTTTCAAGAAATTCACCAAATTATCAGGTGAACCTCCAAGCCAAAACTGCAAACTTAGTATATACAACCTAGCATCTTGAGCTTTATCACTTGGTAAATACTTCAAAACCTTAGGCAATGTCCTCACAAGCTTCAACATCTGATCAGAAAAACCAGCAGAAGAAGATTTCTTCTTCTTGAAAAGCTCAAAAAATGGACTTTTTGATTGCCCCAATTGTGACATACTAAAAGATCCCAACTTGTTCAACCTCATCACCTCAGGCATTGATGGAAACACCAAAACTGCATCAAGCCTGTCCCTTTCTTTCTCCACTGCAGTTTTCACTTTCAAAGCCAATTCTTCCACAAAAATCAATGAACCAATAAACACATTTGCATCCTCAAGATCTTTACAAAACATTTTATAAGCATTCTCATCTCTAAGCTCCTCAACCAAATACCCCACAACCTCAAAAGAAGCAAACTTACCATTCTTGTTCAGTGTTTGAACAGCAGCAGTAAGTGATGCTTGGTACTGGGCTTCTAATACAACATACACTATTTTCACAGTAGCAAGTCCCTGAGTATTTTCAGGTACAATTCTCCTAACTTCTTGAGTTGTTTGAGTGAATAAACCATTGCCAATAGCATTACATTGGAATTTCTTTGGTGATTTTGAGTAAGTGGGGTTTGTTTTCTTGGGAAGAAATGAGTGAAGAAAGTAATGTTTTTGAGAAATGGATGACAAATGTTCAACTTTTGAACTTGGTAATGTAAATGGTGAAGAAACCAAAGAAGCCATTGTTTCAAACTTGTAAAAAAGTTTCAAACTTTAACTCTTTGGTTTCTTGATTCTACACAAAATGTACAGAAGAGTATAAAAAACTCAAAAAAAACCAAGAAAAAAGACTAAAAGAAAGTTGAAACAAGAATCTTGGGAGTGTGGAAGTTGAATTTAACTTCCTATAGATTGTGTTTTGAGAAAAGATTTGTTCTTCAGTTTCTCTCTTTTTTTTCAAGTGAAATGTTCTAAGTTTATAGTTTTATGTGGAGAGTAGTGGCTGTTATGGAAGTTAAGAAATTTGAGTGAAAATATAGCTGTTTTTATTTTATTTGAGGGGTTTAAGTTAGTGGTGAGACAAAGGGACACGTGGCAAGAAGGGTATGTATCAAAAAGTTGGAAGTAAAATTATGAGATTTTGTACCTTTTTGTTGTATTTTCTATCTGATTGGGGTCATGTTTGATGATGATTCTTGAGTTTCTATTGGTCAGTTTAGATTTCCTAAAATAAAGGAATGGGCAGAGAGAGAAGAGGGAGTGTGGAGTGTGGATTGTGATGAGAGAGAAAATAGGGAATTTTTTTTTTAATTTTATTTTTTGGTGAGTCATTTAGTTTCTTTTTGTTTGTAAAAATTCTGATTTTTTTGAGTTTGTGACTCTGAGTGAAAAGGAAATGATATTTTATGTGTGAACCTCAATGGGTCCAGGTATCTTACTTTTCTGCCAGGTAAACTACCAAGCAAGTTTTGTTAAAAAATAAAAATAAAAAGTAAAATAAATGGAGTTGGAACTTGTATAAAAATTTTAAAAAATATTACACTTGTACAATTCCACATTTTGGAATATGCCAAACAGAGTAACTTTGCTTTTTATTCTGAGGCTAAGAATTTACTGAGTATATATGTGAATTTACAAGCAAATTCATATGATAAGTATTAATTAGATTATTTATAAGACATTTTCAACCGATTTTGAAAATATTTTTGTTGAGACAAGAGTCTATTAAATATAACTTCTCTATCGATCACAACGAAGAAGTAAGGTTTGCATATACTCACCCTCCTCGGACCTTACTTGTGTGATTTCACTGAAATATTGTTGTTGTTTGAGGTCATTTATAAGATAATTGCATGTAAATCTATATAATAAGCATTAATTGGTATCATAATAAAAATGATATAACATAGAATTAAAATACGGTGATATGAAAAGATCTTTACATTGACAACGTATAAACTTATATCCCTAGGTAAAATAACAAATAATCTGTTATCACAAGTTAAACTATACTGTTAGTGTAAAAAAAATTACATTTGTGTATATAACAAATTAGTAGCTAATGTGTCCATAATTACGTAAAAGAAAATATTAGTTCAAAGTGCCCCAACTCATGATGAAAAAGAAATATAATACAGCATCGATAGAGACTTTTGAATCAATTATTACCAATTATCTCACAATGAAGACGAATTCTCCCACAGTTTCTCCCACAATTGATAGGAGCATAATTTGGCCCATAGGATTCAAGAAAATAAACCACTTATGGCTGGTGGTAACAATTGTATTGATTATAAACTCTACTATTGTCTACTTTATCTGTTTCATTTTATATGGCGTTGTTCGAGTTCATTTTATATGGTGTTATTTGAGTTGACATGAAGTTTAAGAAAGAACGGATAAAAGATTAAAGTGTTCTTAGAATTTATAGTGATTAACGCTAAAATCTCTCTTGAATATTCAGACTCCCTTTTTTTTGGGTCGCATTCCAGGTTTCTAGAGCACAATGAGAAGGTGGTGAAAAATATAGCTAAAAGCTTGTTCAAACATTGGAGACCAGGGTTCAACATAGTTAAAACTAAACATGTGGTTTCTTTCTGCTTGTCTAAGCCTTAGTGACCAGAGTTAGCTAATACCTGTGTTGCTGGGAGAAAGTAGATATTCAGTGGAATAGTTATGGCGCGCACAAGTTGGCCCGAACATCATCATTAATAAAAGGAAAAAATGTAGTTGAGAAATTTCTAATAAGTCATGAGAATGTAGTATTTTGAAGAAATCACTACACAATATGGTATGCCCTCCCCTTCAACCATGTTTACTAACACCAGAAAATGTCAACAGAAGTTCTACAAAATAAAATATCACCCCCCAAAAAGACTTGGTCAAACATGGTAAAACAACAATTCATCCACACCAGCTCAACAACAACAACAACAACAACAACAACAACAATCCAGTGGAATCCCACAGGAAGTAAAGTGTACGCAGACCTTCCGAAAGACCCTCGGCTCGAGAGGAATCCACAGCAACCTCTATTTGCAAAATTACCACAAGGCACTTCTTTTTCGGTTTCTTTACAAATGTAAACATCCTAGAGCATGAATTCAACTTTCAGCTAGTACATTATTCAACTCTCATCGGGAATCAAAGAGAAAAATTCCATTAAATCATTTTCACCAACTACAATGCCAAGTTTCTCGGCGAAAACGACATTGACATTATCAGCTCCGACATTTTTCACAACATCGTCTGGAGAGACTGTAATATACTCGTTCAGGTTGTGTATGGTTCCATCTGTACAAGGAAAATGCAAAACGAAATAAGCAACTATAGCTCAAATAAACGAGAGGTCACCATGTTTTCTCACTAAATGCACCAAATGACCCTAGATCACATGAGCTACCTATCAGATTTATAATTAATGTAAATTTGTTCTTCCCTATTTTAACAATGAACAAATACTAGCTCAGATATATTGGTTCAAACTGGTAGTTAGTTTGATGAGGGATACAGTAACATATCCAAATGTAGTGCAGCAAGTTTAAGTGGAGCAAACTAATCGACTGTCAAGCGAAAAGGTAATATTGAGATTTATTACGTCGATAATGAACCAAAGTGAAAAGAGAACAATCGAATTAGAAGAAGCATTTGAGTATTTCTAAGTTGAAAATTATATCGAGGGAACAAAGTTATGTTTACATACCAAAGATCAGAATAAACTTAAAATCAGAACGGAGAAGAAATATACCCCCGTGTTTGAAGTGACTCCCTCTGCACACCGAGTTAACAGGAAACAACCATAGTCGTAGCGACTTATTTTACACCTTACTGAGCCAAAACATGAAGATAAAGTTGTTTCGTCAATTAAGGTTCAACTATCCTAGCTCTGAAATTTTTTAGTATGAATCTTCTTCCAGAAGGGGAGTCAGCCTTGACATAACTGGTAAAGTTGTTGCCATGTGACCAAGAGGGCACGGGTTCGAGCCGTGAAAATAGCATCTTGCAGAAATGCAAGGTAAGGATGCGTATAATAGATCCTTGAGGTCCGACCCTACCCCGGACCCCGCGCATAGCGAGAGCTTAGTGCACCTGGCTGCCCTTAATCTTCTTCTAGAAATAATGATGTTTAAACTTATTTAGAGTTTCCAATGTGTAAACTACTAGGGAAACCATAGATCCTAAATGAACCTTTATACAGAACATATTCAGGTACACTCTGAGAAGCTAAACTTTGAGGATTTCAACTATATAATTCAAAAGGTGATCCATGATTAGGTTCACTGAAAGGTATGCTTTGAGAAATCACCAAAGTTCCTTGAACTTCTAAGAATTTCAAAATGGCCCGAGTATTTTCATAAATGCAGAACGCATTAAAGAAATGCCACTATTTTTTACTGTAAGACATAAATTGTTTTGAAGAGAGTTTTTTATGCATAGATAACCAGAGTTTAGGTGCCTAAAGTAACATGCAGGCTATGAAACTTTAATAAGTGCCCGACTTAAGAGAGCAACAATTATTTAACCTAGACGTCCTTTCATTCATTAAAATGAAGTTACCCGCTACCAACAAATGGCAAAAGCATAATTTTGTGAACTTTTATTTCCTGTATTTACCTTCAGCAACAATAGCTTCGTGCAATGGCGGTTCAGCAATCCAATTTCCAGCAGAATCCTTCATGTGTCTTCTATCAGATGCAAAGTGTCGGAGAAATATAGGGGCATGCACAACTCGAAAGAACCTGAAATTGCCAATTTTGGTTCATGTGGTTGCAGTTAGCTTATTACTCCATGCACGATATTGGCAACATTGCTTAAAACCAGAAGAAAAACATTTTAGTTATTTCTTCAGAGAGGTCAGTAAAGGAGCATTATTTATTTCATGAGACCACCATTACAGGATCGACCACAAATAAAGCTAATTTATTAAACATAAATAGAAAAATGAGATTCACTAAGTAGAGCTTAAATGTTTAACATGTAGTATGAAGGAAAGTTAGAAACGTTTTAAGGTCAGGATGACATCAGGCGGGAACGAAGAATAACACACAGAAAGGCAGTACAACTACTTTTGCATCACAAGTTTAAGAATTCTAAATTTGAGCACATATGAAATATCTAGCTCCAACGGAACTACGGAAGGGAATGAAATAACAGTTCTTCCTCATTTAAGAACAAAAGTTCTAGTGATATGTAGCTTTATCGATGTATTCAATGAAGTCATGTTTCGTCTTGGGACTAGAAAAGTTATTACCTTTTGAATTCTGAAAATATTTGAATTGATGGACGAATGCTCTCAGCAACATAGGAGCCAAGAGGAGATGGAATCGGAAGGCTTGAATCTAAATCCCACACTAGCGATGAAGAGTTCTCATTTCCCTTTTTCTGCATTAGCATTGCAACCAGATATACTTAAGGACATGAAATCCCTAATAGCTTTACAGCTTATACTAGAACTAAGTAGGTTAATCTGACCTGTACACAAATGACGTGATAGTCCCACAGAATAACTCCCTCTGCTCGCTGGCTAGCCTTCTGATGCCACAAAGGAATCTGAAAGCATGTCATTAAACTAGTGAATATGCCCAACACATTTTCTAGGAACAACTTAACTGTCGTCCATTCCGTCTCTCTCCTTTATAAACCAACTAAGCTGGAAGGCAACAAAATACTAGAAAGTTTAAGTCATATTTATCATTAACTCATTTAAGTGCCCTGGAACATTTTCAGATACGGGTATACATGAAATTCCCTTCATCCTTTTTTATTTGTTGGAGTTGGGGATAGAGAGACAAATTGAACTGTTAATGTAATACAAAGAATTGTCAAATGGCAAGCAAAATGCGAAAGACCAAGTTCATCAAATGTTATAAACAATTAGTCTATTCTATTTGCAAACAAAGGCTTGTAATTAACATCATTTTGTTATCCAGTAAACTATTCGCTAGTATAACGGAAAACATTACCATGACTAGTAGCAAAACACATCTTATACGAGTATCATTTTCACTGAAATGAAGTATCATCGAAGTGCATGAACTTCTTAAGAGAGTAACGAGTAACCAAAGGAAGAGCAAAGAGTAGTTACCTGCTTCTTCTCATTGGAAATGAAAATAATAAACAGATCAGAACCATCGGTATTTGCCAGCCCATCATCACATAGCTTTTTGCATAGCAGGTAGACGTTTTCCTCGCTGAAATAAAAAGTAAATATAGAAAGCAGACAGAAAACACTTCTCATTAGTGCTAGATAATCTTAATCACTCTATCAACTGTGTCAATTCTAAATTAGTTGGGTCATATGAATCCTCTATATCCTCAGCACGTAAGCTTAAAGTGAATGGAAACTAAAAACGGACATGTCAAATTTGAGAAGAAAAATACTTAGGTTGAATAATTCTAAATAGAGAGATTCCACAGGTTTCAAAAGTTCCCTACTTGCTATGACCATATATTTTTACAAAGGGAGATAAATTTCTTCCTGAATAAGCTCAGAATATACCTTCAATTTATTTTGCACTAGTACATTAAACTTCCTCAACCAAATAAAAGATTGACAAGTTATTATCTCGTTTACTTCTTTTACAACAACAACAAAGAACCCAGTGTAATCTCATAAGTGGGGTTTGGGGAGGGTAGTGTGTACGCATGCCTTACTCCTACCTTATAAAGGTAGAGAGACTGTTTTTGATCGACCCTCGGCTCAAGAAACAATAAAAAATAAAGCAACAAACAATAGTAACAATAATGTAATAGGGTAACGGAAGCGAATGATACAACATGTAATAATAAAGAACCAAGAATAAGAAAATACAAGAATAGTACTAGTACGTTTACTTCTTTTAGCTAAAAAAATAATTATTCCACTTTTCTACTCATTCAACTATGGTTTCAACTACCGAAATGGTGTGCGGTGGGATAGATACCAGAGGTCTCGGGTTCGAGCTCTGGATATGAAAAAAAATCCTGTTAGGGAGCATTTCCCCCTTGAGTGGGCCTTATCCGGATATAGTTGGGCTCCAATGAGGGTATCGGACACCGGGTGGGTAAACCCGACCAAACCAAAAACAATACAAACTATGGCTTCAACTGTTTAATTCACATTACAAAGAAAATTTCAGCTCGTTCTTTATTCATTTACAAATTTTCACAAATATATTTGGTTTTCGTAACAGTGGTGTCCTACCAGCTTTCTTGACCAATTTTCATATATACTTTCTAAAACTATTCAGCTGTGAAATTCACTTAAAAATTAGGTCTTTAAACCAAAAGGGTATCATCATTTATGCATCAAATTTCATAAACAAACAGCAATCGCCAGCTATGTCTATTTTTCAAGAATGCATATATACCCCACCCCCACCTCCCCCCCACCCCCACCCCCCACCCAAAAACAAAAAGAGGAAAAAAAAAAGGAGAGAGTGTACCAATAATAAGGGGTATGATGAAAGGTGGGAACTTGCAAAGGAACTTCCAAATTTGAAGTCGTCATTTTCCTCTAAAAAAATTTATTCTGCAGTTCTTGTTTTAATGTTATTCATTCTTCAGTAGAGAGAGATCAGCAGGAAAAAACACATAAGTGGACTATACGACGTCGTGGCACCCACTTCTTTATTTCTAAGTCCAAATTAATGTTATTGGAATTTAGGGTATTATCACTTTTAGCCCGCGCCAAAAACTATTTATATTCGGTAGTCGAAAAATAAATAAAATTTGTATATTTTTTATATATAACATAAAGAATGTATATATATACATAAAATATACACTTTTTCGGTTATTATTTGGAGAGCGGTTGGAATTTTCTTATTTTGTCTTAGGAAAAAGGGAAAGTAAGGTGTCAATAAAGGTTAAAGAACCGGAATTTATTTGGGATATACAGTTTAATAGCCCTTAAAATAATAGTCAAAACATATATATTTTTATATTTGAATATAATATATATATTTTTATAATCAATATATACATTTTATATTGGGAAAAAGGCCAAAATTGTCCCTATACTATCGAAAATTAGTCACGTTTATACCCGTTTCTACTTTCGGTCCAAATATACGCCTACCGTTAGTAAAGTAAACAAAATCATCCCTAACCCTAACAGAAGTCCACCGTGGCAGCGGGACCCTTCTCTTAAGCTGCCAATTAGGCAATATTAACCCAAATATTAAAGGTCCATGCCTATTTCTTTAACCAACTTATAAAAATACCTTATGGGTCCCACCTTTCTCTCTCTCACTCTCTATCTCTCTACCAAAGCTCGCCGGCAAACCAGACCCCCCAACACACCCATCTCTTATGCCATGTCATCTGCCCTCTCCACCGCCCAAATATAAAAATTTGTTTCCCAAATCGTCACTTTCCATCTCCCCGTCCACCCTATATTTTCTTTTCTTCTCTTTTTATTATTCTCTAATCTTAAAGCTTGTAGTGTGCTCCAATCAGATGTTCAAGCATGATTAAGAACTATCAGTGAAGAAATTCATCGGAGTTAGGTCGGAAAAAGCTTCGGCAACTTCTCCTTTCTCTGTCTTGTCATCAGTGAAGATACTCATCGGAATTTGGTCGAAAATCCAGCTTCACTGGTGATTTTAGATCTATTGGGACCTTTGGTTCATTATAATCCTTTTATGAATCCAAGATGATGATTTGAAGATGGAGAGACCAGCGCCTGATCAGATTTTTTTTTATCATTTGTACCCTTTTGTTAGAGCTTGATCGGAAAAAAGAAAGAGTATTTTATCCACTTTTTCTGATCTGCCGAAGACGTTGCAACTTGTTATTTAAATTAGAATTGGTTAAATCTTTGTGCCTTGAATCTGGAAAGTTAGAGCTCCAGTGACGAATTTTTTGTCATTTCATTTTGCCAGAAAGTTTGCTTAGATTTCTGATTTTGAATGGAATTGTGCTAAGATAAGGATGTAAAGGAAAAAAATGAAAATAAAAAGAATAAAGAATAAACAGTTGAGGGGAGTGGGTGGATCGAGTATGGATTTGTAAAGAGAAATGAGTATAAATTGGAAGGGAGGGGTCAAAAAAATGAGCATGGGTCAAAGAAATGGGCATGGATCTTTAATATTTGGGTTAATATTTGCCTAGTTGGCAGTTTAAGAGAAGGGTCCCGCTGCCATGGTGGACTTCTGTTAGGGTTAGGGATGATTTTGTCTACTTTACTAACGGTAGGCGTATATTTGGACCGAAAGTAGAAACGGGTATAAACGTGACTAATTTTCGATAGTATAGAGACAATTTTTGCCTTTTCCCTTTTATATTTGGCTAGAAGATATAATTATTTATAACCGACCAATCAAATATGTTAAAATCCCTTTACTTAAGGGTAGTTTTGTTCACTTATTAGTTATATAGAATTATAATGAATGTATATTTGTATATTTTTTTCGTTTCAATTTACGTGCACGAAAGAAATGTAACACTTTAGAAGCTTGTCCTTTGAAACAAGTTTTAGAAATTTGTGTAACTATAAATTTGGTCCCTCGGTTATTTGTAAATTCTTATTTCTGTCCTTGTAATATATGACTCAACACATTGAATCTTCAATTAATTAAAATGTATGTTTTTGGTCCCTATATGTAAGAAATATGTTATAGTAATTGGGCTATGTTTAGAATCATATTATCGTCAAATATGGAGTAATAACACAAATTTTACATAATACATGGATAATTAAATGGTAGAACGATAAACAATTCTAGTAAATTTGTAAATATTCCCAAGGAGAGGGATTAAAAGTGCACATTCCAATTAAGTTAAATATGCTTAGTCAGATATCACAAAGACTAAAGTCAGAATTTATCAATAGTTGAAAGACTAAGGCGACCTCAACTTGTTTGAGACTGAGACGTAGAAGTAATAGCGGTTGTTGTTGTCCCCCTAGTTTTCGAGGATTCAAATAAACAACCTCAACTTGTTTGAGACTCAGGTATAGAAGTAATAGTAGTTGTTGTTGTCCCCCTAGTTTCTGAGGATTCATATAAACAAACTCAACTTGTTTGAGACTGAGGTATAGAAGTAGTAGTAGTTGTTGTTGTTGTTATCCCCTAGTTTGCAAGGATTCATATAGCCGACCTCAAGTTGTTTGAGACTGAGGCATGGAAATAGTAGTTGTTGTTGTCCCCCTAGTTTGCGAGGAATTTCTGCATTTGATTGAGTAGACAAGCTCGATTCACTAGATGAATAGTGGTTCCCTAATTCATCAGAAATTACTTCATTTATATTAAACGCGCTTGTAATTGGGTTCTGGCGTGCGCCTAGTTTGCGAGGAGTTACTGCATTTGCTTGATTTGGCCTAATCGAATCACTAGCTGAATAACAGCTCATGAAATGCACTTAATATCCACATATATTTGATTGTGAACCCATTTATTACTGTAGTATTAACTTGAGGTCGCCGTAGGAAATCACAAACTTCAAATCCCGAATCTGCCTCTGCCTCTGATTGTGTGCTGTTGAGTCCTCAGCTCATATGCTCTGTCTCTTCTATAAAATAATATGAAAGTGACCAGTTTTAAGGTCCTTTAAAATGTGTATATGTAGAGATTCCAATTTCGGCAAATTAAGATTTCATGCTCTCTATGCAGCTAGAATGGAAGATAACAAAACACACAGAGCATAGATAGTATTAATACAACACATTTAGATATACAAGATAACCATGATCTCTCATGGAACATATACTTATTATACATAGTGGGCTCGATCGAGCAGCCATTAGTTATTATGAGAAGTTACTTCAAACTGTACTGGTTGGTACAATTTTGATGGGAGAAAAACAATCCCCTAGTCGTCGTGTCCCATCCCTGGTTTACGAGGAAGAACTACATTTGCTTGAGTTGGCGAGCTTGAAACATGTCCCGTCTCATCTGGATCGCGAGGAAATACTCTATTTGTTTGAGTTGGCGAGCTTGAGATGTGGAAATAATGGAGCCCTGATTCAAACGAATCAGCTGCTTCATTTGTATGTGGCGAGCTTGTAATTATAATTGGGTTCTGGCGTTTCCTCAGCTTGCCAGTAGTTGCTTCATTTGTAATTATAAATGGGCCTTTAGGAATTATTACACTTGTCTTAGCTAATGAGCTTGAAATGGGAGAATCCTGGTATTTTGATCCACCAAAGTTTGTTGCTTTATTTGCATTACGCAAGCTTGTAACCGCGTTATGGCGGGCCCCAAGCTTGCGAGGAGGTGCTTCATTTGTATTTGGTGAGTTTGTAATTCCACCCAGGCGTGCCCCAAGCTTGCGAGTAGTGGCTTCAATTGTAATTCCACCCAGACGTGCCCCAAGCTTGCGATGAGTTGCTTCATTTGTAATTCCACCCAGGGGTGCCCCAAGCTTGTGAGTAGTGGTTTCATTTGTAATTCCACCCTGGCATATCCCAAGCTTGCGATGAGTTGCTTTATTTGTAATTCCACCCTGACGTATCCCAAGCTTGCGATGAGTTGCTTCATTTGTATTCAATGAGTTTGTAATTCCACCCAGGCATGCCCCAAGCTTGCGAGAAATTGCTTTATTTGTAATTCCACCCAGGCGTGTCCCAAGCTTGCGAGGAGTTACTTTATTTGTAATTCCACCTTGGCGTATCTCAAGCTTGCGATGAGTTACTTCATTTGTATTCGGCAAGTTTGTAATTAGACCCTGGCGTACCCCAAGTTTGCGAGGAGTTGCTTCATTTGTAATTACACCGTGGCGCATCCCAATTTTGAGAGGAGTCGCTTCATTTGCAATTATAATTCCATCTTGAGGAGTTATAATTGCATTTGCATGAGCTGACAAGCTTGAAATGTAAGAATACCGGTGTCCTGATCCACCAAAAGTTGCTTCATTTGTATTTGGTAAGCTTGTAAGTTCGAGTTGGCGTGCCCCTAGTTTGCGATGAGTTGCTTCATTCGTACCAATTACTACGATTGAAGCGGACGATTGTTTCGTCGCCAGTGCAAATATCATGAGAAATGCAGCTACAGAAAATAGACCACTGATTTTGGCCATGGCTTAAAATTTTGCTGTCTGTATAGGCAAGAAATTACCAAATGTTGCTATGGCAATGCCTCATAGAGTTGTTATATATATAGGGAAATAAGACTTGACGCTACTTATTATAATCAAAGATGACCACTCTATGTAAATAAATTATGTATAGATGCCAATTTCGGCGAATTAAGAGTCGTGTTTTCTATATGCAGTTAATTAGTTTCTTATAATCTTAGGCTTAGTTTATGACTGGATTTGATCATAAAGCTATGTTTATATTTTCCTTGTTATTGTTTCTGTTTCGAACATTTTGATAGATTTGTTTTGTTTGCTTGTGAGCAGTTGGATTCGGTTTGATACTTAAGAACGAATAGTAATTGTTACTATACGATAAGGCTGTATTGTGGTTCGGGCCCGGGCCTAAACGAGCCAAACGGTCCCGGACTTTGGCGGTCCTGGGACTAACGGTCCAAATGGGTGGGATCGGCCCACTGTGGTCCTAAGCCCACATGGTCCCAGGCTAAATGGGGCGGGCCCATTGGCCTAAACGAGCTTTTTAGTTCCGGGCTATTTTTTTTGAATTTTGTTTTTTATCTAAGGCAATTTCTTGACCCTGTACTAGGGTTAACCGTACTATCTACACTTGTTCCCTCTTGCGCAACTTTCATTTGTAAATATCTAACTTTATCTCTAGGGTGTGTCTTTATGTGTCTAGTCAAACTACCCGTACCGCTACGGTCTCCAGTAAATTTATGAGCCATCAAAGACCCACAAGTTTTACACTTAGCCTTATTTTGTTCTCTTAGTTGAGTAAAAAAGTGCCAAACAAGAGATGTTTCGGGCCGTTTAGAAGGTTGTCTATTAAAAGTAGAGGTTACTTCAGGCGGGGCATCAGTTGGGTTATTAACAGGACAAGTAGGTGTATCATCTAAATCCGGTTGTGTTTCATCTAAATCATCATTTTCCTCTACATTTTCAAAGATAGTTTGATTAGGATAAAGAACATTCATAGCTTCTTCATTTAATTGTTGACCTGGTGCAACATCATGGCAAAATTGACTATAGAAAAATTGAAAACAAGGGTTATCACTATCAAGAATAACATGTGGAGGAGGACGGGTAACAGATCTGGGTCGGGGAGCCGGGGGAAGAGTAGTAGTTTGGCGACTAAATTCACCAATTTTAGATTTTCCCTTACCCTTACCCCCAAATATTTTTTTCAAAGAAAAGTCCATATTAATTATAATTATACTAAATAAAATACACAAAACTATAATATTAAAATTTAAGAGTTGGAACGAGTTTACCGAATTGACGAACAACTTCTTGAAAATTGAATATCGTTGAAGACTTGAAAACTTGAATACTTCAATTCACCAACTTCACAATTTTTCACGAAATTGCAATAATAAAGTAAGCAATTATAGAAGAAAATTAGAGAGAGATTGATGAATTTGTGAGTAAAAATGAAAGAATGAGAGGGTATTTATAGTTGAGAATAGGGAAAAGTGTAATTATAAAAAGTTTGGGGTTAAAACAAAGTTTGGGAGCCAAATGGCTATTTTTTTAAAAAGCCAAACGGCTAAAATTGCAGGCCAACGGCTAGTTTTTAAACTTCTAACCGTTGGCCTTTTTTAAAAAAAAAATAAAAAAAATTAGCCGTTGGGCCCGTTTAGCCCGGTTGAACCGGCCCAGGCCTGCCTACCTGTCCAGGGCTAAACGGTCCCGGGCTCGCGGGCTTTTTGGCAAGGACCGGCCCACTATGGGCTTTTGGACCGCTAGAGACCGGCCCATTTGAATAGGCCCTTTTGGCCCGTTTGGCACGCGGTCCCGGGCTGGGCCCAGCCACAAAACACCCTTACTATACGATAAAGTTGACATCTAATGTAGAAATTGACCAAATATTCTGCAAAATAATGGCAGGAATTGATCAGCACCAAACATGACTATCGGGTTATGTCTTTAGCCAGAGGCAGACCTATGCTATACTGAGAGGGGTCATCGGCATCGATAAAGTTCGACAAAAACATATTTGGGTTGAACTCAAAAGTACACCTCCAACTTCAAATCCTGGGTCTGCTTCTCTCTGTAGTAATAAAAATAGCACGTGCTCTCCATGGGCAAGGACGAATCTATTCATTGAATTTGGGTGCTCGAGCACCCATTAATCTTAGCTCCAAGTATATATAATTGTGTAGAAATTTTGAGAAAATGAATATAAAAAAACAGAAAGCACCCAGGAGACAAAAAGTCTAGTGGGTTCTTTGGTTAAGGAAGGGTGCTGGAAGTTTATGAATATTGAATGAGTGAGGGTTCAAATCCTTCTCCCGACAAGCCTTTTAAAACAAACAAATTATTCCCTTTTTTTCTCCTCATATTATCAAGCAACTTTCTCTTTTTTCATTCTTTCCATCACAATTTTACGGCGTCTATAATATTAATACTATGAGTTTTCTCGTTAACTTTTTTTATCATCGTGTTCCAATAGTTATGCATTTATGTAATGTGATTGCTAATAACTTTATATCAGAAAAAGCTAAGCACCCACGAACTTAAATTCCTAGATTCGCCACTGGCCACAGGCTTACTTGCCTGGTCTGGAGCAGTCCTCTTCATCCTAAAGGTTCAACGCCCCGTATCCAACTTCTTTCACGTCCAACTCTACGATGAAATGTTCATTACTAAACTACTTATGGTGTTACGTCAAGTAGAGGCGGATACAGGATTTAAACTCTATGAGTTCAGCTTTTAATGTTCTTACCATTGAACCCATTATATTTCTGAAATTGTGGGTTTGTATCTACTATTTGTTAGTAGAATTTTAGTAGATTTTTCACAAAAATTTATGTTTCGTGTCGAAAGTTATGGATTCAGTTGAACCCGATGTCAGAAGTCTAGATTTGCCTCTAAGTCGTCAGGGAACTTGGACATGTACATCCTTCCGTCACGGGCGTGTCTAGCCCACGATGCACACTTGTTGGCATATCCGATCGAGTCTAAGGGAATAAGGTTGTGAGTCCTATGGACTCTTCAACCAACCCCGAGATATTTGGGGCGAGTATTTTGCCCCACTCGCCCCAAACAGTCCACTATTCTGATGTAACTTACATTTCAAGAGAACTCTGTACCATCAATAAAACAATACACTCATTGTTTCTCTTTATTTTCTGTATTCCTTAGAGTTTTTCTTTTCAATTATTTCAATTCCCTTTATTATTTGTAATGCTAGTGCCTATTTCCCGAACGTGTGTAGATCATATATACATTAATAACTTAATAACTTATACATTATAGTAAGTTTTCTTTTTATTTTTGTTCATTAACTTATTATACACAGTTATCTATGCAATCAAACCTCTCTATAATAGCCTAATTTGTTCCGGATTTTTTTTGGTTGTTATAGCGAAGTGTTGTTATATAGAACATACATTATAACATATCATAGAATTTGGTTCCAAAAGAAACTTGGTGTTCTGATCTGTGCTAGACCGCCATGCAAGCAAGGTCTCAAGCATCAGTAATGGGGAAATAAGATCAGAGAAGGAAACGAAAGAGAGAGAGAGAGAGAGAGAATCAGATACTCTCATTTTCTGTGTAATGAAAATCTGTACAGTACAAACTATTTATACTAACAGCTAACTCACTACTAACCACCTAACTAACTCACATTACCAACTTAACAAACTTCTTAACTATAATTAACTATACAACTAACTATTATATAATTCCCACGTGCCTAATCTCCAATTGTCTCAATACTCCCCCTCAAACTGGTAGGTGCAAAAACATTGGGCACTCCCAGTTTGGACATCAAAAATTCATGTTGCTGTCTTGCAAGCCCCTTTGTAAGAATGTATGCAAGTTGATCTTTGTAGCAATATATTGTTTGTATCTGCCCTTCTTGAATCTTCTCTCTAATGAAATGATAATCTATTTCAATGTGCTTTGTCCTCTCATGATATATGGGATTTGCTGCAATCTGTAGTACAACTTTGTTGTCACAATGTACCAAAATTGGCAACTCTATTTCTGCTCCCAACTCCTTGAATACTCCTGTTAACCATACTAATTCTGAAACCACTGAAGCCATGCTTCTGTACTCTGCTTCTCCTGAGTTTTTTGACACTGTATTCTGCTTCTTTGATTTCCATTCAACTAATGAATCTCCATGTTTCACAATAAAGCCTGTTACAGACTTCCTTTTATTTGGACAAGATGCCCGATCAGCATTACAAAAAGCAGTCAATGTGTTCTTCTTATTGCTGCTCATCAAAATTCCCAATCCTGGTTCCCCTTTCACATACTTAACTACTCTTATGGCTGCTTCCCAGTGTGACTTCTTTGAATTTTGCATAAATTGACTAAGTGTCTGTACAACAAAGGCAATGTCTAGCCTGGTCAATGTGAGATATAACAACTTCCCAATCAACCTCTGATACTTTCCCTTATCTTCCAATAATTCATCATTGTTTGATCCTGCAACCTCATCCAGCTCAGTAGTTGTGAGCTTTTGGTTGCAATCCAATGGCGTCCAGCTTGGCTTAGCTGTACTTAAGCCCATTTCTGATATAAGCTCCAAACTATACTTTCTCTGATTCATCATGATTCCTCTATGAGATCTACAAAACTCAATGCCCAAGAAATACTTCAACTCACCCAAATCCTTCAGCTTGAAGGTCTGATGCAACTGCTTCTTGGTTTCTTCAATGAGTGTTAAGTCATTACTAGTAATCAGCATGTCATCCACATAAACTAGAATGACTACAACTTTACTGTCATGCTTCTTAGTAAATAAAGAATAGTCTAGGGAGCTTTGCACAAAACCTTGAGATACCAAGGCTTCAATAAGTTTTACATTCCACTGCCTGCTTTCTTATTTCAACCCATAAAGAGATTTGACAAGCCTATACACCTTGCCTTCATTCTCCCCCTGGCTGATAAATCCCTCAGGTAGATTCATGTACACTTCATCATAAAGATTCCCTTGAAGAAAAGCATTATATACATCCATTTGATGTATATGCCACCCTTCAGTAGCTGCAATATAAATCACAGCTCTATCTGTAACCATTTTTACCACTAGTGAAAAAGTTTCATTGTAGTCTAGGCCTTCTTTCTGGCTATATCCCTTAGCTGCCAACCGTGCCTTGAATCTCTCAACATCCCCATTGGCTTTGTACTTCACCTTATATACCCATCTACAACCTATGGGAACTTTCCCTGCTGGTAATGTAACTAACTCCCATGTCTTGTTGTCTTATAATGCTTGAATTTCTGCCTTCATGGCTTCAATCCATCTCTTGTCTTTAGATGCTTCATGGAAAGTCTGTGGTTCAGTGATAGCTGAGAAAGCTGTCAAATAATGTTGATAAGATGACTTCAATCCATCATAGGAAACAGAGTTGCAAAGAGAGTAAGGCTTATCTGATTGATCTAGTGCAGCAACGGTCACATAATCAGTCATCCATATTAGCACTCGTTTGTCTCTGGCAGACTTCCTAGGCCCATTTCCATCACTGCTTGGGACTTCATTGGCTATTTGTTCTGTCTCTTCTTGATTGAATTATTGATGATCTGCTAGAGTTATGCCTTCCCCATTATCAACTGTTCCTAGAACATCATTAAGGACAGTCTTGTTCCTCAGTATTAAGAATTAGTGAATGAACTGGTAGAGAGACTTCTGCATCATGTGCTTGAATGTCTATGTCTAAGAACATAGGCTGTTTCTCTTACTTCTTGAATTTGAAAGGAAAGAAAGACTCCTTAAAAACATCTCTGTTTATGAAGAAACATTCCTTAGACAAATCATACAGGATATAGCCTTTTGTAACTCCTGAATAGCCCATCAAAACTACTGCTGTTGCCCTAGCTTCAAACTTGTCATGTATATTCATTCTCTTTGCAAAACACAAACAACCAATGGTCCTTATATGCTCAATGTTTGGCTTCTTCTGATGAAACATTTCATAAGGACTTTTTCCTGCTAATGCACTTGATGACAGTTTATTTATGACATAAACTGCTGCTAACACAGTGTCCCTAAAATTTCAAGGGTATATGTCCTTAGAACCTCATGGCTCTTGCTATTTCTAGCACATGTTTGTGCTTCCTTTCAGCAATTCCATTTTGTTGAGGTGTATAGACACAAGACCTTTGATGAACAATTCCATTAGACTGAAAAAGTTTACGACATGCCTCATTCACAAACTCTGTCCCATTGTTAGTCCTGATCACCTTAACTTGTCTATTAAACTGAGTTTGCACTAGTTTTATAAAATTTCTCAGCAAAAGCAACACATCACTTTTCAATTTCAACAAATAAACCCAAGTCATTCTTGAATGATCATCAACAATTGTCAAAAATAATTTATTACCATCAAAGGTTTGCACAACATATGGTACCCATACATCAACATACAACAAGTGAAATATATCTTCAGCTCTACTACTGCTTGTGCTAAATGGAAATCTACAATGTTTAGCTAAAGAACACACACTACAATTGTCTATTTTTCCTTTACAATCATCATATACTAATGAAAACAACTCCTTCAATGCTCCTACTGAAGCATGTCCTAGTCTTCTGTGCCAGAGTTCAATGTCCAGTTCTATCTTACTCACAGCCAAACCTTGAATTATTCATTTATTATTCCTAGTTGTATTTTGTGGTAATAGGTAGAGTCCTCCCTTCTTCTTACCAATCACCTTCACCTTCCCACTGCAAAGGTCCTGAAGTAGATAAAAATAAGGATAAAAAACTGCACAACAATTTAACTCCTTTGTGATCTTAGACACTGACAACAAATTATACTTAAACTCAGGTAAGTATAACACATTGTCAATTCTTCCTGCATTTGCTATATTATAAGACCCTATGTGTCACATTTGATACTTCTCCATTAGGTAAGTGTACCTTTTTTCGTATGAATTCCAGCTACTTCTAATTTGTGTTATAACATTTCTAATTAGAGGTCATGTGATTTGTAGCTCCAGTATCCACAATCCATTCATGATCATTACCATTAATAAAGTAAGCACTAATACTACCTGCCATATTAGCTGATACTTCTGGCACATTCTCCTTGTTGAGCAGCTTAAGGATCTGACTGTATTGTTCTATTGTGAAATGTGAAATTGGAGGAACTTTGAAAGCATCTTGGCCTCTTCCTCCTGCAGCTTGTGGTCTGAAATCCATTGTCATTGCATTGTGAGCTGTGTTGCCTCCAAATTTCTTCTTGAACTTGAAATCATCAGGATATCCAATCAACTTGTAGCATCCTTCTCTACTTTGTCCTTTCATTTTGCAATAATCACATAACACATTGTAATTTTTCCTAGGTTTTTGATTGTTGAATCCTTTTGTTGTTAATAGAGTTGTCATCTCAGCATTTTCAGCGGGAACTACTACATTTGCCATGCTTCTTTGGCTCTCCCTTTCCATCAACATAAAGTTAGCCTTATTCAAAGCGGAAATGTATCCATCATCATGATCTGTTGAAGTTTGGCAAAATGCCAAAGTCCCACATTGGTTGGGAGTTAAGTTTGGAGGGGATTTTTCCCCTATAAAAGAAGGCCTAATGTTTAGGATTGAAACACACCTCTCATTTGCCTTCTCATCTGTTTAAGGCATTTGTATCTTCTCTATTTAGTATTATTTCACTTGTATTTTTGAAGTGAAATAAAATATTGGTTATGTCCGAGGAGTAGGCAAAATTAGCCGAACCTCGTAAATTCTGGTGTTCCCTTTATTGTTGCTTTATTGTCTTATTTATTATTTGGTGGCTGTCATAATTTTGGTATAGTAGTTGTGACTTATTCACACTATATACATTTGGCTTCCGCAACAATTGGTATCAGAGCCAAGGTATTGTCTAAGTATGCTCTGTGGTTGCAGCATAGTCTGATCTTCCACATCAAAAAAGATTTATCTTGGTAACTGAGTCAAGGTTCTGTCTGAGTATGCTCTGTAGTTGCAGCTTAGTCTGATCTTCTACATCAGAAAGGAAATAATCTTGATTTGTGTCGTCAGCTATTAAATAATATTTGTGTCAAATATGGGGGACAATAAACAAGAAGAATCTACATCAAGTGTCAACAATACGTCATCATTGGCATCTTCGCTTATGACAAGAATTGTGTCAAATGCGAAATTTGCGGTAGAAATTTTTGACGGGTCCGGACATTTTGGGATGTGGCAAGGCGAGGTTCTAGATGTCCTTTTTCAACAAGGGCTAGATCTGGCCATTGAAGAAAAGAAACCAGATGTTATTGGAGAAGAAGATTGGAGAATTATCAACCGTGTTGCTTGCGGTACCATTCGATCCTACCTTGCTAGAGAGCAGAAATATCCATACACAAAGGAAACTTTTGCAAGTAAATTATGGAAAGCACTGGAGGATAAATTTTTGAAGAAAAACAGTCAAAATAAATTGTACATGAAGAAGAGACTGTTTCACTTCACCTATGTTCCTGGTACCACGATGAATGAACATATCACCAGTTTCAATAAGTTGGTCACAGATTTGCAAAATATGGATACAACTTATGATGATGGTGACTTGGCCTTAATGTTGTTGGCGTCACTTCCTGATGAGTACGAGCACCTTGAAACTACTCTACTCCATGGAAATGACGAAATTTCTCTCAGAGAAGTTTGTTCAGCTTTGTACAGCTATGAACAAAGAAAGCGAGAAAAACAGAAGGGCGGAGAAGGAGAAGCACTGTTTGTGAGGGGTCGTCCTCAAAATCAAACGAGGACAAAGAAGGGAAGATCCAAGTCAAGATCCAGACCCAGCAAAGATGAATGTGCCTTTTGTCGAGAAAAAGGGCACTGGAAGAAAGACTGTCCGAAGTTGAAGAATAAGGCCAAACATAACAATGGAAAGGCTATTATGGATTCAAATGTAGCTGATTGTGATGATTCAGACTTCTCATTAGTTACAACAGAGTCATCAACATCATCAGACATATGGTTGATGGACTCGGCTTGTAGCTATCATATGTGTCCCAACAGGGACTGGTTCGTGGAATTTCAAGAAGGAGAATATGGAGTCATCCACACAGCGGATAATAGCCCTCTTACCTCATATGGCATTGGTTCAATACGATTAAGGAACCATGATGGAATGATCAGAACATTGATAGATGTTCGATATGTACCGGATTTGAAGAAGAATCTCATCTCTGTGGGAGCCCTAGAATCAAAAGGGTTCAAAATCATTGCAGAAAATGGAGTGATGAGAGTATGCTCCGGTGCACTAGTGGTAATGAAGGCTAATCGGAAGAATAATAATATGTACCGCTATCGTGGCAGTACAGTTATTGGGACAGCGACAGTAACATCCAGTGACGACAAAGAGGCAGAAGCAACCAAGCTATGGCACATGCGCTTGGGACATGCTGGAGGAAAATCCTTGAAAACTCTATCAGATCAAGGATTGTTAAAAGGAGTAAAGGCTTGCAACTTGGAGTTTTGTGAGCATTGTGTTAAAGGGAAACAGACAAGGGTTAAATTTAGTACAGCGATCCATAATACTAAAGGCATTTTGGATTTTGGGGTCCTTCCAAAACACCTTCATTGGGTGGGAAGCACTATTTTGTAACCTTTGTTGATGATTTTTCCCGAAGAGTATGGGTGTATACAATGAAGAGCAAAGATGAAGTGTTGGGAATTTTTCTCAAATGGAAGACGATGGTGGAGAATCAGACAGGCAGGAGAATCAAGTGTATTCGCACAGACAATGGAGGTGAATACAAAAATGATCATTTCAATAAGGTCTGTGAAAATGATGGCATCGTCCGACACTTCACTGTTAGACATACACCACAACAGAATGGAGTGGCAGAACGTATGAACCGGACCTTGCTGGAGAAGGTACGGTGTATGTTGTCCAATGCTGGCTTGGGCAAAGAATTTTGGGCTGAGGCAATTACATATGCATGTCACCTCATTAATCGTCTACCATCTGCTGCTATTGATGGCAAAACACCATTTGAAAAATGGTACGGAAAACCTGCTGTAGATTATAACTCTTTGCACGTGTTTGGCTCAACTGCATATTATCATGTGATGGAGTCAAAATTGGATCCAAGGGCAAAGAAGACTATTTTTATGGGAATTACTTCTGGAGTCAAAGGATATCGCTTATGGTGTCCTATGACAAAGAAAGTAATATTCAGCAGAGATGTTACCTTTGATGAATTTGCTATGGTAAATAAGGTAACAGAAGATACCAAACAAAATGAAGGTGCTTCCAAGCAGGTGGAGTTTGAGGGAAAATTTATTTTTCCTACACAAGAAGCAGAGGAGGAAACAAATGAAGATTACCCTCTGGAAGGAGAGCCAGTAGAGGAGATTCCAACTCAGGAATCTCAACAACAACTTGAATCAATAGCAACCAGCAGGCCAAAAAGAACAATAACGAAACCTGTTCGTCTCATAGAGACGGTTGCTTGTGCAACCTCAATTGTAGCTGATGATGTTCCGACTACTTATAAAGACGCTGTCCAAAGTTCAGAAGAAGATAAGTGGAGGATTTCCATGAATGATGAAATACAGTCCCTTCATCAGAATCATACATGGAGATTGGCCAATCTCCCGAAGGGAAAGAAAGCAATTGGGTGCAAATGGGTATTTGCAAAAAAAGAAGGATTTCCTAACCAATTAGATGTTCGCTACAAAGCAAGATTGGTGGCCAAAGGATATGCTCAAAAGGAGGGAATTGATTACAATGAAGTGTTTTCTCCAGTTGTAAAACATTCCTCCATTAGAATTATGTTGGCTTTGGTAGCACAATTGGATTTGGAACTAGTTCAGATGGATGTAAAAACTGCGTTTTTACATGGAAACTTGGAGGAGGAAATCTACATGACTCAGCCAGAAGGATTCAAAGTTGCTAGAAAAGAAAATATGGTGTGCAAACTTGAAAAATCGTTGTACGGATTGAAACAATCTTCTAGACAATGGTACAAGCGATTTGACGAGTTTATGTTGCGGCAAGGGTACAAGAGAAGCAAATACGATCATTGTGTGTATTTGCACAAGCTTAAAGATGGTTCCTTTGTATATCTTCTCCTATATGTTGATGATATGTTGATAGCTTCCAAGAATTTGGAAGAAATTGATAAGTTGAAGATTCAACTGAAGAAGGAGTTCGAGATGAAGGATTTGGGTGAGGCAAAGAAAATTCTTGGCATGGAGATAATTAGAGATAGACGTTCAAAGAAACTCTGTTTATCTCAAAAGGAATATTTGAAGAGAGTACTTCAACGTTTTGGCATAGATGACAAGACTAAGCCAGTTAGTACTCCACTTGCTTCCCATTTTAAGCTAAGTACTACTATGTCGCCAATGGATGAAGCTGAACGAGAGTATATGTCAAAGGTACCATACGCAAATGTTGTTGGTAGCTTGATGTATGCAATGGTTTGCACAAGGCCTGACATTTCACAAGCTGTTGGAGTTATTAGCAGATATATGCACAATCCAGGGAAGGAGCATTGGCAAGCTGTGAAGTGGATTCTACGGTATATTCATAATACTGTAGATGTCGGGTTAGTTTTTGAGCAGGAAGACAATCAGTCTGTAGTTGGATATTGTGACTCAGATTTTGCGGGTGATATGGACAAACGAAGATCAACTACTGGTTATATGTTTACTTTTGCAAAGGCACCAGTTAGTTGGAAGTCTACTTTGCAGTCAACAGTTGCTTTGTCTACAACAGAGGCAGAGTACATGGCTATTACAGATGCTGTGAAAGAGGCAATTTAGCTTCAAGGATTGCTAAAGGAGCTTGGTGTTGAACAAAAAGGTATCACAATTTTTTGTGATAGTCAAAGTGCTATTCAATTAGCGAAGAACCAAGTTTATCATGCAAGGACGAAGCACATTGATGTTCGGTATCATTTCGTACGAGAAGTCATAGAAAAAGGTGGAGTCACGGTGAAGAAAATTCATACTACAGAGAATCCTGCTGATATGCTGACAAAGGTGGTGACTGCGGTCAAGTTTCAACATTGTTTGGATTTGATCAACATTGTTGAACACTGAAGATTGAAGATGAAGACACAACCAAAATTTGTTATTGAGAGAGAATTGAAAATGTGGAATTTTGCCAAGGTGGAGATTTGTTGAAGTTTGGCAAAATGCCAAAGTCCCACATTGGTTGGGAGTTAAGTTTGGGGGGATTTTTCCCCTATAAAAGAAGGCCTAATGTTTAGGATTGAAACACACCTCTCATTTGCCTTCTCATCTGTTTAAGGCATTTGTATCTTCTCTCTTTAGTATTATTTCACTTGTATTTTTGGAGTGAAATAAAATATTGGTTGTGTCCGAGAAGTAGGCAAAATTAGCCGAACCTCGTAAATTCTGGTGTTCCCTTTATTGTTGCTTTATTGTCTTATTTATTATTTGGTGGCTGTCATAATTTTGGTATAGTAGTTGTGACTTATTCACACTATATACATTTGGCTTCCGCAACATGATATGCTCATATGCTTGTTCATATGTCTTATTGAGCTTCATAAGAAACTGCAATAACTTCTGCTTATGCATGAAAACTTCATACTCACTTGACTTTGGACAATCACAACCAGGAGCTGGTGCCAAACAATCAAACTCAGCCCACAGTTCACGCATCTTTGAGAAATAAGTTGCAATTAAACTTGTTCCCTGACTCGCAGTAGCTATGGCTCTGTGCAACTGAAGAATTCTAGGTCCATTGACCTTATCGAATCTTTCCTTCATATCCTTCCAAACAGCACATGCATTTGAGGAATATACAATTCCACTCAGCAAATCACTCGATACACAGTTCATTATCCATGAGAGAACGATTGCATTGCACCTCTCCCACAGATCTGCCAAATTTGTACCATAATCTTCCTTCTTATAGGTACCTTCAATGAATCCTATTTTGTTGCGACCTAGTATCGCAATGCGCATTGCTCTGCTCCACACAGAATAGTTGTCCGATCCTGTTAATTGCAGCGCTATCAGAATTGCTCCTGAATCATATGTTGAGTGTAGGAATAGAGGATGATTATGACTTAAACTTTCTGGCAATGTATCATCTACAATCGCCATTTTTGGATTTCTTCAATTCATGCCCTAAATTCACAAAAGAGAAGATGAGACTACTGAACTAGAAACAAATTGTGAAATTTAAGCTAGGATCGATGAGCTTAGGTCCATATTAATGGCCTCATGACTCTGATACCATGATCTGATTTGTGCTAGACCGCCATGCAAGCAAGGTCTCAAGCATCAGTAATGGGGAAATAAGATCAGAGAAGGAAACGAAAGAGAGAGAGAATCAGATACTCTCATTTTCTGTGTAATGAAAATCCGTACAGCCCAAACTATTTATACTAACAACTAACTCACTACTAACCACCTAACTAACTCACATTACCAACTTAACAAACTTCCTAACTATAATGAACTATACAACTAACTATTACATAATTCCCACGTGCCTAATCTCCAATTGTCTCAATACTTGGCTTTTATAGTGAATGATTGTTATATAACGATGTTGTTATAGAGAGATCTGACTGTAATTATTTTTTATGTAACTTGATAGTTTAATATTTATTATACTTCTCACCAATTGTGTTGATTTTACAGAGTTAAGGTTTTATATTACCACTCTATGATCATGAATTTGCTCACTAATTACTAGTAATATATATATACAACAAGGATCTGTCTTTTATTCCAACTTCTTTGGAAAGAAAAAAAGAACTAGGGACGTAACAAAAATGAAAAAGAAAAGCAATCTACTGAAATGAAAATATAGTAGTAGGATGGAAAATATATAATAAAACACAGTCATTATTAGATAGTATTAACACAACACAACGCATAACATAGCACCGAAGCAGAGTTGTACGATACAAGATAACTTTAATAGGAAAAATGATTCCTTAGTCTTCGACCAGTTCTTTTATTTGTATCAGTTGATAATTGATGAAATGTGTCCCGTCTCATCTGAATTACTAGGAAATACTCTATTTGTTTGTGTTGGCGAGCTTGAGATGGGAAAATAGGGAGATATGGTTCACTAGTATTAGCCGCGTCATTTGTATTTGGTAAGCTTGTAATTATAATTGGGTTATGGAGCGCCCAGGCTTGTGAGCAGTTGCTTTATTTGTCTTTGGTAAGCTTGTAATTGCATTATGTCGTGCCCCTAGTTTACGAGGAGTTACTTCAAATTGTACCAGTTGCTGCACTTGTGATGAGGAAAAATGACTCTTTATGTTGGGAGTAGTTGTTTCATCTGTATCAGTTGATAATTGATGGATCAATGAACCGTGTCCAGGTACATCCCATTCGTGAGGAAATTCAAATTTTGTTTGACTTGGCGAGCTTGAAATGGTTAAAAGATGGAGCTTTGATTCACCAGAATTAGCTGCTTCATTTGTATTTGGTAAGCTTGTAATTGTAATCGCATTCTGATGTGTTCCAAGCTTGTGAGCAGTTGCTTCATTTACATTTGGCAAGCTTGTAACTGCATTATGGCGTGTCCCTAGTTTGCGAGGAGTTACTTCAAATTGTACCGGTTGCCATATATTTGTTGAGGAAAAACAACCCGCTATTTCGCGAGTAGTTGTTTCATCTGTATTAGTTGACAATTGATGAAACATTTCCTATCCTATTTGTATCCGTTGCCCTGTTAATTGGGCCATTAGGCGTTGAAAAGGTTTTGTCTATCCTTGGATTCAAGATGTCTTGTTCATTAATGGAATTTTGACTTGGAGTTGACAAGGGGTGATGTTGATTTGTACTATGGTTGTCTTCTAAAGGACTGTTAGCTTGCAGGGGTGGGTTAGTGATCCTAGTTTGTGGGCTACTAATGTTTTGCATTAATGAGGAGTATTGGTTATTTGTAGGTATAGTAGGATCTATGTCCATGGATTGTTCCTTGTGACTTTCATCCGTTGGTTCCATTAATGAAGGGCCTTTTTGGGTTTTTGTTTGGGAGGAGTTAATACCCAAATGTTTATGTGAGTTAAAGCTCTAATTAATGGAGGAGGGATGCTTTTCTGGGTTGGTTACAGCATGGTCCATTGTGGAAAAGCTTGGGATTGTTTTGTCTTGATGATGTTGATGTCCTAGGTCATTGGGTAGGGTATTGTCCTTTTGTTGGATGTAGTTTACGAAAGAACGTGAGGAGAATCCAATTTTACCTTCTAGAGGCTGAGTATTATCTAGGAGGTATTGGTTTTCCTTTTGGTTCAGTGGTTGCTTCTGGGCAGAAGCTGCGTCTGTTCTTTGCCACAATTGTGAACTTTGGATAGGCGTTTTGATGGTCATTCCCTTAGGGTTCTCTAGGTCTTTACTAGGGTTTGGATTATGGGGATTATTTTGATATTTTTTGTTTTTCCTTTAGTGGGATACAATTGTCCATTGGTCGATCTTTTGTGTAATTGCTTCCACAGTGTTTGGCTTGGATAGGTTCTTGGGTGAATTTTTACCTTCTTGTTCAGCCATCTTAGGGTTTTGGTATGGGCAGCTGCTTAGGTTATGCCCAAAGTCTGCCACAGTTTGTGCATAGGAGATTGAAGCCCTCATAGGTAATTCTTTGTATATGTTTGCCAATCACAATGTAGGTTTTGAGTGGTTTTTCTATGGGTACTAATACGCATAGTCGAGCATACTTACCTCTTAGCGCGGATTTGGTGCAGGCATCAATACGTATTAGTTGTCCTAACTTTCCTCCAATTTTTTGAAGTATGTCGTAGTCATAGAACTCAGTAGGTAATTCCAGGAGTCTTGCCCATATAGCTGAGTATGTTAGCGCAACTTTGGAGGCTACAAATCTGGGCTCCCATTTCCTTACTGTAAGAAATTGATTCCCTATGAACCATTGTCCTTCATGAAGGGCCTTATTATAATTTTCTTTCTTAGAAAATTTTATTAGGTAACAGTCGCATCCTAGGTCCACCAGAGATAGGGTTTCAGTTGGTCTCCATATCGCATGTAGTTTTTTTTTTTTGGAGGAATTGGTAGCCAACTCTTCTGCCAAACATTTTAATAATGAGTGCGTTGGTCCAGTTTTTATATATACGCTCCTTATCCGATGAGGTGATGGGAATGAAGAAATTTGGGTTAGGGTAGTTATCAATTTCATCTTCTGGTTCATAGGAGTCCATGTTTTGTTATAATGTTACTTGGCTACCCTCTGAGTCAATGTTAGCGTTAGTGTCAGAAATTAAGGTATCCAAGAAGGATACTCTCTTTGTAGGGTTGTTAGTGTCGTTTGCTCCTGTTGCTAGTTCACCGGGGGATTGATCTATACTTATTTCCATGTCCATTGGGGGGTAGTGAGGGGTGGGCCTGACGTTACCATGGAGTTTTCTTGCTCCTTCGTTAAGGCTTGGATGATCATCTCTCATGTTAAGGCATTGAGGGTCGATTCCTTTTGGGTTGAGTTGTTTTTTTCTTTTGTCTTCATCGGGGAAAGATGAGAAAAAACTAGGTAGTTTTGGGGAGTTTGATGAGGGAACTATTAGAGAGAAGGTAGAGCATCTCTCTCTAACCCATAGAAAAATTATGTTTGAACATGAATACAATTTGGAGCTGTTTTTGAATTTTTGTGAGTGATTTGAAGTGAAAATTTTGAAAAACAACTTTTTGGAGTTTTTCAAATTTCTGAAAAAGCTCGAAATTCAACCTCAAGTGAAATTTGAAAATTCCATGGCCAAACACTGATTATGAAAAAAATAAAAAATTTCCCCAAACAAAGTGAATTTTTTTTTTTATGGCCAAACGGGCCCTTAGTTAAAGCAGTTCTTGGCTAAATAACCACCGTGATACTTCCTTTTTTTTTTTCTTGGTAGTGCCTAATGTTATCTGGTCTATTATAACTACAATGTTTTTCCAGATCAGGTGCTATGATCAATTTAAGTATAACAGGTATCATATGAAAGGAAAAGGCAAAAAAAAAAAAAAAAAACGTTGAGATTCATATAATAAAAAGTAAGGTGATGTTATGAGTTCTACATATTTTTTCCAAATTTGAATTCTTGTGTGTATGTCTTGATCTTTAGTCGAGGGTCTATCGGAAACAGTTTCTCTGTTCTTTTAGGGTAGGGATAAGGCTACCTAGATTCTACCTTCCCTAGACCAAAGGTGGATCCAGGATTTAAATTTTATAGGTTCAACTTTTAAGCTTCTTAATATTAAAAACCTATTATATCCAAAAGTTATGGGTTCATATCTATAATTTATTACGATTTTAATAGTTTTTTGTACATAAATTTGTGCTCCGCATCAAAAGTTATGGGTTCAATTGAACACGATGTTATTGAGCTACATTCGCCTCTGCCCTAAACCCCATTTGTGGGATTACACTGGGTTGTTGTTGTTGTTGGCAGGGGCGGATGCATGCTTATTGAAGCGGTGTCACGCGACACCGCTTCGTCGGAAAATTTTATTAATATATGTATTAATACTGACGGAAATGAATAAGTAGGAAAAAATGACACTACTTGATATAAATTGTGTTGTGGTTTGTTGGTTATGTGCTTGAATTTGCTCTAAGAGATCAAAGGCTCAAACCTCAACTAGCACATTTTTCTTTTGCAAATATTTGAGAGAGCCTTTGTGGTTAAAAATTGTGATTAGTAGAATTGAACTGAATTTTTTTTCTAACTCAACAAAATCAATAGACTAAGACTATTTCTTGTCTAAAAGTATGATAATCAAAGTTATATTCCAATTTTTTTATATATTTCGACACCGCTTATAAAAATTCCTGCGTACGCCCCTGGTTGTTGTTGTTTTGTGTATGTCTTGATCCAATGGTATAATAAACAATGTAATACTGAATTCGAAATATGCTTGCATGAACTTTTCACTACTATATTTCCTTTCTTACTGCTCTGATTATGCGTGTCATGAGTCGAAGGTCTACCAGAAATAACCTCTTTACCTGCTTCAGGTAGAGGTAAAACTACGTATATCCTACCCTCCCTAGCCCCAACTTGTAGGAATACACTGAGGTTGTTGTTGTTGTTAGAGCTTTGCCAAAAAAAGAGGGGTGGGGGTGGGGTCTTGGGGGTTAATTTGTAGCTTCGGGCTAGAGATCTTACTGACTAGAGTACCCGATACATGTGTTGTTGAGATAAATATCGCAAGTGTTGATATATGTGAATTAGTTAAGGTGCGAGCATGTATAATTTCTTATAACAAAATGAAAAAGAAAAGTAATCTACTGAAATGAAAATATGTTAGTAGAATCTAAGATAACAAAACACAGTGTATTATTAGATATTATTAACACAAGACAGTGCGTAAACATAGCACTGTAGCATAGTTGTACATAACATGATCTCTCACGGAGCATCTATTTAGTGCATATATAGTGGGATTCAGCAGCCATTAGTTATGAGAATTTCCTTCAAAATACCGTATCGGTTCCAACACTTGTGATGAGGAAAAACGATTCTTTATTTTGCGAGTGGTCGTTTCATCTGCATCAGTTGATAATTGATGAATTGATGAACCGTGTCCCATCCCTGGTTCGCTTGGAATGACTATGTTTGTTTGAGTTGGCGAGCTTGAAATGGGCAAAAAATGGAGCACTGATTCACGAGAATCAACTTCTTCATTTGTATTTGGTGAGCTTGTAATTATAATTGGGTTCTGACGTTTCCCAGGCTTACGAGGAGTTGCTTCATTTGCATTTGGCAAGCTTGTAACTGCGTTATGGCGTGCCTCTAGTTTGCGAGGAGTTACTTCAAGTTGTACCGGTTTCCACATATTTGATGAGGAAGAACGACCCGTTATTGTGCGAGTTGTTGTGCCATCTATATCAGTTGATAATTGATGAAACCTGTCATCGCCCTGGTTTCGAGGAATAATCATATTTGTCTGAGTTGGTGAGCTTGAAATGGGCAAAAAATGGAGCACTAATTCACGAGAATCAACTGCTTCATTTGTATTTGGTGAGCTTGTAATTATAATTGGGTTCTGGCGTTTTCGAGCAGTAGCTTCATTTGTATTTGGCAAGCTTGCAACTACGTTACCGCGTGCCCCTAGTTTGCGTGGAGTTACTTCAAAATGTACATGTTGCCACATATTTGATGAGGAAGAACGACTCGCTATTTTGCGAGCTGTTGTGTCATCTATATCAGTTGATAATTGATGAAACGTGTCCTCGCCCTGTTCTCGAGGAATTATTACATTTGTCTGAATTGGCGAGCTTGAAATGGCAGAAAAATGGAGTCCTGATTCATGAGAATCGGTTGCTTCATTTGTATTTGCAGAGCTTGTAATTATAATTGGGTTCTGACGTTTCCCAAGCTTGCGAGTAGTTGCTCCATTTGCAGTTGGCAAGCTTGTAACTGCGTTATGGCGTGCCTCTAGTTTGCGAGGAGTTACTTCAAGTTGTACCGGTTTCCACATATTTGATGAAGAAGAACGACCCGTTATTGTGCGAGTAGTTTTTTCATCTATATCAGCTGATAGTTGACGAAAAGGAATTCCCTCGCCTTGTTTTCGAGGAATTATTACATTTGTTTGACTTGGCGAGCTTGAAAAGGGTAAAAAATGAAGCATTGATTCACGTGAATCAACTGCTTCATTTGTATTTGGCAAGCTTGTAACCGCGTTATGGCGTACCCCTAGTTTGCGAGGAGTTGTTGCATTTCCATGGTTCCAAAAGAACGTAGAAATATCATGAGAAGTGCATATAGAGGAAATAGGGTGATTTTGGCCATGGCTTAAATTAAACTTTGTTGTATATTTAAAAAATAACCAAATCTTGTTATGGCAATATGCCTCAAGGAGGTGTTATATATATAGAGGATTTAATCAAACTTTGCCTGCCGCCCATTTCTCAGCACATATATTTTCGTGTCTCGTCTTTGGAAATAATTTGAAAGTGACAAGTTTTCTCAAATGTGTATTGATGTATAGATGCTCATTTCGGCAAATTAAAGTTCAGTATTTTTACCACCAAGGGTTGTGATGAGATGGATAACTAGAATTCTGACACCTTAACTAGAACTATCGGGTTCGAGCTCTTTGAAATAGAAAAAAATCCTAATAGGGAGCGCTTCCTTTTTATTGGGCCTTATGCAGAGCGAATCTGAATTAGTCGATGCTTTAATACGAATATCGAACACCAGATGGAAAAATCAAAAGAAAGGTTCTTGCTTTCTATGCTACTCATCTTCGATTATGTTTATGAATGTATACACACTGTTTTTCTTGTCAATGTTTCGAATATTTTGATAGATTTTTTTTGTTTGCTTGTGAACAATTGGACACTTATTGTTTTGTCCCTCACATAATGCACTCCAAAATGATTTCTTTAATAGATAATCAGGTTAGAAGGAAAATCGTTAAAAAAAAATTAGAGGAAAAAGCAAACGACTCTCAAATTGTAAATTTATGTGGAACGAAAGGATTACTGGTTCGGAAACTACATTAATACTAAGGGTATTCTTAACAATCCGAAAAATTGAATCAAACCGAAAATCGCATCAAATCGATCAAAAAAACGATACTTTTTAGGTTTGATTTGATTTTTTAATTTTGAATTTTAAAAACCGATCAAATTCGGTTTGGTTTTGGTTTTAATAAAAAAAATAGCCGAAAATACCGAATCAAACCGACTATAAAGTATCTATTTAAAGTTATTATTAAACCTATATATATGTATATTTTTATATAAAGTTTCTAAAATTTTATGGTACATATTAGTAATTTATATTTTTAGTCTAGTTCTTTGATATTATAGTAATCTAATTCTTTGCCTTTACATTCTAGTTTGATTGGTAGTTTTCTTTTACTAAGTACAAGAATTTATTTCATTTCTTCGTAACCATTTGATTCAATTATCATCAATATATCTTGAAAATGATAGATTTCTCAAAGAGAAATTAATTTGATAGTGTTACGTTGAAAATATAGTCGTCGGAATATGCGTTTGGTAGTGTATATTTCATATTTAAGAAAAAAATCAATAAATAACTGAAAAAATCGAAAAATCGACAAAAACCGACATAAACAAAATCGATAAAAAAACATGCTCAATTGGTTTGGTTCCAATATTTGAAAAACCGACTTACTTTGTTTGGTTTCTTTTTAGGGAAAAACCGATCCAAACTGAACCATGAACACCCCTAATTAATACTCATGGAATATTAGGCAAAATACCTATATCATTTCTAGGGATGAATTTTGAGAATTAATATAGTGGTACTTAAGGAAAAAAATTCAAAAAATCAACATAATGAGAATTAAATCTCTTAAATCATTCATTAGCCGGCCCTAAATGTAAGTACTTATTTATTCTTGTAATCAAAGGTTTCGGGTTCAAGTTTTAGGTATAAGACTGTCTTTATTAGGAATTGCCTTAATCCTAATAATGTGAAATTTTTCAATACGAATCCGAAATTTAGTTTAGCTCCAATCCAAAAGATGAGAAACCAAAAAGAAGCGGTGAGATTCAAAGAAATAGTGAGCCATAAACCCTTAATCATATGTCTGGGGTAGATATTTATAGTAAAATTGTTTTCTTATTAAATGATCTTTGAATTGAGAGAAAAACAGTCACATTGTAATATAGAATTAATAATCTTTGAATTGCTTATACGGTAGTTTGATTTTATTGGTATTCAAAATGTGATATATAATGCATTATCTAAGACATTTTTTTATTTTAAATTGAATAAAATTCTGCCTACAATTTTAATGTAAATCTTTTTAAAATAACTAGTATTAGAACTCACGCAATTGTGCAAATAATATGAGATGAGATTAATTATATGAAATTAATTATTGAATTGTCACGACCCTAAATCCGAACACGATCGTGATGGCGCCTCTCGTGAAGACAAGATCAGCCAACACAAACCCCCAATTCATTTTTAACAATTATAATAACACAATTTAAGTCATTAACATGCTAATAATCCTAAAATAAAAGTGAACTAGTACAATTTGCGGAAAACCAACACAGCCCGACATCGGGGTGTCACCAGTCATGAGCATCTAACATAAGTCTAAGAGTATGAAAGAGTTTATACAGTCTATTACAAAACTAGAATAAGGAAAGTAAAATAGGAGGGAGAAACAGCGGGCTGCGAACGTTGAGCAGCTACCTAGTGGACTCCGAATAGCTTGCTGGGAGCAATCAACCCTCACTGGCGGACCCGAAGCTCCTGAATCTGCACACAAGGTGCAATGAGTAAAGTGAGTACTCCAACTCAGTGAATAATAAAAGTAAAAGCAGCTGAGAGATAAGAAATCACATAAAGCACAACAACATGCTATAAAGAGGCAGTATAAAATCAATACAATGCAACAAAATAGTGAAAACTTGTAAAAATACCTCAGTTCAGTAAATACCCCTTTAAAACATCTTTTAGCAGTTAAACAGGTGAATGAAAAGCAGCGAGAAAAGATAAATACATAAAATAAGCCCCTCTGGCACAATATCAACAAAAATCAGTCCCTCGGGCTATATCATATATCTCACTAGATACCCACGCTCACTGGGGATGTACAGACTCTTGGAGGGGCCCCTTATGGCCCAAGCGCAATATCAAGACATCTCGTGGCATAATCAAATAGGCTCTTGACCTCATATCAAGCCATCTTGTGGCGTACAACTCAGGCCCTCGGTCTCGTAATCATAATCAGTACAATACTACTACGCGCGTACAACCCGATCCCATAATAATCCTCACAATACAGGCCCTCAGTCCTACTCAATCAGAAATCTCTAAAAGCCACTCAGGCACAATAAAATATGATATTCAGCTCAAAATATCATTTAAGATGTCAAAATAGAGTAAAACATGGTTGAGTTATGAAAACAGTAAAATATAGCATGCCTGAGTACAAGTATAAAGTCAAACTAGTGAGGAATAGTAGTGAAAATCCCGTAAGGGTCCAAAACAGTTGTCGCGAGACCCAAATATGGCTTTCAACCCAAAACATGATGATAGCAAACAGTTTTCAATCAAATACGCAGTAAAACAGTCTTATGGGACGGACTAAGTCACAAACCCCAATGGTGCACGACCCTACGCTCGTCATCTAGCATGTACGTCACCTCAAAATAGCATAACGATGTGGAGTCTGGGGTTTCATACCCTCAGGATATCATTTACAATCATTACTCACCTCTATCCGGTCCAAACTCTATCCCGCGATGCTCTAGACTCTCGAATCGGCCTCCGGATGCTCCAAATCTAACCAAAATCAGTGCAAAACCATCAAAATATGCTAAGGGATCAAAACCCACTTGAAGAAATCAAATTACAACATAAATCCTGAAATTGGCCAAACCCGACCCCCCAGCCCACATCTCGAAATCCGATAAAAATTACATCAATAGACTTCTTATCGCTCCCCGAGTTCATTCATATCAAAAGCACCAAAATCTAACCATAAACAACCCCTCAAATCCCAAATTCTAGATCTCCAATTACAAGCCCTAGTTCTTACATACTTAGGCTTAATTCTACAAATTCCATGATTAATTAGGTAGAAATCACATTAGGATTGAGTATTAAGTTCATAAATCTTACCTCCAAGTGTTCCCCTTGATTCCCTCTTCAATCCTCTTCAAAATCGCTCAAAAATGGAGGAACTTAGGCTAAAAATTGCGGAAATGGATCTTTTAAACATTCTGCCTGGTACTTAAAAATCCTTAATCGCGAACGCAGATCCCTGTACGCGAACGCGAAAGCTTGACTTTCCCTCTCATCGCGAACGCGGCTCCCCACCCGCGAACGCGAAGAACAAATCTTCTAGGACCCCATCTGCTCACTTACCTCTACACGAACGTGGCAAGAACCTCGCGAACGCAATGACCATGAGCCTCAACCCTTCATGAACGCGGGATAACCTTCGCGAATGTGAAGTCCAATTTCCCAGCCTCACATCTCAACCTTTCGCGAACACGAGGGCCCACTACCTGCAACATCAACAATAGATTTTCTACAATTTTATCCAACTTGAAATGGTCCGTTTAACCATCCAAAACTCACCCAAGGCCCTCAAGACCTCAACCAAACATGCCAACCTATCACATAACATCATTCAAACTTGTTCCAACCTTCGGAACGCTCAAAACAACATCAAAACACCAAATTTGCATCGGATTCAATCCTAAGAATTCTAAAAACTTTCAAATTCCACTTTCGATCAAAAAGTCTATCAAACCATGTCCGAATGACCTAATATTTTGCACACACATCCCAAATGACACAATGGACATACTACAACTCCCGGAATTCCATTCCGACACCGATATCAAACTCTCACCTATCAGCCAGAAAATGCCAAAATTCCAATTTCGCCAATTCAAGTCTAAATCTACTCCGGACCTCCAAGACCCATTCCGATCACTCTCCTAAGTCCCAAATCACCTACCGAAGCTATCCGAACCATCAGAATTTACATATAAGCCCTATTTCACATAAGTCAATATCTAGTTGACTTTTCCAACTTAAGTTCACTCAAAAGAGACTAAGTGTCTCAAACCTCACCAAAACCTTTCCGAACCCGAGCCAACCAACCCGATAACCCATAATACCGATAAAAAAAGTAATAAGAAGCAGAAATGGAGGAAACGGAGCGGTAACTCATGAAATGACCGGTCGAGTCGTTATATCCTCCCCCTCTTAAATAAACGTTCGTCCTCGAACGAGTCAAGAAACATACCTGAAGCCACAAATAGGTGAGGATATTTGGTCTGCATCTCCCGCTCGGTCTCCCAGGTAGCTGCCTCCATGAGCCGACCTCTCCACTGCACTTTTACTGAAGCTATGTCCTTTGACCTCAATTTTCAAACCTGACGCTCCAAAATAGCTACTGGCTCCACATCATAAGTCAAATCATCATCCAACTAAACCGTCCTGAAGTTCAAAACATGAGACAGATCACCAATATACTTCCTAAGCATAGAAACATGGAATACCGGATGCACACTCGATAAGTTGGGTGGCAAAGTAAGCTCATAAGCCACCTCCCCAATCCTCTTAAGCACCTCAGAAGGCCCAATGAACCGAGGACTCAATTTACCCTTCTTCCCAAATATCATAACACCCTTCATGGGTGAAACCTTCAACAGAACCTTCTTACCAACCATGTAGGACACATCCCGAACTTTCCTGTCAGAATAACTCTTTTGTCTCGACTGCGCTGTACGAAGCCTCTCCAGAATCACCTTCACCTTGTCTAAAGCATCCTTGTTACGCCCCGCAATATTACGTCGATATTACGCTTTGCAGTATTAAGTTACGATAGTGTTGCACCGAACAGTATTACATTACGGTGGATTTATGCTTTGCAGTATTAAGTTACGACGATGTTGCACCTTGTAGTATTGTATGTTGGATTTGTCGTAAGGTAATTGACATCAGTCCAAGTAAAAGATTATTTGGAGATTATAAGGATTACACTATTTATACAAGCTATAAATAAGTGTTATGAAGGATAAAGTGGTACATGGATTAAAGAAAACAAGTTTCGTTGAAAGTGGACAATTTGGAATAAAATACGGGTCGAGCGATAATACCCAATAATTATGAATTAGTACCATGCAAGATGCCATGTGACCACGGTAGTATAATATATAAAGTATATATGAAGTATTTTAAAAATAAATAGAGTTTTTAAGTAATTTATGGTAATTTTTAAATTATGCGGGTAATTAATTAATTACCGGGTAACAGAACATTACTCGGTTAACTAATAAGTGGATAATTTTTTTTTATAATTATCCCCCTCAAAACGTGGCAAAAGGCCACAAAGTGAAGGTATGACTCGTGCTATCCATAACTAGGTGGCAATTGGCGGCAAAGAAAGGGGTGCATTATCATAATTAATATAATATCTTCCATCAGAATTTAAAAACTTTACAAAGACTAAAGGATTGTCATCTTGGAGCCAAAAGAGACGATATCCTCCATGGAAATAGTACCATCTTCAAATTTCTTTTCAACAAAAACTAATTTCTGATTGAAAGCTAATTTCGCATGATCTTTACATAATTTTTGTTGAAGCTAATTTCAAGCTTCTAAAAGAGTATGGTGCAATCTTCGCCAGAAATATTATACGGAGTTTTCCCTACTCCAGGTATGTTAAGGCTATCCCTTCTTTCTTTTGGCATGATCCATACGATACGAACGAAACGTGCAAATGCACAAATTCCATAAGTGACTCTATTCATAGAAGTATTAGAAATATCTATGTTCTTTAATTTCCATGTGTCATAATATTTTATCATCTGTTCATGGGTCTCAGAAAAATACGAAAGTTGAAAAGAGTTTACTTTATGATATTACTCAGAGGAAAAATGGTCGTATGACATTCCAAATGATTTTATTGACGTACTTTTCATGCATTGCATTCATGTGCATTGGACCATAACCAGATGGCGTTATATATACGCGTATATATGTAAATATATGTATATTGGATATGGGAAAAGGTTATGGCATTATATACGCATCACCACCTGATCAGCTGGTATATGATGATAATGTTGCCCACAGTTGCTGAAATATGATTCAAATGGCGTTATATACGCATATATATATGTATGTACTCAAACAGCGTTATATATATACGCATATATGTGTATGTATTCAAACGGCGTTATATACGCGTATATATGCATGTATATATATGTATATGGGATATGGGAAAGGTTATGGCGTTATATAGGCACCACCACCTGATCAGCTGGTATACGATGATGATTTTGCCCACAGTGGCCGATATGATATGATAGGATGCCCTCAGAGGCTGATAATGTTATGAAACATGTACCTATGCACGACATGACATTCATACGCAGATGTATGATGCAATAAGTATTTTATGATTTACAAAGTTATTCAGACTTACAGGTTCAGTCATGTACTATATATTTCTTCCATGTCTCTTATGTACTTATTTATGAATCTTACATACTCGGTACATTATTCGTATTGGCGTCCCTTTTGCTTGGGGACGCTGCGTTTCATGCCCGCAAGTCCCGATAGACAAGTCGAGAGCCCTCCAAGTAGGCTATCAGCTCAGCGAAAGATGTTGGTGCGCTCCATTTGCTTCGGAATTGCTTATTTGGTTAGTATGATTTAGATGTGTATTGTGTGGTATGGCGGAACTCTATCCCGACATATATGACATTTATGTACTCTTAAAGGCTTGTTGACATATGTCTTGTACGTGAAAGATTGTACGGCCTTGTCGGCCTATGTTTTGAGTTTATAAAAGATCATGTTACCCTATTAGGCCCGTATGTCATGTGTATATGATAATTTAATAAAAAAGATATATTACGTTGGTACTTGGTTGAGTAAGGTACCGGGTGCCCATCGCGGCCATCGGTTTGGGTCGTGACAAAAGTGGTGTCAGAGCAGTTCTGTCCTAGGGAGTTTACAAGCCGTGTCTAGTAGAGTCTCTTTTATGGGTGTGTCGTGCACCACACTTATAAGCAGGAGGCTACAAGGCATTTAGGACTGTCACTCTTTGTTCTTACTCTAGATCGTGTGGTAAAGCTCAGTTGTAAGAACTCAATTTCCTAAACTCTACCTTATTCATAATACTACGATGCCTACATCCAGAAAGACAGGTGGTAAGATATATAGCTATGGGAGAGTTGAGTCAGAGGAACTCGACTTTGCATCATGTTTATGATAAGTAAATATGAGGTCTTCAGCAGATCACGTGCGTACTAAAAGGTGTAAGCCTCTTGGTAAGGATCTTGAGGCAAGAATACATATCCACCTTAATGGTGAATGACAATGAGAGATTTAGAAGGTAAATACAAGTGTCACCAAGTAAAGGAAGTAAGATGAAGAAAAGTACGAGGCACCCAATTAATGAAGGTTAACGGTGTTTATAATTCAGGCAGAGGAACATAAGCTTTTTGAGTTATATTCAATAGTAACATAAGTATAAACAATTGGTCGTACCCCTTCCAGATATGCCATATGGGGGTTAACAAAAGCAGTATAAGAAGATATGATGGATGAATTGATTGCGTTAGTTGACATTTTCGAAGGATATTGCAAATGTGTTGATAGATCTCTTTATGAGACGCCTAGATGGTGCACTCTAAAATAGTGCAGCCAGATATGAGTGCTACAAAGACATGCACTATAAGCCTTGCAGGGATAAATATTACTGTAGTGTTGCTCGTATCCCTAGTAAAGCGAGAACGTTAAGCAACTTGAAGAGCCACTGGATGGAGCAAACGAAAGCTAAAAGCAAAAGAATGTCGCTAAAATATTAGCAGAATAATGAGAAAAAGGATAAGAAAGCATTATGAATAAGGTGTGATACGTGGATGAAAATGGTAGAGTGTTACAGAACCTATAGTCAAATGAGGGAAGAGACGAAAGGTGATGTGCCTTAAGATAACAAAAGAGTATAGGCCATAAGGTTATATCCTCATTTCGATAAATAAGTTCGTGACTCCAACGCGACTACCAGAGGGGAGAGTTAATCCTTAGAGTAATAGAACCAGTATGGATTGGTGAACAAGATAAACTAAACATGAATTAGGAACTGAGTGACTGGTGATAGTCGTTATCATAAGAACTTTAGATTTTTTTCCGCTAATAATAGAATGGACGACAAAAGAAGATTCATGAGAAATTCAGAGAATGTTCATTCAGGAAGACGCTTCCCTACAGCAAGCAATGTGAGCAAAGTTCAGCTTAAGGGACTGTATATGCCAGTTATACTAAATTTTACCCTCGTGAGTAACGGATTTTGCTATCCTTGGTATGGAAGGATTACCGAAAGGCGAGTAAGAGTCATCGATGATGTGAAAGGATGCCAAAGATGAAAATGTGAAACATCTATAGGCAGGTCGTCGTAGCTGCAATTCTTAGTACTCCCCTAAAGGGGGGAATATAGAATGATAAAAGGTAGAATGCGATAAAAATGAGAAAGGGATGAGATTGCACTTATCCAAATACTACAGATATGCTACGATTCCAAAACATTATGCAAACGTGACGTCAGGAGAAGAAGTAAGGGTTCTTGTCCGAGATGTTATTGATAATTAAGGAGCCAGTGCGAGACATATGTTAAGACCAAGGAAATAACCCAAGAAAGATTTCGCGGAATATTGACATGAGGATGGGCCAACGAGTAGTTAGTAGTTGATTCAAAAAGAGTCTAGCTATGGCTAGTCAAGAGGATACAGAACAAGATAGCAAGTCGTGCAAGATAAAGATAGTAAATACTAATATAGTGAATTTAGCCTCATAGTTATGACATTGTAATACTTGAGAAATATTCAAATAGGAGTTGGGGTATTTAAGGGTATTATGAGTGTTACGGAAAGATAGTTCCACTAGGAAGACAATCAAAACTTCAGTTTAGAAGTAGCCGTACGAGCAGATGAGTATGGAGGTAAGTAACTAAGGATAATTACAGGTGAGCACGAACATCAAAAAATCTATCGGGAATACAGTATAATAAGCTCGCATCTTTACAAGAGTTAGAGGGTCTTCCCTAAATACTACAACGAAAGACAAGTTGAGGAAATAAGGAAGAAGGCTTCAACCTAAGCATAACGACCTAAAGAGAAAATGGTCGTGTAACAACAGTCTCACAACAACACTGGAAGCACTCCAACGGAAAGTGGCACCTACCGTGGCTAATGAACGGGAAGTAAAGATAAAAGTAATATTCAAGATCATATGAGTTATATGAAAACTTTGGCATGTGTGGATACTAAGATAAGCTAAGTATGGATGCAACAAGGGGCAGAAAGACCAGGAAACGTAATAGCTTACGTTGAAAGAAAGCTAAGACGGAATGAAAGAATTATTTGATTAATGATCCAGAGTTAGTACGTTATAGATACACTCACGATTTTGAAACATTATCCAGGTAGCATATTTGTTGACAATCATACAACCATAGAAGACTCCGGTATAAGTTAAAATAAAGAATTGAGCCCAGGGCATAGACAAAGGATTGAATTGTTAGAAGATTGTATCATGGATATTCCATAATGCCCATGAAAGGCTAAGGTAATAACTGATACCATGAGACACAGATCGGAAGATAGCTTAAGCCTACGTAAAGGCTGATTAGAAGGAAGAGGAAACTAAAGAACTACATCACCTAAGCAAATCAGGAGTCTGATTATTGGACCTAGAAAAATTATAGAAGTTGTGCTTGAGAACATGATAGAATCACTCTTAATAATCAGATGTACAAGAGAAATAACAAACAACCATAATCTATAATATCTCTACAAGGAAGCCAGTTAGAAGAAGTACCAGCCTCATAAGAAGTCAGTACGAAGCTCCCACCGGATTTTGTATGTACTAGAGATGCGAGTATTATAATAGAGTTTCAAGTTATGGGCATGAATTACACCTAGGTGGAAGGGAGGTTATGAAAGAGATAGAAGATATGATACGAGATTTTAAGTAAGGAAGGTAAAAGTGAACAATGTACGAGATACTAAAATGCAGAAAGTTGTGAATAGTCCGTACTTCGGATAGACGGTTATAAGCACGGGGATTCAATATCCAGGAATTATAGCGGTATCGTTAGTGGCATATCTTCCAGCCTATGGTTTCTAAGTATCGAGAGGTGTAGTTAAAAGAGTATAGAAGAGTTAGAGATGATGTGACATCTCGCTTGATATTCCAGAATAACATACGGATATCTATGGTGCAAACAAGTTAAAGAAAAGTTGCAAGTAGTATAAATGGATATGTGTAGGTTGCAAGATAAAGTATGGTAGAGCGACAAGGTTTTAGGAAGACAGGAGTAAGGATAAGAAAACGTGAGTGAGAAGGTGACGAGAATGGATAAGTCCTCGGAATTAAGCCCATGAAAACAAGAAGAGCTGATGGTTTCTCTAAGTTATAGAAAGCTCAGTATAGCCTGAATGAACTCAAAGGAGTCTAAGACTAGTAGCATTTAGAAAAGATGGAATGTTGTCCTGATAGTACAATGAGGGTATAATTGTGATAGATAAAGGATGACGTTTAGGCCTTCGAGTGAGTAATGATTTCAAGAGAATTTCAAAGATTGTACGAGATTAAAATACCCATATAAGTGAATCACATTGGGATGCTATAAAATACGGTCATTGAAGTCTAGTATCACCCCTAAGTGGATCAAGAAAATCACTTCAAATATTCCTCGATGGAACGTAAGCCCTAGTGGCAAGGTATGATGTAAGAAGTTTCAAGTTATCAGTTGTATATTGTAGATTAATATTGAGGTGAATCAACAATGGATGGACAAAAGTCACAAAGTATGAGATGAGATTAGGCCGTCATTCTTAAGACGAACGGTAATGAAGGAGCATTGAAGGACTGAGATTTATACCTAAAGAATAGGCAACAAAAGTAACCGGGAGCTTGGTAAGCATACCTCAGTAAAGGTAGATTGAAGCAAAAAATTATGTTATAGTATAACCCATGTAAATGCAGTAAAATCATATGAATGGGTAACCAGATCTATGAAATGAGATATGACCATATTCGCAAGTTCTACAAAGTATCGAGCAAAGGACTTCAGTATACCTATAGAGTCCCAGAGAGGCATCCTATTAAGCCTTGTATATACAAAGTAAGGCCTAGATATTGGCTAAAAGATAAAAGAAAAAAAGGAAAGATGAATCGCATAAGTGCACTTATAAAGCCAAGGTCATACAAGTTGCATGACAGGAAGTAACATCAGTTGCAAGATTAGGAAGATTTTGACCACAGGTCATGATATGAGCAAAAAGACTAAAGGGGGGAGTAACCTACACTTTGGATTTATTCACAGAGTAACTGCTTAAATGGCAAGAAGAGTATTAAGGTATTCACAAAAGCTACAAGCTACGAAAATGATAAGAGCATCAGCCAACATTCGAGGACGAATGTTCCAAAGAGGGGAATGATGTTACGCCCTGCAATATTACATCGATATTACGCTTTGCAGTATTAAGTTACGACAGTGTTGCACCCAACAATATTACATTACGGTGGATTTATGCTTTGCAGTATTAAGTTATGACGATGTTGCACCTTGTAGTATTATATGTTGGATTTGTCGTAAGGTAATTGGCATCACTCTAAGTAAAAGATTATTTGGAGATTATAAGGATTACGCTATTTATACAAGCTATAAATAAGTGTTATGAAGGATAAAGTGGTACATGGATTAAAGAAAACAAGTTTCGTTGAAAGTGGACAATTTGGAATAAAATACGGGTCGAGCGATAATACCCAATAATTATGAACTAGTACCATGCAAGGTGCCATGTGACCATGGTAGTATAATATATAAAGTATATATGAAGTATTTTAAAAATAAATAGAATTTTAAGTAATTTGTGATAATTTTTAAATTATGCGGGTAATTGATTAATTACCGGGTAACAAGACATTACCCGGTTAACTAATAAGTGGATAATTTTTTTTTATAATTATCCCCCTCAAAACGTGGCAGAAGGCCACAAAGTGAAGGTATGACTCTTGTTATCCATGACTAGGTGGCAATTGGTGGCAAAGAAAGGGGTGCATTATCATAATTAATACAATATCTTCCATCAGAATTTAAAAACTTTACAAAGACTAAAGGATTGTCATCTTGGAGCCAAAAGAGACGATAGCCTCCATGGAAATAGTACCATCTTCAAATTTCTTTTCAACAAAAACTAATTTCTGATTGAAAGCTAATTTCGCATGATCTTCACCTAATTTCTGTTGAAGCTAATTTCAAGCTTCTAAAAGAGTATGGTGCAATCTTCGCCAGAAATATTATACGGAGTTTTCCCTACTCCAGGTATGTTAAGGCTATCCCTTCTTTCTTTTGGCATAATCCATACGATACGAACGAAATGTGAAAATGCACAAATTTCATAAGTGACTCTATTCATAGAAGTATTAGAAATATCTATGTTCTTTAATTTCCATGTGTCATAATATTTTATCATCTGTTCATGGGTCTCAGAAAAATACGAAAGTTGAAAAGAGTTTACATTATGATATTACTCAGAGGAAAAATGATCTTATGACATTCCGAATGATTTTATTGACGTACTTTTCATACATTGCATTCATGTGCATTGACTCATGACCAGATGGCATTATATACGCGTATATATGTAAATTTATGTATATTGGATATGGAAAAAGGTTATGGCGTTATATACGCACCACCACCTAATCAGCTGGTATATGATGATGATGTTGCCCACAGTTGCTGAAATATGATTCAAACGGCGTTATATACGCATATATATGTATGTACTCAAACGGCGTTATATACGCGTATATATGTATGTATATATATGTATATGGGATATGGGAAAGGTTATGGAGTTATATACGCACCACCACCTGATCAGCTGGTATACGATGATGATTTTGCCCACAGTGGCTGGTATGATATAGTGGAATGCTCTCAGAGGCTGATAATGTTATGAAACATGTACCTATGCACGACATGACATTCATATGCAGATGCATGACGCTAAAAGTATTTTATGATTTACAAAGTTATTCAGACTTACAGGTTGAGTCATGTACTTTATATTCCTTCCATGTCTCTTATGTACTTATTTATGTGCCTTACATACTCGGTACATTATTTGTACTGACGTTCCTTTTGCTTGGGGATGCTGCATTTCATGCCCGCAGGTCCCGATAGACAAGTCAAGAGCCCTCCAAGTAGGCTATCAGCTCAGCGGAAGATGTTGGTGCGCTCCATTTGCTTCGAAGTTGCTTATTTGGTTAGTATGATTTAGACGAGTATTGTGTGTTATGGCGGGACTCTATCCCGACCTATATGATATTTATGTACTCTTAGAGGCTTGTTGACATATGTCTTGTACGTGAAAGATTGTACGGCCTTGTCGGCCTATGTTTTGAGTTTATAAAAGATCATGTTGCCTTATTAGGCCCGTATGTCATTTGTATATGATAATGTAATAAGAAAGATGTTACGTTGGTACTCGGTTGAGTAAGGTACCGGGTGCCCGTCGCGGCCCATCGGTTTGGGTCGTGACAATCCTGCACCAAGTCTGTACCCAATAGCCTAGCCTCACTTGGCTTAAACCAACCGACTGGAGGTCTACACCGGTTCCCGTACAAAGCCTCATATGGAGCCATCTGAATACTCGACTGGTAACTGTTGTTATAAGCAAACTCTGCAAGCGGTAGAAACTGATCCCTTGACCCTCTAAATCAATGACACAAGCACGCAACATGTCCTCCAGTATCTGAATAGTGCGCTCGGACAGCCCGTCCGTTTGAGGGTGAAAAGTTTTGCTCAACTCAACCTGAGTACCCAACTCTCTCTGCACGGCCCTCCAAAATTGCAAAGTAAACTGAGTGCCCCTATCTGAAATGATGGAAACCGGAACACCATGCAAACGAACAATCTCCCGGATATAGATCCCTGCCAATCGCGCTGAAGAATAGGTAGTACACACAGGAATGAAGTGCACGGACTTGGTCAGCCGATCCACAATCACCCAAATAGAATCGAACTTCTTCAAAGTCCGTGGAAGTCCAACTACAAAATCCATGGTGATCCTCTCCCACTTCCACTCTGGAATATCCATCTGCTGAAGTAAGTCACCCGGTCTCTGATGCTCATATTTCACCTGCTGACTATTGAGACACCGAGCTACAAATCCCATAATGTCTTTCTTCATTCTCCTCCACCAATAATATTGTCTCAGATCCTGATACATCTTCGCGACACCCGGATGAATGGAATACCGCGAGCTATGGGCCTCTTCTAGAATCAACTCCCGAAGCCCATCTACATTGGGCACACATATCCGGCCTTGTATCCTCAACACCCCATCATCACCAATGGTCACATATCTGGCATCATCGTGCTAAACTCTATCCTTAAGGACAAGCAAATAAGGATCATCATACTGGCGCTCTCTGATGTGATCATATAAGAAAGACTAAGAAATCACACAAGCCAATACCCGACTGGGCTCCGAAATATCTAACATCACAAACCGATTGGCCAAGGCCTAAACATCAACTGCAAGAGGTCTCTCCCTAACTGGAATATATGCCAAACTCCCCATACTCACCACCTTCTGGCTCAAAACATCGGCCATCACATTGGCCTTCCCCGGATGGTAAAAAATGGTAATATCATAATCCTTTAGCAACTCCAACCATCTCCGCTGCCTCAAATTGAGATCTTTCTGCTTGAACAAGTGTTGGAGGCTATGATGATCAGTAAACACCTCACAAGACACACCATACAAATAATGCCTCCAAATCTTCAACGCGTGAACTATGGCAGCCAACTCCAAATCGTGAACTGGGTAGTTCTTCTCATGGGACTTCAACTGACGAGAAGCATAAGCAATAACTCTACCCTCCTACATCAACACACACCCAATACCAACTCTCGAAACATCACAATACACGGTATATGAACCTGAAGTTGATGGCAAAACTAACATTGGAGTCGTGGTTAAGGCTGTCTTGAGCTTCTAAAAGCTCTCCTCACACTCATCCGACCACCTGAATGGAGCACCCTTTTGAGTCAACTTGGTCAAGGGCGATGCGATAGATGAGAATCCCTGAACAAATCGGCAGTAATAACCCGCCAAACCAAGAAAGCTGCGAATCTCTATGGCTGAGGACGGTCTGGGACAACTCTAAAATCGCTTCTATCTTCTTCGGATCAACCTGAATACCCTCACTAGACACCACGTCCCCAAGAAAGCCACTGAACTGAGCCAAAACTTACACTTGGAGAACTTTGAATAAAGCTTCTCCTCCCGCAATCTCTACAATACAACTCTTAAATGCTCTGCATGTTCCTCCTGACTACGTGAGTACGCCAGAATATCATCAATAAAAAAAATCATGAACGAGTCAAGATAAGGCCGAAACATGTTGTTCATCAAATGCATGAATGTTGTCAGGGCATTGGTCTGCCCGAAAGACATAATTAGGAACTCATAATTACCGTATCTGGTCTTGAAGGCTGTCTTAAGAATATCTGAATCCCTGATCTTCAACTGGTGATATCTTGAACGGAAATCAATCTTGGAGAAAACTCTCTCTCTCTCTGAAGATGGTCAAACAAACCATCGATACGAGGCAACAAATACTTGTTCATGATCGTTACTTTGTTCAACTGCCTGTAATCAATGCATATCCTCATCGTGCCATCCTTCTTCTTCACAAATAGAATAGGCGCACCCCAAGGTGACACACTAGGCCGAATAAACCCCTTATCAAGGAGTTCCTGAAGCTGCTCCTTTAACTCCTTCAACTTTGCCGGTGCCATACGATACAGTGGAATAGAAATGGGCTGAGTGACCGGCACTAGATCAATACCAAAATCAATATCCCTGTCGAGTGGCATGCCCGGTAGGTCTGCAGGAAACACATTATGAAAATCCCTCACAATAGGAACAGAATCAATACTAGGAGTCTCTGCACCGACTCCCTCAAAAAAGCTAAGCATAAAAGACATCCCTTCCTAACCATACGTTGGGCCTTCAAGAATGAAATCACCATACTAGGGACAAAATCAGTCGACCCTCGCCACTCGATTTGTGGCACACCCGGCATAGACAACGTCACTGTCTTAGCATGAAAGTCCAAAATAGCACGATATGGAGATAGAAAATCCATGCCCAATATAACATCAAAGTCTACCATAGATAACAACAACAGATCCACTCGGGTCTCCAGACCCCAATAGTCACCACACGATTGGTACACACGATCCACAATGATAGTATCGCCCATCGGAGTAGATACACAAACAGATGAAATAAGAGACTCACGGGGCGTATCCAAATAACAAGCAAAATATGATGACACATAAGAAAAAGTGGAACTAGGATCAAATAATACAGAGGCATATATGTGGCAGACTAAGACAATACCTGTAATCACAGCATCTAAAGCAATAGCATCGGGTCTAGCTAGGAGTGCATAAAAATGGGCATGACCACCGCTTGATCGACCTCCCTCTCTAGGGCAACCCCTAGCTGACTGACCTCCACCCCTAGCTAGATGGGTGGGTGATGGTGAAGTAACTAGCGCTGAAGTCGATGGCTGACTCCTCTGCTGAGATGAACCCCCAAGACGACGAGTACATTGCCTCCACATATGACCCAACTCTCAACACTCATATCAACCCTGGGGTGCTGGAGACGGGGACTAAAGGGAACCCCTAGCACCAGAATGACTAGAAGATGCACCTGGCATAGAAGAGCCCTGACCTGATAGAGCACGGGATGAACTCTGAGCTGGGAGAGTACTAAGTGATGACTTGCCCTGATGAGTGTGAGCACGTAATTTTTGCCTTACGAAAAACTACTCCAAAATAAATCAAAAAATAAAATAAATTTCTTTTACTGTGTAATTTCTGAATTTTGCGTGGTGTTAAATATTTGTTTATGTCCGTAAAATGTTTGTTTTGTTATAATTAAACAAAATAAAAATAAAAGTACATGTCTCATGTATATCTAGGATTTAAGTACGCATTTAATTAAGTTAATTTAAATAAAATCACAAAAATATGCATTAATTCTATTTCAAATGTTTCATTGTTTGATTGATGTTTTGTCTATGTGTTAAATAATTATTATAAATTGATTAATATATTTTTGAGAAGTTAAAATTATATTATAGTTAATATTATTGTAATTTTGATTTTTTTTTATTAGGATTTTTATTAATTAATAAAATCAGAAAATAAAAAAAAATGCATACAAGTTATAAGATTTGGACCTGGATTAAAATCCAGGCCCAAATCAATTGAATTCCTTTCACAGCCCAATCCAAAACAGCCCTGTCCGGTCCAATTCAAAGTCAGAACCAAACGACGTCGTTCGGTCATCTCTCATCAAGGGCCGTTGGATTAAATCCAACCAACGACCAAGATCTCATCACCCGAACCCAAGACCCTTACCCGATCCATTGACCCGGTTCAACCCGTCCCCCAACTTAAACCAAACGACATCGTTTGGTTAAGTGAATAGATCCTAGCCCTCCATTCTAATTGATCCAACGGACGATACTAATCCACCCTACCCCTATATAAATCCCAAACCTTACCCAGCCCCTAACTGAACACCCCCCTCTCCGTTCCTGTTCATCATCGTTCCAAACAGACCCCTAACCCTAGCCGCCCCTATTCCCCTTCGCCTGAAACCCGGCGGCATCAACGCCGCCGGTCACCAACTTAACACCCTAGGACCTCCTTAACCTCCCCTACACGAATCCAATCTTAGTTTCCTTCGAATCAGACCACAACTCTTCGAATCTTAAATCGAAGGTTGGCCTGAAAACTTGATCTAAACCAATCAGCCCCAAATTAACACCATGGCTTCCCCTAGTCATCCTAAGTATGGATCTGTTGGTTGTTAGGTTCGAATCCGTTCGGAACTTCTCGAATCTTCTTTTGAAGATTCGGACCAAACAAAAATTTTACCCAGATCTGTTTCAAACTCACACCAGTTACCCTCCTGGCCTCCCTCGTGCCTAGAATATCTTTGGTTCTTCTCGAATCTGACCAGAAATGGTTAAATCCCAAATCGAGTTTTTAAGAACCCTAAAAAATACCAAACTTCCGGATTCGGTTCAGATTATGATGAAGATTGAGGTTTAATCGACCTTAGTCGAAGTATTTTCAGTGGAAAATACTTCGACTAAGGTCAGTTTGATTTCAAACAAAAAATCCGAAATCCAAGTTGAGTTCGTGTCAGAATAAAATTAAAGTTCAGAGGTATTTTTCTATTTATTTTTTGTGTATTCTACGTGTATTGTTGTCCGTATTAATAGCTTGTTAATTTTTCATATTTGTTTTGATCAATTCTGTCATTTCTGTCTATTTAATCCGAATGTGAATTGTTTCTGTTGGTTGTGGTTATTTACAATATGTGTAATCGACTCGATTAAGTTCGTCGATTAGGTATATTACGAATTTTTTTTATTTCTGAAAATGTTGACTAAAACAGTCTGCTTCTATTTTAGACTAGTTATTGACAAATGTTGTAAATAGTCAATTGATTAATGCTCGTCAATTAAATCATGATTGTCTGTGAATCAGTGAATTCAAATGTATGTTGTATATGTTATTGCCTGAACATTAAAGTTTCAGGGCATTGTCAGTATTGACAATGATCCTGTGTGTGTTTGATTTTGGTTTAATGTTAAGTCCAGTCTGAATGATTTTGATAATTTCAGAAATATGCTGTTATGATGTTAGTTCTGAATTCAGTGTTGTAATGTCCAGTTTGAATTCCAGTTTACAAAAGTTGGTCAAATACAATTGTGTTTAGGAGGTTAATAGGATTGATTTAGCTGTAAATCAGAAAGATAACTGAGTCTGTACAGATTTTAGAATATGTTTTGCTGAAGGTTCTGATTTTTCAGTAATAACATTAGGATTTCAGGGGCACTTATGGGAATGAAACAGTAAAAACAGGGTGTTAGTACTAGTATATTATAATGTAATGTTAGTTGCTATTAGTTAATAATACTAATGGGGAACAAGGGATAATGGGCTGCTGAAAATCAGGGAAAAGGTTTTACATAATGGGATTTTCTGTTTTTAAAAAGAAGAAGGGGGTCCAAGAAGCACTTAAATTGCCTAGGACCAGCCCTGTATAAATACAGGAGCTGGACAGACAGTTAAGGAGACAGAATTTTTGAGTGAGAAAGACAGAATTTTAAGGGAGAGAAACAGAATTTTCAGAGAGTTTTTTTTAACATACAGAGAAATTTTTTAAGAGAGAATTTTTAAGAGATTTTGAGGGCTGAGATTTTAAAGGAAGGAAACAGAAAATAGAACATTCACATACACACTCACATACAGATACAGCAGCAGAAACAGAAAATCAGAAACAAACTGAATTTGAAACTGAAGAAAAAAACTGAAATCTGAAATGTTGTTCTTTTGTTGAATCTGTTCAACTTTATGTGATTCCACTGTTCAGTTAAAATCCGAAGTGTTTCCTTAAAAGTACTTTACTGTGCATCTGGGCTCTTCGAATCCTATTCCTGTTCAGATTTACTGTGTTATCAGTATATTCTACTGAATTTGTTACTGCTGTAACTGCTGAAACTTACTTCTTCTACCTCCATTTTCAGGTATATGTCTTTTAAATTTTAAGTTGGAAAGAGATTTCAGCATGACCCATCAATGAAGTTTGAATTGAAATGATATTGCCAATTGTCCAAGTTCATTATTTTCATTTTTTTATGATTAATTAGTAGTAAACTCAATTTGATAGCCATAGGTTAAATTGTCTTATTTTGAAGTTCATATAAGACTTTGTAATAATGTTATCCATGTCAAACTTCATTATTTAAGTTATCTATGAGTTATGTAAATAAGAAGCATAGTAGAAGGTTGGTTTTATTTACACTTCATGGTGTTGTTAGATAGGTATAGCATAATATAGCATTATCAAAGAAAATATGCTATAAGTTTATCTTGTTAGTTAATTAGTTGTTGTTTAAAGCTATATGATAATTAGCTGCAATTTGCCATCTTTTGGCATAATATTGGTGGTGTTCATAATTTATAGTTGAAAGATGTATTAGTACAATCCGCATGTTCAAAAGTGTCAAATATAGTAAATAATATTGTATGCAATATCATTTTATTAAGTCAACAAGACTTATTCTCTTTCTTAGTAATAAAAGGCTTAGGAACTTATACAATGCAAAAATTAATATAGTTAGTAATAATTCACATAGATTGAGAATCAAATTGGTTTGATTATATCTATATCTATTCTAACTCAGTCATAGGCATAACTAAGTAAGTTAATCTCATCTATTAAGATTAAAACGAGTATGTGAAAATAAGTTGAGTTGTATATACACAAATGGCAACATTTTAAATCAATGGTAATTAAAAATAGAATTTGCATTAAATAATCATGAAAATTCCCGGAAAATATTTCTTTCCTTTATGAATCATTTATTTTCGGTTTCAAATGCAATTTATTCTTGAGCATATATATGTCACATTTGTTTTAAAGTTAGTATTAATCATATTTTTATTCTGTCCTTTGACTTTGAATAATTGGAATGAATATGATTTATATTCGGAACTTATAGTCAATGGTCAATATTTAATAAATTGTGGTTTACTTTCCAAAGTTTAAAGAATATCTTAAAAACAAGATTTTTCGTGATATAACAAACATTTTTTTAAAATTCCATAATATCATTACAAATGTTGCGCAATTAGGGATACGTTCGCGTACCCTGATTATACTTTTAAAAACAAAACTTCGGATTATGCGTACGCGCAATTTCGAACAAATATTTAGTAAAAGGATTTATCCAAAGACGTTAAATCAATTTCATAAAAACCCGAGATGTACGGTTCACTATTCAAGAAAAATAAATATTCTTGATTCAACACAATCTCGGAAAAATGATTGCTTAAAAGATTATCAAAAATTATTGTGTACACGTACGCGTGACACAATTCCGCATTTTTAAATTTGTAACACGAATATACGTACGCGTAATTCGATTCGAAGAAGGGTCCTTAATCACGATAAGTATAAGCGGTAGTAAAATCAGATAACATCAATATATTTAATAAAATCAAGATGATTAAGCCAATAATAAAAACAGTTAAGCGACCGTGCTAGAACCACGGAATTCGGATATGCCTAACACCTTCTTCCGGATTAACAGAATTCCTTACTCAGGATTTTTGGTTCGCAGAAAAATAAACAGAGTCATATTCTCCTCGATTCAGGGATTATAATTGGTGACTTGGGACGCCTCAAAATTCCCAGGTGGCGACTCTGAAACAAATAAACAAATCCCGTTTCGACTGTCCTTTAATTGGAGAAAACTCCCCACACGCCCTGCGGGCGCAGCAAAAAGGAGGTGCGACAGCTCTGGCGACTCTGCTGGGGACAAAAGTGTTGCCGTAACCCAGAACCATTGGTTCAGGGTTTAAAGAATTCGAGCTTAAAATATCTGTTTTATTGGCTTTACTTACTATATAATTTTCAACTGTTTATATGCTAATATGCTAAATGTTTTTTTTATCGCTTTAATATTATTTGAATTGTGCATATATACAACTGCTACGAAACCCCCTTCTTTCTGAGTCTTCTGAATTTATGGTGTACACGTGCGCGTGACCCACCTTTCTGTTAAAGTCATACCAAATAAGACGGAGTTGGGACAAGTAACTAGGCCGGGCAGACTTTCGTGCTCCCGGTACGTTGCCCCCGCTTCGGCTCAAACTGTCCGTTTGGGTAAGCCAGGTTTAGAACAATCAACCTAAGGTTTTACACTTAGAATAACTCAGCCATGTACCGGATCCCTAGTAGGAACGAATATTTGCATCATATGCATTTGCCCTTGGAGACTCAACACAGGGGTTGGGTCTGTCTAGGACAGGTGAACCCAAAATTAAAAGACCATCATGATGCATCCTACTTGCTACTTGTGCATTCATTTGCCTCGAACATGCTTGTTGACCAGCTTAAATAAAATCATGGTAAGAAGCAAGGAATAAAATGGTTTGTTTTAAAATTTTCGAAAAAAAAAAAAAAAAAAAAAAATTTTAGTATAAATTTTGACTTTATTAAAATTAAATTTCAGATACAAAATGAGCACCACACAAAGCCCCTCATCCACAAGTACGGAGGAATTTCTATGTCAGCTTCAAATGTGGTGGTATGATTTGGGCGAAGACGGTCAAAAATGGGTCGTCAAGCATTTGGGAAATCTCACGGACATTATGAAAGTTGAGCCTCGGGATAATCTGATTACGGCATTAGTAACTTTCTGGGACCCTGTACACAATGTTTTTCGTTTCTCTGACTTTGAGCTTACTCCTACATTAGAGGAGGTAGCTGGCTATGTTGGTTCTGACGGAAGTTTAAGAAATCAAAGCTTGATATTCACAAAGGCTCCTTCAATACATCGATTCTTCGGTCTTCTGAACATCAGCAGTCAAATCAGGAAAAGCAATGTCATCAATGGATGTTGTTCCTTCAACTTTTTGTATTCCAGATTTGGAAAGTCAGATGGGTTCGAAATTCATGAGAAAGGCCTTACTAATAAGCAAAACAAAGACACTTGGCAGATACACCGACGATTTGCTTTCATGGTGGCTTTTCTAGGAGTCATGGTCTTCCCAAATAAAGAGCGAACAATTGATATTCGCACCGCAAAAATTGTGCAAATCCTCACCACTAAAGAAAATCACACCCTTGTCCCCATCATTCTGTCAGATATTTATCGGGCTTTGACTTTATGCAAATCAGGGGCGAAGGTTTTCGAAGGATGCAAAATTTTGTTGCAAATGTGGGTGATTGAACATCTCCAACAACAACCCAAGATCATACAGTATGGGTCGAACAGAGCTAATTGCATCGAGAGCTATGAGGAAAGAACAAAAAATTACCAAGCTCCAGAAGGGATAGAAGCATGGGTATCTCATCTAAAGGCTTTAACGGCAAATCAAATTGAATGGACTCTGGGATGGCTCCCGATGAGAGAAGTAATACATATGTCAACCTCAAATAGTTATCTACTACTATTGGGATTGAGAAGCATTCAGCCATATGCACCACTAAGAGTCCTAAGGCAACTAGGGAGATATCAAATAGTTCCTGATGAAGAAGATTTGAGTATGCAAGTAATCGAATTACACCCAGAAGCCACTATTCCCGAAGCTCTACTTCAGCAGATGTGGAATGGGTGCCGATACTTGAAAAGTGATACTCAAGTCCTAGACGCTACCAAGGGTGAGATAAATCCTGGATATGCAAGGTGGTTCGAAAAGCGGTCCCGCGTGGATGATGCACCGGAACCTGAGCTAAAAAGGCCAACAAAAAGACCCCATGTTCAAAATTTCAATGATAAAATCCAAGAGCGGTTAATCTGGGGAGAAAAAGAAAAAGGGTACAAAGCCACTATCCATGCCCTAAAAGAAAATCTAAGAAGCCTCAGTTTGGAGAAAGATTTGCAAGAACAAGAAGCCAAAGGCGAGAAAAAGAGTCTAGCTTGTGAGAATGAAAATCTTCATGCTCGATTCCAAAAAATGAAAAGAGTCTCTGAAACGCCAAAGAGAAGCTGGAAAGATCAAAAAACCATCGCCAATCTCTTCGAAAAAATGCAAGATTTTGACTCCATTCTTGCAGAAAACGAAAGGGCATTGAGCAAAGCAAAAGAAAGGATCCAACAATTAAATAAAGAAGCCAGATCTAACAAGGAACGCCAGGATAGGCAATCCGAAAAAGACAAGGCTCAATTCAAGAAGGAAAAAGACTATTGGATGCGATCAGAAGACCAGCTTCGTGCACAACTAGAAGAGGCAAGAAGATGCAATAGAGAATACCAACAAGCAGACCTCGACAGGGAAAGATCACAAGCAAGATTAGAGCAGGCCAGACTCCGAGCTCTATTAGAATCAGCTTTAGATCGTGAAAACCGTGTCAGAGACATAGCCACCACTCGTCAGCAGCAATTGCAAGACCAAGACCAACGTCTCCAAGGTTTCAGGGCACAAGTCCACGACTTGGCAGTCTTCACATCTCAAAGTTATGTAAACTGCCAAGGAATGGATTATGAAAGGTTTACAGAGCATGCGCCCACTTTTGCTCGTCATCTAGCAATAGAGTTGGAAAGGATGTATCGTACGCTGGGAGGCCATCCAGGTCAAGCCCCACATTGAGCAGATAATCCAATATTAGAGAACAAAAGTGGAAAGTGGGGCATTTTGTGAGATGTTATGAATTGTATCTTTTATTCTGATTTAAGTGTGTGTGTTTCAAGCTATTTTCTTAAAGTTTTCGAATGTAATTCCATCTTTGTGTAATAAATAAACATGACTGACTTTGGTCCGAACTACGCAAGGTCTGATTCATGTAAGAGCATGATACGTAGGCAATCTCTCAGATTCGACCACCACGATAAAAGATATATATAATAAATAAAAATGAATGACAATTTTTCAATTTCAATAAAGCTGGGACGATACAAGCAACCGAGCGAATGCATAATAGAAAGGGATTATTTGTCTAGGAGCATTGCATCTCAACGTGTGATTATATATGTGTTAAACTCTCAAAACTAACAAGTTTGTCCATTTTCAGAATTCAACCAGTTAGTTTCTCTAAAGAGTATACTGGCATATTATCACTATCACACAAGATCAAAAGGACCAATACCCGAAAGTATGTCTATCCCAGATGTTGACACAAGTATGGAGATAGAAGAGATGGATGTCGGGAAAATGAAAGAAGAAATGCTTAAGCTCAAGCAGCAAATGGCAGAAATGTACCAAGCTTGGTCTACAGGACAGTTGCCCCCATCTTACCCAAATAACCCTGCTCCATCAATAATCCAAACTCAGGATAATATCACCACTGAATTATCCCCAAGTTTCCCCATTTATCAGCACTACCGAGGCACCACCTCTCAGACACCACAGTCTCCACCTCCAAAACCAGTTCCGTACCTTCCTCCACCTATGACTCCTGTTTTTGTAGCACCTCCCCTGCTACATTTCACAAATCTCCTAGTGAGCCTACATTTCAGGCCCAAGACAACCAATATTACCCCCGGAGCCCACCTTCAAAGCCTCCGAAATCAATTCACCTGCTCCTCGGTTTGATCTCCCAACCGAAATTGACAAAAATGCTGAACAATAAGAGATGTTCAGGAAGGTCAAAAGTCTAGAACAGTCGTTCCGAGACATGCGAGGATTAGGTGGGCAAGTCAGTGTAGCCTACAAATATTTATGCTTATTCCCTAATGTACAATTGCCATTTGGCTTCAAGATGCCCAAATTTGACCTATACAGCGGGCACGGCGACCCAGTAGCCCACTTAAGGGGTTTCTGTAGCAAGATGCGAGGAGCTGGGGGAAAGGATGAATTATTGATGGCTTACTTCAGTCAAAGTCTAAGCGGATCAGCTTTGGAGTGGTATACACGCCAAGACCATGGAAGATGGTACACCTGGGATGACCTGGCACAGGCATTCGCATACCATTTCCAATACAATCTGGAAATCATCCCAGATCGATTATCTTTGACCAAATTTGAGAAGAAACACAATGAAAGTTTCAGAGAGTATGGTTTTGGTGGAGAGAACAGGCGGCAAGAGTGGATCCTCCTATGAAGGAGAGCGAAATGGTAGACTACTTCCTCCAAGCCTTGGAACCAACTTACTACGCCCACTTGGTTTCAGCGGTTGGAAAATCATTCAACGAGGTAGTGAAGATGGGAGGTATGGTGGAAGAAGGCCTCAAGACAAACAAAATCATGAGCTATTCAGCAATTAAGGCAACTACTCAGGCTATTCAAGGTGGGGTAGGAGGAGTCGGAAGAAAGAAGAGGGAGGAAGCAACCGTAGTTGATTCAGGAATTTGGCCGGGACCCAGGGGTTCACCGCTTTACTATAATCAGCAACGACCTCGCCAATCAGCTTACCACCATGATTCATCCCAACATTACTATCACCCTTCAGAGCCTCATTTCGCCATTAACCACGCTCAAGCATACAATCAGCCACCTGTTCACACCAATTGGCGTGCTCCTGTCACACCAAATACCTACCCCCGAGCTTATCCCGGACCAGGTTTCAGGCCTAGGCCAGCATTCAGGGGAGAAAGGGAACAGAAAAAGAAAACTTACACTCCATTGGGAGAGTCTTACACTAGTCTGTTCCACAGGCTGAGACAGTTAGACATGTTGAGACCAATACAATCCAAGCTACCCAATCCTCCACCAAAGAATCTGGATTACACCATTAGCTGTGAATATTGCTCCGGTACACCAGGCCATGATACGGAGAAATGTTGGCATTTGAAAAATGCAATACAAGAGCTGATTGATACTAATAAAATCGAGGTTCAAACCCCTGAAGCTCCAAATATCAATAGAAATCCAATGCCAGCCCATCAAGAGGCTAATATGATAGAAATCATACAAGCTGATGGGGAGACAAATAAGCCGTCACAAACTGTCATGATGATCAAGTCTCATGAAACCAAGCCAGATAAGCAGTTAATGGAGGAGAAGCCGGTGTCTAAGCATAACAAGAATGGTGGTGAACCGTCTATGATAGTCGATGAGGGATCATCGAACAAAGTTGCCGCAAAACAAGAGAGGACAAAGGTGATAGTACCAGGGGTTTCTAACAAACCCGTCGTAATTGTGGAAGGAGTACGTACAGATCGGGTTATTATTGCACCTGTAATTCAGCTGCCAATCATCAACAACAAAGCCATCCCATGGAACTATGAACGGGTGACCGTAATGTACAAAGGCAAAGAAATCAAGGAAGAAGTGTGTGAGGTACAAGGCTTGACTCGTTCGGGAAGATGTTTTACTCCCGAAGAGCTGAGAAAAACTAAAAACAATCTAATGCCCACGAAGAAAGCTGTGACGGAAGAAGAGGCGGAGGAGTTTTTAAAAAAAATGAAGCTCCATGATTATTCTGTTGTGGATCAATTAAAGAAGACCCCCGCTCAAATTTCATTGTTGTCATTACTGATCCATTCAGAGGAACACCGTCTGGCATTGATGAAAATCCTGAATGAAGCTCATGTTCCTGAAAAGATCTCTGTAAATCATTTGGGCAAAATAGCCAACAGAATCTTTGAGACGAACAGGATTACATTTGCTGATGATGAATTACCTGTGGAAGGTACCGAGCACAACAGAGCTCTTTACCTCACCGTGAAATGTGAAAACTCCGTAGTAACCCGGGTATTGGTCGACAATGGGTCCAGTGCAAACATATGCCCTCTCTCCACTTTAAACAAATTAAAAATTAAAGAGGAGAGGATCCAAAAGAACAGTATCTGCGTACGAGGATTTGACGGTGGAAGTAGAGATTCATTTGGCGACATAGTGTTGGAACTAACTATAGGGCCAGTTGAATTCACAATGGAATTCCAAGTTTTGGACATGACTGTTTCTTACAACTTGTTGTTGGGTCGACCATGGATCCATGCTGCTAAAGCAGTCCCGTTAACATTACATCAGGTTGTCAAGTTTGAATGGGACCATCAAGAAATAGTCGTGCATGGAGAAGAAAATTTAAATGCTCACAACAGCACCATTGTACCAGTCGAGGGAGCAGAAATTGACCAAGGATCATGGGTATACCAAGTGTCAAACACAGTGTCGGTAAAGAAAATTCCAGAAGGAAAATACCTTGCGAATCCAAAGGTATCCTCTACATCAGTCATGGTAGCTTATGAAATGCTGAAGAATGGCTTTATACCCGGCAAAGGTCTGGGCTTATCTTTGCAAGGAATTGTACAACCAGTATCTCTCCCCGAGAACTGGGGAACATTCGGTTTAGGATTCACACCGACCGCCAATGACGTGATGAGAGCCAGGAAGTTGAAACACCAAGCATGGGTTCTTCCAAAACCAGTACCACAGCTGTTGAAATCTTTTGTCAAGACCGGTGCTAAAAATCGCCCGATAACAACAATTCCTAAATCCCAGGTCAATCCTGAGGAGGAATTAATTGAAAGGTTCGAGAAATTGTTTAGTGATGTAAATATGCTGGAAGACGGAGAAGGGTGTAGCAACGCAGAAGTTCAATTCGTTGGACCAAAAACAAAGCTCAATAATTGGAAAGCCACTCCTCTCCCAATTCGAAAGGAGTCTTGGTAGTTTATTTTGATTTTCTTTCAGTTTGTTTGGGATATTTCAAGGTTGTAATCCCAAAATTTATCTTACAGTTGGTTTGAAGCGTGCAAAACCTTGTTATCTTTCATTATCCAATAAAAAGCAATTTCCTTTTTATTATCATTCCTAATAGCTTTCTTTTCTTTTTCTTCTTTTTTGTACAGTTCTTTTTATGATGGCTCTAGTGATATGGCATGCATGAGGAATCTTCAGCCCAGTCTTAAAAATTAATCTGATTCCGAAATATTAATTCAAGAAACATATTGTGATTATGAATCAGAATATGATGAAGATGAGGTTTTTGAAGAGATTAGTAAAGAGTTAATTCACTTTGAGGAAAAAATCAAACCTAACTTGAATGATACCGAGGATGTCAATATAGGGGACACGAGTAATGTCCGAGAAACTAAAATAAGTGTCCATCTCGAGCCAAAAATCCGAGAGGAGTTAATTAAAGCACTCATAGAATTCAAAGATGTTTTTGCATGGTCGTATGACGACATGCCGGGCTTGAGCACTGATTTAGTGGTCCACAAATTGCCCACCGATCCAACAGTGCCTCCTGTCAAGCAGAGGCTGAGAAAATTCAAGCCTGATATGAGTGTGAGAATTAAAGAAGAAATCACCAAACAATTGGAAGCAAAGGTCATTCGAGTCACTCGATATCCTGTTTGGTTAGCTAATATCGTTCCTGTGCCAAAGAAAGACGGCAAAATTAGAGTATGCGTCGACTATCGCAATCTCAACAAAGCAAGTCCAAAGGATAATTTCCCATTACCCAATATCCATATCTTGATCGACAATTGTGCCAAGGATGATATAGGATCTTTCATGGACTGTTATGCCGGATATCATCAAATTCTAATGGATGAAGAAAATGCAGAAAAGACGGCATTCATCACACCATGGGGAACTTATTGCTACAGGGTAATGCCATTCAGTTTGAAGAACGCCGGAGCAACCTATATGAGAGCAATGACCACAGTGTTTCATGATATGATACACAAGGAAATTGAGGTATACGTGGATGATGTAATCATAAAATCAAAGCATCAGACCAACCACGTTGGGGATTTGAGGAAGTTCTTCTTAAGACTTCGCAGGTACAACCTCAAGCTTAACCCTGCCAAGTGCGCATTCAGATTTCCATCTGGAAAATTGTTGGGATTCATAGTCAGTCGACGAGGCATCGAGCTAGACCCATCAAAGATCAAAGCCATCCAAGAACTGCCACCCCCAAGAAACAAAACTGAAGTAATGAGTTTGTTGGGAAGGTTAAATTATATCAGTAGGTTTATTGCTCAGCTCACAACAACCTGCGAGCCAATTTTCAAATTGTTAAAAAAGGATGTTGCAGTCAAATGGACCGATGAGTGTCAAGAAGCGTTCGATAAAATAAAAGGGTACTTATCAAACCCACCCGTGTTGGTCCCGCCAGAGCCAGGAAGACCTTTGATTCTTTACTTGACGGTTTTGGAAAATTCATTTGGTTGTGTATTGGGGCAGCATGACCTCACTGGCAGAAAAGAACAGGCCATCTACTACCTTAGCAAGAAGTTCACAACTTATGAGGTTAAGTATACTCATCTGGAAAAGACATGTTGCGCCCTAACATGGGTAGCTCAAAAATTGAAACACTATTTGTCATCCTACACTACTTACCTCATTTCTCGGTTGGATCCATTGAAATACATTTTTCAAAAGCCTATGCCAACAGGAAGACTTGCAAAGTGGCAGATATTGCTCACAGAATTCGACATCGTCTATGTGACTCGAACTGCAATGAAGGCTCAAGCACTGGCCGATCATTTAGCCGAAAACCCGGTTGATGAGGAATATGAGCCGCTGAAGACTTATTTTCCTGATGAGGAAACAATGCATATCGACGAGGTGGATCAAATTGAAAAACCTGGCTGGAAACTTTTCTTTGATGGAGCTGCTAACATGAAAGGAGTCGGAATAGGAGCTGTAATCATTTCTGAAACAGGGCATCACTATCCTGTTACGGCTCAACTACGATTTTATTGCACCAATAATATGGCTGAATATGAAGCTTGCATTTTGGGGTTAAGGCTAGCTGCAGACATGGGTATCCGAGAAATCTTAGTCATGGGAGATTCGGATCTTTTGGTACATCAAATTCAAGGAGAATGGGAAACCCGAGATTTGAAGCTCATACCATACCGACAATGTCTACATGATCTTTGTCAGCGGTTTCAATCAGTGGAATTCCAACATATTCCAAGAATCCATAATGAAGTTGCCGATGCATTGGCTACCCTAGCATCAATGTTGCACCATCCAGACAAAGCTTATGTGGATCCAATACATATTCAAATCCACAATCAGCACGCTTATTGCAATATGGTTGAAGAAGAATTTGATGGAGAACCATGGTTCCACGACATCAAGGAATATATCAGGATGGGCATATATCCCGCACAAGCCACAGGAGATCAAAAGAGGACCATCAGGCGATTAGCAAATGGATTCTTCTTAAGCGGAGGAGTTTTGTATAAAAGAACACCAGATCTCGGATTATTAAGATGCATAGATGCCAGACAAGCTACAACTGTCATGTCTGAAGTACATTCAGGAGTTTGCGGACCCCACATGAGTGGATATGTGTTGGCAAAGAAAATCCTCCGAGCTGGTTACTATTGGCTTACCATGGAGAGAGATTGTATCAATTTTGTGCGCAAGTGTCATCAATGCCAAATACACGGAGATTTGATTCATTCTCCACCATCCGAGTTGCACACAATGTCGGCACCATGGCCTTTCGTTGCTTGGGGCATGGATGTGATTGGACCAATTGAACCGGCAGCATCCAATGGTCACAGATTCATTCTGGTAGCTATTGATTATTTTACCAAATGGGTTGAGGCCAAGACATTCAAATCAGTGACCAAGAAAGCTGTGATCGATTTTGTCCACTCAAATATCATATGTCGATTCGGAATCCCGAAGGTGATCATCACAGATAACGGTGCTAATCTTAACAGCAACTTAATGAAAGAAGTATGTCAACAGTTTAAGATTACACATCGTAACTCTACCCCATATCGGCCCAAGGCGAATGGAGCAGTAGAAGCAGCCAACAAAAACATAAAGAAGATACTGCGGAAAATGGTAGAAGGTTCAAAACAATGGCATGAAAAATTACCCTTTGCATTATTGGGATACCGCACTACTGTTCGCACTTCAGTAGGAGCAACTCCTTATTTGTTGGTATACGGCACCGAAGCAGTAATTCCTGCAGAAATTGAGATTCCTTCCCTTCGGATCATTGCCGAAGCAAAGATTGATGATGATGAATGGGTCAAAACCCGTCTAGAACAGTTAAATTTGATTGATGAAAAACGATTGACCGCAGTATGCCATGGTCAATTATATCAAAGAAGAATAGAAAGAGCATACAACAAAAAGGTGCGTCCCCGGAAGTTCGAAGTAGGTCAGCATGTGCTGAAACGCATTCTTCCACATCAGGTTGAAGCAAAAGGCAAATTTGCTCCGAATTGGCAAGGACCATTCATTGTGACCAGAGTATTATCGAATGGTGCACTATGTTTAACAGATATTGAAGGCAAATGCATAGATATGGCAATCAATTCTGACGCGGTAAAGAGATATTATGCATAACTTTTGAATGTTTGTATTTAGCACTATTTCAAAGATTGAAATGACAAAGGCAATCTATTCTGCTGTCCAAACACTATACCATTTGCTTCCCCTTTGAGCCATACTTGTTTCTTTCCTAACCTCTCTTGGAATCAATAAAAAAAAAAGAGATCAAAATCTTCACTATTATGTAGTGAACTACGTTTGACCTGATTCCTCAAAGAAGGATACGTAGGCGCCTCACGGCTCGGTCATAGGGTGCACAACATGCACAATGTGCACGGAAAAGAAATATCAAGAGACCCCAATCAAGAAACTGGGGCAGGAATTGTATTGGAAATAAGAAAAGATTCCAAGAGTTGTAATTTTAAACCCATACCACAGCTATTTAGCTTTTAATACCTTTTCCATTCCTAACCTTATACCAAAAAGACCTTTCGATCAATCTTAGAAAAATGCTGATGCAAGTAAATGAAGTGGTACAAACAAGGAAAGAAAGTAAAAATGAGAGAGTCTTATAGGTGAAAACCCACACGGGCACCATAAGGCGACGGAAGTTGAGAGAAAAGTAAAATGAGAGAGTCTTATTGGTGAAAACCTTCGCAGGCACCATAAGGCGAAAGGGAAGTAGAGAAGTGAAAAATGAGGAAAATTGATCAATGAAAACTCCTTGAGACAATTGAAAGGAGATTGATTAAAAGACTGGGTTGATTAATCCGAAATGCATACCCTGATCATTGGTGCCAGTAATTCCAATCAGATAAGTCTTTTATTCCTTTTCCAACAGTCATCCAAAAATTGGATTTTTCTTTTCATTCTATAATTGTCGAAATCAGCGTATTTCGCTACTAATAATCTTACTTTCTCCAAGCTTTGAGATAAATTTTATTCTAAACAAATAAGAAAAAATGTCAAGGTATACTACCAAGATCCAAGGCTACAAAATACGGCCACGAAAGGTGGGAGATAAAATATGGGTGTAAGAAAGAGGAAATCAAAAGTGGATCAGCAAAGTCAGAAGAGGCATATGATTACAGTTAAAAGGTTTTGAAGGAAAACATACAGAGGGAAATCCTATAGTCAAGGATCAATTACAAAGACAAAACAGTCTTTTCAATCATTCCAAGGCAATAAAGAGAGACGAAGAGAAACATCACCATCGGCAAGAATACCACAACCAGCCACCCTGCTTTAAACTAACGAAGTTTTCTTTGATTGAAAACAGGGGCAAATACAATATTTGTGTCAGGAAATACCTGGTAAAGAAAAAGAAATCAGGCGTCCACCTGGAGAATAAGGATGAGAAAAGAAGAAATCAGGCGTCCACTTGGAGAATGAGGATGAGAAAAGAAGAAATCAGGCGTCCACCTGGAGAATAAGGATGAGAATTGAAAAGTCAGGCGTCCACCTGGAAAATGAGGATCAGAAAAGAAGAAATCAGGCGTCCACCTGGAGAATGAGGATGAAGAATTGAAAAAGTCAGGCGTCCACCTGGAGAACGAGGATAAAGAAAAAGAAGAAATCAGGCGTCCACCTGGAGAATAAGGATGAGAAAAGAAGAAATCAGGCGTCCACCTGGAGAATGAGGATGAGAAAAGAAGAAGTCAGGCGTCCACCTGGAGAATAAGGATGAGAATTGAAATCAGGCGTCCACCTGGAGAATGAGGATGAAGAATTGAAGAAATCAGGCGTCCACCTGGAGAATGAGGATGAAGAATTGAAGAAGTCAGGCGTCCACCTGGAGAATGAGGATGAAGAAAAGAAGAAGTCAGGCGTCCACCTGGAGAATGAGGATGAAGAATTAAAAGAAATCAGGCGTCCACCTGGAGAATAAGGATGAGAATTGAAAAGTCAGGCGTCCACCTGGAAAATGAGGATGAGAAAAGAAGAAATCAGGCGTCCACCTGGAGAATGAGGATGAAGAATTGAAAAAGTCAGGCGTCCACCTGGAGAACGAGGATAAAGAAAAAGAAGAAATCAGGCGTCCACCTGGAGAATAAGGATGAGAAAAGAAGAAATCAGGCGTCCACCTGGAGAATGAGGATGAGAAAAGAAGAAGTCAGGCGTCCACCTGGAGAATAAGGATGAGAATTGAAATCAGGCGTCCACCTGGAGAACGAGGATGAAGAAAAAGAAGAAGTCAGGCGTCCACCTGGAGAATGAGGACAAAGAATTGAAGAAGTCAGGCGTCCACCTGGAGAATGAGGATGAGAAAAGAAGAAGTCAGGCGTCCACCTGGAGAATGAGGACAAAGAATTGAAGAAATCAGGCGTCCACCTGGAGAACGAGGATAAAGAAAAAGAAGAAGTCAGGCGTCCACCTGGAGAATGAGGACAAAGAATTGAAGAAATCAGGCGTCCACCTGGAGAACGAGGATGAGAAAAGAAGAAGTCAGGCGTCCACCTGGAGAATGAGGATGAAGAAAAGAAGAAGTCAGGCGTCCACCTGGAGAATGAGGATGAAGAATTAAAAGAAGTCAGGCGTCCACCTGGAGAATAAGGATGAGAATTGAAAAGTCAGGCGTCCACCTGGAGAATGAGGATGAAGAAAAGAAGAAATCAGGCGTCCACCTGGAGAATGAGGATGAAGAATTGAAAAAGTCAGGCGTCCACCTGGAGAACGAGGATAAAGAAAAAGAAGAAATCAGGCGTCCACCTGGAGAATAAGGATGAGAAAAGAAGAAATCAGGCGTCCACCTGGAGAATGAGGATGAGAAAAGAAGAAGTCAGGCGTCCACCTGGAGAATAAGGATGAGAATTGAAATCAGGCGTCCACCTGGAGAACGAGGATGAAGAAAAAGAAGAAGTCAGGCGTCCACCTGGAGAATGAGGACAAAGAATTGAAGAAGTCAGGCGTCCACCTGGAGAACGAGGATGAAGAAAAAGAAGAAGTCAGGCGTCCACCTGGAGAATGAGGACAAAGAATTAAAGCAGTCAAGACACCCACCTGAAGAACGAGGGAATACAATTGAAGTGTTGAAATCAAAAGCCCGCTCACGTGAGAAAGGAGCACACTTAGAATCAATAAAGCAGAGGAATCCAACAGAATCCCCAGCAAGAAACAACAAGAGTTCCAAGAGGAATACGGAATAAGCCAAATGCCCAAGATTCACCAAGATATCAAGACAACAAGAAACGCAAGGGCATGATCTAGATAAGATTTTATAATTCATGTACCATAGTCTAGTTTAATTTTGTATTTCCTTTAAAGTAAGGTGTAATAAGGAGGTCAGTAAGCAGTAAAAACAGCACGAAACAGCAGTAACATCACAGTCCCACGGTAGTCCCAGCTACCAAAAATTCCCGAACTACATTGACCTGATTCCTTTATAGCCAAGGATATGTAGGAAACCTTTGAAGCAGAGGTTCGGTCAAATCTTTCAAAAAATGCTTCCCACGGAGTATTCGAACGGGCAAAAAATCGCTCGTGTCCGCTCACTTTATCTTTGTACGAAAACTCTTCAAGTTTCCGCACAAAGAGGGGCAGTTGTGAGCACGTAATTTTTGCCTTACGAAAAACTACTCCAAAATAAATCAAAAAATAAAATAAATTTCTTTTACTGTGTAATTTCTGAATTTTGCGTGGTGTTAAATATTTGTTTATGTCCGTAAAATGTTTGTTTTGTTATAATTAAACAAAATAAAAATAAAAGTACATGTCTCATGTATATCTAGGATTTAAGTACGCATTTAATTAAGTTAATTTAAATAAAATCACAAAAATATGCATTAATTCTATTTCAAATGTTTCATTGTTTGATTGATGTTTTGTCTATGTGTTAAATAATTATTATAAATTGATTAATATATTTTTGAGAAGTTAAAATTATATTATAGTTAATATTATTGTAATTTTGATTTTTTTTATTAGGATTTTTATTAATTAATAAAATCAGAAAATAAAAAAAAATGCATACAAGTTATAAGATTTGGACCTGGATTAAAATCCAGGCCCAAATCAATTGAATCCCTTTCACAGCCCAATCCAAAACAGCCCTGTCCGGTCCAATTCAAAGCCAGAACCAAACGACGTCGTTTGGTCATCTCTCATCAAGGGCCGTTGGATTAAATCCAACCAACGGCCAAGATCTCATCACCCGAACCCAAGACCCTTACCCGATCCATTGACCCGGTTCAACCCGTCCCCCAACTTAAACCAAACGACATCGTTTGGTTAAGTGAATAGATCCTAGCCCTCCATTCTAATTGATCCAACGGACGATACTAATCCACCCTACCCCTATATAAATCCCAAACCTTACCCAGCCCCTAACTGAACACCCCCCCCCTCTCCGCTCCTGTTCATCATCGTTCCAAACAGACCCCTAACCCTAGCCGCCCCTATTCCCCTTCGCCTGAAACCCGGCAGCATCAACGCCGCCGGTCACCAACTTAACACCCTAGGACCTCCTGAACCTCCCCTACACGAATCCAACCTTAGTTTCCTTCGAATCAGGCCACAACTCTTCGAATCTTAAATCGAAGGTTGGCCTGAAAACTTGATCTAAACCAATCAGCCCCAAATTAACACCATGGCTTCCCCTAGTCATCCTAAGTATGGATCTGTTGGTTGTTAGGTTCGAATCCGTTCGGAACTTCTCGAATCTTCTTTTGAAGATTCGGACCAAACAAAAATTTTACCCAGATCTGTTTCAAACTCACACCAGTTACCCTCCTAGCCTCCCTCGTGCCTAGAATATCTTTGGTTCTTCTCGAATCTGACCAGAAATGGTTAAATCCCAAATCGAGTTTTTAAGAACCCTAAAAAATACCAAACTTCCGGATTCGGTTCAGATTATGATGAAGATTGAGGTTTAATCGACCTTAGTCGAAGTATTTTCAGTGGAAAATACTTCGACTAAGGTCAGTTTGATTTCAAACAAAAAATCCGAAATCCAAGTTGAGTTCGTGTCAGAATAAAATTAAAGTTCAGAGGTATTTTTCTATTTATTTTTTGTGTATTCTACGTGTATTGTTGTCCGTATTAATAGCTTGTTAATTTTTCATATTTATTTTGATCAATTCTGTCATTTCTGTCTATTTAATCCGAATGTGAATTGTTTCTGTTGGTTGTGGTTATTTACAATATGTGTAATCGACTCGATTAAGTTCGTCGATTAGGTATATTACGAATTTTTTTTATTTCTGAAAATGTTGACTAAAACAGTCTGCTTCTATTTTAGACTAGTTATTGACAAATGTTGTAAATAGTCAATTGATTAATGCTCGTCAATTAAATCATGATTGTCTGTGAATCAGTGAATTCAAATGTATGTTGTATATGTTATTGTCTGAACATTAAAGTTTCAGGGCATTGTCAGTATTGACAATGATCCTGTGTGTGTTTGATTTTGGTTTAATGTTAAGTCCAGTCTGAATGATTTTGATAATTTCAGAAATATGCTGTTATGATGTTAGTTCTGAATTCAGTGTTGTAATGTCCAGTTTGAATTCCAGTTTACAAAAGTTGGTCAAATACAATTGTGTTTAGGAGGTTAATAGGATTGATTTAGCTGTAAATCAGAAAGATAACTGAGTCTGTACAGATTTTAGAATATGTTTTGCTGAAGGTTCTGATTTTTCAGTAATAACATTAGGATTTCAGGGGCACTTATGGGAATGAAACAGTAAAAACAGGGTGTTAGTACTAGTATATTATAATGTAATGTTAGTTGCTATTAGTTAATAATACTAATGGGGAACAAGGGATAATGGGCTGCTGAAAATCAGGGAAAAGGTTTTACATAATGGGATTTTCTGTTTTTAAAAAGAAGAAGGGGGTCCAAGAAGCACTTAAATTGCCTAGGACCAGCCCTGTATAAATACAGGAGCTGGACAGACAGTTAAGGAGACAGAATTTTTGAGTGAGAAAGACAGAATTTTTGAGTGAGAAAGACAGAATTTTAAGGGAGAGAAACAGAATTTTCAGAGAGTTTTTTTTAACATACAGAGAAATTTTTTAAGAGAGAATTTTTAAGAGATTTTGAGGGCTGAGATTTTAAAGGAAGGAAACAGAAAATAGAACATTCACATACACACTCACATACAGATACAGCAGCAGAAACAGAAAATCAGAAACAAACTGAATTTGAAACTGAAGAAAAAAACTGAAATCTGAAATGTTGTTCTTTTGTTGAATCTGTTCAACTTTATGTGATTCCACTGTTCAGTTAAAATCCGAAGTGTTTCCTTAAAAGTACTTTACTGTGCATCTGGGCTCTTCGAATCCTATTCCTGTTCAGATTTACTGTGTTATCAGTATATTCTACTGAATTTGTTACTGCTGTAACTGCTGAAACTTACTTCTTCTACCTCCATTTTCAGGTATATGTCTTTTAAATTTTAAGTTGGAAAGAGATTTCAGCATGACCCATCAATGAAGTTTGAATTGAAATGCTATTGCCAATTGTCCAAGTTCATTATTTTCATTTTTTTTATGATTAATTAGTAGTAAACTCAATTTGATAGCCATAGGTTAAATTGTCTTATTTTGAAGTTCATATAAGACTTTGTAATAATGTTATCCATGTCAAACTTCATTATTTAAGTTATCTATGAGTTATGTAAATAAGAAGCATGGTAGAAGGTTGGTTTTATTTACACTTCATGGTGTTGTTAGATAGGTATAGCATAATATAGCATTATCAAAGAAAATATGCTATAAGTTTATCTTGTTAGTTAATTAGTTGTTGTTTAAAGCTATATGATAATTAGCTGCAATTTGCCATCTTTTGGCATAATATTGGTGGTGTTCATAATTTATAGTTGAAAGATGTATTAGTACAATCCGCATGTTCAAAAGTGTCAAATATAGTAAATAATATTGTATGCAATATCATTTTATTAAGTCAACAAGACTTATTCTCTTTCTTAGTAATAAAAGGCTTAGGAACTTATACAATGCAAAAATTAATATAGTTAGTAATAATTCACATAGATTGAGAATCAAATTGGTTTGATTATATCTATATCTATTCTAACTCAGTCATAGGCATAACTAAGTAAGTTAATCTCATCTATTAAGATTAAAACGAGTATGTGAAAATAAGTTGAGTTGTATATACACAAATGGCAACATTTTAAATCAATGGTAATTAAAAATAGAATTTGCATTAAATAATCATGAAAATTCCCGGAAAATATTTCTTTCCTTTATGAATCATTTATTTTCGGTTTCAAATGCAATTTATTCTTGGGCATATATATGTCACATTTGTTTTAAAGTTAGTATTAATCATATTTTTATTCTGTCCTTTGACTTTGAATAATTGGAATGAATATGATTTATATTCGGAACTTATAGTCAATGGTCAATATTTAATAAATTGTGGTTTACTTTCCAAAGTTTAAAGAATATCTTAAAAACAAGATTTTTCGTGATATAACAAACATTTTTTTAAAATTCCATAATATCATTACAAATGTTGCGCAATTAGGGATATGTTCGCGTACCCTGATTATACTTTTAAAAACAAAACTTCAGATTATGCGTACGCGCAATTTCGAACAAATATTTAGTAAAAGGATTTATCCAAAGACGTTAAATCAATTTCATAAAAACCCGAGATGTACGGTTCACTATTCAAGAAAAATAAATATTCTTGATTCAACACAATCTCGGAAAAATGATTGCTTAAAAGATTATCAAAAATTATTGTGTACACGTACGCGTGACACAATTCCGCATTTTTAAATTTGTAACACGAATATACGTACGCGTAATTCGATTCGAAGAAGGGTCCTTAATCACGATAAGTATAAGCGGTAGTAAAATCAGATAACATCAATATATTTAATAAAATCAAGATGATTAAGCCAATAATAAAAACAGTTAAGCGACCGTGCTAGAACCACGGAATTCGAAAATGCCTAACACCTTCTTCCGGATTAACAGAATTCCTTACTCAGGATTTTTGGTTCGCAGAAAAATAAACAGAGTCATATTCTCCTCGATTCAGGGATTATAATTGGTGACTTGGGACGCCTCAAAATTCCCAGGTGGCGACTCTGAAACAAATAAACAAATCCTGTTTCGACTGTCCTTTAATTGGAGAAAACTCCCCACACGCCCTGCGGGCACAGCAAAAAGGAGGTGCGACAATGAGAACTGTGAGAACCATGACCCAATGATGCCCCACGATAACTTGGGCGAGCTGGTTGAGCATGCCTGAATGGACGACCTCTACCGTGCTGAAACTGACCCCTCAAAGGAGCACCACCATAACTACCAGATCCCCGAGGCCTCTTGGCCTCCCTCTCATGTCGCTCTTGGCGACGAACTGACTCAATCTCACGAGCGATGTCAACAACCTCCTCAAAAGTAGCACCAGACACCCTCTCACTGGTCATGAGAATATGAAGATGATAAGTGAGGCCATCAACGAACCTCCTGATCCTCTCTTTATCCATCGGAACCAACCAAACAGCATGACGAGCTAACTCTAAGAACCTCATCTCATACTGCGTCACAGTCAAATCTCCTTGACGCAATCAATCGAACTGCCTGCGCAGCTCCTCTCTGTGAGACTATGGCACATACTTCTCCAAAAAGAGAACGGAGAATTGCTGCCAGGTAAGGGGTGCTGCACCAAGAGGCCTACGCCTCTCATAAGCCTCCCATCAAGTGAAGGCAGCTACAGAAAATTGAAAAATAGTGAAAGTGACCCCGCTGGTCTCCAGAATACCCGTTGTATGAAGAATCCTCTGACACTTGTCCAAGAAACCCTGGGCATCCTAGCCCTCTGCACCACTGAAAGTCGGAGGTTGAAGTCTACCAAACCTATCCAACCTGCGCTGCTCGTCCTCTGGCATGGCAGGAGCTACATAATCCTGAGTAGCTGCAACCGGCTAGGCTAGATGTGCCCCCGGTGTCTGATGTCCCTGCACGAACTACTCAGGTGTGCGAGCGGCAGGAGTCTGAGTGCCTCCCTCGGCCTGAGAAGTAGCTGCGACTGTAGTAACTGAGACCGCCTGAGCTAGGCCAGTGCATACTGATAGAATCTATGCCAAGGCCTCCTGAAAACCCGGAATCACAATGGGTACAGTTGGTGCCTGAGTAGGTGCTGCTGGAGCGTCCACAGCTGTGACCTGATCCTAAACTGGGGCAGCTGGTGGATCTACAGGTGTTGCCCTAGCTGTTGTGTGGGTTACACCCCTGCCCCTACCGTGACCTCGACCGCGTCCTCGGCCTCTAATGGCCACAACTGGTGGTACTGGTGGTCGTCAATCCTAACTGGTCGCCCGTGTCCTCACTATCTGTGAGAGAATAGAATAACAGAAGTTTAGTACTCGGATCAACAGATTCGCACGATAAGAATTTCAAGAATATAAAGTTTTTCCTAAAAGTTTTGCAGCCTCTCGAGGACAAATACAGACGTCTCTGTACTGATCAGCGAGACTCTACTAAACCTGCTCATGACTCGTGAGACCTATGTAACCTAGGCTCTGATACCAATTTCTCACGACCCTAAATCCAGACACAGTCGTGATGGCTCCTCTCTTGAAGACAAGGCCAGCCTACACAAACCCCCAATTCATTTTTAACAATTATAATAACACAATTTAAGTCATTAACATGCTAATAATCCCAAAATAAAAGTGAACTAGTACAATTTGTGGAAAACCAACACAGCCCAACATCAGGGTGTCACCAGTCATGATCATCTAACATAAGTCTAAGAGTATGAAAGAGTTTATACATTCTATTACAGAACTAGAACAAGGAAAGTAAAATAGGAGGGAGAAACACTAGGCTGTGAACGCCAAGTAGCTACCTAGTGGACTCTGAATAGCCTACTGGGAGTAATCAACCTCACTAGGTATAGGGAGTAAAGTGAGTACTCCAACTCAGTGAGTAATAAAAGTAAAAGCAGCTGAGATATAAGAAATCACGTAAAGCACAACAACATGCTATAAAGAGGCAGTATAAAATCAATACAATGCAACAAAACAGTAAAAACTTGTGAATACACCTCAGTTCAGTAAATACCCCTATAAAACATCTTTTAGCAGTTAAACAGGTGAATGAAAAGCAGCGAGAAAAGATAAACACATAAAATCAGCCCCTTGGGCACAATACCAACATAAATCAGCCCCTCGGGCAATAATTGGAACAACCTCAGCCCCTCGAGCTATATCATATATATCATTGGGTACCCGCGCTCACTGGAGTGTACAAACTCTGGGAGGGGCCCCTTACGGCCCAAGCGCAATATCAAGCCATCTCGTGGCATAATCAAATAGGCTCTCAGCCTCATATCAAGCCACCTTGTGGCGTACAAATCGGGCCCTCAGCCTTATAATCATAATCAGTACAACACTTCTGCGGCGTGCAGCCCGATTCCATAATAATCCTCACAACATAGGCCCTCGGCCCTACTCAGTCAAAAATCTCTAAAAGTCACTCGGGCACAGTAAAATATGATGCTCAGCTCAAAATATCATTTAAGATGTCAAAATAGAGTAAAACATGGCTGAGTTATGAAAATAGTATAATATAGCATGACGGAGTACAAGTATAAAGTCAAAACAATGAGGAATAGCTGTGAAAATCCCCTAAGGTTCCAAAACAGTTTGCGCGAGGCCCAAATATGGCTTTCAGCCCAAAACATGATGATAACAAACAGTTTTCAATCAAATACGCAGTAAAACAGTCTTACGGGACGGACTAAGTCACAAACCCCAATGGTGCACGACCCCACGCTCATCATCTAGCGTGTGTGTCACCTTAAAATAGCATAATGATATGGAGTCTGGGGTTTCATACCCTCAGGACAACATTTACAATCATTACTCACCTCTATCCAGTCCAAACGCTAGCCCGCGATGCCCTTGCCTCTCGAATTGTCCTCCGGATGCTCCAAATCTAACCAAAATCAGTGCAAAATCATCAAAATATACTAAAGGATCAAAGCCCACTCGAAAGAAATCAAATTACAACACAAATCCCGAAATTGGCAAAACCTGACCCCCGGGACCACGTCTCGGAATTCGATAAAAATTATATCAATAGACTCCTTATCACTCCCCGAGTTTATTCATATCAAAAGCACCAAAATACAACCACAAACGACCCCTCAAATCCCATATTCGAGGTATCCAATTACAAGCCCTAGTTCTTCAATATTTAGGCTTAAATTCTACAAATTCCATGATTAATTAGATAGAAAAAACATTAGGATTGAGTATTAAGTCCATAAATCTTACCTTCAAGTGTTACCCCTTGATTCCCTCTTCAAAAAGCTTCAAAATCGCCCCAAAATGGAGGAACTTTGGCTAAAAATCGCGGAAATGGGTCTTTTAAACATTCTGCCCAACACTTAAAAATCCTTCATCGCGAACGCGGCTCTCCGTACGCAAATGCGAAAGCCTAACTTCCCCTCTCATCGTGAACGCGGCTCCCCACAGCGAACATGAAGAACAAATCTTCCAGGACCCCATCTGCTCCCTTACCTCTACGCGAACGCAGCAAGAACCTCTCGAACGTGATGACCACGAGCCTCAACCCTTCGCGAACGCGGGATAACCTTTGCGAACGCGAAGGCAAATTTTCCAGCCTCACATCTCAACTCTTCGCGAACGCGAGGGTCCACTCGCGAACGCAAAGAACAACTGCCTGCAACATCAACAACATATTTTCTGCAATTTTATCAAACTTGAAATGGTCCGTTTAACCACCCGAAACTCACTCGAGGCCCTCAGAACCTCAACCAAACATGTCAACCTATCACATAACATCATTCAAACTTGGTCCAACCTTCGTAACGCTCAAAACAATATCAAAACACCAAATTTGCATCAGATTCAAGCCTAAGAATTCTAAAAACTTTCAAATTCCGCTTTCGATCAAAGAGTCTATCAAACCACGTCCGAATGACCTGAAATTTTGCACACACATCCTAAATGACGTAACTGACCTACTGTAACTCCCGAAATTCTAATCTGACCCCGATATCAAAATCTCACCCATCAACCGGAAAACGCCAAAATTCCAATTTCGCCAAATCAAGCCTAGATCTACTCCGGACCTCCAAAATACATTCCGATCACGCTCCTAAGTCCCAAATCACCCCCCGAAGCTATCCGAACCATCAAAATTCACATCCGAGCCCTATTTCACATAATTCAACATCTAGTTGATTTTTTCCAACTTAAGCTCACTCAAAAGAGACTAAGTATCACAAACCTCACCAAAACCTTTTCGAACCCGAGCCAACCAACCCGATAACCCATAATACCGATAAAAAAAGCAAAAAAAAGCAGAAATGGGAGAAACGGAGCGGTAACTCATAAAACGACCGACCGGGTCGTTATACGAATAGCTTTAGGCAGAAACTCAAATTTCATAACCACGCATAACGTTAGTTATAAAAAAAATTGAAATATAACATGATTTAAAAATTTATAAATGGACTACGCAGTATCGATACGATTCAGTCAATTTTTGGTATTTTTACGATTAAAATAAATTGCAAGTATTTCATTGGTTTTCGTATGTGCTTCAAACTTCAAAGAATACCTATTTTTGAAGTATTTCTTATTTTCCGTAGATCGCCTAAGTACATCTCAAAACTTTGACATCGTCCATAATGCTTATTTGAATTAAAAAATTGGTGATTAAGAATTACAAAATTAACTATTTTGATTAATTCTGATTGATTCAATTTTTTCATTTACTTCTCTCATCGATTATTTTTTATTCAACTAGGAAAATATATGCTGTTTTACTAGTAATTAAAAAATTGTAATAAAAAGATCAAAGAAATATAAATGAAAGAAAAAACAAGAAGTCATACTCTCTTAGTCAAAGAAGAAATGAAGGCCGACAAAGCATTCCTTAGTGAGTTAAATTAGAGAATTATATAGTAAGAAGAAACAAAGACAAAAATAATATTAACGAAGGGAGCTAAGGTTTACCTGACTCAGAAGTCGATAGCCTTTACATACATACATATATATATATATATATATATATATATATATATATATATATATATATATATATATATATATGTCATATATTTTTTTATATTACCCTTCATGCTTAACTTTTAATATAATTACCTTTTATATACCCAATTACCATTTAGAAAACCTTTTCCTGTGCTCTCCAAGCTTACATGTATGTTAAGTTCACGCGGTGTTCAGACAACATATCAGTTTGTATGTCTTTTGGTGTGAAAATTGTCTTAGGATCAACATATTTTGGAATAACCATACCAACTACCATGGCAGTAGGTTTGCGTTGTATGAATTTACTGTCCATCAAAGAGCATGTGTGGAAGCTGTTGAATTTTCTAACCTTGAACATTGCAGAATCATTTATGCTAGTTTCCTTGAAGTGTCATGTACAATTTTCACCAACACATACCAGCCAGTAGCTACAAAATAAAAATAATTTAAACACTAGTATGAAAAATGTAGATTAAAAAAAACTGTTGTAGCATAAAAGATCATATTCAACAATTTATATACAAAACAACTACAAACTATCTACAATTTTGTTAAATAATATCACAAAAAAAAACTGAAGAAGTAAAAAATTACAAATAAACTACAAAATAAAAAAAAGTTTTGACCATTCATATGTTCCTACCTTCTAGCACTAGATTTTTTCACGCTAAATTGGAACTTGTTCATGACAGAATAGTGTTTCATTGCACTTGCAATTGTTTGCTTGTCTTGGTATACTTGGACTACTTCAATAACACTTGGTGTACTTTATGTTATTATTATACTTTCATATTTCACTATCGTCGGAGATGTTGGCATATCAATTAACTTTAGTGTTCCAGATGAACCTGCAATAAAATAAAGCTAAATAATATTATGAACTATTTTTTTGTAGTTATTTTATAGAAATATTGAAATTATGTATTTCATATTGAGCTACAAATGATATGTAGTTTTATTGTTGTGATGACCCAAAAGGTCATCACTTGTGTTGCAAGTGAATTCAGTATTTCGAGGCCTAAAAACCTCCCTTTTACCTCACCTTGATTTGAGTGCGTGGTCCGGACCTATACCCGGAAGCCCTCTATGTGAAAATAAATGAGAAATAGAAATTCCTAGAATTAAAAATTTGATTTTTGGTTGATTTTGGTAAATATTTTTAGAAAACGGACCCGGATCCTTATTCCGACGATCCCGGAAGGTCCGCAGTAAAATATGGGACTTGAGCGTATGCCCGGAGATGAATTCCAAGGTCCCAAGCCTTAGAAATCAATTTTGAAAGAAATTGTTTTACTGAATTATCTAAGAAATGAAGAAAAGAATTAATATTTGAAACAATTATTATCGGGCCCGTATTTTGGTTTCGGAGCCCGGTACAAACTTGTTATAGTATTTGAAAGATAACTGTGAAATTTGGTGAAAACGGAGTTTATTTGACGTGAGTTGGACTTCCGGTTGAAGAGTTATGAACTTTGAGAGTTCTTGATGAAAATGTTGAGTTTTGAGGTTTAATTCATGATTTTACATGTTATTTTGATGATGTGATTGCACGAGTAGGCCCATATGATGTCCTTGAGTTAGTATGCATACTTGGTTTGGCGTTCCGAGGGCTCGGGTGAGTTTCGGGTAGGTTCCAGGATGTCTTAGGCTTAAAACATAGTTGTTGCAGGTTCAGAGAAGTTGGAAGGCCTCTGAACAAACCAGTGCGGTCCGTACGAAATGGAGTGCTACTGCGGAGGGGCTTGTGCAGCCGCACTAGATTTTGTGTGGTTCGCAGTGAAGAAAAATTTCACTGGTCCGACTTCGGAAGCCTATATCTTTTGATCTACAAGGAATTTTGAGATGATTCGAAAACAAAACTTTTAGCCCTTCGTGTCTAGTTTCCAAAAAGCTAAAGAAATCACAATTTGGACATCTCCAGAAAGTTATGGCCAAAATACTAAAGCATGTCACTGCAGTCCATACGGGAGTTGTGCGGTCGCACTTGATTTTGTGCGGTCCGCACAGGGGGTCTAAGAGGGGTATATTAAAATGGAATTTTCAGTTATTTTTCATTTTTCAAAACCCCAAAATCATAAGAGGCGATTTTTCAAACAACCATTCTTCTCCAAAACATTGGTAAGTGATTTCTAACTCATTTTATTCAATCATTAACATCTTTTCACATGATTCAATTTCATGGGGGAAATTGGGTATTTTGGGTAGGACCTAGGTTTTTCAAAAATTGGGGATTTGGACTTTGATTTGAGGTCCGATTTCAAAATAAATTATATATTTGTGTTCTTGGGAGAATGGGTAATCGGGTTTTGGTTCGAACCTCGGGTTTTGATCATGTGGGCCTGGGGGAGATTTTTGACTTTTGGGTAAAACTTTGGAAAACTCATTTTCATGCATTGGAGTTGATTCATTTAGCGTTTATTGATGTAATTAAGTAAATTGTAGCTAGATACAAGCGAGTTGGAAGTGGAACCAAGGGGTAAAGCGGTAGTTGAAGCTTGATTGTGCTCGTGGCTTTGAGGTAAGTGTTTGGTCCAACCTTAGCTTGAGGGATTAGGAGTCGAGTCCTATTTGTTATATGGTAGTTGTTGAGTATGACGTATAGTCATGGTGAGGAGTATCTATACATTGGTGTCTAGCATGCTCGTGAGTCTTATATTGTGATTATCATGACTTCGATGTATCTTTCATGCCTTGGTAATGGTTTCTACTTGTTGTGTAAAGTTTATGGAAGGAATTGTGACCTATGAACATTGAGGAGCGTTGGCTCAACTTGTATAACGGATTGTGAAAGTATAAGTGATTATTGAACCTCTAGAGCATTGGCTCGAGTTGTGAAGTGAATTGTGAAGTAAAAGTGAGAAAGGTTAAGAGATCATTATGTTGCCACCCTTGTCGGGCTATTGTTGCTTTATTTGTTATCTCCCTTGTCGGGATGTTGATATTACTAATGTTGTTCCCTTGCCAGGACATAATTGTTAATTTGTTGTTCCTTTGCCGGGATTCTTATTATAATCTCATTTATTCCCTTGCCCTATTGTTTGTGATTGTTGTTTGGGTGAGGAAGAGAGCTAAAGCACGAAGGGTGAGGCCGTGCATTATTTTTTCGTGAGGAAAGAGTGTAAAGCACAAAGGGTGATGTCGTGCCGCACGATGTACCATTCTATGCCGATTATATTGATTATATGGTGAGGAAAGAGAGTAAAATCACGAGGGGTGATGTCGTGCACATTTTTATTATATGATTGCTTTGGTGAGGACGAGAGTAAAAGCACGAAGGGTGATACCGTGCATTTATCGATTTCTGACTCTTTGTTGTTGTTCGAGTTATATTGTTTCTTTCGTTTACTTGTTGTCTTTCTATTTGGAATCGATATCTCCCCTACAGCATTCCTCCCCCCTCCCATACTTGACTGTTTATTTATGTATTTCTTTTCCGCTGTATATATCTGAATTGCACAGGTTTATTTGGTAGTCTGGTCCTAGCCTCGTCACTATTTCGCCAAGGTTAGGCTAGACACTTACCAGCACATAGAGTCGGTTGTGCTGATACTACACTCTGCACTATGTGTAAATCCCGGAGCAGCTCTTGGACCGTAGTTTGGAGGCTACCTTCAGTCCATGCGGAGATCCAAGGTAGACCTGCAGGCGTCCGCAGACCCTGACGTTTCCCTCTATCCCTATTTCCTGTTTCATTTTCCTTACATTCAGAAACAATATATTGTTATTTTCTTCAGACTTTGTATGTAGTAAATCTTAGATCGTCTGTGACACTGTGATACCAGGTTTTGGGTACTTAAGGCCTTAACAGTTGTAATAGATGCAGATTTCAGATATTTTATTATTTTCTTCCGCTTAAATTCTAATTTCCGTTGTTCATACGTTATCGCTTTATGTTTGTTAAAAAGAAATAAATGGATGATGAAGTTATTATTTTAAAGGATCGGCTTGCCTAGCTCACATCAGTAGGCGCCATCACGACTCCCAAGAGTGGAAAATCCAGGTCGTGACAATTGTAGAAATATTGTATATAAAATGAAATTCAATACTATTATATATATATATATATATATATATATATATATATATATATATATATATATATATATATATATTTATAGACTTTGACATGTAGTTGTTTTTGTAAAAATATTGTAGATAAGTAATATACAACCAAAATTCGATAGTAATGTAACAGAACAAACCTGCAACTGTGTTCGAATTGGTGATACTCAATACCAAATTGAAATCACGTACTGTTATACATAGCGGATATATTCCTAAGCTTTTGTTTTCCTTTTTCGTCTCCATGTATACACGAACACCCATATCGTTTCTAATTTCCATTGGAGGACAATGTTCGTTAACAATGTATTTGATTTCTATTATTTTTTCGGATGTATCTATCATTAGATGCTCTGCTATTGTAGAATTCAATAGGTTATAACTCGCATCCTCTCCGAACTACAATTCCATTGACCTGAAAGTCTCTATATCTCCCATAGATATCTCAGTTCACATTTAGTTGAAGCATAATTGGGATTTTCGACATAATTGCGGTTGTTACAGAAGAATTGTAGCTAATTTAGTCGCTTTTGATTTGTGAAATCAGAAAAACCAATGAAACAGAGTATTGTCGTAAAAACAGAGTAGTGAATTTTGGAGAGAAACGGGTGAAATTTAATAGCGAGATTTGCGTTTGATAAAATCTGGAAGAATCCTTAATATCCCAACATTCGCGCGCCTATTAAAGGAATTATATAGCTAACAAGATTCTGTTTTTAATGAGTTGTTTATATTTTGTAGAAAATTTGTTAGCAGGGCGGGTAATTTGTAAATTATGACATTTTTCGTAATATAGTTTCCTATATGGTATAGGAACGAAAATTTCCCCTTAAAATATAGTCAAAAAATTTTCTTTGAATTAAATTTTGGATGCCTACAGACGAATTTAGGGAACGTAAAACGTCCGGGGGAGTCTATGACACTTACTGAGTGATAGACTCACTCTTTACATTTTTTTTTTAAATAGATGCAGAGGGCAAAGTAATGCCCCCGGATAGATCTGAAGTTTTTTTGGACTTTTTCATTTTTAACTCGCGCGAGAAACTATTTATATTCTATAGTCAAAAAAGTATATAACTTTTTTATATAATATACATAATATATATATATATATATATATATATATATATATATATATATATATATATTGTTGGACTTTAAGCCATTGGGCTTTAAAGTAGAAGAAGTGTGAATTGGAAATGGAGGGAAATAAAATTGAGGGAAAATAAAAATTTGAAGAAGTAAACTTTTGTCTTGCACTTTGTCCCTCATTGGTGAGGGACAATCACATTTGTGTGCTTATATATAGATTCACTTCTTAAAGCTCTTAAAAGGAGTTGAAGAGAATGAACCCTCGCGCCGTCGTCGTCGCTCGGCTCGGCTTCGGCTTCGGCTTCGGCTTTGTCAAATGATCGATAAGATTATTTTTGGACAAAATTTATTTAATTATTTAATAATTAATTAAATGCCAAATCACTGCTGAAAATATGCTAGAACACTGCTGAAAGTTCAGAGGGCCTCGCTGGCTGCGATAGCGGTAGAACCGCGGCAGGCCGCATATTATCTGAAAAGGCACCTTTCGAGACACCTCTTCTGATATTTACCTATAAATTCTGAGGCAAGGCTGCATCTTCAAGATACGAAAAACATTCTAGAACTTCTTTCTTTCTGAATATACTGCATCCTACTTCGCAGTCTCTCTCTCTCAAATTCGTAAGTGTGATTTTGCTCCGTTCTTTGAGTTCGTTGGTATCCTGCAGTTTGTATTGCCACTGTTGCAGGAAGGTTTATTCCGTTTTATCCTGGGAGGATTTAATCCATTACCTTGGCAACGTGTGAGGGGGTTAAAATTCCTTAAGGACACACAAGAAAATTGTGGACTCGGAATATTTCTGATTCTTTACTATTTTATACATTTCTTTATTCTTCTAACAGTTTTCTGATTTTTTGTTTTAACACAGCAACGCTCACACACACACACACATATATATATATATATATATGTATGTATGTATGTATGTTTTTCGACTATTATTTTGAGAATGATTATACTATGTCATTTTCCCAAATTTTATCGTGTAGTGAAGCATCTTTTATAAGAACAAAAATTCCTACACAAAAAGGTATAAACGTTTTATTCTCTTAATTATACAATTCAAACACTTGGAACTGATAGTTTATAGACTATTCATCTATGTACCGTCAGCTCTATTTTTAACATTACATAGGGAAATACATAAAGGAATACTAATACAAAGTAGACTATGGTTTGAGTTTAACTAATATCCATCAACAGTATAGTGACATTTTTACACTATCAGATCACCTGAAATATATTCGTAAGTAACCACCCTCCATACAACAGGTAGTTAACTGTGACGTAATAATGTAAAAAATAAATTACGCTGTGGACGTATATAAGTTAAACTCTATATTTATTAAAGAGCCAATTTAAGAAGTAGGACATGGACATATGTAACAACAAGGAGTACATGAGCAAATCTCCATTTTTCTACGTTGAAGCTCAGCAAAAAAGCCCTTTGAAACTGGAGTAAAATAGTTGTCTATAGTTGCAATACTATCACTTAAATAATTACCATCAGAAGAAGAATTGCAAAGAATGAAAAGAAAGGAAAAAAACATGAAAATTGCAAATATGGACATTGTGTTCTTTTTTGCCATGGGTTTAAAAAGTGGCTATATTGATGAATAATCTTAGCATTCATGCAACTGTTTATATAGCTATGATAAGGTCCAAATTTTGATATTTTCAAGAGATATATCTTAGTAATTAGCAGTATAGTATAAGAATAAAACTTGAATACAAAGTGAGTTTTTGTCTTATGAGATTTCAAGAGAATCTTTCTGTCTGCATAATAAACTATATATTAAATGAGAAAATATCTAAGGATGTGGCCTCGTGGTTAATAAAGTGAGTTGAGAATCATGAGATCTCAGGTTCAACGCCCCTCGGAGGTAAAAACAAGGTGATTTCTCAATACTTGTACTTGTGGGATGCAGTAGATATCCCTTGAAATTAATCGAGGTACTCGTAAACTAGCCCGAACAACATGATTATCAAAAATATGATAGAAAGGGTTGGATCTTTTAGTCGTCCCTGTATGATGTAGATAAAACCTTTTTCGAACATATAGGTTTTCACGGTCCATATTTTATTTATAGATTTAACTTATACACACTGATAGAGTAATTTTTTATTTATTATCGTATTTAATCGGTTATAGCAATCTATTCACTGCATTGTCTATGTTACCTATTTACAATTTATATAGATAATTAAATTTTGCTATTGGTCATGTTGACCGGATAGTGCATAAAAATTACAAACCGTAAGAATATCTATTTTATTTATTTTCACAATTTTTAATACCTCAAGCTTTAAACTAAAAAAGAACTTAGTAAACTAATTTTTTATATTAAAAAAATTAGGAAAAGGGGACTCAGATGAGTAACTCTACCGTGGCAGGATACTATTCTATCACTAAATCGCTGGTGCTTGTTGAAGCTAACTCTCTCATTTTAATATATGAAAGTCTCCCTTTTGTTTAATTAAATAATTTTTTATGATTAGTTGTTTTCTCGCGGAAGATTTGAGGAAGAATCGGACCATGTTGGATTAATTGTACATGGACATCATTTTTGCTACAAATTGTTTCCATAGCTGGAACCATGATCTTCTACTCACATGATGTCAACTTTTGCCGCATTGAATAAAGGCTCAACGAGACCAAAAAATGTCTGAATAAATTGCTACCCTACTTAAACATTTCAACAAATGCTATATTGTACACAAACATCATATTTGTTACAAATTATTTTCATGGCCGGAACATGTGATCCCACTTGACTTGGGAATGCCAACCTCCCTTAGCTTAGCCCTTTACGACCTTTTTTGCCTTCTCACTGCCATTCATCGGTTAAGACTACGTCACCTAAATCAACAAAAAAGAGGAAGGCATTTCTCATTGTTGGCTAGCCTGGGCTCCACACCAGATTTTATCTGAGATGGCGAGAATTCTTTAGTAAAGGCATGGCTTAAGCCAACTCGGGATCTTCTGCTCACACGACGTCAACTCTTGCTACATTGCGCAAAGGCTCAACGAGACAAAAAAATCGAATAAATTGCTATTCTATTAAGCATTTCAATAAGTGCTATAAAGAAAATACGCAGAGAAAATGAAGATTCAAATATACAAATATGTTGCAAAAGGAGTTCATTCAAGGTTTACACCAAATAAGCTGTTTAATTACATTCACCAATAACATGATCATTTATTCTTATTTATAAAACTCCACTCTAATTCTAAACAAAAGATGATCAAACATACATATAGGATCATGAAACCATAAAAAATGGACATGTTTATTAGCATAGCCATTTTTAAGAACATGGACATGGAAATGCACAGCAAGGATAGCAAGGGCAACGCTCCATTCGTCGTCGTCGGCGCAGCTCGTCGGAAACTCTCTTTGATGCAAGAGTAATATTGTTGTAATTTTCAACAGTTTTAGATATTGATTCATCACCTCTAATAGCCATTAAATTGCCATTAGATGAAGAGCTACAAAGTAAGAAAAAAGTCATCAAGAAAACCATGAAAAAGGGAAGTATAATTAGTGTTGCATTTAACTTTGCCATGTTGATATATTAAGTTTATATGCAAAATGATTTATATAGGCGTTGTTGAATCATATTTTCAAGATTCTTGTGAGTATTTTGAGTTCGGCTTTTAAAGCAATAGATTGTACTTAAGTGGTTAATTTTGGAAAGGAAAAGAAATTGGTGGATATTTCAAGAGAATCTTTTATGCCGTAGAGGAAAAATAAAAAAAAAAATTAGTAGTTCGAATATTACGAGGAGAACCTTGGAGGAATGGTAAGGTTGTTTTGGTATGACCTATAGTTCACGTATTCAACTTGTGAAAGCACACACTAATGTTTGCATTAGGGTAGGTTGTCTACATCACGTCCCTAAGGGTGCGACCATTCTCCGGTTATTGTGTGAATGTAAGATATTTTGTGCATCGGACTACCCTACATATGAATAAATGTCACTAATGGTCATTGGCCTTATTACATTTTATTAAGCGAAAAGACAAACTCCTATCTATTTGGTCCTAGAAGGACCTTCCCCAGATTTGGCATCCTTAGCTCTGTCGAACAGCTTTCCCAGTTGTCGAAGTCCCAGCAATAGGTAGGTGAAAGCAGACACTAATGTTTGCATTAGGGTAGGTTGTCTACATCACGTCCCTAAGGGTGCGACCATTCTCCGGTTATTGTGTGAATGTAGGATATTTTGTGCATCGAACTACCCTACATATGAAGTAAAAAATAAATAAAGGGAAGCTCGGATGCTCAACTTGTCTTGCTGCAAATTCAGAAGAGTGCGGAGACCCTAATCACCACATTGAGCGCAAATTATTCATCACAGCTAACCCCACAATTGCACCAGCCGGGAATTGAACCCGGGTATGTACCGTGGCAGGATACTATTCTAGTACTAGACCACAAGTGCTTATTGCTTACATATCTCTCTTTAGATTTTCAAAATCCACGGCCAAGGGCTGCTCCCTCAATCTCACCAGCTATTTAACCATGAAAAATGGAAGTTATAAGGGCGAGTTCAAGATTTAACTACTGAGGCGCCTTTTGGATTAAAGTTCAAGGGGCCAAAACCATAAGTCCAGAAACCTTGAGGTGGTCGAAAGGGGTTGGATCATAGCGGACAGTACCTTGACAGTTGTGCATGAGTCGTTACAGAACCAAATCACTGGAATAATTATTTAAAACAGTAATTGACTAATTATCTTTAAACCCTCAATAACCTTTTAAACTTGCATATACAAGAATTAGTGCCATATATAGAGTGTCACTTATATAGGAAAATAAAGAGAGAGCATAACATCCATGAACTAAACTCAAACAAGCATCTCCCAACACTAAAAATTATTGAGAAGATAAGCATTTTATTCATGAAGCAGCAGCAACAACAACAACCCAATAAAATTTCACAAGTAGGAATTTGGGGAGGGTAGTGTGTATGCAAACCTTACCCCTACCCCGAGGAAGTAGAGAGGTTCTTTCCGATAGACCCTCGGCTCAAAAAAACAAAAGGAGACAATACATCAGTTCCCACAACAGAAACCATAAAGTTTATTCATGAAGCCAAGTGCAAATTTGGCTACAATTAACACATATTACAATTAACAACATAGTTATTAATTCTTCAATTTGGCAATGCAACAAGTACAAGAACCACATTGAGGGACACAAATTCTGCAATAGGATATGACATCAAGATTACGATTAGTTTTCTTAAGCTGATCATTAGCAGCAGAGTGGGATAAGAGCATTCTGTGTGTTGGATTATCAATAATATCACGTGAGCTAGCACTTTGGTTGAAGCAAAGTGCAGATAAAACAATGAAAATGGCAAAAATTGCTAATTTGGTTCTTGCCATTGCACTAGTAGATATACTATATATGATAGTATTAAATATGGCTATGTAGTGAAATACAACTCCTTGCTCCTCCTTTATATAGAGCTTATCATGTATATGTAGCCATTTTATTACTCCCTCGGTTCCATTTTATGTGGCACAATTTAATGTGCACGGTTTTAAGATATAACGAAAGACATACCCCCTTCGTTCTATCTTATGTGATGCAGTTTGACTGGACAAAAAGTTTAAGAAATAAAGTAAGATTTTAAAATTTGTAGTGTAAAATAAGCCATAGGTATTTGTGTAGCTATAAATCATCTGAATAAGGTTAAAATAAAAATTTAAAAGTTAAATTATTTTTAATATAAAATAATATTATTCTTTCTGTGACAGAATAAAAAGAAAAGTGTATTACATAAATTGGGACAGAGGGAAGTCAGGATTTATCTTAAACATGTCATGATACTTCTACGACTATAAAAGCATGTCATTAAAGATAACATTGACAGCTTAAAAATAATTTGTTTTCCAATATGAAAATATATATTTTATTTTTAAACGAATTAATAAGAAAATAGCGTCACATAAATTGGAACTGAGAAATACATAAATATTTTAAAATACAATATTTGAATGATGCTTATCGATCGACAAATACAGTGTAGTTGAAGACTTAAATGGCCCAGCCCCTTTATTTGAAAATAAATTGCCTACTTGTCTAAAAGCATACAATGTAATAGACAAATTTATTAGCTGACTTTGAATTTTGTGTTTACTGCTGATGTCATGAATGATGCATATCTTTGTGAGAAAAAGATACAGTAAAATTTTGAGTGATTTTATAGTGAAAATAATTTAAAAGAGAAAAATTATTTTGAATTTATTAGCCTCGAAGATTTTTTTTATACCCAAGTGAAAAGTATAGCTAATCTCAAATATGGTTGTGAAATGAAATATAGATCAGATGTTTCTCATCACGGAAAAATTATACAGAAACTATTTCTTTTAATTATATAAATATTGTTGAATTTCCCTCTAAGAGAAAATTCTAGTGTAGTGAAATAGAGGGTTCAAAAATTACATTTATCACACGCTCAAATTATAGTAACACTCTTTTAGTATTTTTTGAGTACCCTTAATTAGTTTTTTGGAGAAATTTTACACGGTAGATCAAACCGGGAGTTTTTCTAACCAATTTAAGCTCCTATTTTAGTTTGTTTAGCAACCATTGTGATTTTTACACAAATAACACGTCGGATTCGTTATTTATTTTTTCTAGCCGGTATACATAGATTACATAATGATTATACACTTTTATACATATATTATATATGGATAATACATATATTGTATATTTACCGTCTTTTTTTAGTTTAAACGATTGGGTGAGTGGCTATTTAAATTAAGGGCAAGTGCACAGATAGCCATTTTTGGGAATGTTATTTAGAGATTAGCCAGTATTTATTTTGTCCTGAAATTTTAGACTAAAAATCTTAACTTCAGGACAATTCAGCACATTTTTGTCCTAAATTTTTAAATTGAAAAACTAGAATTCAGGATCACTGACTAATTCCTAAATAGCAACCCTTTAGAGTGGCTACCTAGTATCATTTCTACTTTGATTAATTCTTGAAAATTTTACCTCCTATAGCAAAGGTATATACTCTATTTATTATAAACCAAAATTATTTTAAAATATTATTCTATATCTACCTTTTATATTTTATAGCAAAATAGGTATTTATGGTATACACTATCGTTAAGGCGTTAAATATGCTATTTATGTTTTCTCTCTCTCTCTTTCTTTCAGTTAATACACGATTATCTCTCAAAATCACAGCAAAATACTTCTTCTTTCTCTTTCCATGATCTCTCTCTCTCTCTCTCTCTCTCAGCAAAATTGTGGTAATTGTTAAAGCACGATTCTCTCTCACAGCACGATTCTCTCTCACATTCAACGTTTTTGCTCCAAAAATTCGTGGTAATTGTTAAAGTTTTTGTCCAGTTCACACCAAATTACTCTGTCATTCTTCTTTTTCTCTTCACTCTTTTTTTTCTAATTTTCACCATTGTTAGGTTTTCAGCAAGAAACTTCAAATTTCGTCTTCAATGGTTGATTCAATAACTCCGAAAAGGGTTACACGAGGTATACCCACTAAAGCACTCAATTTTGATGGGCCATCTTTCGATTTGTGAATCACTCAAGAGGAACCTAAATTTGCAGGTTCATCAGCAACCATGGAAGCCAAGAGGCGAACAAAAATACGCAATAACCCTATGAAACAAGGTCAAGATGACAAATCTTCGAAAAAAAATCAATAGTTCCTGATGTTCCGTGTTGCTTCCAAACACACACGCAAGTATACGTGGTCATACAAGTAATATAGGATTGTAAGTCCAGATATCGTACCCATAAGGACTTGTGATTAACTATTTACTAAATTAAACTAACATAATTAATCTATCCAAGTGATTTTCTAAAGTATGAATATTTAATTAAAACTAATCTAGAGTATCAAACTAAGAGATTAAAGGAAACAATTTGGCGAAATTATACATGAATTCGATGGGAGACGATATTCTAGAGCTATGGGTTAGCTAATGTCACAATCCAAACCCCAACTCGGTTGTGATGGCACATCTCGTGAAGACAAGGCCAGCCAACTAAACCCAATTCACCTTTTTAAGACAGCTAAACAATATAAAAGCAGTCTAAACATAATTTAATGATAATAAATAGCGGAAATACAACCCGACACAGCCCAAACCGGGGTATCACAAGTCACGAGCGTCTATAAGGTCTAAAATACAAATAAGTTCTGAAATAGGCTAATTACAAACTAATGAAAAGAGGGAAAAGCAGTGCTGCGAATGCTGGCAACTACCTTGCTAAACTCCGATAACTCTGCTTCCAATTAGTCAAACCCCGCTACCGGATGTATAAATACCTGAATCCGCATGTAAGGTGCAGGGAGTAAAGTGAGTACTCCAACTTAGTGAGTAATAATCATAACTAAAGTCTGAATGGTAAGAAATCACGTAAAGCATATCAGGGTGATGTATAGAAGCAGTTCAAACCAGTAAGAAAGCAGTGAAGGTGTAAAATCTCTTAAACAATCTTAGCTCAGTTGGAAACTACTTTGAAAATGACCTTTTCAACCGCTATGCAAATGAATGCAAACAATTAGTGCAGATAAACACAGTAATTCGTCACTCGGGCACAAATACACAATTAAAGCAGGTAAATAACAGGCAAATAAGAGAAAATAAGCACATAAGGTTGCCCCACGGGCTCAATCTCATAACAATACCAGCCCCTCGGGCTCAATCTCACATCACGATGGGTACCCGCGCTCACTGGGGGTGTGCAGACTCCGGGAGGGCCCCCTTACGGCCCAAGCGTAATATCAAGCCATCTCGTGGCATCATATCTAGGCCCTCGACCTCATATCAATCAAGCCACCTCGTGGCGTATATATCTCAGGCCTTCGGCCTCATAAACAATATCAACAAGCCATCTCGTGGCGTACATATCTCAGGCTTTCGACCTTAAATCAGTATCAGTGTTTCCTTACAACTAGGCCTTCGGCCTTACTCAGTCAAAAATACTCACAAGCCCCTCGGGCATTAGTAAAACAGTATCTCTCAGCCCAAAACGTCATTTAAAATATCATTTAAGTCTCAAACTGAGAAAAGATGGTTGAGTAGTAAAACAGTGGAAAATAACATGACTGAGTTCAATTAATAAGTCAAACAGTAAGGAAATAGTAATAAAAATCTCCAAAGGGTTTAAATAGTTGGCATGAAGCCCAAATATGGCAATCATCCCAAATCATGATGATAACATATAAGTTTCAGTCAAGAGGTAAAACTATCAATCGGGACGGACCAAGTCACAATCCCCAATAGTGCACGACCCACGCTCGTCATCAAGCATGTGCCTCACCTCAATATAGCACTACAATGTGCGATCCGGGGTTTCAAACCCTTAGAGCATCATTTACAATCATTACCCACCTCGAACCGGCTAAATCTCTAACTCACAACGCCTTTGCCCCTCGAATCGGCATTCACGCGTGTCGAATCTATCCAAAATCAGAACGAATGTGTCACAATATGTTAAGGGAACAAAGCCCTAGCGAAAACAATCGAATTACCACAAAATTCCAGAAATTGGTCAAACCCGACCCCTCCCACATCTAGAATTTGACAAAATTCACAAAACTAGAATCCTTATACTCTCACGAGTCTAACCATACAAAAATTATCCAATTCCGATACCATTTGGTCCTTCAAATTATCATTTTACATTTTTGAAAGATTTCACAATTTTCTTCCCAAATCATGAATTAATTAATGAATTCAATGATAGAATCATGTACTCTAGCCAAATCTGAGTTAGAATCACTTACCCCGATGAGTTTCTTGAAAAGCATTCAAAAAATTGCCAAAATCCGAGCTCTCTAGGTCAAAATATCTAATAAAACCCAAAACCTCGTATTTATAGAGTACCCCACAGATTTCCACCTCCGCGGACCGCACAAAATCGACCGTGGTCCGCACAAAAACGACCCCGGCCGCACAGGCTTTCCTCTACAGTGATAGGCTTTAGTATTTTGGCCATAACTTTGGATACAGATGTCCATATTGCGATATCTTTACCTTTCTGGAAACTAGACACGAAGGTCTACAACTTTTGTTTTTGAATCATCTCAAAATTCCTTGTAGATCAAAAGATATGAGCTTCCGAAATAAGACCAGTGAAATGTTCCCCACCGCGGCCGCACAGCATTTTGTGCAGTCCGCACAGCACCTACCGCGGCCGCACTTCTTTTTATGCGGACCGCGCAGGTGGATTCCGAGGCCTGCAACCCTTCTGGACTTGCTACAGCTATGATTTTCGGCCTAAAACATCTCGGAACCCACCCGAAATTCCCGGAACTTCAAACTAATTGTACCAACACATCCCATAACATCGTTCAAACTTGTTCAAAACTTCAGAATGCTCACAATAACATCGATCACCAATTTAACATAGGATTCAAGCCTAAGAACTCCAAGAACTCTTAAATTATGCTTTCAATAAAAAAGCCTATCAAATCTCGTCCGAATGACCTGAAATTTTGCACACACATCCTAAATGACACAACGAAACTACTGCAACTCTCGGAATTCCATTCCGACCCCTATATCAAAATTTTACCTATCGACCGGAAAGCGCCGAAATCTCAATTTCGCCAATCCAAGCCTAAACTTTCCACGGACTTCCAAAATGCATTCTGATCACGCTCCTAAGTCCCAAATCACCTAACGGAGCTAACCAAATTATAAAAATTTCAATCCGAGATCATATACAAACAAGTCAAATATTGGTCAAACCTTTCAAGTTCAAGCTTTAAACTGGGAACTGTTCTTCCAAGTTTATTCCAATGATCCTGAAAACCAAAATCAATGATTTACATAAGTCATATCACATCACATGGGGCAAGTAATGCCCGAGAACTGGCGAGCGAAATGCAAAAGCTCAAAACGACCGGTCGGGTCGTTATAGCTAACAATCTCGTTGAGTCGTCCACTTAAATTGTCTAATTAATTTATCTGGTTTATTGGTGACATGATTAATATTACTCGTAATATTCTCCCGAATTACTACTCGCCTATTTAAGCTAACTTAACGCCTATATTCCTATGGAATCAGGATTAACAAGAACACATTTATAATTCCCGTATAGTATCCAAGCAAGGGGATTAGGTATATTCTTATCCTAACCGCAAATCCGTTTCTCGATACTTAGGTTCAAGATCTTGCTCTACTCAATCTTTTATGCAATCTAAAATTCCCTCTCCCGAGTTCAATCTTAGATTCGTAGATAGTATTTAATTAGTGATCAAGCAATCAAATAATTAAGCGCAAGATTGAATAAATAAACCAATATGATAAAATAACAAGAACAATTCAAGCTTCAAACTACAACGTTCATGTAGCACCCACAACTCTAGAATTAATAAACTATAAGATTAAAGGAAGAGAAGACGAAGAAAAACTGATATTCCTTGCTCCCGAGTGTTCCGTGCTTGTGTTTTCCTCTCAAAGGGGTGTCCTCCCCCTCCAAAATAGGTTTAGACTTGCTTTTATACGAGTTGGGGGCATCTTGGATCAAAATAACGTTGTCCCGAGCGAGGTCGGACACTTTTCCATCACCAGCGCCCAAGGTAGCGTGGGGAGCTATCCCTAGCGCTGGGATTTTTGAGTTTCTAGAAATTGGGCCACAGGTAGCGCCCCATGCTACTTGTGGCATTACAAATGGTTATTTATAATTTTTCTCTTTTTTGGCTCTAATCTCACACCTTTTGCCCCATATTATATCTGGATGATTCCTACACATTAAAATACCACGAATTAACACAATTTATAACATTACACATCCAAAAGTTACAAACACATATGTAAAATGCGAGGCAATATGCATATAATATACATACTTTAGCCGAATATCAATACCCCACACTTAGACTCTTGCTTGTCCTCGAGCAATGGTACTATCAACTACACCCCAACAACGTATGCATCTCAACTACAGAGGAGCACTTCAATTTTTAACCATACACTCTACCCTTAACTATGATCGATATCGGCAATCAAGAACGAACATGCAAATTTCACATTCTTTCTGTTTTAAACATGCCCAATTATAAACATTTGAATTCAATCAATTCATACAACCTATTTGTAATCACCCTACCTCAAGAGCCGACTCGTTGCCACTAAGCTCCCTCAACTCGCGCACTCACCCACAAGAGAAGTTTACAACATTACCAGTCCTTCATGAGATCATGTGCCCTCACCAACAAATAAAAGAGTAAATATATAATAGTCCACACATTCAAGTATGCATTTGAAAAAAATTGAAGAACATCACACAATTGAACAAAATTCACTCACTCTCAGAAAGAATTTCATGTGCATCCCATGGCCGTACCATAAGCTTGCCCGTAGTGTACATCTCTACTAATCTAAGCTAGCCAAATCTTGGATCAATTAGGGCTTTAAGGTTGTAATGTAGGCTAAGAGATGGGTAGGATACATTTAGGAATACTGACTAACCCCCCTAAGCACTTTAATACACTACACTCACAAATCGAGTACATATTCTTCTCAACTAATTCGCTAACAATCCCGTTAAGTCTTCCACTTAAATTGTCTAATCAATTTATCCGGTTTATTAGTTGACATGGTTAATATTACTCGTAGTATTCTCCTGAATTTCTACTCCCCTATTCAAGCTAACCTAACGCCTATATTCCTATGGAATCAAGATTAACTAGAACGCATTTATAATTCCTGTATAGTAACCAAGCAATGCAATTAGGTATATCCCTATCCTAATCGCAAATATGTTCTTGATACTTAGGTTCAAGATCTTGATCTAATAAATCTTATATGCAATCTAAAATTCTCTTTTCCGAATTCAATCCTAGATTCGTAGATAGTACTTAATTGGTGATCAAGCAATCAAATAATTAAGCGCAAGATTAAATAAATAAACCAATACGATAAAAATAACAAGAACAACTCAAGCTTCAAACTACAACGGTCATGTAGCACCCACAATTCTAGAACTAATAAACGATGAGATTAAAGGAAGAGAGGAGAAGAAAAACTAATAATCCTTGCTCCCGAGTGTTCCGTGCTTGTGCTTTCCTCTCAAAGTGGTGTCTCCCCTCCAAAATAGGTTTAGACTTGATTTTATACGAGTTGGGAGTGTCTTGGGTCGAAATAACCTTGTCCCAAGAGAAGTAGGACACTTTCCCATCACTAGCACCCAGGGTAGCATGGGGCGCTATCCCTGAAGCTGGGATTTTGGATGTTCTGAAACTGGGCCACAGGTAGCGCCCCACGCTACTTGTGGCGCTACAAATGACTATTTTTAATTTTTTTCATTTTTGGCTCTAATCTTGCACCTTTTGCCCCATATTGCATCTGAATGATTCCTACACATTAAAATACCACGAATTAACATAATTTATAACATTACACATCCAAAATTTACAAAATATGAGTACAATGCGAGGCAATATGTATATAAATATACATACTTTAACTGAATATCATTCCTCAACTTTCTGTACAAAACGTAACTGTGGAAAAGAGAAGAAAACTTATCGATGTTTCTTCTAGGAGCAAGGGTAAAGAGGTCACTAAAGAAAGTAGCTCAAAAATACGAAATTTAGATGTATTTATATGTATTTGAGTCCACATACACTGATTTTAGTTTGTACAATGATTTTTATGTATTTAGATATATTTATATGTATTTGAGTTTAGAATAACAATTTTAAATACACCAACAGTTCAGTAATCATTGCCATAACTCAAAGTTGTATTTTTGTCATAATCAGTGTATTTAGATGCATTCATGACTGAGTTCTATATTTACTGTTTTGTATGTACTGTATTTTGTCTACAATAAAAATAATGTATTAATACATTTACAAGTTGATAACCGATAAGACGAACCATCAAGCGTAAATATCCGCCCCAATCCCGCCCGATAAGCAGCCCTACTTTCAAGAGGGATCCAATGTCGACAATAAGAGTTCTAATCATAACAAGCAGCCAAAGTGTCACAAGGGAACAAATACCAAAAATATAGTATATAAAGAAGTATTAGGTAAGATACGATTACATTTTTAATTTCTATATTACTAATACATATATCATTTTTAGGTTCAGATGATGATGTTGAATTATTTTAAATTCAAGTACAGCATAATAACGTTTCCACATCAACCGTTACATTCATATAGATATATTATAGGTAAATTTACTTAATATCTATAAATAATTATTTGAGAATATACGTGAAAAGTATGGATGTCAAAATTTTAGCGACCAAACATCAAAATATTGCATGTTGATGTTTGGTTGCTAAAATTTTGGCATCCATACTTTTCACCTATATTCTCAATTAATTATTTGTTGAGTGTGTATATATATATATATACACACACTCAACAAAATTTAAATCTGATCCCATAGTTTTAATTGTACATTAGTTTAGTGCAAATTAAAATTGAACCCACTTATTCTAATATTAATTTCGCCTCTGATATTAGTCTACAAGGAAACTGAAAAATTCTACAAGAAAACTGAAGAATACTCATAGGAAGTTGTTTGAATAATCTTTTATGGTAGTGGCTAGAAAACCAACTAAGCAAGAGGATAAAGATCATCAAAGATTCAAAAGGCTAAATGGATGATGAACTACTACGGAAATCTCCAACAACTAAAAGAGTGTTCACAAGGCTCAACTATATAAAGAAGAAGAACTGAAAGAGAAATATATAAATATTTAACTACTATAGATTCAAAAGTTGTCCATCACTCTTTTTCTAAAGCTACAACCGTGCCATTGTTATTGTTTTGTTTTGGTGCCTAAAATCGCTCCTTAGAATGTATATTGAACTTCGCCGAGATCATATATGAGTGCACTGCCATCATCATCAATCAATATCTTCTCATGTTTCAAATCACAAAGAATGAGAAAGTTGATGTGCAATATAAGCAAGAGTTATGCAACTTTCTTTGAAAACTTCAATGTTGTTGGCCAATCCAATCCTTTAATCTTTGATGATAGGTCCCCATTAATTCTTCATTAGCGTGAGAACAACGAAACTTTGCTGATCAATTGAATTTAAACCCGGCCTACAACATTTGTAATGTCCCATTACCCGGATAAATGACTTATGCAGCTAACTTGTGGGCAACTTTAACCTCGCTCTCATAGAAAAAGCTGAAATTGCCTGTGATCTTCAAGGCACACTCACCTCGAAGCAATTCTAATGTGTTCACATCATCACATTAGTATGAAAGGACCAAAATTGATACTTGCAGTAATAATTGTTGATCCTCTTCTGCAGTTATACAATAATGATAGTATTAATTTAGCGTTCATTCTATCAAAATAGGCATGTAAACAAAAATTAGATAAACAAAATTATGTATTCATATACAAACGGTTTTCCATCATCACCCCAAAGCATTTATATATATATATATATATATATATATATATATATATCAATTAATATTAATTAAACAAAGAATACAATTTACACAAGTAATTCATGCTTTGAGAATTTTATTCTCAAATTTTGACATCTATTTTTAATATTTACGCTAGATAAGTTCTTTATAAAATTATATGTATAAGTATATTTTGATATGATATATTTTTTACGAATTAAATAGAAGCAGTAACAATTATGCTTAACAATTATTTAAGTATGTATAAGTTTTTATAACATAATGTTTAAGATTAGAGAACTCAAAACATTATGTTTCTCGAAAGAAGAAGAAAAACAAGAGATTTTTCTTTCCTACGCTATATATGAAACTTTATTACCCTTCCTAATCAAGCTTTACTTAATTACATGGTCATATACAATTTATCAATTATATACAAATAAGTTTTAAATGGGTATCCCTTTATATTCGGAATTGAATAAGGAATATCAGTTATTTCCCCGTACCTTTATACCTACCCTATCTCTCTCTCTCTCTCTCCTCTCTCTCTCTCTCTCTCTCTCTCTCTCTTCGTCTCTCTATCTCTTCTTCTATGCTTTTCCCCCAATTTTTCTTCCTTTGTTGTTTTTTATGTATAGAATTTTAATGGAACTAATCATGGATTTCAGTCGTTAGTTTGAACTTAGCAATTTCCTTTCATATTGCTCAATTGATGTTCGAATTAAAATTGTCAATCAATAAAATTTTGAAAGTGTTTGATTCTCTACCATTGACAGCCATTAAAAAGCTTCAAAGCTTTGAATTCGAATTTGGATTGTTCAAAAACTATTATTTGTTTGGATTGGGTGTTGTTGCAAACAATTGAGAATATTTTTGGAGTTTATAATCAATTTTGAGGGTGTTTGGTGAAAGACTTGATTTTGGCCAAATTTCAGATTAAAAATTGAAGAAGAAGATATGACATACAATATACTTACGAAATTGTATTAAAGTTGTATTATAGTTGTATGTAAATTGTATTTGTAATGACTTGAACGGTCATTTTGAGCATTTGCACTTTGCTCGCCAGTTCTTGGGCGTGACTAGCCCCGTATGATGTATTATAACTTATGTAAATCGACGGTTTTGATTTTCAGGTTAATCGGAACAGATATGGAAGAATGATTCTCAGCTTGAAGCTTTAAATTTGAACAGTGTAACCAAGTTTTGATTTTCTAGTATTCAATCTCGAATTTGGATTTTTATGATTTGATTAGCTCCATTAGGTGATTTTGGACTTGGGAGCGCGTCCAGAATATGATTTGGAGGTCCGTGGTGGAATTAGGCTTGAATTGGCGAAATTGAAAATTTGCCGATTTTCGGTCGGCAGTTGAAATTTTGATATCGGGGTCGGAATGAAATTTTTGAAGTTAGAGTAGGTTCGTGGTGACATTTGTGATGTGTGTGAAAAATTTGAGGTCATTCGGACGAGGTTTGGTAGGTTTCGGCATCGTTTGCAAAATTTAAAAGTTTAGAAGTTCTTAGGCTTGAATCCGATGGTAATTTGGTGTTTTGATGTTGTTTTGAGTGATCTGAAAGTTCGACTAAGTTCTATGTTGATATGTGACTTGTTTATATTTTTAGTTGAGGTCCCGAGGGCCTCGGGGTGAATTCGGATGGTCATGGGGAAGTTTGAAATTTGGAAAGTGCAGCTGAAGCTGCTGTTGCTGGTGTTTCCGCACCTACGAATTGGGAACCGCATATGCGAGCTTCACAGAAGCGGTCTTGAGCCGCAGGTGCGTAGAGGAACCGCAAGTGTGCCTTGGTCCACGCATCTGCGTGGCCGTAGGTGCGGTTAGGCGACCGCAGGTGCGGAGTTTGGCTGGTTAATGAAAATTTGCATAAGCGGAGATTTGTCCGTAGATGTGGACCGCAGATGCGAAAATTGGTACCGCATGTGCGGTTTTGCTGGGCAAAAAAGCATAAATAGAGGACTTTGCGAACTTTGGTTCATTCTTCACTATTTTATCTGGTTTTGGAGCTTTTGGGAGCAATTTGAAGAGGGATTCAAGGGGGTTTTCATTAAGGTAAGTAATTTGAGCGCTAATACTCGTGTTTATGGTAATTTTCTGTGGTTTAATCATGTAATTAGTGGTGATTAAGGGTGAAAATTAGAGGTTAGGGCTTGGGATATTAGAGAGTTTGATTTGGGGATTTGAAGGACCATTTGATGTCAGATTTTGATGAATTTGGCATGGATAGACTTGTGAGTGGAAGGGGTTTCTAGTTTTGTGATTTTTGTTGGATTCAAAGACGTGGGCCCAGGGGCTGGGTTTGAGTTAATTTCGAAATTTTGGTCTAAATTGATAGTTTTTCGTATGGAATTGGTTTCTTGGCCCATATTGATTGCATTGTGTTGCTTTTGGTTATATTCGGGACATTTGGAGGTTGATTCCAGAGGCAATGGCATCGCGGAGTAAGGATTTGACCGGTTTGAGGCAAGTAATGATTGTAAATCTAGTCCTGAGGGTATGAAATCCCAGATTTCACATCGTTCCACTACTTTGAGGTGATGCACATGTTAGGTGACGGGCGTGTGGGCGTGCATCGTTGGTAATTGTGACTTGGTCCGTCCCGTAGCAACTATTAAGTTGCATATTTTACTGAAACTATATGATACTTATGTATTTTAGAAATAATTTCTATAAATTGGATTGAATGTCATACTTGGGCCTCGTGCCAAAGCTGTTCGGACCCTTAAGGGACTTTTCTTATTATCCTCTCACTGTTTTGATTGAAAATCTATATTCAGTCATGCTATGTTTACTGATTTCATAACTCAGTCTTTATTACACCGTTTTGATGCATATAAAATGTTATTTTAGGTTGAGCACCCTGATTCTTTACTGATAGCCCGAGTGGCTTGAGAGGTTTATGACTGAGTGAGGCCGAGGGCCTGTAATTGTGAGGATATTGAGAGTATACCACGTGAGTTGTCCGTGCGGATTCTGATATGGATACTATAGCACGTGAGTTGTACGTGCGGATTATAGCGCTTGGGTTGAAGGATCCCCTCCGGAGTCTGCACACTCCAGTGAGCGCGGGTACCCTGAGTGAGTGATATGATGTTTTTCTCGAGGGGTTTTTCTTGATCCATGTTTTGCCCGAGGGCTGTTTACAAGTAATTGTGAGATATGCCCGAGGGCCTGTATATGAGTGACACTGATGTTTGCCCGAGGGGCTGTTTATGAGTGATGTTTTCCCGAGGGGCTGTTTATGATTTATGTTGCCCGAGGGGTAGTATACAAGTGAGTTTTGCCCGAGGGACTGTTTATGCTTTCATCATTTTTACTCACTATTTCATCACTTTATCTGAAAACTGTTGAAAGATGTTGTAAGCACGTGATTTTTGACCCTCCCCGGAAATTTTTACGTTCTTAGCTTAAAATATTTAATTTAGGACTAATATAGCCATTTTAACTATTTTTACTTTATTTCGGTGCAAAAAGAAAATTTCAAAAAATATATATATAAATTTTAGTTTATGTATCTCTCATAAACTTGAAAAATACAAAAAATTGTACTTTATTTTGGTACTTTATATAAATTCGAAAATTACAAAAAAAATATATAGTTCTATTAATGTTTGCGGTCATTATAATTTTGAAAAATACAAAAAATATTACTTCATATTTTTGTCTTTATTAAAGAACGAAAATTACAAAAATAGTTTTATTAATATTTTGTAGCTATTTTAAATCTCGAAAAAATATTTAAAAAAATATATAGTTTTGTTTGAATACTAGTCTTATTTTTGGTAGTTATTTTGCTTACATAGGACTAGTTAAGCAACGTTTTCCTATTTCTCGGGTCCGGGCAAAAGAATAATATTCGGGTTCAAACTACCCGATTTTAGGCCTAATTTTCGGACCTAGCCCATAATAAACCGTGTCCAGGACACATGGGGAACCCTACCACGCGTGGGGGACATAAGTCTCGAACCGCACCACGCGTGGGGCTCATTTTTCTTGGCAAAATATTACAAAACACGGACAAACACATTTGACAAGGGGGGACTTTTTTTGGAAAAAAATTTGGACGGAGAGGATTTGGCAAAAACACTGTACATCTATCTTCTTCCTAAAGAAGAAGAAGAAACAGGAACCCGACTGTCCAAAAAACCCACGACCAAACCCTACTTCCCCCAGCGAAAACCACCACCAAACGAGCCCGTCTCCTCCCAAACTCCGTCGCAACCCAACTCCCTCCAGCTTCTCCGTCGACCCACTGTCGTAACCAAACAAGTCCGTCGCACCCCTCGTCGTCACGCTCAACACCACCTGCCCCAACGCCATAACCACCATCCAAACGACCACTCCTCCATCACTGCTTCTTCTGCTCCCGTCACAAAAATCAGTCACCACACCTCCCTTCACACAAAAACAATTCCACCTCTTCTTCTAACTTTCGATTTGAAACCAAGGAATCCGATGGAGTTTGACTGAGGTCATTTTGGTTTCAAGTTTTTCGGTGTCGATTCGAGTTTTCGTTCGCAGTCCGTTACATTTTCGAGTACGGAGCAGTGAAACAATCACGGTCAAATTCTGTTTTGAGGTTCATTTCTTTCCCACTCCAATTGTTCTTCGACGAGAATATGATTTGATTTGGTTAAATGCTTGATTTTATTCTTACGGTCTAGATGATGGTTGATTACTTTCAGATGATGAATTGTTTGTGTTCAATGAATTCTGAAGCACTCTTAGAGTGACATATTTCTTTTAAAATAAAATAAAATTTGATATCACCAATAACTGATTTAAAAAGTTGTCGTGCAATAGGAGTTGCTGGGCCAAGGGATAAGAAGAAAGTTGTAGCTTTTACCTGTGTTAAGTGTTGCCTGATACCCATTATGCCTCTCCTTGTTACCATTGGATTTTTCTTATAAATTGCACTTTGTATCATAGTTTTGTTTGTCCAACAAAGATATGTACTATTCTTCTATATGTACTCTGAAATACATTTCAATTGCTGTTACTGTTTTTTTAATTAGATTAGGATTTCTCATTTATATTCTTCACCTATATGAAATTGGAAGCCTTATGCGTTTTGTTGCATCTCCATATGTTTACATATGCAAAACGTGTGCAAGAGAGAGGAATGCAAAATGGTAGATCTACACTAAAACCAGTAAAGGCATATTAACATATATTTAATTGAAAAGGATCGCTGGTTGCCCAAGGTTTCCTTGTTTTTCCTTTTCCATATTTCCTTTCTTCTACTTGTTTTCTATGTGGGGTACTATATTTTTATATACAGAAAACTTGAATGACTATTATGGCCTATGTAAAATAAGTAATTGTGCATGCGTTGCGTGCCAGGATTACGATTTAAAAATGAAAACGCGTAGTTGTTTTAGGTGCGTTATTTTAATAAATTATCTTCTTAAATTCGGGTGTGCATTTCATGTGACTCAAATCCAAATCTCAACAACGTTAAATAAAATGTGTCAATAACCACGGGTGCATTGATGTAACGTGGTTCGAGATATATTTTCACGACGTTGCAATTCTCGTAAAAATAATAATAAAAGCGGTCAAGAGTTTAAAACTTGCACATAGGTTTAACATGTACAAAATCAGATAATCAAGCCAAATATAACAGTTGAGCGACCGTGCTAGAACCACGGAACTCGGGAATGCCTAACACCTTCTCCCGGGTTAACAGAATTCCTTATCCAGATTTCTGGTACGCAGAATATAATATGGAGTCATTCGTTTCCTCGATTCGGGATTAAAATTGGTGACTTGGGACACCCTAAACCTCCCAAGTGGCGACTCTGAAACAATTAAACCAATCCCGTTTCGATTGTCCTTTAATTGGAAAAAACTCCCCCCTGCCCCATCGGGTGCGGAAAAAGGAGGTGTGACAGCTCTGGCGACTCCGCTGGGGATCAGACCCAGAACCACTGGTTCAGGGTTAAGAATTCGAGCTTAAAATAATTGTTATTATTTGGCTTTATCTATTATCTGATTTTTACATGTTTGAGCCTAATGTGTTAAATGCTGCTTTTACCGCTTTGATATTATTTGAACTGTATATAAACTGTGCCGAAACCCATATCCTTTCTGAGTCATCTAAATCATGAAGAAGGGTGTACTTCGTACGACTTCTTTTCTGTATAGTGTCAAATCCCAATTTAGAACGAGGTTCGGACAAGTTGCTAAGCCGGTGAAGCTTCTGTATTCCCGGTACGCTGCCCCCCCTCGGCTCGAGCTGTCCGCTCGGGTAAGCCAGGTCTAGAACAAACACCCAGGTCTGAACCTAGTATAACAAAGCCACATGCTGGATCCCTAGTAGGAACGTTTATTTGCATCATGTGCATTTGACTTAGGGGACTCAACACAGGAGTTGGGTCCGTCTAGGACAAGCAACCTGAAAATAATAGACCAGCTTTTGGCATCCTATGTGCTACATATTGTATTTAGTCAAGGGCGAATGGGTCATTTGGTCATTTCCAGCATGGTGTTATTTTAATCAAAGCATGGGGAACATTTGTGGAATCCAAGGAGCCTTGGAATTCCCTATGTCCCCCACGCTTCATTTTTGGAAAAAGCACCTAGGGAACATTTGTGGAATCCAAGAAGTCTTGGAATTCCCTATGTCCCCCACGCTTCATTTTTGGGAAAAGCACCTAGGGAACATTTACGGAATCCAAGAAGTCTTGAAATTCCCTATGTCCCCCATGCCACATTTTTGAAAATATAATACATACAAAAAAATAAAATATATATGTATATATATAAAAAAAAACATTGAAAATTCGAAAAAAAAGATTGTGTATGTTGTCATCATTTTCCACATATAAGAAAATCGTGAAAAAAGGAGAAAATAACAGCATAGAGAAAAGTCCGAGTAGAGTCGAAGCTCTGCCGAAATTTGGAGAAAATGAAAAATGTCTTATTAAGTTTGTTTTATTAGCAAGTCTTGTTTCGAAAAAATGTCAAAAAGTCCAAAAGTTTTATTATGTTGAAAAAAAAAGAGGGGAGTCGGGCGTTGAAAGTGGCTTTATTATTGCAAATATATATATAAAAAATAAAAATCAAATAAAAAAGAATCCAAAATTTTTTTCTTTATTTCCAAAAAATGTATATATGTCTTTATCTGTAGCAAGAACATTTGTCTTGCCAAAAGTTTTTAGAACCCCAAATTTTCAAAACAAATAATCCAAAAATATTTTCCATTATTGATTTCTTTAGAAAGTCTTTCTAGTTGTTTCTTTAAAAAATAAAATAAAATAAAAAATAAAAAATATATATAATATAAAAAATAAAAAAAAAACAAATCCGAAAATATTTTGATTCTTCTTTCAAAAATTGAAAAGAAAATTCAAAATTCAAAAAAAAAACATTTTAGAAGCATTTCTTATATTAAAGGTAAAATTCCGAAAAATATTTTCTTCTTTTCTTTAGAATAAAAAAAAACGAAAATTCAAAAAAAATATTAGTCTTTCTTTTAAAAAGAAAATCAATCAAAAAATAATATTTCCTTGCTTCTTTTAAAGTAGTTCTTTTAAACGAAAATTCAAAAAAGGTTAGTTCATCTGCTTATTATTATTTGCCTACTTATTCTTATTGGACCGAACTACGCGGGTTTGATTCTCACCGGATGTGAGATACGTAGGCAACCCTCATCGGGTCCAACCCCACCTTCTCAAAAAGAAGGAATGTTTTATGTTTTTCGTTAATTTGTTTGTTTGTTATGAATGAAAAATAATAGTCTATTTGATTGTTGTGAAAAAAGAATAATAATAAAAAAAATAGAAATGGAAAAGGGTCTTCTCAAAAATAGCTTATTTGCCCGAACTATGCGGGTTTGATTCTCACCGGATGTGAGATACGTAGGCAACCCTCATCGGGTCCAACCCCACCTTTTGCTAAAATAGCCAAAAATCAAAAATTTTAATCTTGTCATAAATAAGTCGGGTGATGTCCAACCCACTTTTTGCTAAAATAGCCAAAAAACAAATAAATAAAAAATATATGTCAAATTTTAATTTTGTCATAAAGAAGTCAGGTGACGCTGTTTTATCAAGACATAGCCGAATGTTCCCGAAAGGGACGCCGGAAGGCTGACTTCGCATAAACAGCCACCTTTGGGTCATTTTGAGATATGGACCCACACAGCATAAAAATCTTCGTCCCCGAGACGTTGAAAGGCCGTGTTTGTAATATTGAGTTTTCTAATTTGAAAAACAATAAAAAGAGTCATAAAGAAGTCGGGTGATGCTGTTTTGTCATAAATAGCCGAATTTTCCCGAAAGGGACGCCGGAAGGCTGACTTTGCATAAACAGCCACCTTTTGGGTCATGTTTAGGATTTTTGTCCAGTTGACCCACACAGCCTTAAAAATCTTCGTCCCCGAGACGCTGAAGGGCCGTGTTTTGCACCACCAAGTTTTATTATAATTTGAAAAAAAGAGTCGACGGTCAGGTGAATACCGTTCAAATTTTGTCATAATAAACCGAGCTAGCTTCGGCCGCGTCTTAAACCGTTCTTGCCGAAATAGCCTTAGAGTATCTTTCAGTTGTCGAAAGGTTATTTTCGTAAAAGAATGGACAAGTTTGTAAAGTGTCAAAATAATCCTCCCCGGCCTCAAAATTCATGTGAAATTTGGAAGGGGCCACATTTGCAAAAATAACCATTTGGTTGCATTTGTCGAACAGAGAAAGGAAGCTAGCCTTTTGTTTTTAAGTTTATAAATCTTTAATTAGAATATGTGGTTTGTTTGATTTTTCAGTATGTAAATTGAGAAAAAATGTCGAGTATTGTTTATCTTTGGGCCGAACTACGCAAGGTCTGATTCATGCGGGGTCATGATACGTAGGCAATCTCCATAAGATTCGACCACACACAAAAAAAAATGGAAAAAAATGAAAAAGAGAAAAAAAAGAAAAAAGGAAAAACAAAGGTAATAAATAAATAAATAAATAAATATATATATATATATATATATATATATATTGATAATAATAAGGACCGACTGAGTCCATTCTAACATATTTGGTTTTGAATTGTGAAGAAAGTTGAGGTGGTTGGTTTGTGCCTCAAAGAAAAATGACAACTAACGTCGAAGCTGCTACAAGTGCTCCAGAGACTCAGAGTGGGAAGGTTCCTCGTCATGAGTCACAATTTACGACACAACAAGAGCAGTACCACTCTCCTGAGTATCACTCGTACTCGTTTGATCTTGCTGCAAAAGCTGAGAAGCCTGCCCGAAAGATGGTACAGGAAGAAATGACCCAACGAGTGAAAAGCTTAGAACAATGGTTAGAAAACATGCAAGGGCTAGCAGGCCAAAAGAGTGTTGCCTTCAAAGATCTATGTATGTTCCCCGATGTCCACTTGCCGCCTGGTTTCAAGACCCCCAAATTTGAAAAGTACGATGGACATGGAGATCCCATAGCCCACCTGAAAAGGTATTGCAATCAACTGAGAGGTGCAGGAAGAAATGAAAAATTGTTGATAGCTTATTTTGTGGAAAGCCTTACGGGAGTAGCCTCCGAATGGTTTATGGATCAAGACACGTCTCGCTGGTATGTCTGGGATGACATGGCACAGGCCTTTGTCAGACAGTTCCAATACAACATCGACATTCCCCCAGACCGCATTTCCCTTTCAAACCTGAAGAAGAAACCAAGTGAAAGTTTCAGGGAATATGCCATAAAATGGAGAGAGCAAGCAGCTCGAGTTAAGCCACCCATGGATGACCACGAGTTAATTACTGTCTTCCTTCAAGCGCAAGAGCCAGATTACTTTCAAAACATGGTGTCCACAGTTGGCAAAACCTTCTCGGAAGCGATCAAAATTGGAGAAATGGTAGAGAATGGTCTTAAGACAGGCAAAATTATAAGTCAAGCTGTTTTTAAAGCCGCAACTCAGGCTGTCCGGGTTGAGTCAGATAATCTTAGCGACACAAATGAGGAGATTGAAGAAATCATGATGACATCAGGGTCTAGAAGAGGTCCCAGGAGAACATCTCGAGGGTATGAGCAGCCTCCTCAAATTTTTTATGGCTCCCCTGAGCAGTATTATCCACCTCAGGACGCTCAATACTCTGTCGCTCCACCTCAGTATGTTGTCCAGCCACCAAAACACCCCAGGAGGCGAGCACGAGCATCACAAAATCTCCAGAAGTCTCCACAAAATTTTCAGATGCCCTATAACCCACAGCCAAGCCAGTGGTATAAAGGGGAACAAAGGTTGAAAGATAATTTTACACCAATAGGAGAGTCCTATGAAAGCTTATTTGAGAAATTAAAGAATCATGACATGATTGCACCTATTCCTCCAAATCGTGTGGACCCACGTGCAAGAAGCTTTGACCCTTCTAAAAGGTGTGAATACCATTCCAATGTCCAGGGGCACAATGTTGAAAGCTGTCGGGATTTGAAAAGAGAAATAGAAAGAATGATCCAAGAAGGGCGGATTGTGATCAATAACAGTGACATGGAGCACTCGAACCCTATCGAGAACTTGTTGACAGAGGGTGACGATGTTGAAGCGGGTAATGGTCTTGGCAGTATTGATGCAAAGCTCAGTGGCTAAGATGCCAATTTTTTGGGGAGGACGCTTCGTTCCTTGGTCAGCAAGAGAGAAGCTTGTGGTGGCTTATTTTGTTGTCATTTCTGTTGTTCGGATTATTAAGGTTGTAATTGGGATTTTGTCATGTGTCAAACCTTCTTATCTTTCCATTTTGTCATAGCAGTTTGTTTAAATTTTGTCCAGTTTGTGTTAGGATTTTATTCTGGTTGTTTTGTTTGTTTTATTATTCAAACCATTTCGCCGGTAGTCTAATACAAAGTCGGTCTTTTGTTAGTTCCAGTCGTCTTTTGTTTAGTCCTTTTATCATTTCATTCAATGCCGATTCTAGGGACATGACATGCGCACACACTTTGGGCCTAGTCTTTAAAGTTAATCATAAAACCCTGGAAAGGCGATCAGACCATTTAAAGAAAATAAGGACGGTTTGAGATTATTCAGAGCCCGAGTCATGTGGAACTGGGGCAAGTTAAGCACAAAGAAAACCGTTAAAAGCAAGATTCGCCAATTTGGCATGAGGGTCGGTCATGATAATGAGAGTGTCGCCCAACGGTGCTTAGAAATGACAAAGGAAAAATAAAATGTTTAACACAATTGTCAAGTCCAGCACCATCAGAAGAGACTACAAATTTAAAGTGTGTTGTTTGCACTTGGCATGTTTTGAAGACTGAAATGACGAAGGCATTTTGTTCTGCTACCTAAACACTTTATCCTTCGTTACCCCCTTTGACCCTTATTTATTTTTCTTTCATACCCCTTGTTCGGAATCAGTAACAACGAAAAAAAGAGAGAGAAAGAAAGAAAACAACAACGAAAAAAAAAGAGAAAAAAAAAGAAAAGAAAAGAAAAGAAAATTGATAACAAAGAAAAAAAAAAGAGAATCAAATGAAAAAGAGGAATTGGGAACTACGTTTGACCTGATTCCTCAAAGAGGATACATAGGCGCTTCACGGCTCGGTCATAGTTTTGAAAAATGAAAAAAATCAATTAAGATATCCCCAAGCAAGAAACTGGGGCAAAAGTTGCGTTTGATGTAAATAAATCTAATTCCGAAGGTTGTAATTAATAACCCAAAATTAATGCATTTTTGAGCCTTTAATACCCTTTTTTTCTAGCCCTATCCAAAAACCCACATTACGGTCCAAAGAAAGACATTCTGATCAGTTTTCAAAAATGCCAAGTCAGACAAATGAAGAATCTTACCGGCGAACATAACATTCTGTTCCACAGCAGAAAGGACTCTAATCTCCAACAGAAAGAGTCATACCAGTAACACTCCAAATCCCCAGCTGGAGAGAGATATAAAACGAGAGAGTCTTATTGGTGAAAACCTTCACGGGCACCATAAGGCGATGAAAGCTGAGAGAAAACCCAAAAATGAGAGAGACTTGATAGTGAAAACCCTTCGGGCACTACAAGTCGAATAAGATTGAGAATCAGATGGGGAATCGCCAATTGAAGATCTTGAAAGATGATTGACGGTAGAGGATAGGCCACATACGCATGTCATGGCCATTAGAGTCGGTATCTGCATTTGATAGGGTTTTTATTTATAGTTTCTTTTGTTAAAGAGTCATGTTTTTTTTCCTTTGTCTTTTTATTCTGTTCCCTTTTATCTTTTTCCTTTCATAGAAAAATCCCCAATAGAGTCTGTCTGGTCAGAACAAGTATGAAATGACTTCAAATAGGCCATCAGCTTTCCAAAATGAGATATGACTAGTACATCCAAGTGGTATAGTCAGCAGGGAACAAACGCGAGGCCAGTGTCAAAAAGATATCCCTAGCAAAAGGGAATTGACAGAAGGATTGACAAGCGTCAAGAGAGATACCGTTGCCTTTATCAAAAGTTATAAACCTCAAGGCCAAGGCCCATGAACAAAGCAAGGAAAGCAGTGAGCATGATTTGGCGAAATCCATACTAGACTAAAAGGTCGGGGAAATGCCAGTTTCCGAGCTGTGCCACAAAAGAAGAGGGATATCCCCATCAGAAAGGGATTGTACCCAGCAAATAAAATCGTCCCCAACAAGTTGTGCAACGCAAAGCAAGGAAGGAAAAAAGGAAAAACCATCCCGTTGGGAGTATCACAACCAACCACCATGTTTTAAACTAACAATTTTGTTTGATTTGAAACAGGTAAAGGAAATGGCATTGATGCCAGAACTGCATGCCACAAGGGATATTATCAAACTGGGGCAGAAAATTTTCCTTCCATTTAGAAAATTTTCTGGAAGTCAGGTACCCCCAGCTGATAACATTTTACCCAACAGTGTTATCCCTAGCAGGTAAGTAAATAATTCCTCAAAAGTGTTATCCCTAGTAGTTGCGAGGGGTCCAACACAAGGTTGGAAAGTCGGTATCCTCAGCGGTTCCTTTCAGGGAAAGGCAAAACGACTCTCAAGGGAGGTAGTCTTCAAAGGAAGAAGCTATGCGAAAAAAAAAAAAAGAATAAAATCAAAAAAGAAGAATAAAAAGATAATAATGAAAAAACAAAAAAAAAAGGGGGGTAAAAAGTCATCCCCATCTAAATAATCCCCAACAGTTTCGAGGGAGGACAACACAGGTAAGTAAATAATTCAAAAAAAAAGCGAAGGTTTCATTAATAGGAGACGCACTTCCTAGTTTGAAATCATTAGAGTTCTACCCATAGGAGATGCATTTCCTCCTAAGTTCGTTTTAGTTGCACCAATAGGAGATGCATTTCCTCCTAAGTTTTAGTTTTACCCATAGGAGATGCATTTCCTCCTAAGATTGTTTTAGTTTCGCCCCATAGGAGAGGCATTTCCTCCTAAGATTGTTTTAGTTTCGCCCCATAGGAGATGCATTTCCTCCTAAGTTTGTTTTAGTTTCACCCATAGGAGATGCATTTCCTCCTAAGTTTGTTTTACCCATAGGAGACGCATTTCCTCCTAAGTTTATGTTTTACCCATAGGAGATGCATTTCCTCCTAAGTGGTTGTTAAAGATAAAAAAAAAATATAAAAAACAAAAAATGACCTAGTCTGATGAACCTTCTCCTAGGATCAAAATCTTAGTCTGACGAATTTTTCTCCTAAGATAGAGACCTAGTCTGACGAACCTTCTCCTAGGATCCAAATCTTAGTCTGATGAATCTTTCTCCTAAGGTAACCAAAAAACAAAAAATGACCTAGTCTGAAGAACCTTTTCCTAGGATCAAAATCTTAGTCTGACGAATTTTTCTCCTAAGATAGAGACCTAGTCTGACGAACCTTCTCCTGGGATCGAAATCTTAGTCTGATGAATCTTTCTCTTAAGATAACCAAAAAACAAAAAATGACCTAGTCTGATGAACCTTCTCCTAGGATCAAAATCTTAGTCTGACGAATTTTTCTCCTAAGATAGAGACCTAGTCTGACGAACCTTCTCCTAGGATCAAAATCTTAGTCTGATGAATCTTTCTCCTAAGATTCAAAAAGAAATGACCTAGTCTGATGAACCTTCTCCTAGGATCAAAATCTTAGTCTGACGAATTTTTCTCCTAAGATAGAGACCTAGTCTGACGAACCTTCTCCTAGGATCCAAATCTTAGTCTGATGAATCTTTCTCCTAAGATAACCAAAAAACAAAAAATGACCTAGTCTGATGAACCTTCTCCTAGGATCAAAATCTTAGTCTGACGAATTTTTCTCCTAAGATAGAGACCTAGTCTGACGAACCTTCTCCTGGGATCGAAATCTTAGTCTGATGAATCTTTCTCCTAAGATAACCAAAAAACAAAAAAATGACCTAGTCTGATGAACCTTCTCCTAGGATCAAAATCTTAGTCCGATGAAATTTTCTCCTAAGATAGAGACCTAGTCTGACGAACCTTCTCCTAGGATCAAAATCTTAGTCTGATGAATCTTTCTCCTAAGATACCAAAAAAAAAAAAAAAAAAACGTTTAAAAAAAAGAGTCATTTTCCTAAACCCAGGCGCCCACCTGAATAACGAGAGGAATACATTTCAGTATTTGCATTCCTAAAACCAGGCACCCACCTGTATAACGAGAGGAATACATTTCAGTTTTACTTTCAAGTGTTGAAGTTGGGAGCCCGCCCAGATAACAGAGGCATACATTTCAGTCTTTACTTTTCAAGTATTGAAGTTAGGCGCCCACCTGTATAACAAGGGAATATATCCTAATCTAGTGTTTAGTTCACTCTCAGTACTGCATCAGTAGTATCAGTGGGCTACGATTTTGCTAACGACTCACAAACCTTCCCAGTGCAAACTGGGTTAGGAAATTTTGTTTGTTTTGTTTGTTTTAATTGTCAGGGGCCTGCCTGTAGAGCAGAAGATTGTTATATGTCAAAGATTGAAGAAGTTAGGGGTCCGCCTGTAGAACAGCGGGATCGTTCAAAGTCAAGCCGTAACCCATTGGAAGGCAGAAGGCTACAACAAAAATCCCCAGCACTCAATCCAAGATAGAAGCAACAAGAAGCTCGCCCCAAGAATGCGAGTCAACAGTCTGAGAGGGTCAACAAAAGCTAGTCACAAAAAAAAAAAAAAAAAAATGAATGAATCCAAAGCACGGAAGTGGAGAACAGATGTGATCTGCTCAAGAACTAGCGCCTACAACTAGCAAGTATCAAGGTTCAAATCCAAAGTCTGTATGAAGCACCATTCAAGACTCAAGACCAAGTTTCAGAAGACTTAAGAGATAGGAATCCTTGTAACTAGTAGCTGATAGGCTTAGTTAGTCTTTTCCAGTTTTCATTTTTGTTGTAATGACAGGACCGCGGACCGGAGCCTCAACGGAACGGCACCTCGATCGGCTCTCCACCTCGGTACAACTTCACTATCTCTCTCATATCTCGAACTACACGTGGCCTGATTCCTGTATAACCAAGGATATGTAGGCAGCTCAGATACCAGGGCTCGGTCACATGCCCTCCCTTTCCTTAGTGTAGTCCCCCCAAGTAATGGTCGGGTCAAAAACACGTCTAGTCGTTCTTTGTCGGAAAACTCTTCGTGTTTCCAGTCAAAGAGGGGCAGCTGTAAGCACGTGATTTTTGACCCTCCCCGGAAATTTTTACGTTCTTAGCTTAAAATATTTAATTTAGGACTAATATAGCCATTTTAACTATTTTTACTTTATTTCGGTGCAAAAAGAAAATTTCAAAAAATATATATATAAATTTTAGTTTATGTATCTCTCATAAACTTGAAAAATACAAAAAATTGTACTTTATTTTGGTACTTTATATAAATTCGAAAATTACAAAAAAAATATATAGTTCTATTAATGTTTGCGGTCATTATAATTTTGAAAAATACAAAAAATATTACTTCATATTTTTGTCTTTATTAAAGAACGAAAATTACAAAAATAGTTTTATTAATATTTTGTAGCTATTTTAAATCTCGAAAAAATATTTAAAAAAATATATAGTTTTGTTTGAATACTAGTCTTATTTTTGGTAGTTATTTTGCTTACATAGGACTAGTTAAGCAACGTTTTCCTATTTCTCGGGTCCGGGCAAAAGAATAATATTCGGGTTCAAACTACCCGATTTTAGGCCTAATTTTCGGACCTAGCCCATAATAAACCGTGTCCAGGACACATGGGGAACCCTACCACGCGTGGGGGACATAAGTCTCGAACCGCACCACGCGTGGGGCTCATTTTTCTTGGCAAAATATTACAAAACACGGACAAACACATTTGACAAGGGGGGACTTTTTTTGGAAAAAAATTTGGACGGAGAGGATTTGGCAAAAACACTGTACATCTATCTTCTTCCTAAAGAAGAAGAAGAAACAGGAACCCGACTGTCCAAAAAACCCACGACCAAACCCTACTTCCCCCAGCGAAAACCACCACCAAACGAGCCCGTCTCCTCCCAAACTCCGTCGCAACCCAACTCCCTCCAGCTTCTCCGTCGACCCACTGTCGTAACCAAACAAGTCCGTCGCACCCCTCGTCGTCACGCTCAACACCACCTGCCCCAACGCCATAACCACCATCCAAACGACCACTCCTCCATCACTGCTTCTTCTGCTCCCGTCACAAAAATCAGTCACCACACCTCCCTTCACACAAAAACAATTCCACCTCTTCTTCTAACTTTCGATTTGAAACCAAGGAATCCGATGGAGTTTGACTGAGGTCATTTTGGTTTCAAGTTTTTCGGTGTCGATTCGAGTTTTCGTTCGCAGTCCGTTACATTTTCGAGTACGGAGCAGTGAAACAATCACGGTCAAATTCTGTTTTGAGGTTCATTTCTTTCCCACTCCAATTGTTCTTCGACGAGAATATGATTTGATTTGGTTAAATGCTTGATTTTATTCTTACGGTCTAGATGATGGTTGATTACTTTCAGATGATGAATTGTTTGTGTTCAATGAATTCTGAAGCACTCTTAGAGTGACATATTTCTTTTAAAATAAAATAAAATTTGATATCACCAATAACTGATTTAAAAAGTTGTCGTGCAATAGGAGTTGCTGGGCCAAGGGATAAGAAGAAAGTTGTAGCTTTTACCTGTGTTAAGTGTTGCCTGATACCCATTATGCCTCTCCTTGTTACCATTGGATTTTTCTTATAAATTGCACTTTGTATCATAGTTTTGTTTGTCCAACAAAGATATGTACTATTCTTCTATATGTACTCTGAAATACATTTCAATTGCTGTTACTGTTTTTTTAATTAGATTAGGATTTCTCATTTATATTCTTCACCTATATGAAATTGGAAGCCTTATGCGTTTTGTTGCATCTCCATATGTTTACATATGCAAAACGTGTGCAAGAGAGAGGAATGCAAAATGGTAGATCTACACTAAAACCAGTAAAGGCATATTAACATATATTTAATTGAAAAGGATCGCTGGTTGCCCAAGGTTTCCTTGTTTTTCCTTTTCCATATTTCCTTTCTTCTACTTGTTTTCTATGTGGGGTACTATATTTTTATATACAGAAAACTTGAATGACTATTATGGCCTATGTAAAATAAGTAATTGTGCATGCGTTGCGTGCCAGGATTACGATTTAAAAATGAAAACGCGTAGTTGTTTTAGGTGCGTTATTTTAATAAATTATCTTCTTAAATTCGGGTGTGCATTTCATGTGACTCAAATCCAAATCTCAACAACGTTAAATAAAATGTGTCAATAACCACGGGTGCATTGATGTAACGTGGTTCGAGATATATTTTCACGACGTTGCAATTCTCGTAAAAATAATAATAAAAGCGGTCAAGAGTTTAAAACTTGCACATAGGTTTAACATGTACAAAATCAGATAATCAAGCCAAATATAACAGTTGAGCGACCGTGCTAGAACCACGGAACTCGGGAATGCCTAACACCTTCTCCCGGGTTAACAGAATTCCTTATCCAGATTTCTGGTACGCAGAATATAATATGGAGTCATTCGTTTCCTCGATTCGGGATTAAAATTGGTGACTTGGGACACCCTAAACCTCCCAAGTGGCGACTCTGAAACAATTAAACCAATCCCGTTTCGATTGTCCTTTAATTGGAAAAAACTCCCCCCTGCCCCATCGGGTGCGGAAAAAGGAGGTGTGACAGCTCTGGCGACTCCGCTGGGGATCAGACCCAGAACCACTGGTTCAGGGTTAAGAATTCGAGCTTAAAATAATTGTTATTATTTGGCTTTATCTATTATCTGATTTTTACATGTTTGAGCCTAATGTGTTAAATGCTGCTTTTACCGCTTTGATATTATTTGAACTGTATATAAACTGTGCCGAAACCCATATCCTTTCTGAGTCATCTAAATCATGAAGAAGGGTGTACTTCGTACGACTTCTTTTCTGTATAGTGTCAAATCCCAATTTAGAACGAGGTTCGGACAAGTTGCTAAGCCGGTGAAGCTTCTGTATTCCCGGTACGCTGCCCCCCCTCGGCTCGAGCTGTCCGCTCGGGTAAGCCAGGTCTAGAACAAACACCCAGGTCTGAACCTAGTATAACAAAGCCACATGCTGGATCCCTAGTAGGAACGTTTATTTGCATCATGTGCATTTGACTTAGGGGACTCAACACAGGAGTTGGGTCCGTCTAGGACAAGCAACCTGAAAATAATAGACCAGCTTTTGGCATCCTATGTGCTACATATTGTATTTAGTCAAGGGCGAATGGGTCATTTGGTCATTTCCAGCATGGTGTTATTTTAATCAAAGCATGGGGAACATTTGTGGAATCCAAGGAGCCTTGGAATTCCCTATGTCCCCCACGCTTCATTTTTGGAAAAAGCACCTAGGGAACATTTGTGGAATCCAAGAAGTCTTGGAATTCCCTATGTCCCCCACGCTTCATTTTTGGGAAAAGCACCTAGGGAACATTTACGGAATCCAAGAAGTCTTGAAATTCCCTATGTCCCCCATGCCACATTTTTGAAAATATAATACATACAAAAAAATAAAATATATATGTATATATATAAAAAAAAACATTGAAAATTCGAAAAAAAAGATTGTGTATGTTGTCATCATTTTCCACATATAAGAAAATCGTGAAAAAAGGAGAAAATAACAGCATAGAGAAAAGTCCGAGTAGAGTCGAAGCTCTGCCGAAATTTGGAGAAAATGAAAAATGTCTTATTAAGTTTGTTTTATTAGCAAGTCTTGTTTCGAAAAAATGTCAAAAAGTCCAAAAGTTTTATTATGTTGAAAAAAAAAGAGGGGAGTCGGGCGTTGAAAGTGGCTTTATTATTGCAAATATATATATAAAAAATAAAAATCAAATAAAAAAGAATCCAAAATTTTTTTCTTTATTTCCAAAAAATGTATATATGTCTTTATCTGTAGCAAGAACATTTGTCTTGCCAAAAGTTTTTAGAACCCCAAATTTTCAAAACAAATAATCCAAAAATATTTTCCATTATTGATTTCTTTAGAAAGTCTTTCTAGTTGTTTCTTTAAAAAATAAAATAAAATAAAAAATAAAAAATATATATAATATATAATATAAAAAAAAAACAAATCCGAAAATATTTTGATTCTTCTTTCAAAAATTGAAAAGAAAATTCAAAATTCAAAAAAAAAAACATTTTAGAAGCATTTCTTATATTAAAGGTAAAATTCCGAAAAATATTTTCTTCTTTTCTTTAGAATAAAAAAAAACGAAAATTCAAAAAAAATATTAGTCTTTCTTTTAAAAAGAAAATCAATCAAAAAATAATATTTCCTTGCTTCTTTTAAAGTAGTTCTTTTAAACGAAAATTCAAAAAAGGTTAGTTCATCTGCTTATTATTATTTGCCTACTTATTCTTATTGGACCGAACTACGCGGGTTTGATTCTCACCGGATGTGAGATACGTAGGCAACCCTCATCGGGTCCAACCCCACCTTCTCAAAAAGAAGGAATGTTTTATGTTTTTCGTTAATTTGTTTGTTTGTTATGAATGAAAAATAATAGTCTATTTGATTGTTGTGAAAAAAGAATAATAATAAAAAAAATAGAAATGGAAAAGGGTCTTCTCAAAAATAGCTTATTTGCCCGAACTATGCGGGTTTGATTCTCACCGGATGTGAGATACGTAGGCAACCCTCATCGGGTCCAACCCCACCTTTTGCTAAAATAGCCAAAAATCAAAAATTTTAATCTTGTCATAAATAAGTCGGGTGATGTCCAACCCACTTTTTGCTAAAATAGCCAAAAAACAAATAAATAAAAAATATATGTCAAATTTTAATTTTGTCATAAAGAAGTCAGGTGACGCTGTTTTATCAAGACATAGCCGAATGTTCCCGAAAGGGACGCCGGAAGGCTGACTTCGCATAAACAGCCACCTTTGGGTCATTTTGAGATATGGACCCACACAGCATAAAAATCTTCGTCCCCGAGACGTTGAAAGGCCGTGTTTGTAATATTGAGTTTTCTAATTTGAAAAACAATAAAAAGAGTCATAAAGAAGTCGGGTGATGCTGTTTTGTCATAAATAGCCGAATTTTCCCGAAAGGGACGCCGGAAGGCTGACTTTGCATAAACAGCCACCTTTTGGGTCATGTTTAGGATTTTTGTCCAGTTGACCCACACAGCCTTAAAAATCTTCGTCCCCGAGACGCTGAAGGGCCGTGTTTTGCACCACCAAGTTTTATTATAATTTGAAAAAAAGAGTCGACGGTCAGGTGAATACCGTTCAAATTTTGTCATAATAAACCGAGCTAGCTTCGGCCGCGTCTTAAACCGTTCTTGCCGAAATAGCCTTAGAGTATCTTTCAGTTGTCGAAAGGTTATTTTCGTAAAAGAATGGACAAGTTTGTAAAGTGTCAAAATAATCCTCCCCGGCCTCAAAATTCATGTGAAATTTGGAAGGGGCCACATTTGCAAAAATAACCATTTGGTTGCATTTGTCGAACAGAGAAAGGAAGCTAGCCTTTTGTTTTTAAGTTTATAAATCTTTAATTAGAATATGTGGTTTGTTTGATTTTTCAGTATGTAAATTGAGAAAAAATGTCGAGTATTGTTTATCTTTGGGCCGAACTACGCAAGGTCTGATTCATGCGGGGTCATGATACGTAGGCAATCTCCATAAGATTCGACCACACACAAAAAAAAATGGAAAAAAATGAAAAAGAGAAAAAAAAGAAAAAAGGAAAAACAAAGGTAATAAATAAATAAATAAATAAATATATATATATATATATATATATTGATAATAATAAGGACCGACTGAGTCCATTCTAACATATTTGGTTTTGAATTGTGAAGAAAGTTGAGGTGGTTGGTTTGTGCCTCAAAGAAAAATGACAACTAACGTCGAAGCTGCTACAAGTGCTCCAGAGACTCAGAGTGGGAAGGTTCCTCGTCATGAGTCACAATTTACGACACAACAAGAGCAGTACCACTCTCCTGAGTATCACTCGTACTCGTTTGATCTTGCTGCAAAAGCTGAGAAGCCTGCCCGAAAGATGGTACAGGAAGAAATGACCCAACGAGTGAAAAGCTTAGAACAATGGTTAGAAAACATGCAAGGGCTAGCAGGCCAAAAGAGTGTTGCCTTCAAAGATCTATGTATGTTCCCCGATGTCCACTTGCCGCCTGGTTTCAAGACCCCCAAATTTGAAAAGTACGATGGACATGGAGATCCCATAGCCCACCTGAAAAGGTATTGCAATCAACTGAGAGGTGCAGGAAGAAATGAAAAATTGTTGATAGCTTATTTTGTGGAAAGCCTTACGGGAGTAGCCTCCGAATGGTTTATGGATCAAGACACGTCTCGCTGGTATGTCTGGGATGACATGGCACAGGCCTTTGTCAGACAGTTCCAATACAACATCGACATTCCCCCAGACCGCATTTCCCTTTCAAACCTGAAGAAGAAACCAAGTGAAAGTTTCAGGGAATATGCCATAAAATGGAGAGAGCAAGCAGCTCGAGTTAAGCCACCCATGGATGACCACGAGTTAATTACTGTCTTCCTTCAAGCGCAAGAGCCAGATTACTTTCAAAACATGGTGTCCACAGTTGGCAAAACCTTCTCGGAAGCGATCAAAATTGGAGAAATGGTAGAGAATGGTCTTAAGACAGGCAAAATTATAAGTCAAGCTGTTTTTAAAGCCGCAACTCAGGCTGTCCGGGTTGAGTCAGATAATCTTAGCGACACAAATGAGGAGATTGAAGAAATCATGATGACATCAGGGTCTAGAAGAGGTCCCAGGAGAACATCTCGAGGGTATGAGCAGCCTCCTCAAATTTTTTATGGCTCCCCTGAGCAGTATTATCCACCTCAGGACGCTCAATACTCTGTCGCTCCACCTCAGTATGTTGTCCAGCCACCAAAACACCCCAGGAGGCGAGCACGAGCATCACAAAATCTCCAGAAGTCTCCACAAAATTTTCAGATGCCCTATAACCCACAGCCAAGCCAGTGGTATAAAGGGGAACAAAGGTTGAAAGATAATTTTACACCAATAGGAGAGTCCTATGAAAGCTTATTTGAGAAATTAAAGAATCATGACATGATTGCACCTATTCCTCCAAATCGTGTGGACCCACGTGCAAGAAGCTTTGACCCTTCTAAAAGGTGTGAATACCATTCCAATGTCCAGGGGCACAATGTTGAAAGCTGTCGGGATTTGAAAAGAGAAATAGAAAGAATGATCCAAGAAGGGCGGATTGTGATCAATAACAGTGACATGGAGCACTCGAACCCTATCGAGAACTTGTTGACAGAGGGTGACGATGTTGAAGCGGGTAATGGTCTTGGCAGTATTGATGCAAAGCTCAGTGGCTAAGATGCCAATTTTTTGGGGAGGACGCTTCGTTCCTTGGTCAGCAAGAGAGAAGCTTGTGGTGGCTTATTTTGTTGTCATTTCTGTTGTTCGGATTATTAAGGTTGTAATTGGGATTTTGTCATGTGTCAAACCTTCTTATCTTTCCATTTTGTCATAGCAGTTTGTTTAAATTTTGTCCAGTTTGTGTTAGGATTTTATTCTGGTTGTTTTGTTTGTTTTATTATTCAAACCATTTCGCCGGTAGTCTAATACAAAGTCGGTCTTTTGTTAGTTCCAGTCGTCTTTTGTTTAGTCCTTTTATCATTTCATTCAATGCCGATTCTAGGGACATGACATGCGCACACACTTTGGGCCTAGTCTTTAAAGTTAATCATAAAACCCTGGAAAGGCGATCAGACCATTTAAAGAAAATAAGGACGGTTTGAGATTATTCAGAGCCCGAGTCATGTGGAACTGGGGCAAGTTAAGCACAAAGAAAACCGTTAAAAGCAAGATTCGCCAATTTGGCATGAGGGTCGGTCATGATAATGAGAGTGTCGCCCAACGGTGCTTAGAAATGACAAAGGAAAAATAAAATGTTTAACACAATTGTCAAGTCCAGCACCATCAGAAGAGACTACAAATTTAAAGTGTGTTGTTTGCACTTGGCATGTTTTGAAGACTGAAATGACGAAGGCATTTTGTTCTGCTACCTAAACACTTTATCCTTCGTTACCCCCTTTGACCCTTATTTATTTTTCTTTCATACCCCTTGTTCGGAATCAGTAACAACGAAAAAAAGAGAGAGAAAGAAAGAAAACAACAACGAAAAAAAAAGAGAAAAAAAAAGAAAAGAAAAGAAAAGAAAATTGATAACAAAGAAAAAAAAAAGAGAATCAAATGAAAAAGAGGAATTGGGAACTACGTTTGACCTGATTCCTCAAAGAGGATACATAGGCGCTTCACGGCTCGGTCATAGTTTTGAAAAATGAAAAAAATCAATTAAGATATCCCCAAGCAAGAAACTGGGGCAAAAGTTGCGTTTGATGTAAATAAATCTAATTCCGAAGGTTGTAATTAATAACCCAAAATTAATGCATTTTTGAGCCTTTAATACCCTTTTTTTCTAGCCCTATCCAAAAACCCACATTACGGTCCAAAGAAAGACATTCTGATCAGTTTTCAAAAATGCCAAGTCAGACAAATGAAGAATCTTACCGGCGAACATAACATTCTGTTCCACAGCAGAAAGGACTCTAATCTCCAACAGAAAGAGTCATACCAGTAACACTCCAAATCCCCAGCTGGAGAGAGATATAAAACGAGAGAGTCTTATTGGTGAAAACCTTCACGGGCACCATAAGGCGATGAAAGCTGAGAGAAAACCCAAAAATGAGAGAGACTTGATAGTGAAAACCCTTCGGGCACTACAAGTCGAATAAGATTGAGAATCAGATGGGGAATCGCCAATTGAAGATCTTGAAAGATGATTGACGGTAGAGGATAGGCCACATACGCATGTCATGGCCATTAGAGTCGGTATCTGCATTTGATAGGGTTTTTATTTATAGTTTCTTTTGTTAAAGAGTCATGTTTTTTTTCCTTTGTCTTTTTATTCTGTTCCCTTTTATCTTTTTCCTTTCATAGAAAAATCCCCAATAGAGTCTGTCTGGTCAGAACAAGTATGAAATGACTTCAAATAGGCCATCAGCTTTCCAAAATGAGATATGACTAGTACATCCAAGTGGTATAGTCAGCAGGGAACAAACGCGAGGCCAGTGTCAAAAAGATATCCCTAGCAAAAGGGAATTGACAGAAGGATTGACAAGCGTCAAGAGAGATACCGTTGCCTTTATCAAAAGTTATAAACCTCAAGGCCAAGGCCCATGAACAAAGCAAGGAAAGCAGTGAGCATGATTTGGCGAAATCCATACTAGACTAAAAGGTCGGGGAAATGCCAGTTTCCGAGCTGTGCCACAAAAGAAGAGGGATATCCCCATCAGAAAGGGATTGTACCCAGCAAATAAAATCGTCCCCAACAAGTTGTGCAACGCAAAGCAAGGAAGGAAAAAAGGAAAAACCATCCCGTTGGGAGTATCACAACCAACCACCATGTTTTAAACTAACAATTTTGTTTGATTTGAAACAGGTAAAGGAAATGGCATTGATGCCAGAACTGCATGCCACAAGGGATATTATCAAACTGGGGCAGAAAATTTTCCTTCCATTTAGAAAATTTTCTGGAAGTCAGGTACCCCCAGCTGATAACATTTTACCCAACAGTGTTATCCCTAGCAGGTAAGTAAATAATTCCTCAAAAGTGTTATCCCTAGTAGTTGCGAGGGGTCCAACACAAGGTTGGAAAGTCGGTATCCTCAGCGGTTCCTTTCAGGGAAAGGCAAAACGACTCTCAAGGGAGGTAGTCTTCAAAGGAAGAAGCTATGCGAAAAAAAAAAAAAGAATAAAATCAAAAAAGAAGAATAAAAAGATAATAATGAAAAAACAAAAAAAAAAGGGGGGTAAAAAGTCATCCCCATCTAAATAATCCCCAACAGTTTCGAGGGAGGACAACACAGGTAAGTAAATAATTCAAAAAAAAAGCGAAGGTTTCATTAATAGGAGACGCACTTCCTAGTTTGAAATCATTAGAGTTCTACCCATAGGAGATGCATTTCCTCCTAAGTTCGTTTTAGTTGCACCAATAGGAGATGCATTTCCTCCTAAGTTTTAGTTTTACCCATAGGAGATGCATTTCCTCCTAAGATTGTTTTAGTTTCGCCCCATAGGAGAGGCATTTCCTCCTAAGATTGTTTTAGTTTCGCCCCATAGGAGATGCATTTCCTCCTAAGTTTGTTTTAGTTTCACCCATAGGAGATGCATTTCCTCCTAAGTTTGTTTTACCCATAGGAGACGCATTTCCTCCTAAGTTTATGTTTTACCCATAGGAGATGCATTTCCTCCTAAGTGGTTGTTAAAGATAAAAAAAAAATATAAAAAACAAAAAATGACCTAGTCTGATGAACCTTCTCCTAGGATCAAAATCTTAGTCTGACGAATTTTTCTCCTAAGATAGAGACCTAGTCTGACGAACCTTCTCCTAGGATCCAAATCTTAGTCTGATGAATCTTTCTCCTAAGGTAACCAAAAAACAAAAAATGACCTAGTCTGAAGAACCTTTTCCTAGGATCAAAATCTTAGTCTGACGAATTTTTCTCCTAAGATAGAGACCTAGTCTGACGAACCTTCTCCTGGGATCGAAATCTTAGTCTGATGAATCTTTCTCTTAAGATAACCAAAAAACAAAAAATGACCTAGTCTGATGAACCTTCTCCTAGGATCAAAATCTTAGTCTGACGAATTTTTCTCCTAAGATAGAGACCTAGTCTGACGAACCTTCTCCTAGGATCAAAATCTTAGTCTGATGAATCTTTCTCCTAAGATTCAAAAAGAAATGACCTAGTCTGATGAACCTTCTCCTAGGATCAAAATCTTAGTCTGACGAATTTTTCTCCTAAGATAGAGACCTAGTCTGACGAACCTTCTCCTAGGATCCAAATCTTAGTCTGATGAATCTTTCTCCTAAGATAACCAAAAAACAAAAAATGACCTAGTCTGATGAACCTTCTCCTAGGATCAAAATCTTAGTCTGACGAATTTTTCTCCTAAGATAGAGACCTAGTCTGACGAACCTTCTCCTGGGATCGAAATCTTAGTCTGATGAATCTTTCTCCTAAGATAACCAAAAAACAAAAAAATGACCTAGTCTGATGAACCTTCTCCTAGGATCAAAATCTTAGTCCGATGAAATTTTCTCCTAAGATAGAGACCTAGTCTGACGAACCTTCTCCTAGGATCAAAATCTTAGTCTGATGAATCTTTCTCCTAAGATACCAAAAAAAAAAAAAAACGTTTAAAAAAAAGAGTCATTTTCCTAAACCCAGGCGCCCACCTGAATAACGAGAGGAATACATTTCAGTATTTGCATTCCTAAAACCAGGCACCCACCTGTATAACGAGAGGAATACATTTCAGTTTTACTTTCAAGTGTTGAAGTTGGGAGCCCGCCCAGATAACAGAGGCATACATTTCAGTCTTTACTTTTCAAGTATTGAAGTTAGGCGCCCACCTGTATAACAAGGGAATATATCCTAATCTAGTGTTTAGTTCACTCTCAGTACTGCATCAGTAGTATCAGTGGGCTACGATTTTGCTAACGACTCACAAACCTTCCCAGTGCAAACTGGGTTAGGAAATTTTGTTTGTTTTGTTTGTTTTAATTGTCAGGGGCCTGCCTGTAGAGCAGAAGATTGTTATATGTCAAAGATTGAAGAAGTTAGGGGTCCGCCTGTAGAACAGCGGGATCGTTCAAAGTCAAGCCGTAACCCATTGGAAGGCAGAAGGCTACAACAAAAATCCCCAGCACTCAATCCAAGATAGAAGCAACAAGAAGCTCGCCCCAAGAATGCGAGTCAACAGTCTGAGAGGGTCAACAAAAGCTAGTCACAAAAAAAAAAAAAAAGAAAAATGAATGAATCCAAAGCACGGAAGTGGAGAACAGATGTGATCTGCTCAAGAACTAGCGCCTACAACTAGCAAGTATCAAGGTTCAAATCCAAAGTCTGTATGAAGCACCATTCAAGACTCAAGACCAAGTTTCAGAAGACTTAAGAGATAGGAATCCTTGTAACTAGTAGCTGATAGGCTTAGTTAGTCTTTTCCAGTTTTCATTTTTGTTGTAATGACAGGACCGCGGACCGGAGCCTCAACGGAACGGCACCTCGATCGGCTCTCCACCTCGGTACAACTTCACTATCTCTCTCATATCTCGAACTACACGTGGCCTGATTCCTGTATAACCAAGGATATGTAGGCAGCTCAGATACCAGGGCTCGGTCACATGCCCTCCCTTTCCTTAGTGTAGTCCCCCCAAGTAATGGTCGGGTCAAAAACACGTCTAGTCGTTCTTTGTCGGAAAACTCTTCGTGTTTCCAGTCAAAGAGGGGCAGCTGTAAGCACGTGATTTTTGACCCTCCCCGGAAATTTTTACGTTCTTAGCTTAAAATATTTAATTTAGGACTAATATAGCCATTTTAACTATTTTTACTTTATTTCGGTGCAAAAAGAAAATTTCAAAAAATATATATATAAATTTTAGTTTATGTATCTCTCATAAACTTGAAAAATACAAAAAATTGTACTTTATTTTGGTACTTTATATAAATTCGAAAATTACAAAAAAAATATATAGTTCTATTAATGTTTGCGGTCATTATAATTTTGAAAAATACAAAAAATATTACTTCATATTTTTGTCTTTATTAAAGAACGAAAATTACAAAAATAGTTTTATTAATATTTTGTAGCTATTTTAAATCTCGAAAAAATATTTAAAAAAATATATAGTTTTGTTTGAATACTAGTCTTATTTTTGGTAGTTATTTTGCTTACATAGGACTAGTTAAGCAACGTTTTCCTATTTCTCGGGTCCGGGCAAAAGAATAATATTCGGGTTCAAACTACCCGATTTTAGGCCTAATTTTCGGACCTAGCCCATAATAAACCGTGTCCAGGACACATGGGGAACCCTACCACGCGTGGGGGACATAAGTCTCGAACCGCACCACGCGTGGGGCTCATTTTTCTTGGCAAAATATTACAAAACACGGACAAACACATTTGACAAGGGGGGACTTTTTTTGGAAAAAAATTTGGACGGAGAGGATTTGGCAAAAACACTGTACATCTATCTTCTTCCTAAAGAAGAAGAAGAAACAGGAACCCGACTGTCCAAAAAACCCACGACCAAACCCTACTTCCCCCAGCGAAAACCACCACCAAACGAGCCCGTCTCCTCCCAAACTCCGTCGCAACCCAACTCCCTCCAGCTTCTCCGTCGACCCACTGTCGTAACCAAACAAGTCCGTCGCACCCCTCGTCGTCACGCTCAACACCACCTGCCCCAACGCCATAACCACCATCCAAACGACCACTCCTCCATCACTGCTTCTTCTGCTCCCGTCACAAAAATCAGTCACCACACCTCCCTTCACACAAAAACAATTCCACCTCTTCTTCTAACTTTCGATTTGAAACCAAGGAATCCGATGGAGTTTGACTGAGGTCATTTTGGTTTCAAGTTTTTCGGTGTCGATTCGAGTTTTCGTTCGCAGTCCGTTACATTTTCGAGTACGGAGCAGTGAAACAATCACGGTCAAATTCTGTTTTGAGGTTCATTTCTTTCCCACTCCAATTGTTCTTCGACGAGAATATGATTTGATTTGGTTAAATGCTTGATTTTATTCTTACGGTCTAGATGATGGTTGATTACTTTCAGATGATGAATTGTTTGTGTTCAATGAATTCTGAAGCACTCTTAGAGTGACATATTTCTTTTAAAATAAAATAAAATTTGATATCACCAATAACTGATTTAAAAAGTTGTCGTGCAATAGGAGTTGCTGGGCCAAGGGATAAGAAGAAAGTTGTAGCTTTTACCTGTGTTAAGTGTTGCCTGATACCCATTATGCCTCTCCTTGTTACCATTGGATTTTTCTTATAAATTGCACTTTGTATCATAGTTTTGTTTGTCCAACAAAGATATGTACTATTCTTCTATATGTACTCTGAAATACATTTCAATTGCTGTTACTGTTTTTTTAATTAGATTAGGATTTCTCATTTATATTCTTCACCTATATGAAATTGGAAGCCTTATGCGTTTTGTTGCATCTCCATATGTTTACATATGCAAAACGTGTGCAAGAGAGAGGAATGCAAAATGGTAGATCTACACTAAAACCAGTAAAGGCATATTAACATATATTTAATTGAAAAGGATCGCTGGTTGCCCAAGGTTTCCTTGTTTTTCCTTTTCCATATTTCCTTTCTTCTACTTGTTTTCTATGTGGGGTACTATATTTTTATATACAGAAAACTTGAATGACTATTATGGCCTATGTAAAATAAGTAATTGTGCATGCGTTGCGTGCCAGGATTACGATTTAAAAATGAAAACGCGTAGTTGTTTTAGGTGCGTTATTTTAATAAATTATCTTCTTAAATTCGGGTGTGCATTTCATGTGACTCAAATCCAAATCTCAACAACGTTAAATAAAATGTGTCAATAACCACGGGTGCATTGATGTAACGTGGTTCGAGATATATTTTCACGACGTTGCAATTCTCGTAAAAATAATAATAAAAGCGGTCAAGAGTTTAAAACTTGCACATAGGTTTAACATGTACAAAATCAGATAATCAAGCCAAATATAACAGTTGAGCGACCGTGCTAGAACCACGGAACTCGGGAATGCCTAACACCTTCTCCCGGGTTAACAGAATTCCTTATCCAGATTTCTGGTACGCAGAATATAATATGGAGTCATTCGTTTCCTCGATTCGGGATTAAAATTGGTGACTTGGGACACCCTAAACCTCCCAAGTGGCGACTCTGAAACAATTAAACCAATCCCGTTTCGATTGTCCTTTAATTGGAAAAAACTCCCCCCTGCCCCATCGGGTGCGGAAAAAGGAGGTGTGACAGATGTTTTAAACAGTTTTACTGAAACTGGATTTAAATGAGCTGAGTTGATTCAAAACCCTGATTTTAAATGCATGTTGTATTCTACTGAAATTTCATGATATGAACTATATATGTTTTATTGCTCGTCACTACTGCTCAATCTTTATTTACTTTTATTACTTACTGAGTTGGCTTACTCACATTACTACATGCACCTTGTATGCAGATCCAGTGGGTTGTTGGATGTGCTTATAAGTGTTGATTTCATCCGTCGCGGATCTGTTGGAGTTAGCAAGATAGCTGCATGGCGATCTCAGTCCTACTCTTCTCCTTCCTATCTTCCTATAGATGTTATTAGTTGGTTTCCAGACTGTATTGGTCTTAGTGTTATCGGACAGTTCTTAGTAGATGCTCATGACTAGTGACACCTTGATGTCGGGATTTTCTCTCTTATGAAGTTTCATTAATTAAATAGCTTGAAGAAACTTTATTTTGAAATATCGGGTTATTTTGGTAAAAGAGTCGGCTTGCCTAGTTCTACGTTAGGCGCCATCACAACATGGTAGATTTGAGTTGTGACAAGTTGGTATTAGAGCCTAGGTTACATAGGTCTCACGAGTCATGAGCAGGTTTAGTAGAGTCTTGCAAATCTGTACGGAGACATCTGTACTTATCTTTGAGAGATTGAAGAACCCTTAAGAAAACTTCACATTCTTAAATTCTTATCATGCGTCATTGATTCAGCTTCAAATGTAACTCTTTGAATTCCTTCCACGCATTCGTATGCGCATATGAGTGCTCGATATCAGTTGTGCATGGACGGCTTGTGATTCCATAGATGAGGTGCGAGATGTGATTTTAGTATGCTGATGATGGGCTAGTTTGGAGGACTTGAGGCAGGGTTTTGACTATAGCTGAGCACTAAGGTGTTGATTGTGTGAGCACGTATTTTTAGATTTATATGTCCGATGGTGTCCCTATTAGTAGAGTTTGTGGCTGGATAGCTACGTGATGAGTATGATTTGATTGCGAGATGTGTTCAGATTATTTGAATGTGGCGAGAAGAGTTTGCTGGGGATGTAGCAAGGACTAAGGGGTGCTTGATCGATCATTTTAAGCATTTGCACTTCAGTCGCCAGTTCTCGGGCATGATTAGCCCCGTATGATGTATTATAACTTATGTAAATCGTCGGTTTTGGTTTTCAGGTTAATCGAACAGATATGGAAGAATGATCTCCAGCTTGAAGCTTTAAATTTGAACGGTTTGACCAAGTTTTGACTTTCTAGTTTCGATCTTGGATTTAGATTTCTATGATTTGATTAGATCTGTTAGGTAATTTTGGAATTGGGATCGCATCCGGAATGTGATTTGGAACTCCGTGGTGGAATTAGGCTTGAATTGGCGAAATTGGAAATTTGGCGATTTTCGGTCGACAGTTGAAATTTTGATATCGGGATTGAAATGGAATTCCGGAAGTCGGAGTAGGTTCGTGGTGTCATTTGTGATGTGTGTGCAAAATGTGAGGTCATTCAGACGAGGTTTGGTAGGTTTCGGCATCGTTTGCGAAATTTGGAAGTTTAGAAGTTCTTAGGCTTGAATCTGAGGGTAATTTGGTGTTTTGATGTTGTTTTGAGTGTTCCGAAGGTTCTACTAAGTTCGTATGTTGATATGTGACTTATTGGTATTTTTGGTTGAGGTCCCGAGGGCCTCGGTATGAATTCGGATGGCCATTAGGGAGTTTGAAATTTGGAAAGTGCAGCTGAAACTGCTGTTGCTGGTGTTTCTGCACCTGTGGATTAGGGACCGCAGGTGCGAGTTTCGCAGAAGTAGTCTTGAGGTGTAGGTGCGTAGAGGAACCGCAGGTGCGGCTTGGTCTCTGCATCTGCGTGACCGCAGGTGCGGTTAGGCGATCGTAGAAGCGGAGTTTAGCTGGTTAATGAAAATCCACAAAAGCGGAGATTTGTCCGCAGGTGCGGACCGCAAATGCAAAAATTGGTACCGTAGGTGCGGTTTTGCTGGCCAGAAAGTATAAATAGAGAGCTTTGCGAATTTTGGTTCATTCTTCACCATTTTATCCGGTTTTGGAGCTTTTGGGAGAAATTTGAAGAGGGATTTAAGGAGGTTTTCATTGAGGTAAGTAATTTGAGCCCCAATACTCGTGTTTATGGTAATTTCCCTTGGTTTAATCATGTAATTAGTGGTGATTCAGGGTGAAAATGAGAAGTTAGGGCTTCGGATATTGGAGAGTTTGATTTGGGGATTTGAAAGACCATTTGATGTCGGATTTTGATGAATTTGGTATGGATAGACTCGTGAGTGGAAGGGGTTTCTAGTTTTGTGATTTTTGTCGAATTCCGAGACGTCGGCCCAAAGGCCGGGTTTGAGTAAATTTCGGAATTTTGGTCTAAATTGATAGTTTTTCGTATGGATTTGGTTCTTTGGCCTATATTGATTACATTGTATTGCTTTTGGTTAGATTCGGGATGTTTGGAGGCCGATTCTAGAGGCAAGAGCGTCGTGGAATAAGGATTTGACCGGTTTAAGATAAGTAATGATTGTAAATCTAGTCCTGAGGGTATGGAACCCCGGATTTCACATCGTTTCACCACTTTGAGGTGACGCACATGCTAGGTGACAGGCGTGTGAGCGTGCACCATTGGGGATTGTGACTTGGTCCATCCCGTAGCAACTATTAAGTTTCGTATTTGACTGAATCTATATGATACTTATGTGTTTTAGAAAGAATTTCTATAACTTGGGCTGAATGCCATATTTGGGCCTCGTACCAAAGTTGTTTGGACCCTTAGGGGCCTTTTCTTATTATCCTCTCACTGTTTTGATTGAAAATCTATACTCAGTTATGCTATGTTTATTTATTTCATAACTCAGTCTTTATTACACCGTTTTGATGCATATAAAAACGTTATTTTGGGCTGAGCACCCTTGTTCTTTACTGATAGCCCGAGTGGCTTGAGAGGTTTATGACTGAGTGAGGCTGAGGGCCCGTAATTGTGAGGATACTGAGAGTATAGCACGTGAGTTGTTCGTGTAACACGTAAGTTGTGCGTGCGGATTCTAATATGGATATTGTAGCACCCGTGCAGATTATAGCGCTTAGGTTGAAGGAGCCCATCCGGAGTCTGCACACCCCCAGTGAGCACGGGTACCCTGAATGAGTGATATGATGTTTTGCCTGAGGAGCTGTTCTTGGTTCATGTTGTGCCTGAGGGGCTGTTTACGAGTGATTGTGAGGTATGCCCGAGGGGCTGTATATGAGTGACAGTGATGTTTGCCCGAAGGGCTATTTATGATTTATATTGCCCGAGGGGCTGTATACAAGTGAGTTTTGCCCGAGGGGCTGTTTATGCTTTCATCATTTTTACTCACTGTTTCATCACTTTGTCTGAAAACTATTAAAAGATTATTTAAATGGTTTTACTGAAACTGGATTTTAATGAGTTGAGTTGATTCAAAAATCCTGATTTTAAAAGCCTAGTGTATTCAACTGAGATTTCATGATAACAACTGTATATGTTTTATTGCTCGTCACTACTACTCAGTCTTTATTTATTTTTATTACTTACTTAGTTGGCGTACTCACATTACTCTCTGAACATTCTGTGCAGATCCAGGGGGTTGCTGGACGTGCTTGTGAGTGTTGATTTCATCTGTCGCGGATCTGTTGGAGTTAGTAAGGTAGCTGCATGGCGATCGCAGCCCTACTCTTCTCCTTCCTATCTTCCTATAGATGTTATTAGTTGGTTTCCAGACTGTATTGGTCTTAGTGTTATCGGACAGTTCTTAGTAGATGCTCATGACTAGTGACACCCTGATGTCGGACTTTTCTCTTTGCACTTTGTTATTCAGATTTATCTTATAAAGTTTCATTAATTAAATAGCTTGAAGAAACCTTTATTTTGAAATATCGGGTTGTTTTGGTAAAAGAGTCGGCTTGCCTAGTTCCACGTTAGGCGCCATCACGACATGGTAGATTTGGGTCGTGACAGTATTTAAGTTATATTATATTGTAGTTATATATATTTTTATTAGAATATTGTATGAAATTTGAAAAATAGTTGTATAATATATTAAATATTGTAAGAAATTTGTATTTAAATTATAAATACTATCGTTTTACATAAAGTTATCAATATATATCAAAATTGTATTAAGAGAGGAAGTTTTGATTGAAATTTTAGAGAGGAAGAAGAACACACCACATACAAAATATATACAAATCAGATACAAGATACATACAAAATACATATTGTTAAAATTTGTATGAAGATTATATATAAGTTATGATGTTGTAGATGTATTTAACTGAATAAAAATAATGTATGAAAGTCGTAAATAAATTGTAAATATATTGTATATTGTATAATTAGTTGTATACAATTTATTTGTACTTTATATATTAATATAGATGTATCAAATTTGTACGAAATTTTATTATTAATTTGTATGTTGTTGTACCATACAAATTTATTGTTGTTGAATTTTTATTAATGTTGTTGCGGTGCTACATCGACGGAGGTGGAGGCATTGAACATTTTACTTAATTTTGACTCACATGTTCAGCCACAAAAATCAGCCACTTAAACCACTTTTAAACCCAGCAAAACAGTCGACAAATCGCACACTTTTACACCTAAAACCAAGCCCAAAACCACCCATCGAAAATATTAATCGTACCAATAAATTTTGACCGGGAGAGTAGTAAAACGAATATCAGAAAACATTTTGTGCTGTGAACTAACGCTATGGATCAGTCCACACTGTTGATTAGATAAAAGGTAAATGCATTTGGCCTCACTTGGAGTCTGTGTATGCGTAAATATTAACCAACCTTGCATTTGGTCAATATTTTTTTCCACTTTAATAAAAAAGGAAAATAGTGTAATTTAAATCCCCTAATTTAAGGTATTAGTAATGGATTGTAATTGTGTGTGTACGTGTGTGTGTGCATGTGTATATATATAAATAGAGAGAGGGAGAGAGAGAATAGGGAAAGAGGAGAGGAGAGAAAAAAGAAAAAGAGTGTAACTAAATCTCCTAAGTAAAGTGTAACGACTCGGCCGGTCGTTTCATGAGTTATAGCCCCGTTTTCCCCATTTCTGCTTCTTTATGTATTCCTCAACGATATTTCATCGTATCGTGTTGGTCGGTTCGGGTCCGGAGTGATTTCGGTGTGGAATGAGACACTTAGTCTCTTATTTAGGAGTTTAAGTTGGAAAAGTCAACCGAATGTTGACTTATGTGTAAACGATCTCGGATGTGAATTGTGATGGTTCGTTTAGCTCCGTTAAGTGATTTTGGACTTGGGAGCGCGTCCGGAATGCGATTTGGAGGTCTGTGGTAGAATTAGGCTTGAATTGGCGAATATGAAATTTGGCGATTTTCGGCCGGTAGTGAAAATTTTGATATCTGGGGTGGAATGGAATTTCAAAAGTTGGAGTAGGTTCGTAGTATCAATTGTGACGTGTGTGCAAAATTTTAGGTCATTCGGACGAGGTTTGGTAGGTTTCGGCATCATTTGCGAAATTTGGAAGTTTAGAAATCCTTAGTCTTGAATCCGAGGGTAATTTGGTGTTTTGATGTTGTTTTGAGTGTTCGGAAGGTTCGACTAAGTTGCATGTTGATATGGGACTTGTTGGTATTTTTGGTTGAGGTCCCAAGTGCCTCGAAATGAATTCGGATGGTTAACGGAGGATTTGAAAATGGGATTTTGCAGCTGAAGCTGTTGCTTCTGATGTTTCCGCACATGTGGAGTAGGGACCGCATGTGCGATGATCGCAGACGCCAGAAGTAAACCGCAGATGCGGAATTTATCGCAGGAGCGAAAGATTTGGCCGCACCTGCTAGCCCGCAGGTGCGAGGCCTGGGGCGTAGGTGCGTAAGTTGGTGAGTTAAGTGAAAATCGCAAATGTGGCACCTTGACCGCAGGTGCGGTCCCGCAGGCGCGAGAAATAGGCCGCAGGTGCGGAACTGCCTGGGCAGAAGGTATAAATTAAACCCTTCGCGAATTTTGGTCATTCATCACCATTTTTATCCGATTTTGGAGTTTTTGGGAGCAATTTGAAGAGGAATTCAAGGGGGTTTTCATTGAGGTAAGAAATTTGAGCCCCAATACTCGTGTTTATGGTAATTTTTCGTTGTTTAATCATGTAATTAGTGGTGATTAAGGTTGAAAATGAGGTGTTAGAGCTTGGAATTTTTGGAGAGTTTGATTGAGGAATTGAGGGGTCAAATGCAGTCGGATATTGATAAATCTTGTAGGTATGGACTCGTGAGTGAAATGGCCTTCTAGTTTTGTGATTTTTGTCGGATTCCGAGACGTGGGCCGGGGGCGGGTTTGAGTGGATTTCAGGATTTGTGCCTAATTTGATAGTTTTTCTTGTGGAGTTCATTCCATTAGCATATTGTTCTGGTTGTGAATAGATTCAAAGCGGTTGGAGGCCGAGTCAAGAGGCAAGAGCACTGTGGAGTAGGGATTTGACCGGTTTGAGGTAAGTAACGATTGTAAATCTAGTCCTAAGGGTATGAAACCCTGAATTTCGTATCGTTTTACTATTTTTGAGGTGACGCACATGCTAGGTGACAGGCGTTTGGATGTGCACCGTTGGGGATTGTGACTTGGTTCGTCCCGTAGCAACTATAAGTTGCGTATTTGGTTGAAACTATATGATACTTATGTGTTTTAGAAAGAATTTTTATAAATTAGGTTGAATGCCATATTTGGGCCTTGTGCCATAGCTGTTTGGACTCTTAGGGGCCTTTTCTTATTATCCTCTCACTGTTTTCGGTTGAAAATCTATACTCGGTCATGTTATACTTACTGATTTCATAACTCGGTCTTTATTACTCTGTTTTGATGCATATAAAATGTTATTTTGGGCTGAGCACCCTATTTTATTGATAGCCCGAGTGGCTTGAGAGGTTTATGACTAAGTGAGGCTGAGGGCCTGTTTCGTGAAGATATTTATGGGATCGGGCTACACGTCGCAATATGTTGTTACTGATTCATGATTGAGTAAGGCCGAGGGCCTGATTGATTTATGCCATGAGGTGGTTTTTTATAGCTCTTGGGCTAAAGGAGCTCCTCCAGAGTCTGCACACCTCCAGTGAGTGCGGGTATCATGAGTGAGTGATATGAGATATGCCCGAGAGGCTGTATACGAGTGACTATGAGGTTTGCCCGAGGGGCTGTATATGCGTGATGTTCTGCCCGAGGGGTTGCTTATGAGTGATGTTTTGCTCGAGGGGCTGTTTATGATTTCATCATTTTTGCTCACTGCTAGACTGAGTCTCTGATTGAGAACTGTTGAAAACCATCTTCAAATGATTTTACTGAAGCTGAGTTTAAACGAAATGATTTGATTCAAACTCTGCTTTTAAAAGCATGTGTTTTACTAAGATTTCATGATATGAACTTTATGTGTTTTATTGCTCGCCACTGCTTCTCAACCTTTATTTACTTTGGTTACTTACTGAGTTGGTTTACTTACGTTACTTCCTACACCTTGTGCGCAGATCCAGGCACGTAAGGACCCGGTAGCGGATGTTGACTAGTCCAGCTGTAAATTCTTCTCGGAGTTGGCAAGGTAGTTGTTGGCAATCGCAGCCCTATTCTTCTCCCTCCTATCTTCCTATAGTTTATTTTGTAGTTACATTTCTAGACTATGTTAGTCTCGGTATCTCGGACAGTGTTTAGTAGATGCTCATGACCAGTGACACCTCGATGTCGGGCTTTTCTTTCCGCACTTTGTTATTCAGATTTTCTTTATGAAGTATTATTATTAAATAGCGTGAATTTATCTTTGAAAATGAAATATCGCTTGATTTTGGTAAAGAGTCGGCTTGTCTAGTACCACGCTAGGCGCCATCACAACATGGTAATTTGGGTCGTGACATTGAGGCACTAATAACGGAATGTATATAATTTATAAGTAATCCGTATTTAGGACGGGTAATATACAAAATTTAGATAGTTTTGTTAAATAAGTTTCAAATATTGTATAGGAAGAAAAAATCCCAGTAACAATTGTGCTTCATTTGAAAGATGGATCTTGGGCCGAAGATAAATAACTTAACCTCAAAAATTATAATCTTCTGTTAATGGTATGGACTCTAAGATTTTCAAGAAAGCTAATGTGATTTTAGTTGATACTCAAAATGTTGAAAATTTAGATGGCTAATTATAAAGATCTTTCACAAGTCATGACGTTATTTACAATTAATCGTAACAACCCAGAAAAATAATGATGGGAAATATATTTGGAAGTTTCAGGCTCGTGGATTATTATCTTTTGCTAAAGATTAGTGTCAAAATGATTCTCAAGACTAACCAAATCTCTCTAATTAAGCTCAACTAGCAGACAATTAAACCATTAGGAACAAATTACGGTGAAAAAGTCTAATTAGATTTTTGACTCCTAGCAATAAGAAGAAGAAAAAGTAGTAACTAAATATTGAATCCACAACAAGAGGATTATTGATAGGTCATCTTATGTTTTGGAACCTAATTTTGCACTTTGAAGCCATAAATACCTCATATTAACCTTTCTCGATTTGCATGCACAATCCGGGTGTGTTTCTGGAAAGCTTTTATGTTAAAAACTGAGAAAACATGAAAATGTTGCCTTAAAATCCATTTGAGTTGACTTCGGTCAACGTTTGGAGCAAACGAACCCGGATTCATATTTTGACGGTCCTGATGGGTCCGTATCGTGATTTGGGACTTGGGCGTATGCCCGGAATCGAATTCAGAAGTATCTAGCCCGAGTTATCGCACTTTGTTGAAATTGGAAGTTAAAAGCTTAATGACTTTGAAATGTTTGACCAATGTGTGACTTTTTGGATATCAGGCCTGTATTTTGGTTCCGGAACACGATATAGGTCCAATACCATATTTATGACTCGTCTGTCGAATTTGGTGAGAAATAGAGTTGGTTTGATGTGATTCGGACGTCCAGTTGTTAATGTAGCAGTTCTAAAGTTTCTTGAAAATTTCATTTGATTTTGGCGCCCGATTCATAGTTCTAGGGCTCGAGTGAGTTTCGGATAGGCTATGCATTGAAATTTGACTTAGAACATTGTTGGTGTGCTTCAATTTTTGGTGCAGGCCTCAGACTTCGCAATTGTGAGGTCAAGTTTCGCATTTGCGACCTCTGATGGGTTCGCATTTGCGAGCAGCTCATCACATTTGCGAAGAGTAACTGGGGCACCTCAAGTTCGCATTTGGGAACAAAGCTTCGCATTTGCGAAGTGGGTCAGGGGACACAATGATCACAATTGCGATCCAAAGGGTTGCATTTGCGATGAAAGCAGAGATGTGAAGAGCTTCGCATTTGCGATTTATTCTTCGCATTTGCGAACCTCAGATCGCAAATGCGACATCTGTAATGGGTCAAAATGGGAGTTAGACGAGATTTTTGTTCATTCTCTCAAATTTTCAAACTTAGGAACCCTAGAGGCGATTTTTCAAAGCGCTCTTCTTCCCCAAATCATTGGTAAGTGATTCTAATCCATTTTCTTTAAATCTTTCACTACTTTTCCTAAGATTTTAACCTAAAATCTAGAGTTTTTATGGTAGAAATTGGGGGTTTGGGTAGAATTAGGGATTTTTGTAAAATTGGGAATTAAACCTCAAATTGAGGTCGAATTTCAAACAAATCACATAACCGGGCTCGGGGTAAATGGGTAATCGAATTTTGGTCCAAATTTTGGATTTGGACCAAGCGGGCCCGACAGTTGACTTTTTCAATAATGACCTAAATTGAATCATTTGCAATCATGGGTAGTTCCTAAGGCATAGTTTGAATCATTTGGTTAGTAATTTTCTAGATTCTATTGGTTCAGTGGCTTGTTAGAAAGGCAAAGTTGTGGTTGGGCTTTGAATTGATCCTTTGGAGCGAAGTAAGTGTCGTGGTTAACCTTGACTCGAGGGATTAGGACTTGTTTGTCTACTAAATACATGTTTAGATGTTGGGTACAACGTATATGTGAGGTGACGAGTACTTATGCGTTGTTGTCGGGTTATAGCATGCCGGTAGGACTTGTTCTTTGCAATTATTGCATTTTTTGATCACATTATCCATGCTTAGACTAGTTATTTGTTAAATTGATCATTTGTAATGACCCAAAAGGTCATCACTTGTGTTGCAAGTGAATTCAGTGTTCCGAGGCCTAAAAATCCTCTTTTTTACCCCACCTTGATTTACATGCGTGGTCCGAACTTATATCCGGAAAGTCTTCTATGTGAAAATATGAGAAATAGAAATCTTTAAAGTTAAAATTTTGATTATAGTTGACTTTGGTCAATATTTTGAGCAAACGGACCCCGGATCCGTATTCCGATGATCCCGAAAGGTCCGTAGTAAAATATTGGACTTAGGCGTATGCCCGGAATTGAATTCCGAGGTCCCAAGCGTTAGAAATTAATTTTTGAAAGAAATTGTTTTACTGAAGTATCTAAGAAATGAAGAAAAGAATTAATGTTTGAAACCATTGTTATCGGGCCCGTATTTTAGTTCTGGATCCCGGTACAAACTTGTTATAGTATTTGAAAGATAACCGTGAAATTTGGTGAAAACGAAGTTTATTTGACGTGGACTTCCGATTAAAGAGTTATGAACTTTGAGAGTTTTTGATGAAAATGTTGAGTTTTGAGGTTTAATTCATGATTTTACATGTTATTTTGATGATGTGATCGCACGAGTAGGTCCATATAATGTTTTTGAGTTAGTATGCACGTTTAGTTTGGAGTCCCGAGGGCTCGAGTGAGTTTCAGGTAGGTTCCAGTGTCTTAGGCTTAAAACATAGCTATTGGAGGTTCAGAGAAGTAAAAATCTCTAAACCTGCTAGTGCGGTTCGCACTGATTTTGTGTTGTCCGCACTGGTGATTGTGCGGCCGCAGTTGATTTTGTGTGGTCCTCACAGGGCATCTGAGAGTAGTATATTTAGACGGGATTTTTAGTTATTTTTCGTTTTTCAAAACCCCAAAAACATAAGAGGCAATTTTTCAAACAACCTTTCTTCTCCAAAATGTTGGTAAGTGATTTATAACTCATTTTCTTCACTCCTTAACATCTTTTAATATGATTTCAACTCAAAATCAATGATTTTCATGGGGGGAAATGGGTGTTTTGGGTAGAACCTAGGTTTTTCAAAAATTGGGGATTTGGACCTCGGTTTGAGGTCCGATTTCAAAACAAATTATATATTTGAGTTCGTGGGGGAATGGGTAATCGGGTTTTGGTTCGAACCTCGGGTTTTGACCATGTGGGCCCGGGGGCGATTTTTGACTTTTTGGGTAAAACTTTGGAAAATTCATTTTCATGCATTCAAATTGATTCATTTAGCGTTTATTGATGTAATTAAGTAACTTGTGACTAGATACGAGTGAATTGATGGTGGAATCAAGGGATAAAGCTATAATTGAATCGTGAATTGTGTTCGTGACATCGAGGTAAGTGTTTGGTCTAACCTTAGCTTGAGGGATTAGGAGTCGAGTCCTATTTGCTATGTGGTAATTGTTGAGTACGGCGTATAGGCATGGTGACAGTATCTATAAGTTGGTGTCTAGCATGCCCGTGAGTCCTTATATTCTGATTATCATGACTTCGTTGTATCTTTCATGCCTTGGTGATGGTTTCTATTTGTTGTATAAAGTTTGTAGAAAGAGTTGTGACCTATGAACATTGATGAGCGTTGGCTCAAGTTGTATAACGAATTGTGAAAGTATAAGTGACAATCAAACTTTTAGAGCACTAGCTCGAGTTGTGTAGGTATAAATGATAATTGAACCTCTAGAGCATTGGCTCGAGTTGTGAAGTGAATTGTGAAGTAAAAATGAGAAAGAGAATAGACCTTATGTTGTCACCCTTGTCGGGCTATTGTTGATTTACTTGTTATCTCCCTTGTCGGGATGTTGATGTTATTGATGTTGGTCCTTTGCCGGGATTTAATTGTTGACTTGTTGCTCCCTTGCCGGGATTCTTATTGCAATTTCCTTTATTTCCTTGTCCTATTATTTGTTCTTGTTGTTTGAGTGAGGAAGAGAGTTAAAGCATGAAGGGTGATGTCGTGCATTGTTTGTTTTGTGAGGAAAGAGTGTAAAGCACGAAGGGTGATGTCGTGTCGCACGATGTACCATTTTGTGCCTATTATATTGATTTCATGGTGAGGAAAGAGTGTAATGCACGAAGGGTGATGTCGTGCCGCACGATGTACCATTTCGTGCCTATTGTATTGATTCTTATGGTGAGGGCGAGAGTAAAAGCACGAAAGGTGATGCCGTGCACTTGTCCTTGATTTCCCTGATTCTTGCTGATAATTGAGTTATGTTGTCCTTTATGTTTATTTACTGATTTTATGTTGTTGCTTGATTTTATTTCGAGATTATAGATTCCCTTACCCTATTTTCCTTGTGATTGTTGTTTGGGTGAGGAAGAGCGTAAAGCACGAAGGGTGATGCCGTGTATTATTTTGGTGAGAGGGAGTAAAAGCACGAAGGGCGATGTTGTGCACTTGTCTTTGATTTCCTAATTTTTATTGATAACTGTTTTACGGTTTCTCTACACTAAATTGTTGGTTTCCTGTTGATACTTGTTGTACCCCGCAGCATGATTTTCCCTTCCTATTTTCAATTGAATTGTGGTGATCCTCATATTTATTTGTTGCTCTTCTATTACTACTCGATGTTTCACCGCAGCATGTTTCCCCCTTCCATACTTGATTGTATATGATTGTTTCTTTTTGTACTTCTTTTCCGCTGTATATAGTTAAATTGCACAGGTTTATTTGGTAGTCTGGTCCCAGCCTCGTCACAACTTCGTCGGGGTTAGGCTAGACACTTACCATCACATGGAGTCAGTTATGCTGAAACTATACTCTGCACTCTTTTGTGCAGACCCCAGTGTTGTAAACTTCGGACCGTAGTGAGATTGTTGATTCTTGCTCATCAGGCGACCTGAGGTAGTCCTGCAGGTGTCCACAGGCCTTGGCATCTCCTTTTATATACTATTCATGTTTCTTTCATGTATTTCCAGAGACAGTGTATTTATTTCTTTCAGACCTTTAATTGTAGGATTCTTAGACCGTCTGTGAAACAGTGACACCAGTTCTGGGTAGTCAAGACTCAAATAGTTGTATTGGATTCATGTTCAGCTAGCTTATTGCTTTTTTTTCTCTTCCGCTTATGTTAAATTTCGTTGTTTAAATGTTATTACTTCGAAATTATTAATGGATATAAAATTGGTAAGAAGGTAATTGTTTGATAATTGGCTTGCCTAGCTCCCATTAGTAGGCACCATCACGACTCCCGAGGGTGGAGAATCCGGGTCGTGACATCATTCTTACCGTGTTTATGGGTTTTGTGATAATTGAGTATCGATTCCAAAGTTGAGATTGGTATTGTGGAACCGTTGTTGAAGTGAGGCTTGTACTTGTTAATCCTATCTTCATGTTATTACTTGTTCATTGTTATGTGGTAAGGGAGAGAGTTAATGCACGAAGGGTGATGCCGAGCTGTATGTGAGTGTTAATGCACGAAGGGTGATGACGTGCCATATTGTGAGTGTTAATACACAATGGGTGATGTCGTGCCATGTTATGAGAATTAATGCACGAAGGGTAATTCCGTGTCGTATCTATTCATTTATGTTGTGAGTGAGAGTAAAAGCACGAAGGGTGATGCCATGCAGTATTATTGTTTTATTATGAGGTTGAGAGTAAAAGCACGAAGGGTGATGCCGTGCAATTTTCTTCATTATGCTTATCAATTTTTACTGGTTAAAGGCATACTGACTGTTCTGGTTATCATTTCGCTATATCTCTCATATCTTGTATCCCCTTTAGCATGTCCCCCCTGTCGATATTACTTGCTTAGCTTTTATTTGTTGTTATCTTGCACATATATTATTATTTCCACAGGTTTATTATGTAGGTGTCTTGTCATAGCCTCGTCACTACTTTGTCGAGGTTAGTCTTGACACTTACGAGTACCTGGGTCGGTTGTACTCATACTACACTCTGCACTTCTTGTGCAGATTTTGGTACCTGCCCTAGCTGTCCATGAGGTGGAGCAGCTTGGAATAGCTTTGGAGACTCGAGGTAGATCTGCTGACGTCCGCAGGCCTTGAAGTCCCCTTCTACTCTTTTTTTCTTATTTCACTGTTTCTTTTCGTTCAAAACAATTATATTTCTTCCAGACTCTATTTGTAGTAAATTCTAGAAAATAATGAGTTGTGACTCCAGATCTGTATTGTAGTAGTTATTGGGCTTTTATGTTATTCCGCACTCGATTTTAATTCGTTTTGGCTTAATCGACTTTATTTATTGAAATTGAACAAAAATTGACTTAACGGTTGTCTAATGTTGTCTTGCCTAGTAAGTGAAATGTCAGGCGCTATCAGAGTCCTGAAGGTGGGAATTTTGGGTCGTGACAATTATTAAGAGAACTAATCTTAAGGAGATAACGGTGTAAATTTTTCTAATCAATTTCCCAAATTTAGGGTTAGTTATATTTTTGGACAAAATTAGAATTCTAAAAGAAAAATAATTTAGATAAAAAGGTATGAAAATAGCACGAGCTAGCCAGTTTTCGGACTGGTCATTGAAAAATAGTTAGCGTTTGCAAAGTCATTGAAAAATAACTACTATTTTGCTGCAACACAAAAAGTTCCAGCATAATATATTGGAAATCGGTGCACCTGTGTATGAACTTCCAGCATATTATGTTGGACCAGTATATTATACTGGAACTCCAGTATATTATACTAGAATATTTTCAGAATTTTGAACAATGTTTTCGTTCAGATTTACCATTACATTAAAAGTGATTAAATTTTAATTATTTTTAAAACTGTGATTATTTTTCAATTACCACTTGTATATCTTGCTATTTTTAAATTTCATCGTTAAAAAGGTAGACCATGAAACTTTATTGTTGTTAAGATTTAAGTTTTTTGGGTTAATTAGTTACACGAAAGATATTTCCTTGTATAACTACTAACCTAGTAGCACAAAATGAATTTTGGGTTCGGTGGCCAAGTAAGGGGTTGACAGAATTCATAGATTTCAAATCTTAAATTCGCCTCTGACTTAAATTACTTGAACACATCGCAGAACATGGAATAAGAGAGCACCCAATTCTCAAGTCGCTGGTATAACCATCGACCTTTACATGCACCGATCCACAGGTGTGACAATATGGTGATATAAGGTGATGGGACAAGATAGACCTCCAATGAAAATAATCACAACTCGTAAAAAAATAAAATCTTTTAGGAAGCAATGGGGACTTATCAAGAATGTTTTTCTAAAAATGAAAGCAAATTCATATATGTGATTCAAACTAGTTGGTAAATAGGATTAGCTGCTACAACAAAATCCTTTTTAACTTGATTAGAGACTTGTATGCACGTGTATAGATAAGTGTGAGATTTAAAACCTTTAATTTGTCAAGACATATGATTTTGTATTAGATAGTGTGAACATGACTAGAATGAAATGGATACAAAAAACTCGTATAGCAACTCTAACTAGCTTGAGATTAAGGTATAGTGGATCGATTGAATACTCATATTTAAATTTTGTTAAGAGTAATCAAAGAGAAACAAATGGCAGACGAAACATAGACAGAAAAAAGCAGATGAATAAATTGAATTATACAAAAATAAAAAAGGGCAGCCGGAGCACAAAACTTCCCGCCTTCATATAGGCCTGGGGAGAGGTCACACCCCAGGAGGTGTGATGTAGACAGTCTACCCTAATGCAAGCATTAATGGCTGCTTCCATGGCCGAACTCGTGTCCTATACAAAACTGAAAACTCAAAATCAGTCAAAAAGGTTCTTCTCCCCTTGAGATAATTTACATTTTCTAAAGAAAGTTTTCCTATAACAGTGAAAGAAAGTTTTACTTTTTCTTCAACAGTAACAAGAAATGAATTATAATAAATGGGAGAAGAGATGTTGACATGTCTAGGCCTCACAGTAAGAAAATGTCCTTCCCATACTATAGCTTAAGATGAACAACATCCGCCTTTCTTTGTTTCTGCATCTGTTTCTTGGTTTCCATCAGCTTGCAAAATCAGTCTTACCATTTGCTAGTTGCCCAGAAAACTTTTTCTGGAGCTCTTGAGATTGAGAGGGCGTTTGGATTGGCTTTTAAGATGGTCAAATAAGCTTTTAAGCTCTTTTTAGTACTTTTCAGTATTTGGCAAAGTCAAAAAATGTTTAAAATAAGTTAAAAACTACTTAAAACAAGCCAAAGCAATAAGCTGGGATACCCAACATATTGCTTTTTGGCTTAAAAGCTATTTTTGCTGAAAACTCACTTTTTAAAGTCAATCCAAACAGGCTCTAAATATCCTTCCTGCTCAAAATATTGTAGATCTCCCTAACAACCGTCTGAAAAGCAGAATATTACTGATATATTTTGGCAATTCCAACGTCCAAACATCTTCCTAACTTTTTCTAGGAATTCATATATTGCCATTCTCTTGCTGATATAATGTAACGACCCGACCGTTCGTTTTGAGCTCTAGCGCGTTGTTCAGTGGTTTGAGGCTTCACTTCAAATATTATGACTTGTACGCATGGTCAGAATTGAATTCTGGGAAGTTCGGAGTTGATTTGGAGAGAGAATTCTCATTTCGGAAGCTTTAAGTTGAAAGAATTGACTAAGATTGGATTTTTGAGTAAACGACCTCGGAATCGAGATTTGAAGGTTCAAGCAGGTTCATATGATGATTTCGGACTTGGGCGTATGTTCGGATCGGGTTTTGAAAGATCCGGGAACGTTTCGGCACCTATTGTGGAAGTTAGCATTTTTGAAAAAATTTCATAAGTTTGGGTTGAAGTGCATTTCACTGTTATCGATGTCCGTTTAGGATTCCAAGCCTGGGAATAGCTTTGTATGGTGATTCTGGTGTTGGAGCGCAATCGGAAGTGAATTCAGAGGTCCGTGGGTCATTTTGGAGTCATTTGGCTAAAGTTGAAAATTTAAAGGTTTTTAAGAAATTTGACCGGAAGTGGACTTTTTGATATCGGGGTCAGATTCTAGTTACAGAAGTTGGAGTAGGTCTGCAATGTCGAATATGACTTGTGTGCAAAATTTGAGGTTAATTGGACGTGATTTAATAGGTTTAAACATCGAAAGTAGAAGTTTGAAAATTTAAAGTTCATTAAGCTTGAATTGGAGTGCGATTCATGGTTTTAGCGTTGTTTGACGTGATTTGAGGCTTCGAGCAGGTTCGTATTATGTTATGGGACTGAGTTGTGTGATTGGATGGGGTCCCGGGGGCCTCGTGTGTGTTTCGGCCCTTTCCGATTGTATTGCGCTATTATTTGATGTTTCAACGTCGTTTCTTGGGAATAAAGGGTATCATATTAAGAAAATGAGCTTCAAATTCAGTTTTTATTGAACCATTAGATCTGCATCGTAATTACGGAGTCATATAAAAAAGAATCATTGAATTTGGACGTCATATGAGGAAGTTATGCTCATTTTTGTGTTGGGAAAAACTTTTGCTTCTGTTATGGTCGCAATTGCGAACATATCCATCGCAATTGCGATGCCCAGTTCACAATTGCGAACTTTTTGTCACAAATGCGACATTTTTGTGAATTGTTTCACGTATTTTATACATGTTTGTTTAAGATGTTTGCTCTGCTTCATATTTATTCACTTTTTTACTATATTTGATGTCATTGGACCACTAGTAAGTGTCGAAATCGACCTCTCTTCACTACCTCTTCGAGGTTAGACGAGATACTTACTAGGTACACGTTATTTTTTTTACTCATGCTACACTTGCTGTGTATTTTTGTTGCATAGGCACATATTTTTCTTGTGGCTTAATTCGGCGCAGCGACATGGTTGATACGGAGACTGGAGTGAGCTGCATTTCTTGAGACGGTCCGCAGCCAGCAGAGTCTCCTTCAGAGTAGCGAATTGTATTTCCTTTACTGTCCAATTTGTATTCCGGATAATTATTGTATTACATTGTTCCCTAGAAAGTGCTCATGCACTTGTGACACCAATTTCTGGGATGACTAAAGGATGATTCAGTATTTAGGTTTGTTAAAGATATCATTATTTATTCAGTGGAATTCTTTATTAATTGTTTAATATTTAAAAAGGAATGATTTCAATATACTAAAACGAGAAATTTCTAGGTATTGGGTGTTGGCTTGCCTGACAGTGGTGTCTGGCGCCATCACGATCCTTAGTGGATTTTGGGTCGTGACAACATGGTATCAGAGCACTACGTTCTCTTAGGTCTCACGAGTCATGAACGAGTCTAGTAGAGTCTTGCGAATCGGTACGGAGACGTCTGTACTTATCTTCGAGAGGCTACAGCGCTGTTAAGAGCACTTCTCTTCTTGATTTCTCATCGTGCGGTTTAATTTCTTTGAGGCTTATGCCTTTACTTCTTTCCTACTCAATCTATGCAACACGAAGTGCTTATTATAAATCAAAAATTGAGGAATTTTAATGGTACTGCAGATGGTGCGTGATGTTTCCTCCTACAAGTTTGATTGGGCAGCGAAGGATGAGGAAGGGCATGTGGGAAGTATCTTGTGGTGATTAAACTCCTAGAAGGCCAAGTATGGGAAACAAGAGTCGAGTAGTTGCTTAAAGGAGTGAGTTTGACCAAAGTGGGAGAGCGGTAGAATAGCATATGGGTTTAATGGCAGGGTAACTACACATCTTGAGGAAAAGTTAGAGTGATTTGGGAATTTTAATGGACGGTGATTGGGTCCACGGGCTTAATTTGAAATATTGGCTATTATATGGCAGGAGAATGGATGCAACAGGAAGGGGGTTGCTTGATACGAAGAAGGATGCAATATAACTGTGAATTGGATGATGTTGTCGCACATTTGGTTGATGTCCATAAGAAGTGAACGGACTAGTACAGTTGGTGAATGAGCACGGGCTCAAGGTGGGTTATTGAGGTCGTAGTGATTGTACCCCGCGCATCAGCGTTGGAAGATGTCGGCATGTAATTTCCACAGGTGGGTTATCTCCTATGAGCAGATCAGCGGTCGCGTGGTTGCCGAAGCTTCGGCGAAGAATTCTATTGGCTATACGGCAAAGAGATCGGTCATGCGAATGTGGTTGATGATTTAAAGTATTCAAAAAGGGTTTTACAGAAAGATTCTGAGAATTTTGGCGGTTAATTGCGCAAGGTTATATCAATGAGAGATAAAGAATCTTGGTGGATTCCATAGTTGTGTAATAGTGGCTTCAAACTAAGTGGGAGAGTCTCACCGCCTATAATTGGGTTGCGCGGTTAACTACTTATGAGGTTTCTGGCTATCGGCATAAGGGCGAGTTATTTCAGCTAAGGGAAAAGAATATAAGTGGTAATTTGAGCAAATGGTTCGAGAGATGTGTGTCATAAATGGCCTTATCAATTATGTTCAGCCTTAGGGAAGGTTTAGGATTTACGCTTCGTGTAAATGTGGGTGCTTCATTGAGAGGGTGTTCATGTGCTAGAAGCGTCTTGGAGTTGATTATATTCAGGACCAAGTAAGAGTGGGTGACTCTTAACAACGGTCCTAGTGGATTCAGAGATTAAGGCATGGCACCTAAGGATTTCGAGTCCATAAGTACGGTTAAGAATTGAGCTTTGCAGCGGATTATGAAAAGAGGCTCGGAAGGTTCTATGATATCTTTGGCTTGTAGTATAGCCTTTGGAGGAATGATAGGGAATGACTTCGGATTCGCAAAGGGATTTTCAGAATGGGTGTATCAGATGAAGATGTGAATATGCGCACAAGGAGGGCATGAGACGGTTTGTGGGATTTGAGATAGCATAGTCACGTATAGGGGTGGGCATAAAATCCGAAAAACCGAATTCCGAACCGAACCAAATTAATTTGGTATTTTGGTTTTGGTTTTTCGGTATTTTGGTTTTGGTTTTTTCGGTATTTCGGTCTAATTCGGTACTTGATTTTTGGTATTTCGGTTCGGTTCTCGGTATTATAATTTTACAATTTCGGTAAACCGAAATACCGAAAATTTGGTGAACCTATATAATATATATGACTATATCTAAGCCCAATTACCTATATAATATATCTAAGTCCCGTCGTCCCACCCAGCTCCCCCAACTCCCAAACCCAAACCCAATTACCCAAGTCAGTTAATACCCAAGCCCATTACTCTTCCTCTCTAATAGTCTAATCTCTTCTCTTCTCTTCTCTTAGACCATCTGAATCAAATTAGGGCATTAGGGCTTAGGATATCATCGAGAATCGACTGCGGCTCTGCGAGTCTATGAGTTACGACTTACGATTAGTGGATAGTCGAGCTCGAGTCTCATCTCATCTTCACCGGTTAACTTCACTACTTTTGTGTTATAGGTAAGTTGAGACATCTTCACCGCTGCTGGCTTTGAACATGCGCACCAGAGATCCACCACAGTTTTGACAAAGCGCCTTAGTGTCTTGTTGTGTATATTTTTTTTGAAAAAGATTCAAAGAAGCAGCAATAACATGGCACATTGTGGTCTGTATTTGAAGTTTATCGTAGAAAGCAGGTTCTCTTTTCTATCCCAAGTCCCTTGTCAATGGCTCCTGGCACCCGAATTGGTAGATGGTTATATCAAATTAATTGTTTTGCTATTACTAACAGCTTTTTCATTGATTTATATTTGGTCAGAATTTGGTCTTTATAAGGAAATGAAGTAGTAGCTTTAGGTGTGCGTTTGTATCTTTGGGTCTTTACATCATTTTAGTTACTTGAGAAAGTCGTAACTTCCCAATTGATTGCTATCTCTCTTATGATAACCCACGGTGTAAGCTTTAGATTAATCAAGGGTTCTAAATAATGCAAGACTTGAAAAGTTCCTAAACACGTTTTTCAAGCAAAAAATAAATTTCAAATAGTTAAACACGTTTTTACCAATATTAAATAAGTTACTAAAAATATCAAAATTTTGTAAAGCTGGAGGTTTGTGCTCACGCTCTTCTTCAGTCCGATGTTTTATAGTGCCTGATAGGAATGCGAACTCTATCAGTGCCTCTTTGGTCTGCACTATGATGGTGCAAAATCATGTTCTCTATCGATAACTTCTAGTAACGTGCAAAGTGCAATACTTATAACTTTTATTTTTTGGTGCAACAATACTTATAACTTCAAAGCACATGGAATGTGCTAAATTGGATTTAGGTGCCAAGATTGCACTGTGTTTAAGTTGTTTAATATAGTTGTGTAATGTGCATCGTACAGTTGGCCAACTTTTGCTTTTCACTTGTATACTAATACTGGCGTGCAGAATGCAGATTGTAATATTGTATAATATGATACAGATATACTGGCGTGCAACTGCAGATTGTAAAGAAGTTGTTGTCTTGTTCAACTTTTGATTTTCACTAATTCATTTATGCATGTGCCATCAGATCAGCCATGTGCAGTTGTGCACTGTTATATATCGGAAATTTCAATTAGAGTGTCAATTAGACTGTTAGATCAGCCATCAGATTCTTTTAGAGTGAAAATTTCAATTGTGCATGTGCACTGTTAGCATTGATTATTCATTGATTGTTAAACCGAAACCGTACCGAACCAAAATAAGAAATACCGAACTGTACCGAAATATTTTGGTATGGTATTTGGTATACACAATTGATAAACCGATACCGAAATACCGAACCGAAATTCTTAAATACCGAACCGAAATACCGAACGCCCACCCCTAGTCACGTGATACAAGGCCACTCGAGAAGAGTGCAGATTGAGTTTGTTATGTGTTGAATGGAGTTACTATTGTTTCTGAGGCGATTAAGGATAAATTGGAAGAAGTTAGATTGGTTAGCCATGGTTGAATTGGCATATTAGTGGCAGTGGTCAGTTCCTCCAGTGTGATTGAGTTATGCCAGTGATTTGTAAGGATATGTGCGAGGCTTAACGACCGCCGCAATTGATTTTATTCGGAAGTATTCTAGTGTATGGCCCTGTTATGTGTAGGCAGATCCCGGAAGGGCTATGGTGGCTTAGACCACTACTTAGAGATTTGCATATTCTACGGTTATGAGAATTCACTTGTGTGCGGCCATGGTCCTCCTGAAATGATTTAAGTGAGAAGTTTCTATAGGATGAAGTATTAATCTATTAGTGGTTCCGGAGTTATGATGAAATCTTATGCTATCGCATATTGGCATGCTGGGTGCAGTGAGTGGTATGGAATTTGAAAGTGAGGATCAAGGTTGCGGATCGGTGTTGACGAGGATGTCACGATCTCGGATGAGCAGTAAAGGGGCTTGAATGTTTAGAGTAAGTTGGCATTGTCTTCGACGTCACCTGGGATCGGTGTTATGTGAGCAGGATGGCTCTTGAGATTCAAATCATATATCGCACTTTAGTTGTGCTTGAGTTTTGTAGCCTATGGCGCTATATGTCTTCCCAGGGATGGTATTATGCACTTAGCGTGCTTATGACCGATATTTGGTATTTTGTTGTAATGAGCAATTTAGCACGGTGTGTTCTCCTTATATGAATTTTATGTGTGGATCGGGTGGCACGCCGCCATGGGTATGTTGTTTGGATCGGGTTGCATGCCGCAACAGTGTGATGTTGAGTACAGTTCCCTATATCTGTTTTTATGTGTTTTGTTTCCCATTTTCTAAGGAAAGTTCATATTAGTTGCGTGAGTTGAGTAGTCCCTTCCTGAGTTCGTTTTCCTTATGTATCACGTTCGAGCTTGCAGCCTATTGGCACGTTGTGGCATCATATGGGACTTTTGATCGGGACCGGGGGTGGCTTATTGCCTGAGCAGTTCATACTGGGTGAGACGAGATTATTGGATCTAGGGTCGGTGCAGTCAGATTATATGAAGTATAATAAAGAGCAAAGATCATTATTTGGCCAGAATGAGGTAATGGTTCTTGTCAGAGGTGTAGACTCAATGATTTGTTGACTCGGCAGTTGGTTATGAGTTTTCACGCATCTCTTACGTCACGGCGGTATTGCAAAAGTTGGGGGCAAAATTTATATATATCATGAGGTGCAATGGGAGCATCACATTCATGGAATTTCAGCTATTGCTATCAGCGAATGTTGTTAGGATTATGTGAATTATGCAGCGCATAGTGTGGATTCAACAAGGGTATGCAATCATGTATTGGTGCAGCGTGTCGTGATTGATACGGTGTTTGTAGGTTGGCAGAGCTGTCACACCTCCTTTTCACTACACCCCGTAAAGGGTATAAATACAAAGGAGTTTTTCCAATTAAAGGACAATCGAACCGGGATCGTTTATTTATTAAAAAACAGAGTCGCCACTTGGGATAATTCAGGGTGTCCCAAGACACCGGTTTAAATCCCGAGTCGAGGAAAAGATTGACTCTGTATTACAGTCTGCGAACCAGAAATCCGAGTAAGGAATTTTGTTACCCGGGAGAAGGTGTTAGGCGTTCCCGAGTTCCGTGGTTCTAACACGGTCGCTCTGATCATACTTGGCTTATTAAAATTACTGATTTTAGATCCTATGTGCATTTACCTCTTTACCTCTTTTTAATTAAGAAAATTATCTTGAACTGAGTCACGCGTATGTGTACCCATTTGTTTGGCACGTCAAAAATCATGTCACGCGAACGTGTCCACAATTAATAACGCTTATTATTATTAAGAAAGTTTAGCCGAAGTTACGTGAACGCATACTCCGATTTTGTTTTTAGAAATCGTAACCGTGTCACGCGAACGTGTACACAATCACGATGATAGAACAAAACGCGCCTAAAGCAAACTACTTTCTTTATTTGTTACAAATGCTCACGACACCAACATCCATCTCACTTAACTAAAGACAAATGACACACCAGCAAATTAAATTAAGACACCTTTTCACCTACATCTACTTTGCATTGGCAGGTTATAAATCCAGAATACAACAATTCTAAAGAACATTAGAACTGAGAAGCAAAAACAACATTGAGAAATTAAAAACACAAAGGCAAAATGGAGTCTTGGTTTTGTTTTTTTTCGCCCTCTTGGCTTGCTTCTGTATTTACTAACCCCCCTCTTCTTTACCAAAGAAATTCCACTCTTCAATGACTGCCACAGTAACCCAAATGTACAAAAATTCAGTCTAAATTTCAAACTTTACTTTCCTTATTTGTTAATTTACCTATTAATCTAATCATCACTTCACAATACAAAACAACAGATAATTCATCAAATTATTTAGTAGATTAATTACAACAAAATTAAATGAATTAAAAATATGGAAGGCATTTATGAAAGATTGAGCAAGGAAGCAAACAAGACTCATAAATAGACAACAGCAAATAAAATAAATTTCATATTGGCTTAATGAGTAAAAATGAACACTAACAAAATATCAAATGGAACATTCACGAAACCTAAACGAGAATCATATAGAACTGGAATGAAATGGGAAGATGAACCTTTATATTGATTGACAAATTTGGCTTGTTACATCTGCACTCCAAAGGTGAACAAAGTGTAGGAGCCTGACCACCGACCGGAGCTCGGAACCTCGCCACAAACTCGAATTTGACTCAAACCCACTGCCATTGATGCCAACGTTGAAGCTAACAGAATGGCTATTTATGGGGCTGTTTCCACTGTTTTCCAGCTGAGTTTTTGTGGAGTTCATGGCTAGATTTCGCGGGTCTTTGGTGCTTATTTGTGACTGAAGTTTGCTGCGTTTTTTGGGTGGATTAAGAAGCGTTTCAGGCCTGAGTTTTCGTCGATGCTTTGGGGGTTAATGGCTGAAGTAGTGGCATTTCGAAAGGGGTGATTATGGGTTGGAATTTCGGAGGGGTTCAACTGGTTTGAGGGTGGAGTTTGGCTGAAAAAGAAAGGTCCTTTTAATGGTGGAAAACGGGTGTTGTTTATGAATGATGGAAATAGAAACTTGTCATTCTTAGCTACTATTTTTGGTACTATCTACTACTGGTTCATTTTTGTACAAAAATGCAAACGGAGAAAATGGGTGTTAGGTCTGAAGTTCAGCTAATTCCCATGGAGGAAAGCTGTTGGTTTTTTGTTTTTTTCAGAGGAATTGTTCCGTCTTTTCTTAGCTGCTGCTGCCCTCTTTTACAAAACGGTTGATTTCATAGAGTTTAGGGATCCCCCTCTATTTTAGATGTTAGATACTAAATTAGGTTAGGGATATGGGCCTAGGAATTATGGGCTAGGGAATTGGGTCAAAGACTAAAAAATGGACTACAAGATTTATAAAGACGGGATAAACCAACCTAAAACTAATTCCTCCTTCTAAAATTATATACAATTATAATATAAAAATATAAAACTAATTTTAATTAATTGAACTAAACTATATTAAAATATGAAACTATTTTTGTATTTTTAAGATTATATATAAAAATAAAAATAAGCTACTATTTTTGTATATTTTTTATTTAAATTTATGAAAGATGCATAAACTAAAATATTTTTGTAATTTTTATTTTTATTGTGACGAAATAAAGTAAAAAAAAAGTCAAAATTAGTTGAAATAGCTATATTAGGCCTAAACTAAATATTTACGTGCTAATATATAAAAAATCTTGGGGAGGGTCAAAAATCACATGTCTACAGGCAGCAGGCCTGGCAGAGAATTTCGAGTGTCGAAATTTTGGTTCTAAGCTTATTTGCTAGAATAAAAGGGAACATCTTTAGATTTGCTCGAGCTAATCTGCTCAACTGAGTTTTGGTAGCACGGGTAGGTGCACGAGGTGTTAAGTAGTGATTTCAGACTACTTTATTGCAGTTCTCGGCACGTTCGAGGACGAACATATGTTTAAGTGGGGGAGGATGTAACGGCCCGACCGGTCGTTTTGAGATCTAGCACATCGTTCAGCGGGTTGAGGCCCTGAGTAGCTTCACTTTAGGTATTATGACTTGTACGCATGGTCGAAATTGAATTCTGAGAAGTTCGAAGTTGATTTGGAGCGAGAATTCTCATTTCAGAAGCTTTAAGTTGAAAGAATTGAGTAAGATTGGATTTTTGAGTAAACGACCTCGGAATCGGGATTCGATGATTCTAGCAGGTTCGTATGATGATTTTGGACTTGGGCGTATGTCGGGATTGGATTTTGGAAGACCTGGGAGCGTTTCGGCACCTATTGTGGAAGTTAGCATTTTTGGAAAAATTTCATAAGTTTGGGTTGAAGTGCATTTCACTGTTATCGATGTCTGTTTGGGATTCTGAGTCTGGGAATAACATTGTATGGTGATTCTGGTGTTGGGAGCGCGATTGGTTTGGAGTCATTTGGCTAAAGTTGGAAATTTGAAGGTTTTTGAGAAGTTTGACCGGAAGTGGACCTTTTGATATCGGGGTCAGATTCCAATTCCGGAAGTTGGAATAGGTCCGTAATGTCGAATATGACTTGTGTGCAAAATTTGAGGTCAATCGGACGTGATTTGATAGGTTTACACATCGAAAGTAGAAGTTTGAAAATTTAAAGTTCATTAAGCTTGAATTGTAGTGTGATTCATAGTTTTAGCATTGTTTGACGTGATTTGAGGCTTCGAGCAGGTCCGCGTTATGTTATGGTACTAAGTTGTGTGATTGGACGGGGTCCCAGGGGCCTCGGGTGTGTTTCGGGTTGCATTGCACTCTTATTTGATGTTTCAACGTCGTTTCTTTGGGAATAAAGGGTACTACATTAATCAAATGAGCTTCAAATTCAGTTTTTATTGAACCATTAGATCAGTATCGTAATTACGGAGCCATAGCAAAAAGAATCATCGAATTTGGACATCGTATGAGGAAGTTATGCTCATTTTTGTGTCGGGAAAAACTGCTGCTTTTGGTATGGTCGCAATTGTGAACATATCCATCGCAATTGCGATGCCCAGTTCGCAATTGCAAACTTTTTGTCGCAAATGCGATCTTTTCCAGCCCTTCCTTGTTCGCAATTGCGAACCCTGGATCGCAAATGCAACATCTGCAGCTTGTTTTCAGCTGTGTAACTCGGGTTTTTGCTTCATTTTATCATATTTTGAACCCTAGGTCCTAGAGTGGGTGATTTTGAGAAAGGATTTTTGTATCAAATCATTGGTTAAGTGACTCTAACCAATTTTCAATTATATTTTGTGATTATACCTTAGATTTAACATCAAAATTCATGAGAATCTAAAGGAAAATTTGGGGTTTTAAAGAAAAACCTAGAAATTGAGATTTTTGGATTTTGACCACGATTTTGGGCATGGAATTGAGAATAATTTATATATTTGAGTTCGTGAGGTCATGGGAACTTTATCTTCAAAAAATTTCGGAATCCGGGCATGTGGGCCTAAGGGCAATTTTGTCAACTTTTCTATCGAGTTAGGAATTATTATAAATTGGACTATAATAAGTAATTGAACATGTATTAATAGGTTTACATAATTATTGGCTAGTTTTGGAGCATTTTTGCATCGATTTGAGTCTTCGGAAGGGCGTGGAATGCCGGTTATGGAACTTCGGAGCGAGGTGAGTCTCCTTCCTAACTTTGTAAGAGGCAATTACCCCCATAGGTGAACCAAATTAATATGTGCCTCTATTTGTGGGGGATACGTACGCACGAGGTGACGAGAGTCCGTATGTAGCTACTAGTTATGCCTATGTCCGGGTAGTTTTAGATTTACACCATGCCTTATTGATATTATTGTTGATTTATGTTTATTGTTTATCTTGAGAAGAAGAGAGATTGAGTTTGCTTAGTAAATCTCTTGAAAAGAGTCGAAATTGAGGAATTTGAGATCTTAAAAGTTTTTATTTGAACTTCGTATTTTTGAAATGAATTGAAGGAATATTATAATAGCTTAAGAAATCTATGTGTAATCATGTTGCATGTATGTTTCGCGAGTGGGGTAATTTCCTTAAAAAGCTACAAGCTGAATTTTCCTTATTTTGAAAAGAATCAAGAAAGATAGATGATTTTAATGTTAAATTTATATTTCCGCGTCATAAGTATGATATGTGAGCGGGGTGATTCCTTAAATTTATATTTTACCGCGTCGCACGTTTGATTTGCGAGCAGGGTATTTCCTTATACTACTCTTATGGGATCGGGCCATTCGCCTCGGCAGGATTTATGTACCACACTCTCATGGGAGCGGGCCGTTCGCCACGGCAGGTTAATAGATGCATGGTTCATGTCGTTCGACCCTCGGCAGTGCACATTTTTCTTTTATGTTGGATCGGGTCGTACGCCTCGGCATTCTCTCTCTCTCTCTCTCTCTCTCTATATATATATATATATATATATATATATATATATATATATATACACACACACACACATCATTCTTATGGGACTCGTGCATAACATTTGGCTAGCAGCCAGTGTATTTCAGGATCTTTCCCTGAAATTGTAACAACCATTTTATGAAAGCCACTATACCTTTATGTATATGTTTCGATTACGGAGGGAACATGCTAGTTGAGAGCTTGAGTATAGTCGTAAAGAAGGGAATTGTTTCATGCATTTTATACATGTTTGTTTAATATGTTTACTTTGCTTCATATTTATTCACTTCTTTACTGTATTTGATGTCATTGGACCACTAGTAAGTGTCGAAGTCGATCTCTCGTCACTACCTCTTCGAGGTTAGGCGGGATACTTACTGGGTACACGTTGTTTTTGTACTTATGCTACACTTGCTGTGCATTTTTGTTGCACAGGTACATATTTTTCTTGTGGCTTAATTCAGCGCAGCGGCATGGTTGATACGGAGACTGGGGTGAGCTGCATTTCTCGAGACGGTCCTCAACCAGCAGAGTCTCCTTCAAAGTAGTGTTTTGTATTTCCTTTACTGTCCAATTTGTATTTCGGATGGTTAGTGTATTACATTGTTCCCTAGAAATTGCTCATGCACTTGTGACACCGGGTTTTGGGATGACTAAAGAATTATTTAGTATTTAGGTTTGTTAAAGAGATCATTATTTATTTAGTGAAATTCTTTATTAATTATTTAATATTTAAAAGGGAATGATTTCAAAATAGTAAAACGAGAAATTTTTAGTTATTGGGTGTTGGCTTGCCTGACAGTGGTGTCCGGTGCCATCATGATCCTTAGTGGATTTTGGATCGTGACATATCAGTGCCGAATTGATTGACTCAGCAATATTTGATGTCATAGTCCATCCCCGATTAATAAGTGCATACAACCTAGCCCACTTTTCGTATCCAGCTAATTCCAAGTAATCTTTCACCCGAATATCTACCTTTTCCATTAGACTATCAAATTCATCATGGGTGTATGTTTTTGCCATTGAAAAGTATACTTTGCTCAATTTCTCATGACTCTTTTGAATTTTTTATATACGGTGTTCCATAGATGTCATATACAAGCAAAATGGGGAATGGTAAGATACACCCTGGATACAAATTTGATGATGCTTTCATTCCTATATGAAACAATGCTCATGTTTTTCCATTCGCCATAAGCTACCTTGAATTGCTCAAAGAACCACAACCAAGTAGCATCATTCTCTGAATCAACTGCATCATATGCTAGTGGCAGTATATGATCATATATATACAATTGCCTACAAACAAAAAATCTCATTACGGTTGTATTAAATAATTAGATTAGCAGTTTATATGTTAGTGTAACTTGTATGGACTTTTTTTTAATTGACTAACATGTACCATCCAACGTGCTAGCCGAAACGAATGTCCCTATGTATGCTGATTTCAGGTGGCTGCCATCCACAACGAAGATAGGTGTACAATAATCGAATCTCTTTATAAAAGCATACAACGATATATACAAATGCATGAACTCATTTTTAGGAGATTTTTACATTCTAATATGTGAACCAGGATAAGTTATATTCAATGTATATAAGTACCCTGGTAATTTATTATTGAATCAGCTGGTTCACCCCTCAGAAAATTTACTGCCTTTTCTCTTGCGCGTCACGCCAACATGTAACTAACATCGACATCAAAGTCCAATTTCACATCATCAATTATATCATTTGGCATGTATTTCCCCTTATGATTAGTAAATTTGGACCTAATCATTCCCCCAAACAACTTACTGGTTGCTTGACGTTGCTCATACACCTTATCCTTCAACGAACATGTATGCTTATCATTGAACTCCCTCACTTTGAACATTTGTGACTTGTTAATATTAGAAGCCTTAAATTTCCATTCACAATGCTCCTAAACACATAACAAGATATAGCTGCAAATACATTTTTGTTACACATACAATTGGTTATATTGGCATATGAGTACATTATATACAGATCATAGCAGGATAATGTTGAGTACAGTTGTATAAACGAGGCATTATACAATGAAATACAATGTATGTCACATGAATACATCATGGAAAATGTTGAATACAACATATAAAACAGTGTATTATAAATACATTAATATAGATGGTTCATTACTCCTATAATTGATTCAGCACATATTATTCCAAACACTGATACAGAAACATACAGTGAAAGACAACATATATTATGAATACACCACAATATGTGCTGTATTCATAATATGCTATTATGAATACAACATAAATCGATTTTGAATACACAAACATACAGTTGAATACAACATATAGTATGAAGTTGTAGCATGTAATTGCAGTCAAATCTGATAACATTTGACCTATCAACCCGGAATTGAAATCTTTCAGCAATTGTATATTGCTCCATCACCGCCTTTAATGTGGCTGTATCCTTAAATACTTATCAAACCATCACCTTTTTTTATTAGTATTTGAAATTATCAAATCCCTTTCCGGTTCGAAAACCTCAATTGGTTCACCTGAGTTTAAAGACGCAAGTGTAAGTATATCAAACGTATCAAATGTATTCACACCATCAGTAGAGTCAAGTTGCATTAGGCCATTTTGAATTATACTTCCTCCTTCTACAATATCCAATGTAGTTATACACAATGGATACATCCTGAATTCTTTGTTCTTCTTTTTCAACTCTACATACACCATAAAACCCATGTCGTTATGTATTTCCCTAGGCGTGCAATTTCCTTCCATTTTATATTCAATTTTAATTGACTTGGTATTCAAATCTATGTCAAAAGCATACTCCTTTATCAATATCCCCTCAATCGAATAATCGACATAACAATTTTCATTGTTCCACTTCCCAGAGTGACAAATTAGCATTGTTAAGCTTGTCATCTAGTAAATCGAATTATTAAATATTCTGTAAATACTTGTATCAATGTCGGGCAGAAAAATTCCTATCAATGACGGTCGAATCAAACCCTCGAACTATCTCAGGAAAAAAATTGACTAAATCTCTGAAGCTCTGCAGATTATGTTATATAGAAGCTGAATATACAATACTCTGTTTTTTGTGTTTAGCGTCTGAAAAAACATGCTAATTAATTGGGTTGATAATGAAGCGTGTTAGAATTGATTTTGTTGAGTTATATTATGAGTGTATCACGCTAGTTGATCCTCTTTCCGTTATTAGACAGTTGTGCAGACGTATTTTTAAGGTGATTGTCGTTAGTGTATTCATGAATACATGGCGCAAATACAGCGAAATACAGTCACATACAGTTGGAATCCTTTGTTTTTAGGCGATTTTTGCTATTGTATTCATGAATACAATAGCGCGAATACAATGAACACACTACCGTAATAACTTAATAGTAGCTAAAGAAAGTAATTATGTATATAGTAGTTATAAAAAGTTAATAGCCACTAAATAATAATGATTCTTCGCAACCTTTTGAGTTCAATCTCAGTTAGAAGCAGCTTGTTGGGTTGAGTCTAGTTGGCCTGTGACCCTGTATCTCTTTGGAAAGAGGTCAATATAAGTTAACTTCTATATTTCCTCTAAAACATGAGTTATAATAAGGAATTTTCACACAGTTTACTTAACTCAAACTATTAAAATTTGTCTACTGAATTTATTAGTTACTTTTTCAAACATGTATGGATAGAGTATTCGCTAATTCTATATATTATATTTATATATTTATTTATTATTTTTAGTTTAAACGGTTGATTGAGCGACTATTGTATATAATAATACAACTTGATAGCTCAAATGTCGATGTAGCATTATACTACTGAACCTTTTCATAGATCAATAGCTGCAACAGTTTGTTGTATGATAACTTGTTAAAGTTTTTCCCAAAATGAGAAAGTGTAAAGTTATCTTAATTACTCCTATTAATTTGGTTAGACAAAGAACATTTTTTTTTTTTTTGGTAATTATAGATTTTATATTTACCAGGTAAATATTTACATTTTAACTAGACAAAAAATATTCAAGCCAACTATATATATATAGCAAAAGCAACGTTGTACTCATGTACCTTCCATTTTCCCATATCATGAAGACTGCCAGGTTGCTCTACAAATAAAATTTGGTGATTCAAAATATTATAAGAATTTTTGTTCGTTTAAAATTTTTTTGGTAAAACATGTTTGTTTATAGATTTCATCCATGTTTTGGAAGATTTTGAAAATAAAATTTTCAAATTTTAAAATTAGCTCTAGACCTATTTTTGGCCCAAAATATCATTTTTTTTATTTGTTAACAATTTCAAAAATTATCCCAAACTTTTATATTTTATAAAAAAACCATCATCTATTATGACCCAACTAACCATCAGCTAATTACTATTATTTCTTTTCGACTGATGGATCTTGTAATATTATTGCAATTTGACGAATTATAGTGGCTAGTAACTGTGTTATTAGCAAAATATCAGGTTATAGTTTTAGGATATTGTATTATGTAGTTCATTATAAAAATAATATTTTTGTACCAAACTTATCTATGTTCAGGACTATAGTTTATGATAATGATAACGAATGACATCAATGAAGATTCTACATATACAAGATTAGCAAGTTTATTCGTTTGGTATTGTTGGGTATTTTTGATAATTTTTAGAATTTATGGCTATAAGTCACATTTCGTGTTTTTCAAAAAAAAAAAAAGTGAAATATGTTTTGAAAAATTATGTCCAAATATATTTTCATCTTCAAATCAAAACTTCATCTAAATCAGATTTTTTAAAATAAATTTGGGAATCTATAGCCAAACGCTAGCTAAGAGTCTTCGGGAAGTAAAGGGCGGGCCGGTGCATGAAGCATTCAACATTCACGTAGGGTTTGAGGAAGGACCGCACCTCGAGGAAGAATCTCATTCGATCTCCGAGCTTATAACCAACCTATGAACAATGGTCTGTCTCGTCTAGTTGGTCTCTTTCTTGGCATAAAGAGTCGTCAGTACTGAAAAAGCCCTGGCATTGCCTTCGGGAAATCTAGGAGGAATGTGATATGGACAACCTACTTTAATGCAAGTATCAATGACTGATTCTACGGTTTGAACCTGTGACATACAGGTCATACAAAGACAATTTTACCGTTGCTCTAAGGCTTTCCTTAAGAAAGTAAAATCTTAAAACTAACACAGACAAAAACCAAAATCTTTTACACATCGAATTGTAAGAATAGATCAACACTGCTCAGATTCTGCAACGTTATATTGTCAAAATTTATACACATTAACCAAAGTTGATTAAATTCTTATCCAAAATTATCCTTTTTGTGTATTGCTTCAATGAATATGGTTGTGATTAATTGAAACCAATCAAGGCTGGAGTGTTGTACTCTTTTATTGAAATTGATGGCTGTGTATTGTACTTGTCAGCCTGGTGTGCCGTGGCCTGTAGGGCATGGTAGGACAAAAGGCAGGTGTGGATACACTTTGTCCAAAACGGCGTCCCGTGACACTGTTTTACGAAATATATATACATAAATAATAAGTAAAATAAAACTATCAAGTATAAATATAAAAAGAATATCACTTATTCTTATAATTATTATTTTTTATTTCTTCAAATATTAGCCCTTTCTTTTATTTTTTCTAAGCCGAAGCAGCTTCTTTGCCTTCTTAACAGAGGGATAAGGTCCGCGTACATTCTAATCCTTCCAGACCCCATTTATGGGATGACACTAAATTTGTTATTATTGTTATTATATTTCTTCAAATATTAACACCGCTTATTAAAAATTCTACGTCGCGAAAAAAAGTGGGTGGGGATACTCAGTTACTTTATTGTCTTTATTATTTTAAGCCGAGGGTCTACCTGAAGCAACTTCTCTATTTTCTTAAAGGCAGGAATAAGGTCTGTTTATATATTACCCTCCTCGGACCTTACTTACCGTATTATACTAAATTTATTATTATTATTATTATATTTAATTTAAATATTAACACCGCTTATTAAAAATTCTACGACACGGCGAAAAGGGAGTGGGGGTCCTCAGTTACTTTATTATCTTTATTACTGCCTTTTTGGGACAATAAGCATGCTCTGTAAAGCCTTCCTGGCTGATATTCCAATACTGAATTTCTCTAAAGTCCATATTTTGTTCCCATATTGCGCCAATATGTCATGTCTTTGCACCAGCATTATAAAGAAAAGAAATAAAAGGAAAAATATATAGATAAATAAATTCTTTTTCTTTTTTCAAAGAAATTAAACAAAAAACGTTAAAACAAACAAATTTCGAAAATAATTTTTTTGCATTAATTTGTTCAAGCAAGTTTCAACCAAACAATGAAACGCGTTGTAATATTAGAAGGGGCGAATGTAAAATAGCGATGCTGGGTTCATCTAAACAATATAACTCCCGTTTGACAATAAAATTTGGGAGCTTTTTTTAAAATTTTGTTTCCAAATATTTGTTTGTTTATAAATTCTAACCATTTTGTGACAGATTTTGAAAACAAAATCTTCAAATCCCAAAAATAGTTCTAGAGTAGTTTTTGAAGTTTTTCACTCACAAATTTTCAATTTTTTCGAGTAAAATGTATGTCCAAACATAATTTTAATTTTTAAAAATTATTTTTTATCATATTTTAATTTTCTTTTTTTCAAGTTTCAACTAAATCTATATACAAACGCTAGCATAGATTTTGTCACATGGTGTGAAAAGTCACACAAGTGTCATTGGTTAATACTCCTTGAAATGTCATAATCAACACTAGGATATGTAGAAGAATGTCTGAGTTTTTTATTAGCAGTTTAATTCCAAATTTTACTAATAAGTTACAGTTGGAGGTTAAGTTTTACATCCCATTAATTTAATAAATTAATTTTTTTAATTCTTGAAATGTCATTTTCAGTCATCTGTGGTCCGCAACCGGCCGAGCCGTCCACTTCTTTTGGAGTTTAATATTATTGAAATGGCTAACCATATGAAAGCTTTGTGATGATTATCTGAAATTTAAAATGTAGTAAGATAATTGCCTATTTTTAATTGAGTTATAACTTTATAATTTTTTGGGTACTGATATTCGAAATTTATTGATTAGATTACTTTAAATTTGAGTAGAATAGGTCCATTAAAATGGTCAAACGCCCGTAATTAGTTTCTACCAAAAAAAAAAATTCTATTTTTAAAGTTAAAACTTGAGACCTTTATTAGAAATTTCAACTCTCTTTGCCACGTTTCTTGAGACCATATTTTATTGGAACAATTTTCTCAATAATTTAATGATAATTTACATTACGTGCTCTTATTAACTTCTAAGGGCTCTTTTAGTAGGAGGGACAAGGGATGATCAGCTTCGAACTTAAATTTGAGATAAGTTTATTTCATATTTTGTTGGAATAAAATCGTAATATAAGTGTATAACTAATATCAGAATTAGTTATTTCGGGATTGTACTGTTTTTTTATCCCTATGGAAGGGTAGGATAACTAATCCCAATATAACTAATTCCGGGATAATTAATCATGAGGTATTTTTACCTTCTGTAGCAAAGGTTAACACCTTATTTATTTTAAATAAATACCATTTAAAAAAATTATATTCTATAGATACATTTTAATGTTTATAACAAAATATATAATTTTGGTTACCTCTTATCCCTAAGCCACTAAATACGCTATTCAATTACACTATTTTCTTTCTCTCTCTACTTTGATATATGCCATTCTCTTCCCCCATTCCCTGAAAACACAACTCAGGGCTCCGCTCGCTGCCATATTTCTTTGTTTCTGTTTGTCAAGTCTCCACAATGCTCTCTCGTTTCATCTCCAAATCCTCACACCTCCGACTCTTAACCTTGCTTCCTTCCAAAACCCACTTCTTAAACCCTAAACCTATTTCCACTATACCCTCTTTTCCTATTCCCAAGCCATGTTTCTTCCCCAACAACTCCCATTTCTTCTCCACAAGTAACAACAACAATGGCAAAGATTCAGAGCCATCATCTTCTGATTTGTGGAAACTTTTTTCTGAAACTGATCAATTACTGATCAATGAATACATAAAAAGTGTTGAGGGTATACAATCACAGGTTCTTGATGATAGGTCTTGGGCTAAACAAGAACAAGAAGAGAGTGGTGATGTGTTTAAAGAAAACACGGGTGTTGGTGGATGTGGTGAGGATGAGATTCGCCGGAAATTAGGGTTTGTTCTTGAACAAAGATGACGGAGTTTGGGGTTGACCGACTTGATTTTCTGTTAATATATTTCAATGTATTTTCAACGTATCACGATGTATTTTCATGTATTTCATTGTATTCGTTGTTTTTTTCCATTATAATTCAATGTATCTCGTTGTATTCCATGTATTTCATTGTATTCACTGTCTCGTTTATGCCATGAATGTATTCATATGTTTTTTAAATTAATATAATTTATGTATTCAGATGTATTATATAATTTCTCTGAAGATTGCTATATTTTTGGGGTATTTTTTGGTTGAGAATCTTTTTTTATACAAGGAAATACAAAATTTGTGTGTTATAATTGAGTTTGTTGAGTTATATTAAGAGTCTATTATGTTAATTGATTCACTGTCCGTTCAAAAATAGTGTAATCCCTTGTTTCACGCCGTGAATACAGTCGAATATAGTCGAATACATTAATTTGTCCAGTTGTAATCCCATGTTTCACGCCATGAATACAGTCGACTACAATAACTGATTAACTGGACTTCCCTGATTCACGCCTATTTTTGCTACTGTATTCATGAATACAGTAGCTTCAATACATCTAATACATCTTATATCAACAGAAAACGTATCTACAATCCGTAATATAGCAAATGGTATCTATAAATAACTAATTAAAACTAAAAGATAGTGCTTTATAAAAATTTCTCTACCTTGTTTCTCAACCAATTCCCTCCATTTCAAATTAGATGAGGTATTTTTCTTTTTAGTCTGTTCCAAAATAAATGACACGTTTCTAATTTTGGAAGTAATTCAACTTTAAACTCTTCATTTTATCCATTTTATCCTTAATAAGAAGTTTTTATAACCACACAAATGTTATGGCCCCTTAAGCTTTTAAGACCATAAATTTTAAAAATCTTCCCTTATTTTTTAAAAAATTTGTGTCGAGTCAAATTACCTCGTCTAAATTGAAACGAAACGAGTATTAAATAATTGGAAAAATTGTTATGATGAAATATTAGCAAAAAGAGTATATTCCGTGGCAGATGCCAAATAAGGTTGATTAAGCAACCCAAGGATCTAGTACTCTTATAACTATTCGTGAATTTTCAAGACTTTCTGATGGGACGTTACATCATTGTGTTAATGTTCTTCTAAAATATCTCCAAATGTATAATTTTTTTTTCGCTTTTTTGTGTATAATTATGTATAATCAGTATATAATCTATGTATATCGGCTAGGAAAGTTAAACAATAAACTTATGCCCCGTTTGGCCATGAGTTTTCCCAAAACAAATTTGGAATTTATTTTCAAAACTCATGTTTGGCCATAAATTTTCTCGCATTTTGGCAAAATCCCAAATTTTAAAATCACCATAATTGCTGATTTTGGGCCAAAATCCCAAAACTTGGGAATTATATACATGTTTTTCCAAAATAAAGTTGAGAAATATGTTTTGAAAACGTATGTCGAAACACATTTTCATCTTCAAATCAAATTTCCCCCAAATTAGATTTTTCAAAATAAATATGAGATCTATGGCCAAACGCTAGCTTAGCTGGCTATTTGCGTAAAAATCCCTTTTATTGGGGGCAAAAGTTTAGTTTGACCAGTAATGATTGAGAAATGACGTGAATGCTTTCTGCAGGGATGGAGTCAAACTGAATCATTTGTTATAAAGGAACTCTTTCATTTGAAAATTTAATATAAGCTCTACTTTTAATGGATTCAAATTTTAACTTTCAAGTTAATTTACTTTGCCTTTATATGACCCCAAAAAAAAAAAAATTTACTAGCTACCATCTTATAATTTTATATATTAACCATGTAGAAGTTGGAACATAGTTGACGAATTTTGGAGCAGTGGTAAAATATAATATATAGTTCAAGAGTTCGGGCCGTGTAAGTAGCCACTAATACTTGTATTAGGGTAGACTATCTATATTACACCCTTTGAGGTGCCGCCTTAATTTCTCCGAATCCTACATGAGCGCAAGTTGCCATGTGCATCAGACTGCCTTTTTTGTTGAAGTCGGAACATAAAAGGAGAACCTTGAAGCAACGGAAAAATGTAATTTATAGGCCATGAATTCGAGCCGTAGAAGCAGTCATAATTAATGCATGCATTAAGGTAGACTAACTATATCATACCTTTGGAGTGCGCTATTTTCTTGAACCCTACGTGAACGCGAGATGTCTTATGCGTCACGCGCTTTTTAATGTGGAAGTTGTAACTTACTACTTAAATTTTCTTTTAGATTTTCAATTCCCATATTAAGATAGTCTCTTTTAAAAAAATAAAAAATCCATGTAAATGGCCAAATGACGAAAAGTCGGTTGGATATCCGTTATTGGAGACCACCTTGGTTCAACATTTGGCCCACTCTAGGGTGTATTCCAAACAATCAATCAAAAAGTGTAATACATACATTTGATATGATAGGAATACAACTATTATTTAATTTTGTGAAAAAAAAAAATTGAGCATTTAATCTAATATTCAAGGCAATGAATTAGGGGTGGGCATATATCGGATAAAATCGATAACCCGAACCGTTAATTCTTTATTGGGTTATCGGTATTGGGTTATTGGGTTAACGGTTCGGTAACAGGTTAATTTTTTTTTATTGGGTTATCGGTCGGGCTCGGTTTGCATTTTTGTTATTGGGTAAAAATCGATAACCCAATAAGAATGATGTAATTTACTAATTTACCCTTAAGTATATACTAGGGTTATTTATTTTCCTAATTCCCTCTTCACTCTTCAGTCTTCAGTCGTTTGTCTCTCAGTTCTCATTCTTGTTTCCGTCGCAGCCCCCAAGAGTCAAGATGCAAGACTCACCACCAGTTCTCCGCCAGACATCAGTAGATACTGCACAGAAGTGGGAGCATGCTTTTGTTAAGAAACAACAAAAATTGGCAGTTTACACGTTCTGGCAGTTTGGTTTCTTTGTTTTATATATTGCAAATTTTTTTAGTTGTTTTATGTTATCGGGTAAACCGATAACCGAACCGATAACGATATATAACCGATAACCGATAACCAATATCTTATCGGTTTGATTATCGGGTTATGATATTTGTAAACCGATAACCGATAGGCAAAACTGATAATATTCAAAATCGAACCGAACCGACCGATGCCCACCCCTACCATGAATGGAATGACTCGAGACATCATAAATTCCTTTGTAAATCCTTTTATAATGGATGCGATCAATATGAAAAGAAAAATAAATTATGCAATCAGGATCATCAATATTTAATTTTGATACCATGTGAAAGAATTTAAACATCCAATTGAAATGTTAAATAATTATTAGAATGACTCAAAACATTATAAAGACCATAAGAAACCATTACAAAATAGGAAAAATGACACAGTATAGCCGCTGTAAAAATAATAGCCGGAAAATGTATAAAATTTATATATTTTTTTTTGTAGATATATACATTCTGTATGTTACATACAAAAATTATATAAATTTTATATACTTTTTTGGCTAACAAATATAAATAGTTTATGGCGCGGGCTAAACGTGATAATATCCCTACAAAATAACGAGGGACAACTATAATATTGACAATGTATATATTTTGTTCAAACAAATACATTGACCACATGTACATTAATTAACTATTATTAATATTATGCATTAAGTTTCAAATCCAACTATGAAAAAGGAAAACAAGAAAAATAGTACCAACATTAAATTGACAGTTCAAAACTCACATGAAGCAATGTGTGGAGGACCAATTTTATTTTAGGAGTGAAGAAAAAGTATGTTTTGTGACATTGAAAGAGTTCCTATTTTTATTTAGAAAAAAGAGAAATAGACATAAACCAATAAAGTTGTTTTTGTGCCTCTTTTTTCCTTCCCATTTTCATGAATAAAAATTCATAACAATATTGTTATCCTTCATATAAAATACTAGAAAAAAATGGAGTAGCAAGTAATCCTTCATCCTTAACCAGATGTCTCGGGTTCTAGTTTTTGGGTATGGAGTCGCCTTTGTTAGGGAGCGTTTTCCCCAATGTGGGATTACCCGGGAATTCGAATTTAGTTGGGCCTCGATGTGGGTACTGGACATCGGGACCATTTTTTTGGGAGAGAATTATTCGATTTATGCACCATAATAAATATCCGATGACATAGTTGAGGTGTAGTCAAACTGATTCACTATATGGTTATATCTCGCATTCGGGTAGAGTCCAAAAAAGGATCGCACCCCAAGGACTGTGATGTAGATAGCCTATCCTTTAGTCAAATTGATTCAGACAATATGGTTGGGCGGTACGGTGCATGAAACATCCCTTATCCAGGCAGGACCCGGAAAAGGACCGTACACCAAGGGGTATGATGTAGATAGCCTATCCCGATACAAGTATTAGTAGCTTATTATACAAATAATTACTTACATGTGACTATATATATATAATCTTTCTTTTTAACATCATAATATTATTGTGAAGAACAATTATATTATAGATTAGAGTTTCCAGATTATAGTCACATTTGCAAACTGCTGACTTATTTGTTATTAACCCACTTGAAAAATTTGCTACAGATCATGTCTAACAATATAAAGATTTTATTATTTTTAGTTTTACTTTTATTTTTGAGTTTACCAATAACAGTGAGCAGGAATTTTGTAATTGCATTTCACTTAACTACGTTGAATATATTTCTCAATGTAGCCATATTTTATTATTTTTTTGCTCGCATGAAATTGAAAAAAAAATAAAAAAAAAATTATTAAAACTTATTTTCTTAAATTTACCATGATATTTTTGCGATTGTAACATTATGTTATTAATTAATAAAATTAAATTAATTTAAAATATTTTTTTTTGATAATAGTGCCACTATAAAATTGAAGGAAGGTAATAATTTTCATATTTTTTCACATGATTAACAAAAAGAAAAAATAAAACCTTAATATAAAATACTAGAAAAAAATCAAGAAAAAAAAAAAACAAGAAAAATCCAAAAAATACAACGAAAAACTGAAGAAAAAGCCAGCATGGCCGGTGCCTCTCTTCATCATCATTAACCTCTCTCTCTCTCTCTCTCTATTTCCCACAATTTTATACATTTTCTTCTTCTTCTCCTTCTTCTTCTTGTCTGCAAAAAGAAAAAAATTATTACAAAAAATTTCCAGCCAATCCCAAATCTCAAAAGCAAAAAGAGAAACAAAGAAAAAAAAGGAGGAGGGGCCAAAATATACAATCTTGAAACCCCATTACATACAATTATTCACTTCCTTTTTCATATTTGGCCAGCTTTGCAATATACCCCTTTTTCTCTTTCTTTCATATTTGGCCAGCTTTACACACCCTTTTCGTTTTTCTTCTGTGGGAGGGAGAATTTTGTGCTTCATAGATCTCTCTCTAGGAAAAGAAAAGGTGCGATTTCTACAATCATTTTTGAGGTTTTGATCAATTGGGGTTTTGATTTTTTGATCATATTTACCTCAGATCTTGATTTTGTGAATTGAATTTATATGTTTATTTGTTGATTTTATTGTAAAGATCTGTTTTTTATTTAGTTTTCAGTTATATTTCAAATTTGATTAATTGGTATGCAGATATTTGTTTGATCTGTAGGTGATTATGGATGAACTCTTTGTTTTAATTTGTCAAAATGGGTTTTTGAAGATTTGATTTCTTTTGGATATAGTTGATCTCTTTGATTAAATTTGTCAAATGCTCGTATTGATTTGATTTTTATTGGCTAAAGTTGTTGTATTGGGGGTTAGTGTCTGAATTTTGGATGAGTAATGTTTGATTATATTAGGTAATCTTACAATAGATCATTAGTTTTATAAGGTGCACATTATTTCTGAGGAATGTAAAATTCAGATGTTTACCATGAGTTTTTTTTTTTGGTTTAGAGATTATACCTTCCTTGAGCCGAGGGTCTATCGGAAACAACCTCTTTACCCTCCCAAGGTAGCTGTAATACGCACTAACCTCCCCAGACCCCACTTGTGGGACTTCACTGGGTCGATTGTTGTTGTTGTTAGTTTAGAGATTTATATGCTAGTAAAAAATGCAGAGACCATTTAGTGTTAGAGTAACCCCTAATTTGTATTGTTTTTGACAAGTAAAGAACCCCGAATTTGTATTAACGGACCGATTATTGAGTTTCTGAATCAAGCGGAATTGCTATTGGATTCATGTAGCTGACTACAGCTTAGTTTGGGTTTTGAGGCGTAGTAGTTGTTGCTTAGATTGAGATATAATGCAGTTCAGTTCAGTTGAGATATAATGAAGCATGAAATGTTGCTGACTTGATAATGCTTCTCTGCTTCCTTGATACTTCCTCTAAATCTGAGCACAGAGGGTTCGATGAGAATAGAGGAAAAAATGTGAATATTAATTCTATAACTTTTGACTACATTCTCAGTTTATTGGAATTTGATTGGTGTACTAACTTAGAGAAAAAGTTCAGTTGAAATCCTTTTCTGCTTTTGTTGGCTGCTTATTGGATTAGGAGCTATATATGAAAAGGTGTTCGAACTACTCTTCTGCCTGCTCTCGAAAGAAACTTTGTTGGTTGTAGTATTCTCATGTTAAGATTGGAAAAGTGCCTGATCATTGATTCTTGAATGTGCTGCAATTATTAGATGCTCAATGCAAGTCTTAATGTTTTAGGAACTTATGAACAAACATTTGAGAGCACTCCTACTCAGAATAATTTAAACTGCCCATTCGTATGCCATTTTGATGCTTGCGAGGGGCAGATATTTCCACTTGATAAGTATGGACGACTTAGTGAATTGTAGGAATGAAGAAAATTACTTTTGAAAGACCTATTTTTGATTGCATTTGCCAAAATCAGTTTTAGACAGATGACAAGATTTCTTCATTTGAAGAATAAAAGACTGCCAAGTCTTTAAAATTGAATGCCTCCTTAATTCGAATTAAATCAGATTAACACTCTTTGTCGTTTAAAGGGGGTATCTCTCTTCTACTACACTCTTTGTTTATTTTATAGTGGATTTGGTGATTCAACCCTGCTCTCTGTAGCTGCGCCACTTCAACCATCTCCATTTTAGACGCTTATGAAAATACTTAAGAGTTCTTAGTGCTGATACTTAAGTGATGGTGATTGGATTTACCGGTAGGATGATTTCTAGCTTCTAAATTGGTTTTGTGGAATGGAATTTGGTAAAAGAAGCTGTATCACGCTTCAAATGTGATGAACTCTCTGTTGTGAAGATTGATTTGTTCCCATAATATGTTCTAACGAAGATTTCATTATGTTTTGGTACTGTATATGTTGATGAATTTCCTAGTTTTGTTGCATTTATCAATATGGACTGTATTCCATAAATACTGATGTTCTCATTTCCATTGTACAGTTGGTTTGCTCAGAATATTGAGATAGCTGAGCTTAGGACCTTCAACATTCCAGTTTCCGTTGTTGAAAGAAGTGGTAACAAGGACTTTGCACAATGTCTAGCTCTGCAAAAGCTTTGGATCCTGCATTTCAGGGTGCAGGTCAAAGAGTGTATCCTTATCTGAGTTTCATTTCATATTTCTTGAGGTCATTCTATTTGATGGATTATGTACAGGAAGCTGGAAGGTGTTTAGTTACTTTCTGACTGTTTGTGAGTGCTTGCAATTTTTGTTAATTGTTTATGGCGTAACTTGGTCTGTCAGAAAATTTTGAAGTTTAGAATTCTACTTAACTCTATTTAGAGGAACCGAAATTTGGAGAATTGAGGATTTCCAGCCAGTTCCTTTGCCAAAATCCGATTATGGAAAATTTTACTCGGGTGATTCATACATCATCTTGCAGGTACATATTGATATATAAGTTTTTGTTTTATTTTATACTGAGGTATTTAAGAAAATGTTTTGTGCTTGTTGACTTCATGGGATAGTGACTTTTATATATTCATAACCTGGAATACTTCCATTTTAAATTTCAGACAACTTCAGGAAAGGGAGGTGCTTACTTGTATGATATACACTTCTGGCTTGGAAAGGATACTAGTCAGGTATGAACTCAGTTTCATTCTTCGCTACAGATCCAACTTATGTTATTTTCCATTTTCTATAATTGAATGCTTTGTTAGGATGAAGCTGGAACTGCAGCTATCAAAACAGTGGAGCTTGATGCGGTTCTTGGAGGGCGAGCAGTACAGTATCGGGAAATCCAAGGTCACGAATCTGACAAATTTTTGTCATACTTTAAACCGTGTATTATACCTCTGGAAGGTGGTATTGCATCTGGATTCAAGAAACCAGAGGAGGAAGAATTTGAAACAAGGCTGTATATTTGCAAGGGTAAACGAGTTGTGAGGATGAAGCAGGTACATCTTAACGGCTAATGTCTGAGATCGTCAAATTGTGGTTGAGTTTTGATTATAACTGAGTTGAAAATGTTTTCAGGTCCCGTTCTCCCGGTCCTCTCTAAATCATGATGATGTGTTCATTCTGGACACTAAAGACAAGATATATCAGTTCAATGGTGCCAACTCCAATATCCAGGAAAGGGCCAAAGCATTGGAAATTATTCAGTTTTTGAAGGAAAAATATCACGAGGGGACGTGTGATGTTGCAATAGTTGGTACGTACAAACCATGGAAAATAGAAAGAGAAGCGGATCAATTCGTATATATTCTTACACTCCCTTTATCCTAATTTAGCTGTCCTTGTTTGACTCTGATTGTTAAAAAGGTTATCTGCCCTTAATTCTGGATTTTTGGTTAATTTAGTTTCTACCCCTTGCAACTAATACATTAAGCAGTTGGTAGCATTTCAGCGTACTTTTCATATGAAAAGTAACTGTCTAATATCATTCTAAACTTTTATTAATTTGACCATCAAAATCGAAGTAGGACACTCATATCAGGATGGATGGAGTAAGTGATATTGTTCATATAATGTTTGAAAGTTTTCTCAAACGATAAAAACAACATCACGCTTAAACATCAGGTGGAAAATTTCAAAAAGTAGAGTTCGCCATTGAATGCTGCCATGCTTTTGTGCATATTATCAACCAAGATAGGGAACAAATATTTAGACTTATTAGTAAACTAATGGGGAATGGTCTTTATTGTGATGCCAATACCATACGGTTGGACAGAGTCAGTGTTTATGTTTATCCGCCATGTACGGCATCTAGTGCAGCATACCGCTCTTTTTTTACTTTCCTAAATTTTATGTGACATACCTGTGGGCTTGACTACTCAATACCTTTTCAACTGTATATCTCAGATGATGGAAATTTGCAAGCTGAGTCTGATTCTGGTTCGTTCTGGGTTTTGTTTGGTGGATTTGCTCCAATTAGCAAAAAGGTTGTTACTGAAGATGATATTATTCCCGAGAAGACACCTCCTAAACTTTACAGGTAGTGTTTCCTTCTTTTATCTTATGTTTGTTATTAGGTTGAGATTGTTGACTGAATTGTTACTTTTTAAGTAAATCATGTTGATGACTTTGATTCCCTTTTTTTACCCCCATTTCTATGTCAATTGCAATGCCCTTATGCTTGCTACTTTCTCATCACTGAATTGCGTATGTCAAACTTTTGCTGGTGTTAGTGCTGAAGCTGATTGCTTCCTCATTTTGCAGTATCAATGGTCAAGTCAGTTCTATGGATGGTGAACTTTCAAAGTCCAGCTTGGAAAACAACAAATGCTATCTTTTGGATTGCGGTGCTGAGGTATTTGTTTGGGTTGGTCGTGTAACTCAACTGGAGGAGAGGAAAGCTGCCATTCAAACAGCAGAGGTAGAATTGCTTAATCTACATGTTTCTTGTTTGATATGGTTTCTTGTGGCTAAATGGCTCATAATATCCCCAGGAATATCTTGTCTCTCAAAATAGACCCAAGGCAACACGTGTAACCCGGGTTATTCAAGGTTATGAGCCCCATTCTTTCAAGTCCAACTTTGACTCTTGGCCATCAGGATCCGCACCTGCGCCTGAAGAGGGGAGAGGAAAAGTAGCAGGTATATTTACTCTCAACTTGTGAAGAATTGTAATGTTGTTTGTCGTCAGTAGTTTTAAGTTGTTGTCGCATCTTTACAGCTTTGTTGAAGCAACAAGGTGTTGGTGTCAAAGGTGCCAGCAAAAGTGCTCCTGTAGTTGAGGAAGTACCTCCATTGCTTGAAGGGGGTGGAAAAGTAGAGGTTCGAGCAGCACCCTTATTTCCATTTCATCAACAATGTTTGTGTTGATTTACCAGCTTGTTAACTAAAAACATGAGATTTATTAGGTTTGGCGCATTAATGGTAGTGCAAAGACACCCGTCCCAAAAGAAGATATTGGTAAATTCTACAGTGGAGATTGCTATGTAGTTCTCTACAACTACCACTCTCATGATAGGAGAGAAGATTATTATCTATGCTGGTGGATTGGAAAGGACAGTATTGAGGTAATGTGGATTGTCACTGCAAATCAAGGGTGCATGCATCTTTTTTTCCATAATTTTTATTTGCATAATTATCTTGATATGCCATGCCTCTGAGAATTATAGTTTTCATTGTCTTAACTTGCTTAGGGTCTATCGGAAACAGTCTCTCTACCTGTCAGGGTAGGGGTAGGGGTAAGGCTAAGGCTGGGTACATCCTAGCCTCTTCAGACTACACTTGTGGGAATACATTGGGTCGTTGTTGTATTGTCTTTAACTTGCTTGTGAGCTAGTCCTTCAGGGACATGGTGAACATGGTGAAACAAAGGAAATGAAATCATAATATGTAATGGTTTACATCTAAGAACTTCAATTGTTTAAATGATTCTCATATGCTAATACTTTCTTGTGAACTATTTTTCAATTAGGCCAGTATGGATATATTTATAAAAGAATGTCTTACCTATAAAACATGATTTATTACATTAGAGTGAGGTAGATATTATGTTGCTCGGACTCTTCAAAAATGTTACCGTGCTCGTGTCGGGTCCTCTAAAATGCACCACGTTTGGAGGATCCGACACGCACCTGGTAGCAACTTTGAAAAGTCCGAGCAACATATAGGGTGGATGTGATTTTTTATAATATGTGAAGTGATTTAAAGTGAGGCGTCTAGTGTGTTATAGGAATGTCAATTCAAGGATTGAGTACTATAGTGCAATAATACTATTTGGTTTATTTTGAAATGTTTGGAGGTTCCGATATTCTCCACCAGGGAGGGGGTCAAATTAAATCTGAAGGGACTAAAAGACCCGCCATGTGCTTTCATCTAGTTCCCTTTTTTAGCTTGTGTTTCGTTTTTCTGCTTTGTTGTAGATATGTAATGACTCTGAATGCGTGTTGTCCAGTTTCTGTACGTGATAAAGTCATGTGTTTTGATACAGGAGGACCAAAGCATGGCTGCTCGATTGGCCAGTACAATGTGCAATTCGCTTAAAGGAAGACCTGTACTGGTATTACTCGTCACATATTGGTTATCTTTCTCAAAAGGTCGGCTAGGTTTTAATTTGATATTTACCATTGTCCAGGGTCGGGTGTTTCAAGGGAAAGAACCTCCACAATTTGTTGCAATCTTCCAACCCATGCTGGTTCTCAAGGTACAGCGTAATACATGCTGCTGTTGCTGCAGAACTTGATTTTACTTCTTCAATAACCCTGATGAATTTCTGTTTTCCTCAGGGTGGTTTGAGCTCTGGCTACAAAAATTATATTGCTGATAAAGGCTTGAATGATGAAACCTATGCTGCTGATTCAGTTGCACTTATTCGGTTATCTGGAACTTCGGTGCATAATAACAAAGCGGTTCAAGTTGATGCTGTAAGCTTACGGGCCTTCAACTTTTTTTTGGCTACTAAAGTTTCAGATAATTTTCTACCAGGATTATTTATTGTTCTCTTTTCGTGTCTAAACTCTGTCAGGTGCCAGCTTCGCTGAACTCTAATGAGTGTTTTCTTCTGCAATCTGGCTCTTCATTATTCAGTTGGCACGGTAACCAGAGTACTTACGAGCAGCAGCAATTAGCAGCTAAGGTTGCAGAATTCTTGAAGGTGAGGACGGCCCAATCTTTTAAGTACTCTTTGAGAAAGTGCTCATGGTTTTACTTTGAAATATCCAAAGACTTGGAGGGGAATTTAAATTTCTTTTCTCAAGCGGATTCCACTGAGTTTATGAGAGTTCCCCTAATATAGAGTTAATTATGAAAATAAAATATATCCATATCTACAGCGAGTGAGACAGTGAGTGAGTTATTTCATGCTAAAAGTTGCTTGAAGTTGTTATCTGGCAATTCTCATAATTCGAGCTAGCATGGAAGGTGACAATCTACTCCAATTGGAAAAAGATGACACATTTTATCCCGTATCGTCTTAGTGTGTGCTACACGGGACTAATTGAGTTAATTTTCTGTGCAACTTCAGCCGGGAGCGACAGTGAAACACACTAAAGAGGGAACTGAGAGCTCAGCTTTCTGGTTTGCTCTTGGAGGAAAACAAAGTTATACCAGCAAGAAAGTGGCTCCAGAAGTCTCCCGGGATCCCCACTTGTTCGCTTATTCATTTAATAAAGGTGCATCCATTATCATATACTTCGTTTGATTTTTCATTTGCAATAAGGATTGCTTTCATCTGCTAACGATTTTTTTAATGATTTCCATGTTATCACGTTGATATCCAGGAAAATTTGAGGTAATACTCTATAGTATGAATTCTAAATCTCTCAATTTCTGTTAAGATCCTTTACCTTTTTAAATTTGTTCTCTACTCACTTGTTAGGTTGAAGAAATCTACAACTTCTCTCAAGATGATTTATTGACCGAGGACGTCTTACTACTCGACACACATGCTGAAGTGTTTATTTGGATTGGTCAGTCAGCAGACTCCAAAGAAAAGCAGAGTGCTTTTGACGTTGGACAGGTAATTCGCAAGGCTATCATAGGCATTTACTTTTATGTAAGCGTGTCTTCTAATTTACATTTTAATCCTTAATATGATTACAGAAATACGTAGAGATGGCTGCATCTTTGGAAGGATTATCACCAAATGTTCCACTCTACAAAGTAACAGAAGGAAATGAGCCTTGCTTCTTTACAACATTTTTCTCATGGGATCCTGCAAAAGCTAGTGTACGCGACTAAACCTTTCACCTGGCTGTCATTATGAGACTTTCTGTCACGAACTTTGATATGGAAATCTTAGACACTATGTTGTTGCCATAGAAGAGTTGCACGGGTCATCCGTTATTTATATATTTGTTTTATAATTTTGGAGAGGATAGGGAATACAAATTGCTATACTTAAATATGTCAATCACTGATGGGGTATATTAGTATTTGTTTTTGAGCAACAGCTAATTACTTCTATCGTAGTGACAACATTTGAATACGTGTTTCTGATCTTTAAACCAAAATCATGCACTTGTAATAATATCAAATGATCTCACTTAAAAAAGGATCTCTGTCAATAGCTTTGTAATAGGGGTTAAACTAACATGTTGAAGCTTCTTCTTTCTCACTGCTGAAGACAAATTAAGTTACTTTCCTTGAGGGTGAATTTCTGCATGGATATTTTAACTGCAATTCTGGTACTCCACGATATCTGTAGTTGTAACATATTGATCTTATCAGTTATCTCAAGAGTGTTTTTTCCCACCTCTTAAGGAATAATATGATCTTTATTTTGCACTAAACTACCTTACTATTTAACCAGGCCCATGGAAACTCATTCCAGAAGAAGGTTATGCTACTCTTTGGGGTTGGTCATGCTTCAGAGGTAATTACTAGATTTCATCAAGCAAAAATGTATTTATGCTCAATTTATTTTTTGTACTTGCAATTGTTTTTCCATATCTGTCATCTCAAGACATCTGAAATCCGTGAATCGCATAGTTGCTAAGTCCTTTCAGAGGCCAATCTAGCATGTGTGACAATGTACATTTTCCTATCTAAGCTGGCCATACTAGAAGTGTAATGAAGAAAATATTTTCGGTTGGCGTTCCCTGGTACCAAGTTTCATATCTCTGTCTGGGTTTACTTTAGGATCATATTAAAGCCCTTTGCTCCCCTCCCTCAGTTCTCCAAAAAGGGGTTAAAAAAAGAAAAAGAAAAAAGAAAATGATATAACAAAAGAATGTGGAATAGGAGAAGGAACAATAACTGCAAATAAAAATGATATTTGGGTCTCAAAATGTTTCAGATTAAGGGAAGGTTTTCTGAAAGAATGTGCAGAAGCAAAATCATCAGTGTAGATCTCATGGTTATTAATTGTTAAGGGTTGATTTCTGTCATTATCAACCAAGCATCGAATGTGATAAATCTCCGATGTTAAAAAAATTTCCAATGTGCTTAACGGCCTTCTCTATATTTCAGAATCAGCAAAGGTCAAATGGGTCAGGTGGGCCAACCCAAAGGGCGTCAGCCTTAGCTGCGTTGAACTCTGCTTTCAGTTCCCCATCTCCTCCAAAAGCTACTTCTGCAACTAGGCCTGCCGGAACAAGTTCAGCTTCACAAAGAGCAGCTGCCATTGCTGCGTTATCTGGTGTTCTTACAGCTGAAAAAAAGCAGTCATCTGAGGGTGGTTCTCCCGTCCGATCAAACAGAAGCTCACCTGTGCGGTCAAGCCGAAGCTCTCCTGTCCGATCAGCAGACTCTGGCCCTGCTGGTATAAAAATCTTCTTTGCTCTTCCTCTTGCTACTAGCTTTCGGTGTATTCTCCATTTGTGTGTTTTTTGAATCTATTCTATTATTGTATCAAGATATCTTGTGCCCATGACAAAATCATTTTTCTTAGCTCTCGAGCTTTTAATTCAGTACATTTCAAGTGCTCGCATGCAATTATCTCTGTGCACATACATGTATAAATTATGTTGATGGTTCTGTTTATGCATGGAATTATGTGCGCTTATTGTTCTTGAAGTGTTATAATAGCAAGTTTATGTGCTTAGGCTGTCAGTTAATGATATTGAGGGAAATATTGGCTGCATGGAAAGTCAATTTTGACAGTTCCTATGGAAAATTGAATCATTTACTTAAAATTGACCTTTAAGTTTAGTTGTTGGAGTAGTTTGACATACCTCGATGCTTACTTTTCCGCCATAGCAGAAAATGATCTTTCTACTGCTGAGGTCCAAGATTCTGAAAAAGCTTCAGAACCTACGGAGATTGTTGAGCCTGCAGAGTCTAATGGGTCAGAACCAAAGCCAGAAGCAGAGCAGGATGAGGGTGGAAATGAAAGCGGGCAGGCTATATTTAGCTATGAACAGCTGAAGGCTAAATCTGACAACCCTGTCACTGGGATTGACTTTAAGCGAAGAGAGGTTTGTAGCTCAAATACCATTGACATTCCTATATCTTGATGAAACTTCATTCCTTCTCTCATTTCTGATGGTCTTCTTTCAGGCTTATCTATCGGATGAGGAGTTTGAGTCTGTACTTGGTATGAAAAAAGAAGCATTCTATAAGTTGCCTAAATGGAAGCAAGATATGCACAAAAGAAAAGTTGATCTCTTCTAGAATCTGCATTGGAAACCAAACGGCGTCCCACGCTACCATCTCCATCTTGCAATTCTCAACATTTGTTTGACATGTTTCTCGCCAGAGCAACCTACTTTTATAGGTACATATTGCCTGGATTATGTAGCATTTTTTTTTTCCGTCTGCTTCTCTCAATGACCATAGCTCATGATAGTTATATTTTTACGATTATGTGATGCCTGCTTGAAGTTTGGTTTTTGGTTGAAAGTCAGCAGCCAGATTGATTCTTTGATTTGATCAGTGTATCTGAGTTTGTGTTCATTGAAGTCTCGTCTCTTTCGAGTCATGTATTTGTTAATTAAAGGGTGTATACATTATATGTTGTAACCGATACAAAAGGAATATAACATTTGGGGTTTGCCATCAAGAGACCTATTTGGTTATGTTATTCTTTGTTTTTGTTAATACCGGTGGTATTCAGGCCAACTTGCATGCAACTCGACTATTCTACTGGGTACCTGCTTTGGTTATGTTATTCCTCGTTTTTTAATACCGGTGGTATCCAGGCTAGCTTGCATGCAACTCGACTATTTTACGCATGCAACTCGACTATTGTTATGTTATTCTTTTTAAGGCTTGGTTCACACATTGGCTATTGAGATTTCTGTCACATGTATTTGAGTTTTTGGGTGCTGAAAAAATGGATACTGGAGTTTACTCTCGTGGTGGTAATGGTATTGATTATATTTTGATCTAAGCTTAGCTTTATAATTTATTGAGATCTTGATCAGTATTATTTCTTTTCTTTTTCGATTTCAATCAATCTTTATAAAACAACATTGGATAAACCATCATATATTTTAGAAGCATAAAACAATAACATAAAAAATCAGTTTTAATGTGGAAAAATTTATGAGTGAGCTTGATGAAGAGGAATAGCGTCGTGAGAGTGGACAAGACGGAGAAAAAGAAAGGTCGGATAGGAGAAGTTTTATTTTGTGTCTCGTATAAATTACACTAGTTGTATGAGGCCCATTTTTGTCTCACAAATTTGTGGATCTCAATCGTAAAAATTGCACGGGGCGCTCTATTTGGTCGCCCCCATTTAATATATACCTATTTTTTTTAAAACTTTTAACTTGTATCCACTTTTTAAATAACTTTCTCCTCCTTCGTTTTCTTCTTCAAGTTACAAAACAAATTGGTATTTATCTCCAGAAGCAATGTTGCTTTAGTTATATGGTCAATTTTTTTTAATTGAACAGTTTGGCAGTTGTAGCTCCAAATTTACAGCAAATTAGTCTTAGGAAAAAGTTTAAGTTATCAAGAGGATGAGCTGTAAAATTTTGGAGTTTTTGTATGTTTATTCGTGTTTGAGCTGAGAAGATGTACACTATTTTTCTTAAAAAATCACTGCTAATTGTGGTGCTTCAGCTCTAGAGCTGAAGTTCGCCAGTTACAAAACAAAAACTTCAGCTCTAGAGCTGAAGTTCGCTAGTTACAAAACAAAAACTTCAGCTCTAGAGATGAAGTTCGCCAGTTAAAAAACAAAAAACTTCAGCTCTAGAGCTGAACTTCAGGCCCGGCTACTAGAATGCTGAAGTTTTGCGTGATTGCCTTTGCTACTTCAGTCCCGTATGCTGAAGTTATGCGAAAAAGCAGGTACGTTTGCAATTTTTTTTATAAAGCTGGCACAAGTTAAAACGTGACACAAAAAGCGGGTGTAGATGCAAATGCCCCATCCCAATCTTACACTTCTGGGTCCACAGAAATCTGGGTCCACAAAACTGTGAGATAAAAAAGTTGTCTCATACAACTAGTGTCAGTTGTATGAGACACAAAATAAAAAATTTCGGTCGGATAGCTTGGTCCAACCTTTCTTAAATGCGCGTAATTAATGCCCACATAAGCTTAGTCGATGGTCAGAGACTTTTAAAGTAGTTATTTTGATCAAGTTGAGGTGTCTGCGAAGCTGACCGAGCCAGAAATGCTTTTGGTGAACTGAAGGTTCAAACGCAGGTTCGAGCTTCGATCTGAGTGGACATGATCGTGAAGTTGTAGCTTGATTCCTCGAGCCCTTACCGTAATCTCTGGTAATGCAAACTGGTTAATTGAGTCAATTAGTCTAGGTGCCCTAACGCACCTTAATCCGTTAGGTGGACGGGGAAGGTCCGTCTAAAAGACGACGAGTGGAGTCCAAAATGGCTCCCACCGCCGCAGTATATTCAGAGGGCGACCTTCCCTTGGCGGCGTCTAAAATGGGTGGTGATGCTAACCCAGCCGCAGAGGGGAACTCCTCGATCTGCGGACGCGGTAGATATACCTCAAAGTTTCAAGGTGGAAGCAGGGGAAATATATTGTGGTGGACTAAATGTTTCAAGGTATTAAGAGTAAAGTAGTTTGAGTCAAAATGCTTAATACCTTAATTACAATATAAATTAGAGTATGTGCTTTTCATTTGTGCATTTTAGGTGAGTCGGCTGGAGAGAGAAGAGGAGGAAGAAGTAGAGTAAGCTCTAAAACTAGTGCGTGAAGGTGAAAAGAGAGAGAAGTTAAGGTGGTGGCGGAGTGACAGAACCGCCGTCGACAATCGTGGGTGGTGGTGGTGGTAAGTTTCGGATGGTTAACGGATCAATTTTGAACTTGGAAGTCTGCTAAAGAATTTCTGGTGTCCAGTTCTGGTTTCCTTCTTCGCATGCACGATGGCAGTCCCGCGTTCGCGAAGGGTTTCATCGCACGCAAACAACGGAAGATCATTTACCAAACGGGGGTAGAATTTGAGGAGGACCCTCAAAATTCTAATACAAGAAAGTTGTAATGTCTCTTAAATTACCAAATTACCCCTCATATTAATCTAAATTCTTTACTTTTTTAAAGAAATAAATAAAAATATCAGATTTATTTGAAGATGTAGTAGGTTAGCATTGTATGCATATTTCTCTTCGCAAAAATGCCCTTATTATTTAAGAGCCACCGTACTAAGCTTAAGGGCTTTTTGGACCTTCTCCAAACCCAAAATAATAAAGCCCACCTATAAGCCTTAAAGCCAGAATTCTCACCTTCCATCCATTTCCAAAAGACCCGATTCTAAATCCATACTCGGTATCAGTCTCAACCAGCTGCATCAATTCATGTATAACTATGGCATTTTCTACATTTGTTACATCCGTGACAGATGCGAGATTCGCCAATGCGTCTGCTTCTGCATTTTCCTCCTTAGATATTTGTACGGCTTTCCATGTCTGAAATTGTGTAAGCAATTCTTGTACATTTTCCAATTAAATTATTATTTTTGAAAAAAACGGTGACCTGACACACTGAAATCAAATGTTAGGTGGCGACTCTAAGTTAATCCTTTTGAACACAAAAGATTAAAAAGGTGGAACATGAAGAGAGAAAGTGGTTAGCCATTGTGAAAGCAGGCTTACTAAAGTTTAGCGCAGATAATGTGAAAAAATCTAAGCATCCAACCCAAAATCTTAAGGCAATAGATGAAGTAGCTAATGTTAGAATATGGACAAAAATCACATGAAAAAAAAGAAGAAAAATGAGACTAAGGGTGTGTTTAGTACGATCCTTGAAAATGTTTTCATGGAAAATGAGTGGTTTTATCACTTATTTTCTCTTATTTGTTTGGTGTGTGAAAAAGTTTTTCTGAAAAATATTTTCTAGCGTTTGGTTAAAGAGTAAAAAATACTTTTTTAGAAAAATATTTTTTTATGCTACAGAATTGGTGGGTGTGGGTTGGGTTGGTGAGGATGGGGAATATGGTGGGGAAAGTAAGACTTCGGGAAAATCTTTTCTCTTCTCTTGATAGGGAAAACATTTTCCTCCAATTGGAGAAAAATGAATTCATGAGAAAAATATTTTTCAAAACATTTAAGTCAACTAAATAGGGGAAAATTGGATTTTCCGAAAAATATTTTCATTCATACCAAACACACCCTAAAAGAGGAAAAAGGATATCCGCATAAAGATCAGAATGGAAATAATAGTACGTGTTAGTAATAGAAAATAACTTTTTACCTAACAATTATTCTGTACTTCTCTTGTATAACATCCCTTTAATTAATTATACTGATATATGATCACTTATCCAAAACATCATTATATTTTTATTTAATCATTTATCCACAACAGTTACGAAATTTAATCATAAGAAAAATTGTAACTTATAGTATTTTTGGTAAAATTTTTGAATATTTAAAATTTTAATTTTAAAATACTTAGTTGAACTAATTCAATTTAGCTTCAAGATTTAGTTAAATTGACTCTCGATAAGTAAAATATATTATCTAAATTAAAACATAGGAATTAGACTACTATTTTTGGATTATTCAAATGCGATCTCCCCTGTTATATAAATTCTTTCTTTTATTTAATATGACACTATTTCTTATTAGTATTTAATAAAAGAAAGAATGACACATTTTATGCTTTCTCATTAATCATTATATGGTAAACTACTTTTCTATTAAAAAAGATTTACTAAAATTAAAAAATTGGGCACGTCATCTCCTCTAATTTGTCCGTGACTTGTCCATCTTTAGGGCCAAATATGGTTTCATATGGGACGGCAAAGTTAGGATTTTTCTTATTTATATTTGTGATTGCAATCTCATGTGTCCACCTTAGCTAATTTCAATATAAAATATCAGAAATTCTTCAATTATTTGAATCAAGGTGGGCCAGATATTAAATTTTCTATCTTTTGTATGATTGATATTCAAATAATTTAGACAATTATTGACAATACTCTAAAAGAGGAGATAAGTAGAAAACTCTAGATCCTAAAACGTAAACAAAAAGGAAAACAAATGGAGTACTAAATAGATAGAAAAAAAAGAACCCTTAAGGAACTAGTGGTTGGTAGGTTTAGTGACATGCTTCTCATTGACGGTTGAGATGGGATGGATATGAACTCTTTATTCATTATTACATGTCTCGGGTTTAAATTACGGGTATGAAAGAAATCATGGTAGAAAATGCTTTTCCATGTCTCAGGTTCGAACTATGGGTATGAAAGAAATCATAATAGAGAACGCTTTCCCGTTAATAAATCTTACACAGTGTGAATCGGATTAATTAGGGTCCTAATACGGGTACCAAACACAGGATAGGAAACCAAGAAAAAAACATGGCCTATAAGCTTCACAAGATGTTCACAAACTTACATATAATAGCAAAGACAAATTCAACATTTAGACTTAGTGAATTTGATTTTTAAGGTTCTTTTTGCGAAATTGTACTTTTAAAATTATGAATTCAGATATAATATTTTTAAAATTATAGTTGATTTTCGTATTTATATTTATAATCATTTAGGGTATTGATTTCATATAAATTCGCGGCCGAAAAGTTACCTCCGTTTCCGAAAAAAGGAGAATAAAAATTCTTTGTTGTGCATGGCATACACAAAAAGAATAAGAAATACAAGCCCTACCTAACTCATAATATATGGTAAAAATTGTGTGGGGTAGCCACTTTTTAAAGTGGTATTAATTATTTATCCAGCATTTTTAATGCTTAGCAATAGTAGTCACTAGTCTATTATAATTAATATGAAAAGACTGTGTTATCATTTCTTCTATCTCTCTCATGTTAGGGAGAAGAACTGTGCCGGAAGGATTTTCTTCTTTAGTGTTTCTTAGCGAGACTTAGATTTAACACATTGTAAATTTTGGTTTTGTTATGTAGTAATAATTTTATGGAAAATTATAAACCACAGAAACTAGAACAGAAAACTTTAAATACCTCTCAGATAGTATGAACTTTGGCTTTCGATTACTTTTGAAAATGGGCTATTTTGAACGACCAGTTGTAAATCTGGCTATTTTTGAATTTCTCCCTATTTACTAGTACCAATTACCTTAATTGATATTTATTTTAGCAGGAAACTAGAACAGAAAACATTAGAAAACAAACTTTCTGAGTTTTATTTATTTTTCTTTTTCTTTTGGTTGGTTAGGTTATGTAGTCTTTTATTTTCTTAGTTGTTTCTTTTTGTTATTAGCTTTATGTTGTGTAATTCGACATCAATCTTATATGTAAATTGCAATTATTATTATTTTTATTTTTTTTGTGAAAAGATGCAAATAACGTTTGGTTTTCTGCTACGTTATGGACCATGAACTTACAGTTACAAGTTCAAAAGTTAAGGACATTCGGTCCTAAACTTCGAGTTCCAAGTTCAAAAGTTAAGGACACTTGGTCCTGAACTTAGAATTACAAGTTCAAAAGTTAAGGACACTTGGTCCTGAACTTAGACTAACAAGCTCAAAAGTTAAGGACAATAGGTCATGAACTTACAGTTACAAGTTCAAAAGTTAAGGACAATAGGTCCTGAAGTCCTGAACTTAGACTAACAAGCTTAAAAGTTAAGGACAATAGGTCCTGAACTTAGACTAAGAAGCCCAAAAGTTAAGGACAATAGGTCCTGAACTTAGACTAAGAAGCCCAAAAGTTAAGGACAATAGGTCTTGAACTTATAGTTACAAGTTCAAAAGTTAAGGACAATAGGTCCTGAAGTCCTGAACTTAGACTAACAAGCTTAAAAGTTAAGGACAATAGGTCCTGAACTTAGACTAAGAAGCCCAAAAGTTAAGGACAATAGGTCTTGAACTTATAGTTACAAGTTCAAAAATTAAGGACAATAGGTCCTGAAGTTCTGAACTTAGACTAACAAGCTCAAAAGTTAAGGACAATAGGTCTTGAACTTAGGCTATGAAGCCCAAAAGTTAAGGACAATAGATCCTGAACTTAGACTAAGAAGCTCAAAAGTTAAGGACACTTGGTCCTGAACTTACAGTTACAAGTTCAAAAGTTAAGGACATGTAGTCCTGAAGTTCTGAAGTTAAGTTCAAAAGTTAAGGACATGTAGTCCTGAACTTAGAATTACAAGTTTAAAAGTTAAGGACATGTAGTCCTGAAGTCCTGAAGTTAAGTTCAAAAGTTAAGGACATGAGCAGAAGGGTATTTTAGTCTGGACAAATAAAGTTTATTAAAGCAGTGGCTAAAGACTAAAGACATTTTAAACAGTGGCTTAAAAGTAAATACATGTGTTATTAGTGGCTAACTGTGCACTTTCCCCTAATATATGCTACCCGTGAGGATATTATGATATATATTATATTAAAGTTTCTACAAAAAGACTCCAAATGCTTGTGAACTTAAGAGTAAGTTTAATTAACTTAATATTTATATAAAGTCTTCTGATTAAGAACCTTCTTACATTAGCATAAGTGAAGAAGAAATAGTTAATATCCGTCATTAATGCTTACATTAGGTAATAAGTTGCTTATGATATATTTGAGGTGCGAGTTTTTTGGACCCTATATGAATATGGGTACTTTATGCATCAAGCTACTTTTTCCTTAGTTTTTAGTGTTTGTCCCAGATAGCAGCTCTAGATGAACTGCTCATCTAGGCACGATCGCAGACAAACACAAAGCGCCACTTGCCTTAGTGAGCTCGAAAAAGAGGACGCGATTGGCGACTTTGGATGGAAGGAGAAACTAGGGTTCAAATGGGGAGAAATTTAAAAATAGCTAAATTTACAAGTGGTCATTCAAAAATAGCCCCAGTTCCAAAAGTAATCAAAATTTAGCCACTGTTTATGTAAAGATAAATCTGAACGAAAACACTATTTAAAATCCGGAAAAATACTCCAGCATAATATACTGGGGAGTTCCAGTATAATATACCGGTCCAGCATAATATACTGGAGTTTAGAGCACCGGTACTCTAGTCTCTAGTATATTACACTAGAGCCAGCAAAGTATACCGGTCCAGCATAATATGCTGGAAGTTCATACACAGGTGCACCGAACTCCAGTATATTATGCTAGACCGGTCTCTGTTGCAGCAAAGTAGTGGCTATTTTTCAATGACTTGGCAAACGCTGACTATTTTTGATTGACCAGTCCGAAAATTGGCTAGACCATGCTATTTTAATGGGTTACTCTCACTAATAACACACTATTAAAAATATAATACAAAAGATTAGCATTAATTAATGATTAACAAATGTGATAACCTTTTGGGTCATCACTTGTTTTTAAAATAAATTATGCATTTTGAGGCCTTAAAGACCTCTTTCGGTATTACCTCAATTTGCGTGCACAGTTTGGACGTGTAGCCGGAAAGCCATTTTGTGAAAATCTGTGAAAAATGATAAATTTTGTCTTTAAAATGGATTTAAGTTGACTTCGGTCAACATTTTGGGTAAACGGACCCGGACCCATGATTTGACGGTCCCAGAGGGTCCGTGGAAAAATATGGGACTTGGGCGTATGCCCGGAATCGAATTCTGAGGTATCATGCCCGAGAAATTAATTTTTTTAAAAAATTATTTTCTGGAAATTTCTATGAGTTTTGGAAATGAAATGTATTTAGAATTTGATGGTATCGGGGCCGTATTCTGGTTTCGGAGCCCTAGGTCTTATATGTGAAATAAGATGAGTCTGTGAAATTTGGTAAGAAACGGAAGTCGTTTAAGGTGATTCGGACCCGTAGTTGTGAAAATTCCTACTTTGAAAGTTTTGAGAATTTTTCTTAGATTTCTATGCTAAATTCGTTATTTAAGAGGTTATTTTGGTGATTTGATCGCACGGATAAGTTCATATGATGTTTTTGAGTTAGTACGTATGTTTGGTTTGGAGCCCCAAGGGCTCGAGTGATTTTCGGAAAGTCTTTGAACTTATGAAAGTTGCAGGTTTTTGCTGTTCAGTGCACATGAATTTTGTTTTTCGCGTTCGTGTGGTCCCACTCGCGAACGCATAAGGCAAATTTCCCAGGTACCAGTTTTCTTCTTCGTGAACACAAAGCCTGAGATGCGAACGCGAGGCTGAGGGGGGAGTACCCTTCGCGAACGCGTCCAGCCACTCGCGAACGCGTAAGGCAGTTGGCCTGGGAGGGGGGTTCTCACTTGTTCTACGCGAACGCGGCCACTGGCCCGCGAACGCGAAGGATTGAGGGGTCAAAGCTCTGCAAATGCGAGCCTAAGGTCGCGAACGCGAAGGTCACCTAGGTATAACCCATCGCGAACGCGACAGGCCTATCGCGTATCGCGAACGCGATAAAGGCCTGTCTAGTGATTTTAAAACAGAAGCAAAAACGAGACTTAATCAAAATTTCATAACTTCTTCTTCCAAACTTCAAATTGGGCGATTTTTGAAAGATAACTTCACCACAAATATATTGGTATGTAATCTTAGACTCATTTTTTCTTCAATTTCCATTAACACCCATTAGATTTCTAGGCTTAAATCATGTTCTTAAGGGTAGAAAATTAGAAATTTGGGTAGAGTTAGGGCTTTTTGTATAATTGGGATTTAGACCTCGTTTTGGGGTCGAATTTTGGAACTAGTTATATATTCGGGCTCATGGGCTCATGGGTGATCGGGTTTTGGTCCGAACCTCGTATTTTGACCAAGCCGGCCCGGGGTCAATTTTTGACTTTTTGGGAAGAATGATAGGAAGGCTATAATTAAGCATTGGAATTGGATTGTTTAGAGTTTATTGATGTTATTAAGTCGATTATGTCTAGGTACAATTGATTTGGAGCCAAATTCAAAGGGAGAAGCGATGTTTGAGGCTTGAGTTGGCCGTAGAAGTTCGAGGTAAGTGTTTGGTCTAACCTTAGCTTGAGGGATTAGGAGTTGTGTCATATTTGCTACTTGTTTCTTGTTAAGTACGACGTATAAGCATGACGACGAGTATCTATATGTTGGTGTCGAGCATGACCGTGAGTCTTAAATTGAAATTTATTGTGTTCTTAAATAATACTACGGATGCTTAAGTTGATGATTCTCTGTATTGAGCAAGGATTATGATTATTCTCGTGGAAATTACTTATGATTGAGTATTAGTGTTAACTGAGGCAGTTAGATGTGGAGCAAGTTTGGTTATAGCTGTTTCTCCCTTGCCGGGATGTATTTACTCCTACTGTCGATTCTCTTGCCGGGATAGTGTATTTCTTTATTGATCCCTTGCCGGGACTCTTGTTATAATTGTTGTTGATTGTATATGTGGATCGGGTTGCACGCCGCAACAACATTATATTTGGATCGGGTTACGCGCCGCAACAATATTATATTTGGATCGGGTTGCACGCAGCAACAATATTATATGTGGATCGCATTGCACGCCGCAACAATGATTTAATTGGATCGGGTTGCACGCTGCAATAATAATATAATCGGATCGGGTTGCACGCCGCAATAGTGATAAATAATATTGATCGGGTTGCACGCTGCAATAGTGATAAATAATATTGATCGGGTTACACGCTGCAACAATAATATAATCGGATTGGGTTGCACGCCGCAACAGTGATAAATAATATGGATCGGGTTGCACGCCGCAACAGTGTTATTATGTGTTGGGATCGGGTTGCGCGCCGCAACATTGATGATACAAAATGTTTATAGATTGGTTACAAGTTCCTTATTGTTTTGCTGTGAATTCTAAGTTGTCCTTATGCCTTTTCTCTTGGTTTACTGTTGATATTGATATACCCCCGCAGCATGTACCCCCTCCCATCTTAACTTGTTGTTCCTGTTTTATTTTCCGTTGTATATTATATAACTGCACAGGTTTATTTGGTAGTCTGGTTCTAGCCTCATCACTACTTCGCTGGGGTTAGGCCAGACTCTTACCAGCACATGGGGTCGGTTGTGCTGATACTGCACTCTACACTAAGTGCAGACCCCGGAGCGACAGTGTTTGGACCATAGCATTTGGGTGACTGCATTCAATCCAGTTAGAGATCCCGAGGTAGTCCTGCAAGCGTCCGCAGGCCCGACGTTCTCTTCTATCTTATTATGTATTCTGTTTTCATTTGTTTCCGAGACAGATTGTACTTCCTTTTCAGACACTTGTATGTAGTATTCGTAGATAGTCCGTGATATTGTGACACTGAATTCCCGGTAGAGACGTATGTTGGCATTGTCGTACTGGTTATGGTTAATTATTCAGATTAAGTCTTCCACTTGTTTTTATTTATCGTTAATGTTTTATTGTTGATCACATGTTAGTTTAAATTGTTAAAAAGGGCTAATAAATGAGTTACTAATTCTACAATACGTGGTTTGTCTAGCTTCCACGAGTAAGTGCCATCACGATTCACGAGGGTGGGAAATCCATACCGTGACAACAAATATGGCAATAAAATATTTATACATATATCACATTTAAATCAATTCAAATCAACAAGAATCAAGCTGTTTAATAAGGCAGTCCTAGTATTTAATATCTTTCCCTATTGTTTCTCTCCAATCCACAAGATGCTTTATATTTTCGTTAGAAATCAATCCATTCTATAACAATTTTTTCCTTTCCATACATGGATCATTTTATATCATGTAATGTAGCAAATTATACATCTTTATATTCTGATTAAATAAAATACATATATTTTATGAAAAAATTATAATGTATATTTGTGGTATATACACATTATAAATCATATATTCTTTTAGGAAAATTCATGTATATATGCATATGTTGTTTATACACGTCTTATATTTAAATATATATCATCGATCCATTACATAATATTTTTTCCTTTTTATACATGGACCTTTTTATTCAACTTAATCCTAGCAAAATTATATATATGTACATTCCAATGAAATAAAATACATATATTTCGTGAAAAAAATATAATATATGTTTGTGGTATATTATAAATCATGTATTTTTTTTTAGAAAAAATCATGTATATATGCACATATTATTTATACACTTATTTATATTTAAATAGATATTATTAATATACCATTTATATTTTGCACTAATATCACGTTCATATTTATATAAATTATCCATAATAAATAGTATATGTAACATATTTATTTTCTTCTCTATACATATTAGTGGCATGTTAAAATTTTAAATTAAATTTTATGTAAGGTATATGCTAGCAATATACTTTGAATAATATCAATATAATAATGTATTATGAGGTATATATATAAGTTATATGTGTGAAATATTTACATTATAAATTATCACAATATAATATACTTGAAATATATTAAAGGTATATTTTGAGTTAAAATAAATTTGTACCGAAATTTTTTTAAAAATAAAATAAGAAAAAAATATTAAAATTCTTATTTTACAGAGGAAATTATTTTTGAGATATTTTTCTTTCAGAATCTTTGATATATTTGGGTAAGTGTTATTTATGGAAGAGAAAAAAAGAAATTATGAAAGAGTGAGGGAAAAAGAAATGTAGTAAAAAGTTTATTAATGTAGAGGGATCCCTTAGTTAATGGAGTTATCAATGTGAAAGTGCTAAAAAAGTAAAAAAAAAATGTGCTGTTTTTGAAATAAACGAAGCCTACTATCGTTTTATGAGAATTTTTTTTTTAAAGTGACCAAGCATGTAAAAATCTCTATTTTTAATGTTCAAATGAGCCAATAAAATAGCTAGTGGGCTGGATTTTCTAGGCCTTCTCACTTGCAAATGAACTAAAGGCTCATTCAATTGGTTTTAATTAGCTATTATTATTATTTAAAAAAAACTATTATCATCCAAGTCTACATAAATCTTAAAGGCTTGAGGTCACACGAAAAATTTGGAGTTTTATTCATTTCTCCGATAATATATAAATGAAATTAAATTCCCACGGCCATTCCTCATGTAGCTAGCATACGCCTTTCGAGTTCGGTCGAATTCAGTAACTTTGGTTCAAAATATGTATTTATCTTAAAAATTATGCAATATATATATATATATTATTAATTAAGAACTCAGTAACTTAATCGGACTATAATATTAAACCATAACTTTTAAAACTGCTCTGCCTCAAAATAAAAGCTGCCATAAATATATTTGAGCATTTTAGAACAACGTAACAAAATTCTCTAACATGATATGTTCTATCATGGTCATGTCTCAAAATCAATATTTAATAGTTTGATAGGTACGGCATTTGATTTGAAACCTAAACCATATGCTTTAAAACTATTAATACCAATACTAACATAGAAAAATATTGTTGGCTTTTTCAGATGAAATCTTCATCGAAAATATTAAATTTGAATTGAAAATGTATAGTTTATAACTTGTCCATCATTAGAGCCAATAAATAGTTCAAATAGCACGGCTATTGGGTATGGAAAAAATTCTGTTAGCGAGCGTTTCATTCTTAAATGGGGTTTATGTTGCGCGAATCTAAATAGGTATCTTTACACGAATAATCGGTCATATTTGTTGTTTACTTTTTCTAATTATATACAGAGATTATACATTGATTATACATAATTATATACATATAATACATAAATTATGCATATATTATATTTTTACCGGCTATTTTTAATTGAAGCGATTGGATGAGCGGCTATTTGGATTAATTCTTCTTCTAAATATAGTCGGACTGTTATGCAGGTACCAGACACGAGATACCGAATGGGTGGACCCAACCAAAAATAAAATGGGACGGCTACTTTAGTATTTTTTTTTCTTTTTTTTTTCTTTGAATTTTCTCATGTGGGGGAAGGCATATAAAATCTCCAAGATTCTCAATTATTTGGACCAAAGTGGGACAGAAATTAAATTTTGTAGCTTTGTATGATTGATGACTTCAACTATAATAATTTAGAAGAAGAAATTCGATACATCCAAAAATAATGCAATTGCAGTTCAGTCCAAGTATTTAAAAACACTTCATGAAATACAACATCCACGTAAAAGATAAAACAAAACCCAATATTTTTTTTAATTATTTTTTGCTTTTTAGTTAGATTTCTTTGACCCAAAAGATAATATTGAAATGTCACCTTTGGTCCACACTGTACCCAGACTACTGGAATTACTCTTAGGTTCATGAAGTTTCAGTAATTGTTACTAGGGCTGTGCACGGATCGGATCGGATCGGATTTAGCATATTTCGGATTCGAATTTCGGATTTCGGATTCTAGAAAATGCAATCTGAATCCGATCCGAATTATATCGGATCGGATCGGATATCGGATCGAATTATGATGCCTCAAAGTTAAACTAATATGTATATTTTCTTTGTAAAAGAGGCAATACATTAAGAAAAATTCATGTTTATGCAATTATGAGAGTACTATGGTGCCAATATAGCTAAATCTAGCAATTGTAAAGGTAATAACTTGGAGGTTGATGTAAATTAAAGTGTAGTATTTATACATGTCCTAATAATTTCGGATTTCGGATTGGATTGGATTAAAATATACCAATCCGAAATCCGATCCGAAATCCGAAATTTTAATAAACATAATCCGAAATCCGATCCAATCCGAAATCCGAAATTCAAAATTGAATGGATCAGTTCGGATTTCGGATATCCGATCCGAATGAACAGCCCTAATTGTTACAGTGCCTCCTGGAGTTTTCAAAATTAGAAAAGCTTAATTTCCTCATTTTGGAAATGGGATATGAACAAATACAACTTTTACGTAATCTTAATATTTTAGTTAGCAAATATTTTCACACTCATATCAAACACATTCTAAAATCTTACTATACCAATTTTAATTTCCAAATAAAAAGAGTACAATTAAATCTCTCTATAACAGTTTTCCTTTATAACAGTATTTCATTATAATGGACAAGTTTATTTTGGAACTAATTTTCATGTTATCTTATATTATATATTCTTAATAATATTATTTCGTTATAGCAGCGAAAAGATATCGAAATAAACAATATTTTTATAGACAAATTTGACTGTATTTGCAATTATAATAAGAAATATAAAAGAGTTATTTGATCACAGTATTTTTCTTTATAACAATATTTTCATTTAATGGCCAAGTTTATTCTAGAACTGATCATGTTATCTTATATTATATATTTTCTATAAAAGGATTTTGCTATAACAGCCAAAAAATTATCGGAACAAATAATACTATTATAAAAAGATTTGACAATATTTTCTATTACAATAGAAAATATAAAAGGAATTATTTGATAACACAAGATATGTTAGGGACCTCAATTTGTTCTATTATAGCACAATGCCAAGTTTCTATTTAGTCCACTCAAAATTTCAAAGCTTTTTTGATCCCAATTTCTATGGATGATTCTCCCCCAACCTACATATCTTTCTTCTTCAACTCTTCCCACTTGAACCCAAAGTGCCAAAAAAGAAATTGCTTGGACCACTATTTAAATGAACACTCCAAATGGCTAAAAATGAAAGGATTTTCCTTTGTCTCTTTTTAATTGAGTGTTTGAAACGTGGCACAATTATGATTGTCGGTGGCTATTGGCTATTGGCCAATTTTGGATATGAATGTTTATAATGAAGCACTCATTAGGTTGGGTATCCTAGGCAAGTAGTTTCAAAAGCTTATACTACCCCCCTCCCCCCCCCCCCCCCAAAATATAAAAAAAGATTTTCGAGTGAAATTCAAAAATAGTCGGATTTATCACTGGTAATTGAAAAATAATTATAGTTTTAAAAGTAATCAAAGTTTAGCTACTTTTCATGTAAAGATAAAATTTGAACAAAAACACTGATAAAAGTCCGAAAATATTTCAGCATAATATGCTGGAGTTCCAATTTTTTACATATGAGCTTGCAACATAATATGCTGAAATTTTATAATGTGTTGGAGTTCCATCATATTATGTTCCATCATAAATTTTATAAAGTTTATATGCAGAAGCTCTATAATCCCGCATATTATGCTGGAACTTTCCGTATTTAGGAGTTCCAACATAATATATTGTATATGCGGAAGCTCAATAGTCCAGCATATTATGCTGGAATTTTTCGTGTTTCAGCAAAAGAGTGACTATTTTTTAATGATTTCACAAATATTGGTTATTTTTCGATTACCAATCAGGAAAATGGTTAGCCCGTGCTATTTTGACGAGATTTTCGGATAGTAATAATATCTATGTAAATATTTTTCCGATCAACTAAGTTGAAACGGATTGCTTTAGTTTGATTCGAGTAAAGCGTATAAATATTAAGAATTTTTTTGAATCTTATGATTTTAAATTAAACGTGTTTATAATATTATCAAAAGAATCCTTTGAATCAGTATTTTTTCTTTTAACTAAAGTGAGGTAAAAATTATCAGGGAAATAATTTTTTGCAAGGTTAATAGCTAGTGCTTAACTAGTGATGATTAGCAAAAAAACGTATTTGTGATTAATCATTATAATTTGACTTAATCAATAGCATGATAAACATCATCAACCTTTTGGGGTAGGGAAATAGTTAAGAACCAATTGCATCATAAGTCATCATTAAACCTTTTGTTAGAGTGAAATTAGGATTCCCTTAATTTATGGCGTTTCAAGATAACTATATCACTTGAGAGTGTTAAATGGTACTTAATTAATTCTCAAGATTCATTTATTAAAATACGGTTGACTTGGCACATTGCTTAAGAAATACATTGAAAATAAGTACAGTCACATCTAAGGGTGTCTAACGGGCCGGATCAACCCGTTTCCGGACCGGCCCAGACCAGTTGAAGCCGGAACCGGACCGGATCGGTACAAGGGGGCCAGGTGGGCTGGGTTAAGGGGTAAGGGGGTTGGTCCAACCACCTTAGTTCCACCGGTTAACCGCATCGGTCAAACCCGATCAACACGATTCACTATAGAACCAGTTAACAGGCCCGACCGGATCGGACCGGCCCAAACCGGTTTAACGGCTACTTTTAATTTTTTTTAATTATTTCTGACTTTCTGACTGTTGGCAACAGTCTGCTGGGCCAAGGGGCCGTTGCCCAATGGCTATTTTGCACAAATAGCCCAAGGGACCGTTGCCCAATGGCCGTTGAATTTACTCTTTCTTTTCGTTAATTTACTTGTTGTTAAATGTAAACCTTTCAATTTGCAAGTTTGAATTTTGAAATAAATGTAGCACTTGCAATTTATAATTGCAATTTTTTTCCCATCTTCATTGTATTCTTTATATTTTTACTTTATATTAATATAGCTTACAATAGTTATACAAAATACAAAAAAGAATTAAAAATTACACTAACCCGGCCCGGCCGACCTCTTGTACCCGTAACCCTTACAGTTTATTTTTTACCCGGATGGACCCGAACCCGTTAAGCCTGGTAACTCCTAACCCGTAACCGGCTCGGTTTGAAACCCGAACGGTTTCAACTTTTCCCTACCTAGCCCGGCCCACCCGTTTAACACCTAAACCTCAATAATAGCATTCCTATATAATAATCATTTACTATTAAATTCGAGTTTTTTTCGGCACCAATTATTATGTTATGTTATAATATATGTCCTCTATAATAGCACTTCACTATAACAATAAAAAAATATCAAAACAAATGATGTTGTTATAGAGAGATTTGAAGGTAGTACTTAATAAAAAGGGTAAAATAAATATAAAATAATAAATTATTTATTTATTTTTCAAATTGGACAAGTGAAAACAAATATTTATATTTAGTATAGTGAAAAAGTAAACGTGAACGGAGGCATCAATTATCAATTTGACTTGTAAGTAATTTGGATTTGACACTATTGTAGTTGTATGTCACGACCCAAACTGGAGGGCCATGACTAGCACCCGACATACTTGTCGAGCACCAACGTACATTTTATCTAACCTTCTTTATTATCTTTTATGGCCAACGAGATCAATATAATTGGTAGACATGGATCATGCACAACTAACAACAAAAGATGATGACATGAACATACATGTTTGGATGACCAGACAATCAAGACACTATATATAAGGTACGAGCTACCATGCTACCATGCTACCATGAAAGAGTACAACAAAAATCAACCGACAAAGCATACCAAACTATACATGAGTCGGCACTTGTCTATGAGCCTCTAAAAGAACATAAGTGCTGCAACATTCCTAGAACAGGGCCCCGACATACCCATAACGTCTATAACAAAAATGCATACCAAGACCACGACAAGTCTGAAGAAGGGATCTCGCCAATCACCGCTGAATTGGACCACCTACTGTGGTTGGGGGAGCTGCACCTGGCTGTCTATCAGGACCTGCAGCACGACATGCAGCGTCCACAAATAAAAGGACGTCAGTACGAATAAAGTACTGAGTATGTAAGGCAGGGAACCATAAGTACGAACAGTAATGTAAGCAGGAATAAAGAATATATAACCTGTAACGTCTGGGTACCTCTGAGGGCTACTGACATGCAATGCATGATACATATGTATATATGCATAAACTTTTAAAACATACGCCTCTGTGGGCATCATTATCATCATATCATACCCGGCCGAAAGAGGACTCGGTAAAACCATACCCGACCATCATAAGGTTCAGTAGAATCGTACCCGGCCATGTGGAGCTCGGTAAAACCCAACTGATCAGTGGTTGCATAATATGTTCCGTACCCGGCCGACTATAGCGCGGCTCGGTAGAGTAAAATAGATACATATATAATACTGCATGCTCGACTCATGGAATCATGTTCTAAACCTTTCGGAGTGACGTAAGGTCGGTATCCTTTGTACACGTTATTAGGACTAACTCTTCACTATGAACCTTATAAGAATTAGGAAGTATCAACAACATTGATAATATAAGAATAAGAGAAGCAACATCAACATTAATCGTTCCATAAGAGGGAAAATAATGTAAGTACTGCTAGCTTCTAAGAGTACAGTATCTTTGGAAGCTCGTTCATTACATTATGTATAATCGGAGTCGTGCAAAAGAAGGAAAAGGATAGCCTCACATACCTTGTATATACTGCCCAACCTCAAGCTATGCAAATGTCAAGACTCCTTAGTCTACAATAGGAGAAATGACACCATCGTTAATGTTTAAGCGTCAGAACTATTATGTACCGACCACAACCTATTTTATGATGAAACGGACAGCACCTCCCCTATTTATATGACTTACACAAGTGAAAAAAATCACCAAAAAGCCTAAACAACATTAATGTTAATCATATTGAACCTCCCAAAATAGTCCACCAACCGATAACATTACTACCAAGCCTTTCGATATATATTCCACAAGTTATAGCTTCATTGACTTAGCCGCAACTTAGATAATCTTAAATACATATAGAGTAAGAGGTTACTTACCTTTATACAGAAAGAACAACTCCAATTTGACCTTAATTTTCCATGAAATATCCCTCCAATGCTGCCACAACAACAAGAAAACGAAACTAGCAATCAATTAGTGTTTTTTGGCAATAAAATCACTTTAGAAGGCTTGAAATCTCCTAGGGTTGATATTAAGAACTTGAGGGAGTATTTACAGAACATAAACCTTTTAAAACAACCTCCCACACGAGTTGGAACAACACAAAAATGAGCAACAACAAGAAGAAAAAGAAACTTACTAGCGCCACGGGATTCCCGACACTTGATTTATGTTGTTTGCCCTTTGTTTGGGTCTTGAATCTTGAGAGAACCTTGAGAGGGTGTTCCTAGGGTTCTAAGGTCTGAATATCGTGAAAAAAATGACTTGAAACGGGTTGGAGGCATCATATATATACCCAAATGTCTTAAACCGCCTAAGTGGGCCCCATAGAGAGGTGCTTGGCACAGTCTCACGAAAACGCGAATATCTCTCTACTCCGAGATCGTATCGATAAACGGTTTAATGCGTTGGAAACTAGACTCATAGATCTTCAATTTGGTAGGTAAATTACCCCATAATTCTAAGTAAATTGGGATAAAAGCTTAGTAGCATTTGACCTAATGTTTAAGTAAATTTATAAACCTAAGTTGTGACAACTTTTGTCGACTTTTATCTCATAACTCGTTTGACTTCAAGACTTATAATACGGATATTATATGATTCAAATACCTTAAAACACTACCTCTTGAGTGTACTAAGCACCTCTAGGTTTATCCGAAAATACGGCTGACAACATCCTTGATTCGTTTAACTTCTAATACTTGTTAACCACCCTTATACACCTTTGTATTATTTAAGACCAATATGATTAACTTCTTATCATCTTAAAGATAATCTCTTCATGGATTTTCATTGACTACCTTATGGCATGAGCTAATATACATGAATATGGGTTGTAACACCAGATTTCTACTTTGTGTCTCAAATTAATTTATTTTGAAAGAACTTTTGAGATATTCCACTCTTTATTAATTAGTTGGACTTTGTGCTGAATGCTTAAATCCCCTATTTCCCTTAGGGGTCGTTTGGTAGGGTGTATAAGAATAGTGCAGAATAATGTGTATTAGTAATGCAAGCATTAGTTATGCAAATATTATTTTTTATCTATAGTTTGGTGTGGTGTATTAAAATTATAATGCATTACATAATTTTTTAAAAAAATAGTTGCTTACAAAAATGCCCTCCATATTCTCTAGCTTTAAGGGACTTTAAGGACAATTTTGTCTTTAACCATGCTAATGCATGCATTAAAGCTTTGGTATTACTAATGCCATAGTTTTCTATGCATTACTTATGCATAGGATAATGCCAAGTATGATGTATAACTAATACAAGTATTAGTTATACACAAGTTGACAAAAGATACCAAACAAGGTATTAGTAATGCATAGAGCTAATGCTTGCATTATTTTTTCTAATACCTCCTACCAAACGACCCCTTAGTTTTTTAAGGGCAAATTTGAACTATTGAGAGTGGAGTCAATTCCCCGCCAAGACATTCAAAAAATATTATATTATGAAAGGAGAGTTAAGATTAAATAATTGAAAGTTGACTTGGGTTGTGCAAGATTGAGTAACCATTATAGTATTTTAATATTCTAGAATTTAAATAATTGTGGAGACAAAAAATAGTGTACTATATTTAAGATGCAATTAAAGAGAGTTTGCGTAATTAAAGGATAATTCTTTTGCTCATCTCAATGAGTTAAAATAACAATAATTAGATTATTCGAGGAAACGTCAATGTAGCTTCTACTAAGGAGATCAGCATAGAGAGCAGTGAAGTCAAAAATAAATTTATTCTTTCTATGTTTTCCCTTATTTTCTTAAATAAATAACTTGCTCAATAGGTTTTTAATTAACCTATAGTTTAAAATTACTATCATGTTGGAGCTAAATTACGAATTAAGGACAAAAAACGAGATTTTCTGCTACCGCTCTTTTTCATGTTTTACTCTAGCGAATGAGAGCCTTATAGCAACGGTTAAGTTGTATTCTCGTGGCATATAAGTCATGGTTTCGAACTTTGAAATCCGCAATTAATGTTTGTATCAGGGAGGTTGTCTACATCACAATCCTTTAAAATGTAGCTCTTCTTGGGACCCCACGTGAACCAATGGCGGACGCACGTGGTGGCAAGCGGGTTCAACTGAAACCGCTTCATCGAAAAATAATACTGTGTATATGTATAAATTACGATTAAAGCTGCGTAAATTTTGTACAAATATTTTATTTGAACCCACTTGACAACTACTATTTTACTACTAAAGTTATGTGTTGATTGAACCCGCTTGCACAAAATTCTGGGTCCGCCATTGGCGTGAACCAGAAGCGGCTCGACCTAGGATTTGAAGGTCGGGGGTACACTTTTAGATTCAACCAAAATCTGCTTTGTATATAGGGTGTCAATTACTAATATATCACTATTTTCTAAAGTTATATATATATGAAGTTTTTGTCGAACTTTATAAATGCCGATGACACCTCTTGGTATAGTATAGGTTCGCCTTTGACGTGAACGCATAATACTTTGTGCACCGGGTTGATTAACTCTTCGACTTTTTGGTTAGCTGGAAAAGCTTGCAAAAAGTTAGTCTTAAGAACAAAAAAGAAGTGCAAAGTCTTGAAATAATCATATCTTCTTGGCTAAGATTTCCTTTGTTGTGTTTCTTTTATTTTTTAATAGTTTTACTAAAGTTTGAAAAAAGGGGAAGAAACAAAGGGAAAATTAAGGTGGAAATGTGTTAAATAAATGATTCATCACATGGTTTCAATCAATGTTCTCTCCACTCTCAAAAAGCTTAAGTACCTCATATTCCTTCAATGTCTCTTTAACTTTTTGAGTTTACCCTGCCATTAATCTTGGGTGATTAATTAAATAAATGTGATTTAAGTAATGTAATTTCTTAAGACGTAATTAATGGGGAGACATAAATTGTGTGTGCAAGATTTAATATACATTTAATTAAAGTTTGCATATCAATATGATGATTCGAGGAAAGGCAATAGAGTAATGTGAACTTAGAAATAAATTATTATTCTCTTTATTCTACCTATTCATAAATAGTTAAATACCAAGACCCTTTTAAGCTCTTATTTTATTTTCCTTGGTAGCGGAGAAAGTTAGCAATATATTACAAGCACAAAACCCCTTAACGAAATATTGTTAGCCTTTTTTATCCTTTTCAAATAGAGTCACATTATACGCTTCGTATAATGTCATTTGATATATATATGCTTCGATTATATCAGTTTCCTGATGTGTTACTGCTTCTCCTTCTGTATTTCTTTGTCATAATTGTTGTGATTATGGCTTCCTTAAGCCGAGGGTCTATCGAAAACAACTTCTCTACTTTTACAATGTAGGGATAAGATTTACGTACACATTACTCTCCATAGGCCTATTACAACAACAACAACAACAACAATAACAACACATTATAATTTCATAAGTGGGGTCTGGGAGAGTAGGATGTACGCAGCCTTACCCCGACTCTGGAAGGACAGAGAAACTATTTCCGATAGATCCTCGGCTAAAGAAGGTGAAAGAAGCCCTGATAGCAACTAATAACAAGACAAATAATTAGAAAACTAAATCGTCTCTCTCTCTCTCCATATATATATATATATATATATATATATATATATATATATATATATATATATATATATATATATACTATATTAAAAGCACGAAAGCCCTTAGCGAAATGTCGTTCGACCTTTTTACCCTTAAAAATCGACTTTACACTAGATAAAATTGTAATTTAAGTTGTCTTCCTAATATTTAAGAATATACATTCAATTACCATTTATGCTAATTTTCCTAAAGTTAGAACTTTAAAATCAACTAGAATTAATTTGTTGATCTTTCCTTATTAGATTGTATTACAATTTTATTTGCAATAGGAAGACGTGATTTTAATACAATAAAGACTTTTGTTTCAAAAGGAAAAACAATACTAGCTTTTTACCACGTCTAATCTCCATATCATTTGTAGGATTTTAAATTAAAACGTTAAAAAAAGAAAGAAAGAGAAGATTAATCAAGTACACTACTATATTGATTAATTTCTAGAATACATAATAACTTACATATCGTTCTATCTATCTATATTAAATGCAAGAAGGTCCTTAATGATATATCGTTCGCTTTTTTTTACCGTCGACTAAAGAAGGTAAAAAAAGCCCTGATAGCAACTAATAACAAGACAAATAATTAAAAAACTAAATCGAAGATAGCAACAGAAAATATTTATCTATATCTATATCTATATCAAACCGAACCAATCGACTATAGAAGTAGCTATTTAAAATTTATTTTATATATATATATGTGTGTGTGTGTGTGTGTGTGTTACTTTCCAAAGTTTGGCGGTGAAGACTCAGATCGATTACCTTCTCCTCAAAAGGTGTAATAGAGGGTAGTGCAAGGATTGCAAGGTTATCCCTATTTTTTCTCTCCTTTAATATATTTAGTCAAAAGGAAGGAAAGAAAGGGAACAAAGGGGGAAAAAATAGGGTGAAAATGTGTTACATAACACATGGTTTCAATCAATGCATTCACCAATCTCCAAGCCTTTAGCTGCCTCATCACATTCCTTTCATGACTCTTTTCCTTCATTTTTATGCCATTTTTGACCTCCTCGTTTAAGCCCGCTTATGGTGCGTGAAGCCCGCTTATGGTGCGTGTGCACTGATTATGTTCAAAGTAAACCCTTCGGTAACTAATATTCTCGATTTTTAATCACAAGTCTCAAGTTTAGGATTTAAAAATGAAAAAAGTCGGTAAATAATGTTTGTGCCGCTGATGAATTTTACTGACACGAATTTAAAATAATCAAATTATTAAATTCAGATACTGAATCAACGACAACAAAAATAAACAAACTCAATGTAATTTTACAAGTGAGGTATGAGGAGGTAGTATGTACGTCGCCTTAATCGTACCTTACGGAGGATGTTTATGATAGATCTTCGGCTCAAATTCCGATACTGAATTATTTAAATGAAAAAAAAAGAAAAAATAGGAATAAAAATTAGTTTGAATTGCTAATGCAAGATAGACACAAGGACCTGATTAGACTGTCCCTCATTAAGAATGACAGCAGGCTTTCTGCTACCAATAATTATGAATGCCAGTTCCTTCACTAAATACTGTAATTACTCCTTTGTTTTTATTGGAGTAATTAATTTCTTATCATAAATCAACTGCCAAATGAAATTAAATAAAACTAAATTATTCGACTAAATATTAAAGTATTCAGGAAAATTTATTCAAAAATTTAGGAGTGAAAATATATGTTTCTATATGAAAAAACAAAGGGTGATGAAGCAAAATTCTTTTACATTATCAGTATTGAGTTATAACCAACTAAATTATACTGTAGCATAAAAATGTAAGAGCAGCCTGATGCACTAAGCTCCCGCTATGCGCGGAGACCAGGTAACGACCGGACGACAAGGATCTATAACGCGGTCTTATCTGCATTTATGCAAAAAACTATTTCCACGGCTTGAACTTGTGATCTTCTGGTCACATGGCAACAACTTGACCAGTTAATCAAAAGAAATTGTCTATATAAAAACTTAAAATATTATTGAACAAATTGTATTATGAACAAAATACTACAAAAACTCCCAAAAAGAGCACAAAAAATATATAAAACTGTATATTTTTTTTTTTCTCTTGGCTACTAACAATCACTATAAGCTATAGAATCCAAAGGAGATGAACACAAATACTTTTTAAAAACAGAATTAATATCTAAATTACTATTCCCACGTCTAACAATAGGATATTTTGATACTATAGACAAAGAATTAAAACCCGATTTCGAGTTCGAGTTTGAGTTCAACCCAGTGAGTGAACTCAGTTCATGAATTGACTCACCCGAGTTGATCAAATTCACATTCTTTAACATGAACTCATTTCCAACGAGTTGGTTGAATAATCCTGACTCGGACACGGAGTTCTTCTTCTTGTGTTGAATTGCGACGCGCGCAATTTCTGTTACCATAGCATTTGACATTCTTCGTATACCTCTAGCTCCACCAAATACAATCCCCGAGTCAACTAGTTTTTTCTCCGAGTTCTTTTTCTTATGTGCGATTGTTGGTAATACAACGGTTTCTGGACTACGATTCTTGAGTTGACTCAGTGAGTCACCGAGTACGAGATGATCCTTAACATCTATTAGCATAATGTGCTTGTAATTTCTTCGAATTCTTCCTAATAACATTGGATAACAAGCCCATCTTCTTAAATTCAATGGAACATGGTCTAAAAATCCACTTAAAGAATTCTCAGGGTCGAGTTCATCCACGTCGAAACTCACGACCGAGCCATAACTCAACCGAGTTGACCGAGTTGACTCAGTTTTATTCCCAATTTCGTCATTACTGCTGCGAATTTTGCGACCCCAAATGGGTTCTCCACTTGAATTCTCTTTCTTGCTCGAAATCACGAACTGGGTCGGGTCGAAAGTAGTCGAAGAAGTATAAATGTCTGTTTCCTTACAGTAGCCATGAATGAGTTTCAAGAACGAGGTGTTCTCTTCAACAATGGCGTTATCAAATGAACTCGACTTTGATGGAAATATTAACAAAATATCTGATTTTGACGTAACACTTGATCTGTGTATAAGCCTGAGGAATGATTTCAGTTCATTAACCGTAACGGATTCAACTACATGAGCAATAATAACATCATTCATTGCTCTTGTTCCTCGTCTGTATAAAGAACCCATTCCTTGTAATGCATGTGGGGAAATTAATTTGTTGGGTTTTTTCCTAGGGTTTAAATATGAAGAACTTAGTTGTTTTCTTGAATTGAAATGATGAGGTGAAGTGGGTTCAAAAGTTGAGAGAGTAAAGAGAAGAAGAGTAATGAAAATGAGAAGAGCACAAATTGAAATGGTGGATTGAGCTTTTGAGAGAAGTTGAGTTGAATTTGAACGTTTGAGAATTGCATTAATGGATTTGAATGAAGGAGAAGAAGAGGAAGAAAAAGAGAAATTATTGGGTTTTTTGTTGAGAATTTTGTTGTTGTTGTTGTTATCTTCTTCTTCTGGGAAGAAAATGAAGAGGAAGCCCATTGCCCAACTTTCACTACTATTGTTAGTGCTATTGGAGTTGCTTTCTTTGGTTTTTGCTGTAAATCCCATAGCCAAATTACTTTCTCTCTCACTCTCACACACACAAGCTTTTTGTTTCTCTCTCTAGATAGCTCTATATTCTTGTGATTGTTGTTGGGTTTCTCTCTCTAAATAGCTTTCAATCTTCCACCTCCATATATATATATATATATATGAAGTTATAATGAACTTTCTTTGTCTCTTTCTTGGAGGTGTGATTAGGAAGATGTTAAAATGATTAAGGGGCAAAAAGGGTATATATTATATTTTTCTCGGTTATCTTATTTTTCTAGCTTTAAAAAAGTGATTATTTATGGGTCTATCGAAAACAACTTTTTTGTTTTCATAAGGTAGGAGTAAGACTGCTTACACACTACCTTCTCCAAATCTCACTTATGAGATTACACTGGATTTATCGTTATTGTTGTTATCTTAGTTTTCTAGCTTTGATTACTGCTTTTCTTTCTCATGGCTTCTTCACGAGTATTATTTTATTTTTCAAAAGTATTGTGATTATGCTTTCCTTAAACCGAGGGTCTATCGGAAAGAATCTCTCTATTTTTACAAGGTAGAGATAACGTTTGCGTATATACTACCTTCCTCATATTCTTCTTGTGAGATTACACCGGAGATGTTGATGTTGTTGTTATTGTTGTTATAATTATACTTGATCAAGTTTTTCCTTTTCTTTTAATCAAGTTTTTGTAGTTTTATGTTTTCTGTTTCTTCTTTTTAATAATAATGGTGTTTGAACACAATAGAGTGAGACTAGCCAGTTAGGAGTTAGACTAAGAATGTCATTGGTCGTCTATTGATGCAGGGCTTTACCTGCTAGTTTTACTATACCAGCCATCTATTTCGTATTTCGTATTCTGTATTTCATATCTCTTATATTGTTGTTATTTTATTATGCATTTTTATGGTACTAATATATCGGCTCCTGTTGCTTTTTTGAGCCGAGGGTCTCCTGGAAACAGCCTCTCTACCCTTCGGGGTAGGGGTAAGGTCTGCGTACATATTACCCTCCCCAGACCCCACTTGTGGGATTATACTGGGTCGTTGTTGTTGTTGTTGTTGTTGTTGACTAGTGCAAATAACGAGTATCTCTGTTCATTAAAAACTTAGACAAATAAAAAGAAATAATCAGTGGAACTTTGTGTAGAGCAACTTTTACAAACATTTATTCCACTTTGAGAGATATAATTGAGTTTGGTGGTTAATTTTTATAAATTTTGTGCCTGATTTAAACACACTTTACCAAAGTTTAATGGAACAATATATAGTAGGCACTCTTCTGGGATAAATGGATTAATTATTTATACGTTTTCCCAAAATGCAAGTAACTTTGACAGAATTCTAAGTTCTAAATGAGGTAATTTTAAATGTTTCATTCACCAACAAATTATTTCTACATACTTGACAAGTTATAAAAAAAATAGCAATAAATTAAATATGTTTTTAAAGAAATTATATTTGACTATTTAATTGATAATTAGACATGTTCTTATTTCAATTTTCATTGAAAAATCATTTTCTAATTGTACTTTTTAAATTTAATTATGCTTTGGTTTAAATTAGTAAAGGACAATGTATTAATATGGTAAAAATGGCAGGAATGTGGGGCTACTGTGAAGCGTCGGTGGACTGGAGGGGTAGATTTTAATAAACGAGCAAAATGTGTGTATTAATGTAAATGAGTCCTAAAATGTAGGGGCCAGCCTACAGTTTATGGACAAACATAGTTTACTATTTTGTTTCTGTGGCTATAGTTTTGAATTGCTATAAATTATGCTATTTCCACTTCTGCTGCTTTAAATTTTTCTTGCTGTACAACAACAACAACAACAATCCAGTATAATCTCACAAGTGGGGTCTGGGGAGAGTAATATGTACGCAGACCTTACCCCTACCCCGAAGGGTAGAGAGGCTGTTTCCAGGAGACCCTCGGCTCAAAAAAGCAATAGGAGATGATATATTAGTGCCATAAAAATGCGTAATAAAAATAACAACAATAACAACAACAATATATAAGAGATATGAAATATGAAATACAGGATACAAAATACGAAAATATCTTTATAAACAAGTCAAATATGAAATATAATATAATGATATGTTATCAAAGGCATTTGTTATTTTTTAATAGGCAAAATACCTTATCACCCCCTAAACTTGTCACGGATTACTAGTTACAGCCTTAAACTATTTGTGATCTTAATTACCCCCCTCAACTAGGCCTTTTAAGAGTCATTACCACTGGACGCTGATGTGGCAAATTGTGTGGGTGCACTCGCCTACCACGTGGATTTATGTGGCATTTTTTTGAAAAATAAAATATATTTTTACGTTTTAAGTATGTTACTTTTTTAGATAATTTTTTTTGAATACAATTTATAATAAAACTTGGATAGAATTACATTATTTAGGCTAAAAAATTTTACTTGGCTAGAAATAATAAAGTTTTAGTTAATATTTTTTTTAATTTGGCCTGAAAATAAAGATTTATACAATTAAAATAAATAGTCAAGGCATCTAAAAAGTTATAAAAATATATGGTCTGAAATTAATTATTTTGGCTATAATTTTTTATATAGTTCTAAATTATGGTGCTCTAAAATATATATATATTTTTTTTTACAGATTGTGTGTCACTTTTAAGAAACAATAGCTAGTTTGTACTTCTAGATGGTAGGATAGGAGTAAGCTTCTTTAATTTTTCTTTTCTTTTGAGGATGGAATGAGTATTGCTATTTTTTTTATTAAAGTATTTTTCTATCAAACATAAAAAGACAATGAAGGAGAAATAGATTTTTAAGAAATCTACCATGTCAGTCTTGTATGAGAGTCAAACTGAACCTCCATTATGGTCTTGTCCCAATAAAGCTCTTTGTTTTTATATGTCAAAAATGTGAATCAATGGTGATGATTTCATAGAACTTTCCATGAGGGGGATTTATACTATTATTTATAGATTCATGTAAACAGGAGACGGGATCTATCGGAAACAATTTCTCTATCTTCACAAGGTAAAAGGAAGGTTGCATACACAATATCTTTCCCAAACTCGGGATTATACTGGATTTTTCATTGTTTTTGTTATCTTATTTTTCTAGTTGTGATTATTGCTTTTTTTTTTTTTTTTCTCATGGCTTCTTCACTATAGTACTTTTTTTTTTCAAAACAGTTGTGATTATGCTTTTATTCAGTCGATGGTCTACAAAAATAACATCTCTACTTTTACAAGGTAGAGGTAACGTTTGCGTACATACTATCCTCCCCACACCCTCTTTATGAGATTACACTGGATATATTGTTGTTATTGTGGTAATATATACTTGGTCAAGTTTGTCCTTTTCTTTTAATCAAGTTTTTGTAGTTCTATGTTTTTTCTTCTTCTTTTTAATAATAGTGTTTGAGCAAACTTACACGCACTTTGATTATTTTATCAGGTATTTATTATCTTCAACCACTATAAATAATAAGTAACTCTGTCCATTAAAAACTTAGACAAATGAAAGGAAATAATCGGTGGAACTTTGTCTACAATAACTTTTACGGCCTTCATTCCACTTTGAGAGACATAATCGAGTTTGGTGATTAATTTTTATCAATTTTCTGTCTTATTTGAACACAATTTAGCAAAATTTAATTATTTATACTTTTTCCAAATGCAAATAACTTTGATGGAATTCTAATTTCTAAATGAGGTAATTCACGCAATTGGACATATATCCAAATGTTTCATTAACCAACAAAGTATTTCTACATACTATACAAGTTAAAAGTTTCATTTTCATCAATAAATTAAATATGTTTTTTAAAAAGATATAAAATTTGACTAATAGAATTAATAATTAAACGATAAACATGTGTTCTTATTTCAATTTCCGTCAAGATTTCATTGAAAAATCATTTAGTAATTGTACTTTTTAAATTAATTATGATATGGTTTAAATTAATAAAGGACAATGTATTAATATGGTAAAAATGACAGGAAAGTGGGGTTACTGTGAAACGTCGGTGGACAGGAGGGGCAGATTTTAATAAATGAGGAAAATGTGTGTATTAATGTAAATGAATCCTAAAATGGAGGGGCCAGCCTACAGTTTATGGACAAGCTCAAAATAGTTATTTTGTTTCTCTGGCTATAGTTTTCAATTGCTATAAATTGTATGGTATTTCTACATCTGCTGCTTTAAATTTTTCTTGCTGTATTAAGAAAATACCTATATAAACAAGTCAAATATCTGTATAAAATACAGACGAAACAATTGTAAATTATCACTATCAAGACAGGATATGTAATGACAAATTAGAAAAAGGCAACCTCATGTCCAAAATATTCCCGTTCATGTAGGGTTTCGGGAAGAGCTATACCCTAGGGGGTGTTAAATATATTGTAAACAGCAAACTTTAATGACTACTTCGACAACTCGAACACGTAATCTATAGACCATACACAGATCATTTTACCGTTACTTCAAGCTTTCGTTCGCAACATGCCAACATGTAATTGTATTTCTTTTCTTAAAGTATTTTTCTACCAAACATAAAAAGACAATGAAGGAGAAAAATATTTTTAAGAAATCCATCTTGTCAGTCTTGTGTTAGGGTCAAACTGAACCTCCATTATGATCATGTCCCAATAAAGCTATTTGTTTTTTATAAGTCAAAAATGTGAAAGAATGATGATGATTTCATAGAACTTTCCATGAAAAATGTGCTAGTTTAATAGGGGCGGATTTATAATATTATTTATAGATTCACGTATTTCTTGATGATTTCATAGATTTCCTATATAAATTAATAAATTCACTAAATATTTATAAATATTTAACCGTAAACTTAATTATTAATATTATAGATTAATCTAAGAATTGCGATAAAAACTTATAAATTTTAAGGGTGTGTTTGGTATGAAGAAAAATATTATTAGAAAAATATTTTCCAATTTTCCCATGTTTGGTTGGCTTAAATATTTTGGAAAACATTTTTCTCATGAACACATTTTCCTAAAAATGGGGGAAAATATTTTCCAATACTCTTTTTTAACCTTTCCCACCCTATTTCCATCCCCACCAATCCACCCCCACCCCACCCTTACCCCAACCCCACTCCCAACCCTCCACCCTAAACAGAAATATTATTAATGGTACTTTCTTTTGATGTTATAGATAAAGTACTTTTTTTTTTATTTCAACAAATGAATATTTTTCTTTTCATCATATATATATTTTTTAATTTTAACAAAAAAAAGTACTTTTTTTTCGTGATGCAAAAAAAGAATTTTCTTTCATTTGAAAAAAAAATAAAAATTCATGATGTCGAAAAAGTATTTTCTTTCATTTCAACAAAATAAGTATTTTATGTTCATGTTGTAGAAAGAGTACTTTCTTTTTGAACAAAAAAAAGTATTTTCTTTTTAGTGATGGAGCACAAATTTCAACGTTATTTTTTGCGTAAAAAATTAATACAACACATTAGTTCTTTTGGGTTTTGTGAATTTTTAGAAAAATAATTAAGTTCTTCAAGAAAATAGAGTTTCTATTCTCTAATCAAACACTAGAAAATATTCTCCGAATTTTTTTTTCCATTTACCAATCAAACAAGAAAAAATAAGTTATAAAACCACTCATTTTTCATGAAAACATTTTCCTTCGTACCAAACACACCCTAAATCTTGATTCCGCCCAATTAGTTTAATGGAGTACTTAGTAATTGCTAGTTACTACTAGGAAAGTAGCAGCTACAGTCTGCAGCCTAATGTATACGATCTTTTTCTTTTCTTGATTTTGGTATTTGGTATAAGAAATTTGTTGGTCCATCCCAAAGGTTGTAGTGAGATATATGTTGCTCGAACTCTTCGAAAATATTGTCGGGTGTGTCTCGGATCCTTTAAAAATAGTATATTTTTGAAAGATCTGACACGAGTGCAACATCATTTTAGAGAGTCCGCACAACATAGAGTGAGATTGATAGAAGAAATTTCGAGTTCGAGCACAAAGAAAGGATTTTTTTTTAATAGAATTATATTTTCTTTTAATGAGCCGATGATCTATCAAAAATAGTTTCTCTACTTGCATAAAGGTAGGGGTAAGACTATCGTACTCACTGCTCTCCCCAAACCTCACTTGTGGAACTATACTGAATATGTTATTGTTGTTGTTATTATTGAGTCTTATATTATCCGAATTCAAATTAGTCAAGACTCTAATATGGATACTGAACATCGAACAAAAATAACAAAAAGAAAAATTTATTGGTCTAACAAGATTTCTATGGAGGTAAGTCACTCCATAATCCTGTATTATACAAGTGAAGATATATCAATTGTTACATTTTCTACTGATTTATGCTATTCCTATTACAATATTATACAAATACGAAAACTATACAAAATTTTAAATTTAGTGATATATTGCAAAGACCCTACATTGCCAGCTTCAATTTATGACAAATGTCCGGTTGGAGGGGATATAATATTGCCCCTCCTATATGGGGTGAAATTCAAAAATTGCCAGATTTACAACTGGTCGTTTAAAAATAGCTCAGTTTCAAAAGTAATCGAAATTTAATCACTTTTCATGTAAAGATAAATCTGAGCGAAAACACTGTTCAAAACCCGAAAAATACGCCAGTATATTATGCTGAAGTTCCAGCATAAATATACTTGAACTCCAACATATTATACTGGAGTTCCAGCTAGAGTTCAAGTATACTTATGCTAGTTCCACCATAAGTACACTAGTATAATATACCGGTCCAACATAATATACTGGAGTTTGGAGCACCGGTGCTCCAATCTCCAGTATATTATACTGGAGCCAGCAAAGTATACCGATCTAACATAATATGCTGGAGTTCATACACAGGTGCACCGAATTCCAGTATATTATGTCGGACCGGTCTCTGCTGCAGCAAAATAGTGGCTATTTTTCATTGACTTGGTAAACGCTGGCTATTTTTGAATGACCAGTCCGAAAACTAGTTATACCGTGCTAGTTTTACTCCTATATGTCTACTCACTTTAGATTAATGGATGAATTTACAGGGTAAATTTTTTTCTTTTTTTTAGGCACTCAAATATTCAATATATATTAGCTCGATTAATCCGACCTTGTTGCGTATTTTTCATCTACTCTTAATCATATATGTCTCATATTCGAGACCTAAGAATAGAGTTCTCTTTGGTAGGAAGAGCCAACCTTTCTCCCATAATAATGTACTTTCCACGTGTGAATGCGGATTAGTCGAGCCAATAAATTCTGAATACCATATACTCAAAGTGTTCCTTCGCCTTAACCATAGATCTCGATTGGAGCCTTGAAAATAACATCATCTTTGATGAGAAGAGCGAAACCCCTAATAACATATTTTTTATGGCGCAAATACAAATTAGTCGAGTTAGCGAACCGCGGACACCAAATACTCTATAAGAATATTTCTTATAAATGCTGGCTACTGCTACTGGGTAGTTGAAATAGTAAATACTACACCAATAGTACAACCAATTATGACTTCACATAGGAAATCCCACCATGTCTACCAAGATTTATTTTACCTCTCCTAAATATGCGCAATTTGTGAATGCAACCACACCTTCCACTGATGCACCAAATCAGTACTGCAAGTGCCAGCCATTGAATTTAACGGCATGACCTAGTCTAATCAAGAATTTAGAGTTAAATGAATTCAGAATGAATATAATATTATTATAATATATTTTACTCTCTTTTTTTGGCATATAGGTATTAGGTAAGTACATAGTTCAAAAATTAAAATATAATAAATTTAGTTAAAGCTATAAAATTTGCCTATGCTCCGTACATGAGTTTTCATGTTCTTGTTTATGATCCTCTTCCCTACGTCCCAACATAATGTAACGACCCGGCTGGTTGTTTCATGAATTATCACTTCGTTTCCCTTTATTTCTGCTTCTTTATGTATTGTTCAGTTGTATTATGTGGTATCGAATTGGTTAGTTCGGGTTCAGAGTGGTTTTGGAGAGGAATGAAACACTTAGTCTCTTTTGAGTAAGCTTAAGTTGAAAAAGTCAATCGGATGTTGGCTTATGTGTAGAAGGTCTCGGTTGTGAATTTTAATGGTTCGGATAGCTTTGTTAGGTGATTTAGGACTTAAGAGCGTGATCAGAATGTATTTTGGAAGTCCGTGGTAGATTTAGGCTTGAATTGACGAAATTGAAAATTTGGCTTTTTCCGGTCGGCAGCGGAAATCTTGATATAGAGGTCGGATTGGAATTCCGGAAATTGGAGTAGGTTCGTTGTGTCATTTTGGATGTGCGTGCAAAATTTCAGGTCATTCAGAGGTTATTTGATAGGTTTCGAATTCATTTGTGAAATTTGAAAGTTGATAAGTTCTTAGGCCTGAATCCGAGGTTGATTCGGTGTTTCGGTGTTGTTTTGAGTAATTCGAAGGCTCGACTAAGTTTGAATGATGTTAAGGGATGTGTTGGCATGTTTGGTTGAGGTCTCGAGGGCTTCGGGTGTGTTTCGGATGCCCAATGGGACATTTTTGGACTTGAGGAATTAACAGTTTTGCTGGTATTCTGTTGCAGACATTTTGCTCTTCGCAATCACATAGAGGAGTTCGCGATCGCGTAGGCTTATTTGGGGCAGAGATGGAGTTGTTCTACGCGATCGCAGCGATGAGGTCGCGATCGCATATGTGGGAGATGTTGGGCTTCGCAAACCCGTGGCCAGGGTCGCATTCGCGTAGAAGGAGGTGAGCCGGTGTTAGTGGAGGTGGTTGTTATCACACCTCCTTTTTCCGCCCCCGCGAGGGGTGAAGGAGTTTTTTCCATTTAAAGGACAATCGAAACGGGATTTGTCTGTTTATTTCATAGTCGCCACTCAGGAGATTTAGGGTGTCCCAAGTCACCAATTTAATCCCGAATCGAGGAAAATATTCGACTTTCCAAATGAAGTCTGCGAACCAGAAATTCTAAGTAAGGAATTCTGTTGACCCGAGGGAAGGTGTTAGGCACCCCCGAATCCTGTGGTTCTAGCACGGTCGCTTAAACTGTTGTAATGGCTAAAATATCTGATTTTAATACATGTTCAAAAACTATAGTGCAATTTCAACTTTTAACCGCTTTATTGTTATTATTATTTTTATAAAGAATTGCAACATTGTGAAAATATATCTTGAACCACGTCACATCAATGTACCCGTGGTTATCGACATATTTCGACTCTATTGAGATTTGGACTTGGGTCACATAAATGTGCACCCTAGTTTTAAGAAAATTAAATTATTAAAAGCGCGCCTAAAGCGACTAGCGTATCATTTACTTTGGGTAGGGCCGTGAAAGTTTGTTAAACGGTCCATTCCGAAGTCTAAGCAATTTTTTTAAGTAAATATTTACCGAGGGCCCCGCACTTTTTATATTTTTATTCGGCGAGGCTCATCTCATTTTTTTTTAAAAAAGAACAGTCCTAAAGTGACTACATTTCTATTTAGGTTGGTCTCTAAAATAAAAGAAAATAATCCTAGTTAATTACATGCTAAAAAAAACGTAACATATTAATTGCTAGATTAAGACAAATGTTTTTGGAAGAAAATATTACTAAAATTGAAATTATAAATAAAATACGACATCTACAAATAACATATTCAAAAGAAACTAATTAACCTATAGCTAGATTAAACTCGCATTGCTAGACGAATTGATTCATTGGGACTAAATGCTTTTCAATTATTTGAAACTAAATCCACCTTAATTATTGATGCTTACAAAAGTTTGTTGAAGCTAACTCGTTAACTTGGATAACCTATTGGATTAAGGTTCTTATCCTTTCTACATTGAATCGCGCTTCAAATATGTCAAGCCTACGGATTCTATAAAATTAATGGCCTTTTTATTTCTGCCTAAAACTGGCAGAACTAAACCAACCTACTCAAACAATTACCCCTTCAAACCAAACAAATCCACTTTTTAAACAAACGAGCTGCCTGAACCAAACACTAATACCTAATTCACATAATTAGTCCAAATTTATGCCTTAACTAGGTTTATCAGCAGGTTCACGATTAACTTGTTATTTCAGACTGATGCCGGCTCCAATTAGGATTACCTAAACTTGTTTAATTCTAATAACTCAATATACTTAATTCGAAATGAAAATAGAACTCTAACTAACATACACTGGAAAACTATTAATAGTTTACAAATTACAGTTTATAATCAAAAGAAAATAGTTCTAGCCAAATATAAATTCCATCGTCCATGTTCTTAATTTGAATTACAAAGATAGATTATACATCTGCCTATCATTTGACTATTAAACATGCAAATACAAATTAACTACTTGACTACTTGAGTATTTCTTTTCACTACAACAGCCGCATCACAATGATTCGAAAGTGTACCTGATAGTAGAAGACAGAAGAAGAAAGTGAAGATCAGTAGACCAGTAGCTAACAACAGCGAGAATCAGCACCAAGCAGTACAACAACAACCAGTAAACCCAGCTCAAACGAAACTGAAAACCCAACAGTACCAAAATGAAACACAGACAGATGCAAGGAAATAATAGTTTCTGATTTTCAAATACTTAAGAACAGCAACCTGACAACTCTTAGTGCAAAAGTTCAAACTCAACACTCTAACTCTTAATCTAAAAGTTCTGATTTTTTTTTGAATTTGTTTCCTCTCCTTTTCCAGTATTTTTCATTTTTTTCTCTTTCAGTCTCCTCCCCCTCTTTATACAATCTGCCCGACCTTTATCTCTTTCAAAAAAAATCAGAATTTCCCACTAAAAATCTACTCTTTTTACTTTAAATCCCACTAAGGAAGCTTTTTCCCTGATTTTCAGCCCCCCATTACTTTTTGTTCCCCATTAATATATTAATTAATACCCCCATTAACAAAGCACTAACACTAAAATATAAACCTAACTGTTTCAATCCCAAATTGCCCCTGAAAACCCTTAATATTACTGCCTTTTTAACACAAACACTACTGCTTTACAACCTTTTAAATCTGAAATCTGTTTTCATCTTTAACAAAGATTTGAAAATTAAAACTGACTTTCAACTGTAACTAAACTTATTTCTGATTACTGAAGGATTAAGGTTAGAAATTAATTGGAACAAATGAACTTGGAATTAAATCAATCTAGTCTTAATCACAACATAGAACTTAACAAAATCCTTAAAACTGAAATTGAAATAATTAATCAATATGCACATGAATGCAAACATCAGGAATGCAAGTTCATTGTCATTAGGATGACAATGTCCTGAAACCAAATGGCCACGGATCAAATATACACAACAACGTTTGACAAACTTTCTATTTTAACAAACAAGAGTGCATTAATTGACGAGAACTAATTTAACTGACTACCTAAAACAAACGATAACAGTCAATACAAAATAAACAAACAGGCTGTTTCAATCAACAATAACAGGAACATGGACTTATAATAAAATAACTAATCGACGAACTTAATTAAATCGATTACACACATTGTAACTCATAGCAATTACAAATAACAGAAACAATGCTAGAATTTGATCGAATAAACGGGTCTAGTGGATATGAGACAGAATTAAGTAAAAAAAAATAAGAAAATTATACAGATTACTACAACAAGCAATAATACATACATAGAGTACAAAAGAAAAACAGGGAAAATACCTCTGAATCTTCAAACCCAAAATATGTCCTAATCTTGAATCGGTTTGAACCTTATTGAGGTCGAACGGACCTGAATCGAAGTATTCTAATTTGAGAATACTTCGATTAAGGTCCATTAGACCCCAAACCTTCATTTAATCTGACAAATTCCATGAATTGAAATTTTAGGGTTCCATTTTTTCTCGAATTTAGGGTTTGATCATTTCTGGGCAGATTTGAAGGGAATCAAGAGTGGTTTAGGGGTGAAGGAAGCTTGGGGGTCGCCTAGTATGAATCTGAAACAAATCTAGCAAGTTCATGTTCGGCTCGAACCTTCAAAAGAAGATTCGAGGAGTTTTAGGAAGATTCGAAACAAACGATTGTTAGATCCATGGTGAGGGTGGTCAGGAGAAGCTACGGTGTTGATTTGGAAACCATCGGAGAAAGTTGGATTTTCAGACCAAACTTTGATCGAAGATTCGAGATGTTAGGGCCTGATTCGAAGGATATAGGCTACAGATTTGGAAAGGGGAGGTCGAGGGGAAGCTATGGTGTAAAGATGGGATCGTTTGGACCACCGGAACCGCCGTGAGGCAATTTCCGGTGGGCGATGCACGGTGGTTGACGGTAGGGTTATGCTTGGTCTCTGAAGGAGACGATGAACAGGGAAAGGGGGTGTTTGGTTTGGGGGGCTGATGTGATGGCTTAGGCTTATATACGGGGGAGGGAATAGATCCTGGGCCGTTCGATCTTCTGAGATCAATGGCCCAGATCAATTCACTTAAAAGGAACGATGTCGTTTGACTTTGGTTGGGGGGTCGGTTCGAACCGGATACAAATGGATCGGGTTGGAGACGGCTTACTAAAAGGGATCTTGGACCGTTGGATTGGGTGTTTGAACGGTTAAGATTGATGGGTGACGAAACGATGTAGTTTTATCATCATACTACGTCGTTTCGTCCGTCTCTGAGACCAGTTGTTTGGATTGGGCTAGGGATGAAGTTTGGGCCTAATTTCACCTGGCCCAATCCGAATTTCCTTACTACTTTATCCATTTTCCCTTTTTTCTTTAATTACAAAAATTAAACAAAAAAATCCTAAATAAATCGTAAAAAATAAAAATAAAATTTCACACATATTATTTAACCTATAATAATTAACACACAAGTTAAACATTAAATAAAATCAACCAATGACAAGAAACACATATTTATATTTTTTTGTGATTTTCCTTTAACCAGATTATGGTTAATTAATTTCTAAATGTATTTTTGTATTTTATCCTTTTATATAAATTAATGATTAATTAATTGTAAAAATGCAACATTAATTCCTAAATGCACATGTACCTACATATTTCATTATTTCAATTGATTATAAATATTCATAGCCAAAAACATAAATATTTATCCAAAAAATGTCACGCAAAAAATCCTAAAATTATACCCCAAGAAAATTTTATTTTATATATTTTTTCTTTTGGAGTAGTTTTCGTGAAGCAAAAATCACGTGCTCATAGCTGCCCCTCTTTGTCCGAAAATACGAAGAGTTTTCGTGCAAAGATAAAGTGAGCGGATACGAGCGATATTTGCCCGTTGGAATACTCCGTGTGAAGCATTTTTTGAAAAAGATTTAACCGAACCTTTGCTTCAAAGGTTTCCTACATATCCCTGGCTAGAAGGGAATTAGGTTAATGTAGTTCGGGATGTTTTGGTAGCTTTGGACTACCATGAAACTGCTTTTTACTGTTATTGCTGTTGTTACTGCCTCCCGATCTCCTTATTACACCGTGCCAAAAGAAAATAAGAAGCTAGACTAAGCTAGGAATTACAAAATCTTATCTGTCTTCCCCTTGCTCTGGTTGCCTCGCTCTTGTCGGCTTGTGTTTCCTCCGGTGCCTTTCTTTTGAAAACTACTGGGGATGACACTGGCCTTTTGCCTTTTTGAGCATAAGTTTTATTATTCCGTTCTGTCTGCTGGGGACACTGCTTCCTACATTAAAGCTTGTTATGCTGGGGGTCTTTGTTGTACTCCTCCTGATTACTGACTTCTGTTTGATCTTGAAATTTATTCCTCTGTTCTGCAGGTGGGCTCCTGACTTCTTCAACTTCCCAAAATAATCCAGCCTCCATTCTCCAGGCGGGCTCCTGACTTCAATAACTTCTTAAATTCTAACACCTCCATTCTCCAGGCGGGCTCCTGACTTCTTCAACTTCCCAAAATAATCCAGCCTCCATTCTCCAGGCGGGCTCCTGACTTCAATAACTTCTTAAATTCTAACACCTCCATTCTCCAGGCGGGCTCTTGACTTCTTCAACTTTTCCAAAATTTTAACATCTCCATTCTCCAGGCGGGCTCCTGACTTTTTCAACTTCCTCAAAATTTTAACACCTCCATTCTCCAGGCGGGCCCCTGACTTCTTCAACTTCCCAAACTAATCCAGCCTCCATTCTTCAGGCGGGCTCCTGACTTCTCCAACTTTCTCAAAATAATTCAGCCTCCATTCTCCAGGTGGGTTCCTGACTTTTTCAACTTCCTCAAAATTTTAACACCTCCATTCTCTAGGCGGGCTCCTGACTTTAACAACTTTCAAAATAATTCAGCCTTCATTCTCCAGGCGGGCTCCTAACTTCTCTAACTTTGAAAAATAAATCAGCCTCCATTCTCCAGACGGGCTCCTGACTTCTCCAACTTTCAAAATAATTCAGCCTCCATTCTCCAGGCGGGCTCCTGACTTCAACAACTTTCTCAAAATAATTCAGCCTCCATTCTTCAGGCGGGCTCCTGACTTCAACAACTTTCTCAAAATAATTCAGCCTCCATTCTCCAGGCGGGCTCCTGACTTCAACAACTTTCTCAAAATAATTCAGCCTCCATTCTCCAGGCGGGCTCCTGACTTTAACAACTTTCTCAAAATAATTCAGCCTCCATTCTCCAGGTGGGCTCCTGACTTCAACAACTGCTTCCTTCAAAACTGGTGTTTTATTCCTCTGAAAATTGCTGGGGATAACACCGATATTTGTTTTCACCAATATGTCATTTTCCTTCTTCAAAGACTATTTCCTTTAAAGCTGGTGCTTTCGCTTCCCTGTAACCTGCTGGGAATAACACTGCTGGGGAATTATCTTCCTCCTTTTAACGATGGTGGGGATGATATTGATTCAAAGGCCATTGCTTTTACAACTTTGGGTTATCTTGCTTCTTCTAAGATTGTTTTTATTTTAAAACTTGTATCTCCCTTCTTGTATACTGCTGAGGATTTTATTTTCTTCAAAACTTGTGTTATCTTCTCTCTTTCCCAAATGGCTATCTGATTTTAAGAAAATTTTCATAATGAGAGAAAATTTTCTGCCCCAGTTTAATAATCCTCTTTGTGACCCTGTCTTCCTGTGGTCAATATATTTCCTTTCCCTGCTTTAAATCAAAGAAAAATTTGTTAGTTTAAAACGTGGTGAGTGATCGCGCCACTTTTGCTGGAGATGGTTTTTCCCTTTTTCTTTTCCCTGCTTTGCTACAAAACTTGCTGGGGATGATATTCCTGCTGGGGATGGTTTTTTCTTTTCTCTTCCTTCCCCGCTCTATGTTGTCCGACTATTGTGGAACCTGGTCGAGAATTTGTCGGAGTTGTTCCTGTATCTCGCAAATCTGCTGGGGATCCTCTTGGAATTTGATCCATAACTTCCCTTGGAAATTTGGGCCTCTTAGGATCTAGACCCATTCATCATTTGGTCTTGCGACAAACTTCTTTTCGCTTTGTCGCCTTATCTTTGGCTTGTCCTTTTCGTATTTTGCCTTGCACCATTTTGGCAACTGGTAGTAAGCTCTGAAAATACTTTTCAAAAATAAACTGTTAGGGAAATAAAATCTTTTAAACCAAGAAATGAAAGAGTGATAATTTTAAAGATAGAAAAAAAGTCTTTCTGAACAAACGCTCGGGAAAAAGAAAAGAAAAGAACTTATCTAAATGATATAACCAATCCCAACGATCATGTCGTGCATTCCGGATTGATGAACCCAGCCTATTTGTATCAATCAATCTTTCAGATGGCATCATCTCGCTGGGGATAAATAAATACTCAACTTTTGCCAAATGTGGACCTTTTCCGCCAATCTCGCCTTGTCGCCTCATAGTGTCCTTCGAGGGGTTTTCACTAATAAGACTCTCTCATTTCTCTCAACTCTCATCGCCTCATGGTGCATGTGAAGGTTTTCACCGATAAGACTCTCTCATTTTATTTTATTTTTCAGCTGGGGATTGGAGCGTTGTCGATATGACGCTCTTTGTTGGGGATTTCTTTCGGCTATCAATTCATTTCCAGTTTATGATCATCTTCTCTGTTGGGGATCAGAGTGTTGTTCCCGACTTCCACGTGCATGCACTTGGCACTTCTCGGATACTGATCGGGAGGCCTTTTTTGACATCAATATGATTTTTTGTGTATGGCTTAAAAGAAAAGGAATATCAAAAGTTTTAAATAATTTGGAGGGGTGAAATAGTACAACTCTTGGAATCAAACTTTCTTTTCACAACTTCTGCCCCAGTTCTTCTTGCTTGGGGATTTTTATTTTTTGGTTACACTATGACCAAGCCGTGAGGCGCCTACGTATCCTTCTTTGAGGAATCAGGTCAAACGTAGTTCCCAATTCCTTTGTTTTTTCTTGTGATTTTTCTTTTGTCTTTATTATTTTTTTTCTCTCTTTTTATCTTTATTTTTAATTACTGACTCCAAAAGAGGGATATGAAAGAATAAATAAGGCTCAAAAGGGTAAGCAAAGGTTAAAATGTTTTGATAGAAGAAAGAATTGCCTCCGTCATTTCATTCTTCGATAAATGTCAACCACAAACAAATGACAATTACAATCAAAAGAGATCATACATAATATCTCTTAACTGCGTCGGAATTGATAGCCATGTCGACGCATTTCCCTTCGATATCTGTTAAACATAAAGCGCTATTGGACAATACTCTGGTTACAATGAATGGTCCTTGCCAATTCGGGGCGAACTTGCCCTTTGCTTCTGCTTGGTGTGGCAGGATTCGTTTCAACACTTGTTGCCCCACTTCAAATTTTCTGGGGCGCACCCTCTTGTTGTAGGCTCTTGCCATTCTCCTTTGATATAACTGGCCATGACACACAGCTGTCAATCTCTTTTCATCAATCAAGTTCAACTGCTCCAAACGGGTTTTGACCCACTCGTCATCATTAATATCAGCCTCGGCGATAATCCGAAGGGATGGAATTTCAACTTCCGCCGGTAGTACTGCTTCAGTTCCATATACCAACAAATAAGGGGTTGCACCTACTGAAGTCCGGACGGTAGTGCGATAACCCAACAATGCAAATGGTAATTTTTCATGCCATTGTTGGATCCTTCTACCATCTTCCTCGGTATCTTCTTGATGTTCTTGTTGGCTGCTTCAACAGCTCCATTTGCCTTGGGACGATATGGTGTGGAATTATGGTGTGTAATCTTAAACTGTTTACATACTTATCTCATCAAATTGCTGTTAAGATTAGCACCATTGTCCGTGATTATCACTTTCGGGATCCCAAATCTACAGATGATATGAGAATGGACAAAATCCACCACTGCCTTCTTGGTTACTGACTTGAAAGTTTTGGCTTCAACCCAATTAGTAAAATAATCGATGGCCCCCAGAATGAACCTGTGATCGTTCGAAGCTGCCGGCTCAATAGGCCCAATGACATCCATGCCCCATGCCACAAATGTCCATGGTGCTGACATTGTGTGCAATTCCGTTGGTGGAGAATGATTCAGATCGCCGTGTATCTGACACTGATGGCATTTTCGCACGAAATTGATACAATCATGCTCCATATTGAGCCAATAATACCCTGCTCGAAGAATCTTCTTTGCCAATACATATCCGCTCATATGTGGCCCACAAACTCCAGCATGTACCTCTGTCATAACTATCGTGGCTTGACTGGCGTCTATACATCTCAGCAATCCCAAATCTGGGGTTCTTTTGTACAACACTCCTCCACTGAGGAAGAAACCATTTGACAATCGCCGAATGGCTCTTTTTTGATCTCCGGTGGCCTGCTCCGGGTATATCCCCATCCTGAGGTACTCTTTGACGTCATAAAACCATGGCTCACCATCCACTTCTTCCTCTATCATGTTGCAATATGCATGCTGATCACGAACCTGGATGTGCAACGGGCCCACATGAATTTTGTCTGGGTGGTGCAACATTGATGCTAAAGTGACCAATGCATCAACAACCTCATTGTGAACTCTTCGGATGTGTCTGAACTCCACTGATCGAAATCGCTTGCTCAGATCGTGCAAACATTGTCGATATGGTATGAGCTTCAAATCCCGTGTTTCCCATTCACCCTGAATCTGATGCACCAGGAGGTCCGAGTCCCCCAAGACCAAGACGTCCTGAACATCCATGTCTGCCGCTAATCGCAAACCCAAAATGCATGCCTCATACTCAGCCATATTGTTGGTACAATAGAAACACAATTGAGCTGTAACAGGATAATGATGTCCTGTTTCAGAAATAAGCACTGCTCCTATTCCAACTCTCTTCGCATTTGCGGCTCCATCAAAGAAAAGCTTCCAACCTGGTTCCTCAGATAAGTCCAACTCATCTATATTCATTACTTCCTCGTCAGGAAAATACGTCCTCAACGGCTCGTATTCTTCATCAATAGGATTCTCAGCCAAGTGATCTTCCAACGCTTGGGCCTTCATGGCTGTCCTCATCACATAGACGATGTCAAACTCCGTGAGTAATATTTGCCATTTTGCTAACCTTCCTGTGGGCATAGGCTTCTGGAAAATATACTTTAACGGATCCAAACGGGAAATGAGATATGTAGTATATGAGGATAAATAATGCTTCAATTTCTGGGCCACCCAAGTTAGGGCGCAACATGTCTTCTCGAGTTGAGTGTACTTAACCTCATATACTGTAAACTTCTTGCTGAGATAATAGATGGCTTGCTCTTTTCTTCCTGTAATGTCGTGTTGTCCCAACACGCAACCAAATGAATTCTCCAAGACCGTTAGATAAAGAATTAATGGTCTTCCTGGCTCAGGGGGAACCAATACAGGTGGATTTGATAAATATTCTTTGATCTGGTCGAATGCCTCCTGGCATTCCGCCGTCCATCCTACCGTGGCATCCTTCTTCAACAGTCGAAAAATGGGTTCACAGGTTGCTGTGAGTTGAGCAATAAATCTGCTGATGTAATTCAACCTTCCCAACAGACTCATTATTTCTGTCTTGTTCTTCGGCGGTGGCAAATCTTGGATAGATTTGATCTTTGACGGATCCAGTTCAATACCTCGCCGACTGATGATGAATCCCAAAAGCTTCCCAGATGGAACACCAAATGCACATTTGGCCGGGTTGAGCTTAATATCATACCTGAGAAGTCTTTGAAAGAACTTCCTTAGGTCTGCTACGTGGTCTTCCTGATGCTTGGACTTTATGATCACATCGTCTACGTACACCTCAATTTCTTTGTGGATCATGTCATGAAACACAGTGGTCATTGCTCCCATGTACGTCGCCCCAGCATTCTTTAAACCAAATGGCATTACGCGGTAGCAATAAGTTCCCCACGGCGTAATGAAGGTTGTCTTTTCCGCATCTTCCTCATCCATCAGAATCTGATAATACCCAGCATAGCAATCCACAAAAGATCCGATCTCACATCCGGCATAATTGTCGATCAAGATTTGGATATTGGGTAAAGGAAAGTTGTCTTTAGGGCTTGCCCTGTTCAAATTGCGGTAATCGACACACACCCTGATCTTTCCATCTTTCTTTGGTACCGGCACCACATTAGCCAACAAATCAGGATATCGAGTGACACGAATAACCTTTGCTTGCAGCTACTTGGTTACTTCTTCTTTAATCTTCACACTCATACCGTTTTGAACTTCCTCAATTTTTGCTTGACGGGAGGGAATGCCGGGTCAGTGGGCAATTTATGAACCACTAAATCTGTGCTTAACCCCGGCATGTCATCATACGACCATGCAAAAACATCTTTGAACTCAATAAGTGTTTTGATCAATTCCTCCCTGATATTTGGTGCAATGTGGATGCTTATTTTAGTTTCTCTGATATCGCCGGCATCCCCTAAATTGATGGCTTCTGTGTCATTTAAGTTGGGTTTGTATTTTTCTTCAAACTGGCTTAACTCCCTGTTTATCTCCTCGAATGCTTCATCCTCATCGTATTCCGATTCATTATCATAATCGACCTCTTGTATGGTTAGCTCAGAATCAGATTGATCTTTTAGACTAGGTTGAAGATCCGTTGTGCATGCCATGTCATTAGAACCAGTACGAAAAGAATTGTTCAGAAAAAGAAACGAAAGAAACCAAATTAAAAATAATAACTTATAAAATAAAAAATAAAAAATAAAGAAGAAACTTTTCATTTTATTGAATTATGGGATAACAAGGTTTCACACTTTATTGAACACAATAAGAAGGAATCTGGATTACAACCCTGGAATAATCCAGAAAACAAACAAGGAAAATCAGAGCCAATTACCAGGACTCCCTCCAAGTAGGAAGAGGAGTAGCTATCCAATTGTTGACCTTGACCTTAGGACCCACAAACTGTATGTCTGCCTTACTAGAACTCTCTCCAGCTTCTATCATGTTGATATCGGAAAACACTCTTTCAAAGCTTTCATTCAAATCTCCATCTAGCCCCATCAGAGGTCCAAGAACTTTCGGGACCGACAACTTTCTGAACCTTGCTTTGACAAATGACCTGGACAGGCATGGGACTGGCTTAGGAAGGACCCAGACTCTTTTCTTCAATTTGCGGGCCCGTTTCACATTCGCTACGGTAGGCTTGAATCCAACCCAAAAGTTTCCAGGTTCTTAGGCAAAGAAACTGGCTGGATCATTCCTTGTAGATCAACCCCAGACCTTTCCCTGGTACAAACCCATTATTCAACATTTCTGAGGCTATCATGAAGGTTGCAGCTGTGATTCTGGGAAGTGGAAGGCCCCCGCCCTCAGGAATTTTGTCTACTGAGACTGCGTTGAAAACCTGATAAACCCATGGGCCCTTGTCATTGTCGGTTTCTATGAAGGGCACAATAGCATCACTGACGGCGTGTGTGCCGTCATCCCCGTGTACCACAATCTCTTGTCTATCCCATTCAAATTTGACCACTTGATGCAGTGTAGAAGGCACTACTTTAGCTGCATGGATCCAGGGTCGTCCTAACAAAAGATTGTACGACACCGCCACATCTATTACTTGAAATTCCATGGTGAACTCGACTGGACCAATGGTTAATTCCCGTACGATATCACCCACTGTGTCAGTGCCGCCTCCATCAAAACCTCGGACGCAGACACTGTTCTTGTGGATCCTATCATCAGCAACCTTTAGCTTGTTCAGAGTGGCTAAAGGACAGATATTGGCACTTGACCCATTATCAATTAATGCTCGAGTGACCACCGATTCTTCGCATTTTACCATCAGGTAGAGTGCTCTGTTGTGTTCAGTACCCTCTACCGGTAACTCATCGTCAGAGAATGTCACTCGGTTTACTTCAAAGATCTTGTGCGCTACTTTCTCCAACTGGTTCACTGAGAGCTTGTCTGGGACATAGGCTTCGTTCAAAATCTTCATTAAGGCCTGACAATGATCGTTCGACTGGATTAACAAAGATAGCAACGAAATCTGGGCTGGGGTCTTTCTCAATTGCTCTATAATTGAGTAATCCTGCGCCTTCATCTTCTTCAAAAATTCCTCTGCTTCTTCCTCCGTCACTGGCTTCTTTATTGTTTCAGGATTGACCCTTCTCAATTCTGCGGGAGCAAAACACCTTCCCGATCGAGTTAACCCCGGTGCCTTGCATACGTCTTCCACAACCTCCTTCCCCTTATGGGTCACTGTCACTTGACTGTAACTCCACGACACAGCTTTCTCACTTGTTATCGGCAATTGTATGACCGACTGGATAACAACTGGTTCCACGTGGACCCCTTTTACTACCAACATTGGTTTGTTTGCTACTCCCTGCAACACTACTCTGACTGACTCTGGCTTCTTCACAGTAATAGACGATCCTTTCCCTGCTACCACAAATGGCTTGTCATATACCTTTCCCGACAGTACCACTGCCTTTCCACTGGTCGACTCTTCATAAGAACTGGCGCGATTCATCATTACCGTTTGTGAGGGTGTTTTTGGTTTCCCTCCTTCGTGCACTAGTTCGATCATGTGGGCTTCATGGTGCACCGGTAACGGATTTTCATTGATGTTGGGTGCCTCTGGTGCCTGAACCTCGATCCTATTTGTGTCAATAAGATCTTGTATGGCAGTCTTCAACTTCCAACATTTCTCAGTATCATGCCCGGGAGCACCCGAACAATATTCGCAGCTTACTGAATGGTCCAGATTTCTGGGAATGGGATTTGGCAATTTGGTTTCAACAGGACTTAGTAGGCCTATTTGCTTCAACTTGTGAAATAGAGTAGTATAGGTTTCTCCCAACGGAGTGAAAGTTCTTGGCTTCTGCATCCTTTCGTTCCTGAAAGCCTGATTTCCGCGGAAGCTTGGCCTTGAAGGATTCTTGTAGGCCCTCGGTGGTGGATATGTGTTTTGTGGATTACGGACGAGCCGGAGGCTGGGTGTAAGTTTGGGCGTGATGGACGGAAAAATGTTGTTCTTGTGGTGGGTAGTAGGGTTGTGGAGGGTAATTTGGAATGTGTGAGTAGTTTAGATAATGGGGTCTGGGTTGGTAATGAGGGGAAGGACCTCTAGATCTGGACCAATTGCCTGCCTCTATTGTCGTGACCTCTTCTCTCCTTTTCTTTCCGAGCGCACCTCCCGTGCCGCTCTGAATGGCCTGAGTTGTTGCCTTAATTGCCGAGTAACTCAGGATCTTATTGGACTTAAGTCCCTCTTCTATCATACCTCCCATTTTCACTACTTTATTGAAGGATTTTCCAACTGACGTCACCAAGTGACCGAAGTAAGTCGGCTCTAGAGTTTGTAGAAAGTAATCTACCATTTCTCCCTCTCTCATTGGAGGATCAACTCTGGCTGCCTGTTCTCTCCATCGGAACCCAAATTCCCTAAAGCTCTCTCCGGGTTTCTTCTCAAGATTTAGCAATGTGAGACGGTCTGGGACTATCTCAAGGTTGTATTGGAAGTGTTCTGCGAAAGCCTGTGCCAGATCATCCCAGGTGTACCACCTGCTCAGATCTTGTCTTGTATACCACTCTAGTGCCGACCCGCTCAAATTCTGGCCAAAGTAAGCTATCAGTAGCTCATCTTTGCCCCCCGCTCCCCTCATTTTGCTACAAAAGCCCCGTAGATGTGCCATAGGATCGCCATGCCCTTCGTATAAATCGAATTTGGGCATCTTGAACCCTGCTGGTAATTGGACGTCAAGGAAAGGGCATAGATCCTTGTAAGCCACGCTGACCTGGTTGCCTAACCCGTGCATGTTCCTGAAGGACTGCTTTAGGCTTTTAAATTTTCGTATCACCTCTTCCTACTCTGGGCTCTTAGCCGGCTTTTCAATCTCTGCCGGGACCTCAAAGTGGGGATTATAGGTATGTGGCTCGGGTGCTTTGAATGTGAGTTCAGGGGGGTAATATTGTGTATCGTGATCCTGAAACAAAGGCTCGCTAGACGATCTGTGCAATGGGGCTGGGGCAGGCGCCACAAAGACGGGAACATTTGGTGGAGGAGGATTCTGATTGGGTGGTGGAGCTTGGGGATCATAGGTCTCTCTTCCATGATAGTAGTGATGTCTTGGGAAACTCATTGAAGGACCGGGAGAAGGGTATTCTGACATGTGTCCTGGTTGGAGAGTAGGAGTAACAGGGAGTTCCTGCCCCTTTTGGGCTCTAGCTAAGGCTATCTGCATTTCATTCATTTCCAGCCTCATCTTTTCCATTTTTTCCATGGCTTCCTTCAGCATCTGATTTGCCGTCTTTTCTGACTCAACACTGTTATCTGAACCAGTCATGCTTTCTGGTATGGGCCCTTTTGATCTTGTTTGATAATGGTACGGTGTCAGTATGCTTTAACAAACTAACTGATATTGATTGGAAAAACAACAAACTTGTCAGTGTTAGAGTCTTAACAGATATTATAATTGCACGTTGGGGGATGCAATGTTCTTAGGCAGTTAACCATTTCTAACATGTTTTTTGCTCTGACCGCATGCATCATCCCGACTTATTTTATTTGTGCCTCTTTCGAGCGTTTCAGGGACCTCTCTTTTCTTCTTCTCTCTCTCTTTTTCCTTACGGTCGAATCCTATAGAGATTGCCTACGTATCGTGACCCCGCACGAATCAGACCAATCGTAGTTCGTGCCATAAGTAAAATAAAGACCCAATTTTACTTTTTATTACCCCAATATGCTATTACAAGCTATTATTTCAAAAAACAAACGAAATACAGACTCCATACTATTAGCAATGTTTGAAGAGAACATAAGTGTAGACAACAGACTCTGAAAAACAAACAAGTGCAAGATTGAACTAAGGATACATTAAGGCCTTGAATTTTGGTGCCCGCGAGGCATCGTTCGGCCTTTCCGCGGGCTTTGGTGCCATCCATGATCCGGTGGACATAACCCATGACTGAGGCAAAAAGGATATCACGGGGCATTTCTTCACATGTTAGGCACTTCGTGGTGATGTAGCGCCCAATCTCATTGATCCTACCCCTGATTCTATCCCTTTCTATGCACAGTTGTTCTATTCGTTGGTTCTTTAGTCCCAATATTCGAGTATTGTCAATGAGCTGATCTTGGAACCTCTCCATTTGTTCTTCCATTCGGACTACTGACTCATAGCAGCGTTCCCTATCTGTTCTAGCATCCCGGGCTTATTTAAGGACCCTATCACTAAGAGTGGAATTTATTTCTCTCAATGTTGTAACACTTATTTCGTAATCCCTTTTCACTTGCCATAGGTGCTTTCTCCGTGCTGCTGTAGCTTTTGCCCACCTAACCCGCATTCTTGCTATACAAGCCTCGGATCTCTCCAAATCTTCTCGGCTTTTGCTGACTTGATTTCTCAATTCTGCTATCAACCTTTCATCAGAGCGACGTTTCAGTCGGTCGCTATTACTCTTACTGACTTGGCGAATTCAGGCTTTCAGTGCCTGGTTTTCTTTGGCTAATTTGTTCTTTTCACCCTGCTCCGAGGCTACTTGCACGTTGTTTTCAAACATAAGCCTTTCAACTTGTCGCTTCAGCTTTCCGATTTCAGCCCGGTAGCCTTCCTCTCTCACTAACCAGCCCCACTGTTCCTGCGAATCATCCTTAAATTATTAGACGTGAGCTCTTTTAGCAGGTCTCTGACGAATCTGGAACCTTTTCCCGAACCAAACATCGTACTTTGGGTCTACCTCACCCTTAGCCAGTTCTCGAACCATAGTCTTGGGCTCAAGGAATCTACATTCGTGCCATAACTTTCTAATTTTTCCTTCGGGGAACACGACTCCTGGACTCAACTCAATGGCGTGCTTGCTTAGATCCTCATAAGTGGGAATTAACTGAAATCTTCCTAGTTGGCGCAGTACCCGATGAGGAGCATATGGTTGGATACTGCGAACTCCCATCAAAAGAATATGACATTCCTCGGCCGCCATGTATATTACCTCAGTATCAGACAACCACCCAAATGCCCATTCAATTTGGTCGGCTGTTGTTGTCCTTAATCGTGCAAGCCACGCTTCGACACCTTCAGGGAATACAACGCATGTCATCCGTTTCTCAAAACTACTAATACAATTTTGTTCGATCAACCCGTGATTCATGTATCCTACTCGGTGACAAAGGTGTTCTTGCATCCACAGCTGGAGTAACAGATTGCATCCTTGGAAGAAATTGCCTCCTTCTCGGCATATAGTTAAGGCTCGGTAGATTTCGGACAAAACCAAAGGGACCACAGTACTGTTAGTTTTCTTGATTGCAACATCAGCCATCCCTACAAGGCCTATCTCTATTTTCTTATCTTTGCGTGGACAAACCACGACCCCCAGAAATGTTGTTATGAATGTCAAAGTACGTCTCGCCTCCCACTTGTTCCTGTTTCCAGCATGAGTTAATCCGAGATTCGGCTCTTCAAAACCTCGAGGAACACCATACAGTTGATATAAGAATTGGAGAGCACAACACCCTTTCGACAAGTCATCATTTTGCACATTCCGACTAATATTTAGCAAATCCAAAAACCCATGCGGAGATACCGGTCTTGGTGAATGCAAATATTGCCCCCTTAATTTTCCATTCATTCCCGCATATCCTGCGATTTCTTCTAGCGTAGGTGAAAGTTCAAAGTCGACAAAACGGAATACATTGCGGGTTGGGTCCCAGAACGGTATGATATCTGTCCTTGGCTTGATATTCAACAGATCGACAAAACCTCCCAAAACTCTTTCCACTATCTTTTTACTATCATTTTCCATATCATTCCACCACATGTGGAGTTGCAAAGGGACCTCGCTACAGACTGAGAACGGTTCATTTTGACTTGTGCTCATTCTGCACATTTATTATGGTGATTAAAGAAGGAAAAACTTTTATTTGACTCAAAAACTATCTATATTCCAAATGACTCGGCTTTCAAATATGGCCTTTGAGGACGAAGATTTTTTTTTTTGAAAAGTAAGACGTCTGAAGAAATATTTTTGAATTTTAACTTCTTTTTCTTTTTTTTCTTTTTTTGAAATTTCGAAAAAACTTTTAAAGAAGAAAGGAAATATTTTTGGACTATTATTCTGAATTTATGAAAGAAATATTACAAAAGAAAAAAAAATATTTTTGAATTTTGAATTTTCTTTTGAATTTTTAAACAAATAATTTGGATTTTGAGAGAGATTAAAAGGAAATATTTTTGTATTATATATATTTATTTTTTTTATATATAAATTGAGGTCTAAAAGAAAGACTTTCTACAGAAGCGAGTAATGTTAAATATTTTTGTATTTTTTTTTTGAATATGGTGGGCCGAAACCAAAGAGGTTTGCCTACATATCTCACATCCGGTGAGAATCAGACCGACGTAGTTCGCCCAACATAAACTAAACTTGTAAACAGGACTCTTTTTCAAATAAATCAAACTAAAAATATTTTTTTTTTTTTTTTTTTTCAAAATTTCGGCAGGATTTTGATACTATTTGGACATTGGTTTTATTTTTCTAAAAAGTAATTATCTCCCTACACTGCTATATATATTTGTTCCCCAATTTTTCAAGAATTCGCGATTTCAGAAACCGGTCAGCATGCAGATCTGAAGCAGATAAATGTGCAAAACAAACAGGATGCAGCAGGATGGTCTTTTTCACTTCAGGTTGCTTGTCCTAGACGGACCCAACCCCTGTGTTGAGTCCCCTAAGTCGAATGCAACGTGATGCAAATAAACGTTCCTACTAGGGATCCGGCATGAGGTTTTGTTATATTAGGTTCAACCTGGGTATATGTTCTACACAGTGTACCCGAGCGGACAACTCGAGTTGAGGAAGGAGTTCCTTTTTGGGAACCAAAAGGCCAGCCGGCTTAGAAACTTTCCGAGCCTCTTTTATTTAGGGTAGGACACTAACAGAATAGGGAGTCTTAACCAGTAAGCACATCCCCAGAGGTAAGAAGAGAAGGTTTCGGCACAGTTTATATGTACAGTTCAAATAATATCAAAGCAGTAAAAAGCATCATTTTGCATATTAAGCTCAAACATGTAAAAATCAGATAAAGCCAAATATAACAATTTATCTAAGCTCGAATTTTGAACCCTGAACCAGAGATTCTGGGTATGGTCCCCAGCAGAGTCGTCAGAGCTGTCACACCTCCTTTTTCCGCCCCCGCGAGGGGTGAAGGAGTTTTTTCCATTTAAAGGACAATCAAAACGAGATTTGTCTATTTATTTCAGAGTCGCCACTCGGGAGATTTAGGGTGTCCCAAGTCACCAATTTAATCCTGAATCGAGGAAAATATTCGACTTTCCAAATGAAGTCTGCGAACCAGAAATTCTAAGTAAGGAATTCTGTTAACCCGAGGGAAGGTGTTAGGCACTCCCGAATCCCGTGGTTCTAGCACGGTCGCTTAAACTGTTGTAATGGTTAAAATATCTGATTTTAATACATGTTCAAAAACTATAGTGCAATTTCAACTTTTAACCGCTTTATTGTTATTATTATTTTTATAGAGAATTGCAACATTGTGAAAATATATCTTGAACCACGTCACATCAATGTACCCGTGGTTATCGACATATTTCGACTCTATTGAGATTTGGACTTGGGTCACATAAATGTGCACCCTAGTTTTAAGAAAATTAAATTATTAAAAGCGCGCCTAAAGCGACTAGCGTATCATTTACTTTGGGTAGGACCGTGAAAGTTTGTTAAACGGTCCATTCCAAAGTCTAAGCAATTTTTTAAAGTAAATATTTACCGAGGGCCCCGCACTTTTTATATTTTTATTCGGCGAGGCTCATCTCATTTTTTTTTAAAAAAGAACAGTCCTAAAGTGACTACATTTCTATTTAGGTTGGTCTCTAAAATAAAAGAATATAATCCTAGTTAATTACATGCTAAAAAACGTAACATATTAATTGCTAGATTAAGATAAATGTTATTGGAAAAAAATATTACTAAAATTGAAATTATAAATAAAATACGACATCTACAAATAACATATTCAAAAGAAACTAATTAACCTATAGCTAGATTAAACTCGCATTGTTAGACGAATTGATTCATTGGGAGTAAATGCTTTTCGATTATTTGAAACTAAACCCACCTTAATTACTGATGCTTACAAAAGTTTGTTGAAGCTAACTCGTTAACTTGGATAACCTATTGGATTAAGGTTCTTATCCTTTCTACATTGAATCGCGCTTCAAATATGTCAAGCCTACGGATTCTATAAAATTAATGGCCTTTTTATTTCTGCCTAAAACTGGCAGAACTAAACCAACCTACTCAAACAATTACCCCTTCAAACCAAACAAATCCCCTTTTTAAACAAACGAGCTGCCTGAACCAAACATTAATACCTAATTCACACAATTAGTCCAAATTTATGCCTTAACTAGGTTTATCAGCAGGTTCACGATTAACTTGTTATTTCAGACTGATGCCGGCTCCAATTAGGATTACCTAAACTTGTTTAATTCTAATAACTCAATATACTTAATTTGAAATGAAAATAGAACTCTAAGTAACATACACTGGAAAACTATTAATAGTTTACAAATTACAGTTTATAATCAAAAGAAAATAGTTCTAGCCAAATATAAATTCCATCGTCCATGTTCTTAATTTGAATTACAAAGATAGATTATACATCTGCCTATCATTTGACTATTAAACATGCAAATACAAATTAACTACTTGACTACTTGAGTATTTCTTTTCACTACAACAGCCGCATCACAATGATTCGAAAGTGTACCTGATAGTAGAAGACAGAAGAAGAAAGTGAAGATCAGTAGACCAGTAGCTAACAACAGCGACAATCAGCACCAAGCAGTACAACAACAACCAGTAAACCCAGCTCAAACGAAACTGAAAACCCAGCAGTACCAAAATGAAACACAGACAGATGCAAGGAAATAATAGTTTCTGATTTTCAAATACTTAAGAATAGCAGCCTGACAACTCTTAGTGCAAAAGTTCAAACTCAACACTCTAACTCTTAATCTAAAAGTTCTGATTTTTTTTTGAATTTGTTTCCTCTCCTTTTCCAGTATTTTTCATTTTTTTTTCTCTTTCAGTCTCCTCCACCTCTTTATACAATCTGCATGACCTTTCTCTCTTTCAAAAAAAAATCAGAATTTCCTACTAAAAATCTGCTCTTTTTACTTTAAATCCCACTAAGGAAGCATTTTCCCTGATTTTCAGCCCCCATTACCTTTTGTTTCCCATTAATGTATTAATTAATACCCTCATTAACAAAGCACTAATACTAAAATATAAACCTAACTGTTTCAATCCCAAATTGCCCCTGAAAACCCTTAATATTACTGCCCTTTTAACACAAACACTACTGCATTACAGCCTTTTAAATCTAAAATCTGTTTTCATCTTTAACAAAGATTTGAAAATTAAAACTGACTTTCAACTGTAACCAAACTTATTTCTGATTACTGAAGGATTAAGGTTAGAAATTAATTGGAACAAATGAACTTGGAATTAAATCAATCTAGACTTAATCACAACATAGAACTTAACAAAATCCTTAAAACTGAAATTGAAATAATTAATCAATATGCACATGAATGCAAACATCAGGAATGCAAGTTCATTGTCATTAGGATGACAATGTCCTGAAACCAAATGGCCACGGATCAAATATACACAACAACGTTTGACAAACTTTCTGTTTTAACAAACAAGAGTGCATTAATTGACGAGAACTAATTTAACTGACTACCTAAAACAAACGATAACAGTCAATACAAAATAAACAAACAGGCTGTTTCAATCAACAATAACAGGAACATGGACTTATAATAAAATAACTAATCGACGAACTTAATTAAATCGATTACACACATTGTAACTTATAGCAATTACAACAAACAGAAACAATGCTAGAATTTGATCGAATAAACGGGTCTAGTGGATATGAGACAGAATTAAGTAAAAAAAAAATAGGAAAATTATACAGATTACTACAACCGGCAATAATACATACATAGAGTACAAAAGAAAAACAGGGAAAATACCTCTGAATCTTCAAACCCAAAATATGTCCTAATCTTGAATCGGTTTGAACCTTATTGAGGTCGAACGGACTTGAATCGAAGTATTCTAATTTGAGAATACTTCGATTAAGGTCCATTAGACCCCAAACCTTCATTTAATTGGACAAATTCCATGATTTGGAATTTTAGGGTTCCATTTTTTCTCGGATTTAGGGTTTGATCATTTCTGGGCAGATTTGAAGGGAATCAAGAGTGGTTTAGGGGTGAAGGAAGATTGGGGGTCACCTAATATGAATCTGAAACAAATCTGGCAAGTTCATGTTCGGCTCGAACCTTCAAAAGAAGATTCGAGAAGTTTTAGGAAGATTCTAAACATACGATTGTTAGATCCATGGTGAGGGTGGTCAGGAGAAGCTATGGTGTTGATTTGGAAGCCATCGGAGAAAGTTGGGTTTTCAGACCAAACTTTGATCGAAGATTCGAGATGTTGGGAACTGATTCGAAGGATATAGGCTACAGATTTGGAAAAGGGAGGTCGAGGGGAAGCTATGGTGTAAAGATGGGGTCGTTTGGACCACCGGAACCGCCGTGAGGCGATTTCCGGTGGGCGGTGCACGGTGGTTGACGGTGGGGTTATGCTTGGTCTCTGAAGGAGACGATGAACAGGGAAAGGGGGTGTTTGGTTTGGGGGGGCTGAGGTGATGGGTTAGGCTTATATACGGGGGAGGGAATTGATCCTGGGCCGTTCGATCTTCTGAGATCAATGGCCCAGATCAATTCACTTAAAAGGAACAATGTCGTTTGACTTTGGTTGGGGGGTCGGTTCGAACCGGATACAAATGGATCGGGTTGGAGACGGGTTACTGAAAGGGATCTTGGACCGTTGGATTGGGTGTTTGAACGGTTAAGATTGATGGGTGACGAAACGATGTAGTTTTATCATCATACTACGTCTTTTCGTCCGTCTCTGAGACCAGTTGTTTGGATTGGGATAGGGATGAAGTTTGGGCCCGAATTTCACCTGGCCCAATCCGAATTTCCTTACTACTTTATCCATTTTCCCTTTTTTCTTTAATTACAAAAATTAAACAAAAAATCCTAAATAAATCGTAAAAAATAAAAATAAAATTTCACACATATTGTTTAACCTATAATAATTAACACACAAGTTTAACATTAAATAAAATCAACCAATGACAAGAAACACATATTTATATTTTTTTGTGATTTTCCTTTAACCAAATTATGGTTAATTAATTTCTAAATGTATTTTTGTATTTTATCCTTTTATATAAACTAATGATTAATTAACTGTAAAAATGCAACATTAATTCCTAAATGCACATGTACCTACATATTTCATTATTTCAATTGATTATAAACAATCATAGCCAAAAACATAAATATTTATCCAAAAAATGTCACGCAAAAAATCCTAAAATTATACCCCAAGAAAATTTTATTTTATATATTTTTTCTTTTGGAGTAGTTTTCGTGAAGCAAAAATCACGTGCTCATAGCTGCCCCTCTTTGTCCGAAAATACGAAGATGGAAGTTTACGCGATCGCGTAAGGTATGTTGAGGGGCAGTCCATTTTTGTGCTTCGCAATAACGATGCAAGTTCCATGATCGCGATGAAGGAAGCACCTGGGCAGAAAGTATAAAAAGCCATCTTCGCGATTTTCAGCTTATTTCTCACAATTTTTGGACAGTTTTGAAGTTTTTTAAGAGAAATTGAAGTTAACACTTGGATGGTAAGGTTTTTGAACTCAATACTCGATTCTATGGTAATTTCTAATTAATTAAACATGAAATTTGTGGGATTTAAGGGTTAAAATTGAGGGATTAGGGCTTGAAATTGGAGAGTTTAAATTGGGGATTTGAGGGGCCATTTGAGGTTCGATTTTGATGTTCTTGGTATGTATAGACTCGTGGGAGGATGAGGATTCTTGTGATATAATTTTTATCGAATTTCGAGACGTGGGCCCAGGGTCGGGTTTTGCCAATTTCGGGGTTTTTGAGTTAATTTGATAATTTTTGTGTGGGTTTAATTCTTTTATCGTATATTGATGATAATATACTGATTTTGGTTAGATTCGGGGCATTTGGAGGCCAAATCGAGAGGCAAGGGAATCATGAGCTAGAGTTTGGCTTGGCTCGAGGTAAGTAACGCTCCCGAACTTGGTTCTAAGGGTTCGAAACCCCAAACTACGTGTTCTATTACTACTATTGAGGTGACACAAATGCCAACTGACGGGCGTGTAGGCATGCACTGTGAGAATTTCGGCCTGGACCATTCCATGGCACTGCTTAGTAACTCTTTCTTGTTGATATCCGTGTTTCTATCATGTGATTAAGTAAATATGCTGTAAATATATGCTAGATATCCTGTTAGGGCTTCACGCTGATACTGTTGAGACCCGAGTGATCGTTTTTTGCTGTCATCTCATTATATTCATTGATATTCTGTACTCCGTCTTGTTTATGCATATCATATCATGTCTCAGCCTTAGTTATTATTATTTGGCACATCATATCATTATTTCGGGCTAGAATCATGACATTTTGAGCCCGTGTGTGTGAGACTGGAGAGTGATAATTGAGTGAGACCGAGAGCCTGATATTGAGTGACAGTATGGGATCTGGCTGCACGCCACAGCGAGATATTAAACATGCCTTTGTTGGCTTGGGCTGTAGGAGCCCCTTTGGAGTCTGTACCACACCCTCAAAGGGCGCAGTTGATTATATTCAGGGATGGATCTTCCCCTGGTTTGGAGATGGATCTTCTCCATGAGGTTGGTTGTCTTGTTCCTCGGTACTGAAGACTGATGGTCTATGATATGTATATATTCCGGGATGGATCTTCCATGGGCATTGTGAGCCATATACAATACCGAGTAGTTGTGAGGTTGTTATCATTGTTATTATCTAGAGATGGATCTTCTCCACATGCTGGATTGGCCTTCCTCAGTACTGAGTGACTGCTGTCAGATGTATATATTCCGGGATGGATCTTCTCTGGGCCGTATGAGCCATATACAGTACTAAGTGGACGAGCATTTAATATTGTGGACACATGAGGCACTCAATATGGTGCATTCCATACAACATATGCACTGACATATAGATGTAGCAGAGTCTCATTTATTTTCCATGTTTATATCTGCTCTATTCCCCGTTTTGAACTGTCTATTTAGCTGAAAGCATGCCTACATTTCTGTACGTTATTTCTGTTACTTTTGAGGAGGTTGAGTTCGTCACTACCTCTCATTCCATAATTGGACTTGTTACTTACTGAGTCGGTGTACTCACGTTACCCCCTGCACCTTGTGTGGAGATCCAGGTATCTCGAGCTACGGTAGCGGTTGCTGATCATTTCAGTCATGGGCTTTTATTGGAGATAGCGAGGTAGCTGTCTGGCGATCGCAGTCCCACCTTTATCCTTCCTTATCTTCCTATTAGTGTATTTGTTGGCTATTCTTAGACTATGTTAGTCTTGTTTTATTTCGAACAATTGTAGTATTTTGCGCATGACTTAGTGACACCTAGGCCGGGCTTGTATTTTCCACTTCGTTTTGATATTTACTTTATATCTTTTATCGAATTTCAGTTGAAAACATGGTTTTACTTAAGGTTTAAATGAAATATGGATTATTTGGAAATGAGTTGGTTGTCCTAGTTTCACAATAGGCGCCATCACGACCGGGTCGATTTTGGGATCGTGAGAAGTTGGTATTAGAGCCTAGGTTACATAGGTCTCACGAGTCATAAGCAGGTTTAGTAGAGTCTCGCGGATCGATATAGAGACGTTTGTACTTATCTTCTGGAGGCTGCAGAACCTTTAGGAAAAACTTCACATTCTTGAATTCGTGTCGTGCAAATCTGTTGATTCTGGTACTAAACTTCTGTGATTATATTCTCTCACAGATGGTGAGGACACGTGCTATCGGTCAGGACAGACGACCACCAGTACCACCAGTTGGGGACACCAGAGGTCGCGGTCGCGGTCGAAGCCGTGGTAAGGGCAGGGGTGTAGCCCGCACTGCAGCTAGGGTAGCACCTGCAGATCCTCCAACCGCCCCAGTTCATGATCAGGCTCCAGCGGGGGATGCTCTAACAATACCAACTCAGGCATTGATTGCGCCTATTGTTATTCCGGGTCTTCAGGAGACCTTAGATTCTGATCGTGTGCACCAATCTTGCTCAGACGGTCATAGTTTCTACTACAACAGCTACTTCTCAGGCTGGGGGAGGCACTCAGACTCCCGCCGCATGTACATCTGAGCAGGTTGCTCAGGGACTTCAAATACCGGAGGCACTACTAGCCCAGTCGGTTGCACCTGCTCAGGACTATATGGTTCCAGTCATGCCTGATGATGAGCAACGACGATTGGAGAGGTTTGGTAGACTTCAGCCTCCAACTTTCAGTGGTAGAGAGGGCGAGGATGCCCGGGGTTTCTTAGACAAGTGTTAGAGGATTCTCTATACAGTAGGTATTCTGGAGACCAGTGGGGTCTCATTCACTACATTTCAGTTCTCTAGAGCTGCCTTTACTTAGTGGGAGGCTTATGAGAGGCATAGGCCTGTTGGTGTAGTTCCCCTTACCTAGCAGCAGTTCTCGGCTCTCTTCCTGGAGAAGTATGTGCCGCAGTCCCGCAGAGAGGAGCTGTATAGGTAGTTCAAGTAGTTGCATCAAGATGATATGATTGTGATGCAGTATAAAATGAGGTTTTTGGAGTTAGCCCGTCGTGTTGTTTGGTTGGTTCCTACAGACGGAGAGGATCAGGAGATTCGTGGATGGACTCGCTTATCAGCTACGGATTCTTGTGACCAGAGAGGGTGTCTAGTGCATCTTTTTAGGAGATAGTTGACATTGATAGAGAGATAGAGTCGGTTCGCCACCAGGAGCGAGTTGAGAGGGAGGCCAAGAGGCCTCGGGGATCTGGTAGTTTTGGTGGTGTTCCTTCGGGAGGTCAGTTTCAGCACGGCAGAGGCCGTCCATTCAGACATGCTCAGCCAGCCCGTTCGGGCCACCGTGGTGGATCATCTAGCCACGGTTCTCACGGTTCACATCAGGGTCACTCATCTCTCAATGCCCTTCTAGCTTAGAGCTCGACTTAGGCACCATCAGTTCAGGGTTCATCTATGCCTAGTTCTTCTAGTGGGTATCCCGGTGCTCGGAGCTCCCTTCAGTCCCCACCACCATTTGCTAGGAGAGGTTACTTCGAGTGTGGTGATTTGGGCCATATCAAGAGGTTCTGTCCCTGTTTTACATGAGTTTCATCCCAGCAGAGGAGTCAGCCTTCGGCTTCAGTACCAGTTACTTCCCCACCCGCCCAACCAGCTCGGAGTGGAGGTCAGTCAGCTAGGGGTCGCCCCAGAGGGGGAGATCGATCAGGTGGTGGTCAGGTCTGTTTCTATGCACTTCCAGCCAGACCAGATGTTATTGCTTCAGATGTTATGATCACAGGTATTGTATCCGTATGCCAACAGAGATGTCTCTGTATTATTTGATCCCGGTTCCACTTTTTCATATGTTTTATCATATTTTGCTCATTATTTGGATACGCCCCATGAGTCTCTTGTTTCATCTGTTCATGTATCTACTCCAGTGGGCGATACTATTATTGTGGATCATGTATATCGGTCTTGTGTAGTGACTATTCGGGGTTTGGATACTCGAGTGGATATCTTGTTGCTTAGTATGGTTGATTTTGATGTGATATTGGGCATGAATTGGTTATCTTCGTGTCGTTATATTTTGGACTATCATACTAAGACAGTGACATTGGCTATGCTGAGGTTTCCATGGATTGAGTGGCGAGGTTCGACAGATTATGTTCCCAATAGAGTGATTTCATTTTTTAAGGCCCAACTGATGGTTGGGAAGGGTTGTATTTCTTATCTGGCCTTCATGAGGGATGTTAGTGCAGAGACTCCTACCATTGATTCAGTTTCGGTAGTGAGGGACTTTCCGGATGTGTTTCCTGCAGACCCGCCAGGCATGCCACTGGACAGGGATTTTGACTTTGGTATTGATTTGGAGCAACTCAGCCCATTTCTATTCCACCATATCGTATGGCACCGGAGGAGTTGAAGGAGTTGAAGGAGCAACTTTAGGAACTCCTTGATAAGGGGTTTATTCGACCTAGTGTGTTGCCTTGTGGTGCGTCGGTGCTATTTGTGAAGAAGAAGTATGACACGAAGAGGATATGCATTAATTACAGGCAGTTGAACAAAGTCACAATCAAGAACAAGTATCATTTTCCTCGTATTGATGACTTATTTGACCAGCTTTAGAGAGTGAGAGTGTTCTCCAAGATTGATCTCCGTTCAATGTATCACAAATTGAAGATCAGGGACTCGGACATTCTTAAGACAGCCTTCAGGACCTGATATGGTCATTATGAGTTCCTTGTGATGTTTTTTGGGCTGACCAATGCCCTAGCAGCATTCATACATTTGATGAACAACGTGTTTTGGCCTTATCTTGACTCGTTTGTCATTCTATTCATTGATGATATTCTGGTGTACTCGCGTAATTAGGAGGAGCACGCTAAGCATTTGAGAGTTGTGTTACAGCGGTTTAGGGAGGAGAAACTTTATGCAAAGTTCTCCAAGTGTGAGGTCAGATTGAAATTTCGGAAATTGGAGTAGGTCCGTTGTGCCATTTGGGATGTGTGTGCAAAATTTCAGGTCATTCGGAGGTGATTTGATAGGCTTCAACGTCGTTTGTGGAATTTGAATGTTTATAAGTTCTTAGGCTTGAATCTGAGGTTGATTGGTGTTATTTTGAGTGATTAGAAGGCTCGACTAAGTTTGAATGATGTTATAGGATGTGTTGGCATGTTTGGTTCAGGTCCTGAGGGCCTCGAGTGTGTTTCGGATGCCCAGCGGGACATTTTTGGACTTCAGGAGATAGCAGTTTTGCTGGTAGTCTGTTGCAGACGTTTTGCTCTTCGCGATCGCATAAAGATGTTCGCAATCGTGTAGGCTTATTTGGGACAGAGGTGGATTTTTTCTACGCGATCGCAGAGATGAGGTCGCGATCGCGTATGTGGGAGATGTTGTGCTTCGCGAACGCATGGCCAGGGTCGCGTTTGCGTAGAAGGAGGTGAGCTAGTGTTAGTGGAGGTGGTTGTTCTTTGCGACCGCGTGAAGTAGCCCACGATCGCATAGGTTTGGGTTGATGAGGTTCGCAAACGCGTGGAGGTTTACGCAATCGCTTATGGTAAGTTGAGGGGCAGTCCATTTTTGTGCTTCGCGATCGCGATGAAGGAAGCAGCTGGCAGAAAGTATAAAAAGCCATCTTCGCGATTTTCAGCTCATTTCTCACCATTTTTGGATAGCTTTGAAGATTTTTGAGAAAAATTGAAGAGGGATTCGCGGGGTAAAACTTGGAGGTAAGATTTTTGAATTCAATACTCGATTCTATGGTGATTTCTAACTAATTAGACATAAAATTTGTGGGATTTAAGGGTTAAAATTGAGGGATTGAGGCTTGAAATTGGAGAGTTTAAATTGGGGATTTGAGGGGCCATTTGAGGTCCGATTTTGATGTTCTTGTTTATATAGACTCGTGGGAGGATGAGGATTCTTGTGATGTAATTTTTATCGAATTTTGAGACATGGGCCTGGGGGTCGAGTTTAGCCAATTTCGGGATTTTTGAGTTAATTTGATAATTTTCGTATGGGTTTCATTCCTTTAGCGTATATTGATGATAATATACTGATTTTGGTTAGATTCGGGGCATTTGGAGGCCGAATTGAGAGAGTTTGGCTTGGCTTGAGGTAAGTAACGCTTCCAAACTTGGTTATAAGGGTTCGAAACCCTGAACTATGTGTTCTATGATTACTATTGAGGTGACGCAAATGCCAAGTGACAGGCGTGTGGGCGTGCACAGTGAGAATTGCGGACTGGACCATTCCATGGCACCACTTAGTAACTCTTTCTTGTTGATATCTGTGTTTCTATCATGTGATTAAGTAAATGTGCGGTAAAAATATGCTAGATATCCTGTTAGGGCTTTACGCCGATACTGTTGAGATCCAAGTGATCGTTTCTTGCTGTCATCTCATTACATTCATTGATATTCTATACTCAGCTTTGCTCATGCATATCATATCATGTCTCAGTCTCAGTTATTATTATTTGACACATCCTATCATTATTTCCGATTAGTTTCATGACATTGTGAGCCCATGTGTATAAGACTAGAGAGTGATGACTGAGTGAGGCCGAGAGCCTGATCGTGAGTGACAGTTATGGGATCGGACTGCACTCGCAGCGGTTATTTGATGATTATAATTGCGCTTGGGCTGTAGGAGCCCCTCCTAAGTCTATAACACACCCCCAGTGAGCGTAGTTGATTATATTCATGGATGGAAGTATTGGTATGGAGATGGATCTTCTCCATGAGGGTGGATTGGCCTGTTTCCTCGGTACTAGGTGACTTATAGTCAGTGATGTGTATATATTTTGGGATGGATCTTCCCTGGGCCTTGTGAACCATATACAGTACCGAGTGGTTGTGAGGTTGTTATCATTGTTATTATCTGGAGATGGATCTTTTCCACAGGCTGGATTGACCTTTCTTAGTACTGAGTGACTGCTGTCAGAGATCGGGGATGGATCTTTCATGGGCCGTATGAGCCATATACAGTACTAAGTGGACGAACATTTGAGATTGTGGACACATGAGGCACTCAGTAAGGTGCATTCTATACAGCATGTGCACTGACATATAGATGTAGCAGAGTCTCGTTTCTTTACCATGTTCATATCTGCTCTATTCCCTGTTTTGAACTGTCTATTTAGCTGAAAGCATGCCTACGTTTCTGTATGTTATTTCTATTATCTTTGAGGAGGTTGAGTTCGTCACTACCTCTCAATCCATAGTTTGGACTTGTTACTTACTGAGTTGGTATACTCACGTTACACTCTGCACCTTGTATGCAGATTCAGGTATCTCGGGCCACGGTAGCGGTTGCTGATCATTTCAGTAATGGGCTTTCATTGGAGATAGCGAGGTAGCTGTCTGGCGATCGCAGTCCCACCTTTCTCCTTCCTTATCTTCCTCTTAGTGTATTTGTTGGCTATTCTTAGACTATGTTAGTCTTGATTTATTTCGAACAGTTGTAGTATTTTGCTCATGACTTAGTGACACCCGAGGTCGGGCTTGTATTTTCCGCTTCGTTTTGATTTTTATTTTATATCTTTTATCGGAATTCAGTTGAAAACATGGTTTTACTTAAGTTTTAAATGAAATATGGATTATTTGGAAATTAGTTGGCTGGCCTAGTTTCACGATAGGCGTCATCACAACTGGATCGATTTTGGGATTGTGACACATAACTTCTTTTCTCAATTTTTTTTTAATAATAATAAATAATTTTGCTTTTCTCGATTCTTGCTCCCCTGCGTAGCCACCCTTATTTGAGAATCAATTAAATCAGATGATTCAATTTCTTTAATTTCTTGACTTGCTCTTATGAAAAGATAGTCGAAAAGATTGAAAAGATAACTATTCACAATCATTTGTGAAGAGTTCCTTGAAAAGTTAAGAATTAATAATCTGACTTTTTATTGAGCTGAAGAGTTCCCATGAGAATAAATACCAACACAGTATTTTCTGACTTTTTTTACATGGAAGGTGAAACAATAAAAAATGCTCTCAAAATTGAACCTTAAAAGATCCCATCTTTGGAAAAGGTTATTCTATAGTGTTTGATTGAGCTTACAAGTAGCATGGGCGGATGTAGCTTTTCGGATACTGGTTCAATTGAATTCATAATCTTTGACGTACTTCTTGTGTCACCTTCTTTTACATCGTAATATTCGAATCGGTTTGTACACACTTCGATTGTTTTACTTAGTACATTTTACTTTCCACTTACTGTTCTATCGAGTATCTGCTACGTACTTCTTGTTAATATAACTATTTAGTAACTTTGTCCACAAAAAGTTAGGTAAATCATAAGATATTACCTAAAGTTTTCTTCTTATTCGCTGAGATTTAAACTTTAGTGTCTCATAATTTTCACTCACTTTATTACTTACTAGGTCATGCCCTCGGGTGCCCATCTCCTATGCCATGTTTGTGAGTGTTCTCCTTTTCTTTTTCCTTTCACAAATATAGTGAAACAATTTTTGTGCTTGATTTGGATGGATGTGTAGAACATGAGAAATTGAAGATAGAAAAGCCTATAATAAAGTGAATGAGCTTGTTAAAGTAGGTTGTACTCCACTTTGGATGAAGAATCTGATGCTCAAAGTATGAAAAGGACTAATATAGGCCCAAAAAGAAATAAATAGTACTCCTATGAGAAATAATAATAATAATAATAATAATTTCCCTAATTGTTTTGTTGATACAGACATTCACATTTTGCGTTTTCTTGTGTCTTAATTAGGAGACAATCAATAAAATTGAAGGGTCGGTTCGAGCATTGAGAATAAAGAATTTTTCGTTAAAGACTGTCGTAACATCCTTAATGTGCCTATTTGGTGTGAATTTAAATTAGTTGAGCAAATAAATTTTGAATACCAGATGATTAATTAATTAATCAAGTATGAACGAAAAATGATTAATTATGACTCAGAATGTCTCGTATGTTTTTTTTTTTTTTCATTTTATTGGCTGATGGATTGGATAGTATCCTTTTACACATGGTGGCTCGTGGATCATTGTAGGTGTTATTTGGGCCATAAGGATATGTTGGGCAACTTGATGGGCTCGTTGTATCCCAAAAGAGTCCATAAGAATGGATAAAGAACCTGTAGCGTAAAAATAACACGGTATAACCAGTTTTCGGACTGGTCATTCAAAAATAACCAACGTTTACCAAGTCAATAAAAAATATCCATTATTTTGTTGCAACAGAGACCGGTCCAGCATAATATACTGGAGTTCGGTGCACCTGTGTATGAACTCCAGCATATTATGCTGGACCGGTATACTTTGCTGGCTCCAGCATAATATACTGGAGACTGGAGCACCGGTGCTCCAAACTCCAGTATATTATGCTGGACCGGTATACTTGCTGGAACTCCAATATATTATGCTGGAGTTCTACTGTACTTATGCTGGAACTCCATCATATTATGCTGGAGTTCCAGCATACTTATCCTAGAACTCCAGTATAATATGTTGGAGTTCAAGTATACTTATGCTGGAACTCCAGCATAATATACTGGCGTATTTTTCGAATTTTGAACAGTATTTTCGCTTAGATTTATCTTTACATGAAAAGTGACTAAATTTCGATTACTTTTGAAACTGAGCTATTTTTGAATGACTAGTTGTAAATCTGTATATTTTTGAATTACCCTGAGCTGATCAATTGAATTAGTTGGCCCAAGACAAGATATAGAGGTAAAAATAGTATGGGCTAGCCAGTTTTCGCACTGGTCATTCAAAAATAATCAGCATTTGCAAAATCATTGAAAAATAGCCACTATTTTGCTGCAACACGGAAAGTTCCAGCATAATATACTGAAGATTGGAGCACCTGTGTATGAACTTCCAGCATATTATGCCGGACTGGTATATTATACTGGAACTCTAGTATATTATGCTGGAAGTCCAGTATAATATACTGAAGTTTCAATGTGCTTATGCTGGAACTCCCGTATAATATACTGGAGATCCAGTATATTATACTAGAATTCCAGTATATTATGCTGGAATATTTTTTGGATTTTGAACAGTGTTTTCGTTCAGATTTATCTTTACACGAAAAGTGGCTAAATTTCGATTACTTTTGAAACTGTAGCTATTTTTGAATGACCATTTGTAAATCTGGCTATTTTTGAATTTCTCTCGATATAGAGACGGCGAAAGAGGTAGCCCAGTATACAAAGTGTTTTACGTTCACGCGGGGTTTGGAGAAGAGCCACATCCCAAGAAATGTAATGTAAAGTCCGAGAAAGATGCACATTCAATAAAATTTTAACATGTAACCATAAGAGAAAGTGGAAAACAAGGAAGAAGCAAGATCATGATCATGACCTCTAAAAAGGAGGCAAAAAATAGGGTATAACATTAGAAAATAAGCTCCTTAGGATCCCTCCACCTTTTACTAAAAGTCTTGAATTCGAGCTCTAAAATAGAAAAAAAATCTGGGAAGGAATGCTCCTTTTTAATGAACTACGAGGGAATTTTTAATACATATACAGGGTTGAGTCAACACGATTAGATTATAATGAACCCATAAGTTGTACACGAGATTCTCTCCTACCTAGTAATGAAGAACTTCTTGGTAGAAGACGTTTTACTTTTATCCCTCTTAAGTAGTGTGATTACTTGACGCAAATTCGAATTAGTCAAACTAATGAGCTACGAATACGAAATGGTTAGATCTCCCCAACTGTGATTTATTTATGTCGAATTAAGAAACTCTAGATCTGTTACATAATTCTGGCTTGAACTTTCAAACTGGGTTTTTAAACTTTAATTTGATCAATGCAATAAAATTTGAATAAGGCTGATAATGTATATGAGGCGAGAAACCATACTAATTACACGTAGAAAATATTCCATTATGAGAAGAGATAAAGTCATAATTTAAAGCTAATAGGTTCGAGATTCTAGCCTTCTTAGGTTATTGATTCCAAATTAATAAGTTACACATTTTCTAATAGTTTGTTTAAACAAATATAGACTTGAACCAAAGTAACTTGATTCAGCCGAACCCGTACATATGCTAGCTCCGCCCCTGATATGACTAGAATATATTGTTCTTTTGTTGCAAAAAGGATCAATCATTTTAAAAAGTATTAGATTTGTAAATTAAGGTACATAAGGAGCACACACATTGTTTTAATTACGTTGCTTAATAATAAAAAAATATAAATTATGACGAGTACTAGGTTTGATTGTCAATACATCACACTCAAACATTTATGTTTCTCCTTTTCTTTTTAATCGCGTAAATCATTTCTGTCACGACCCCAGTTCGCCCTTTGTGAACTGTCGTAGCGGAACCTAGTCTCTACGATTAAGTAAGCCTAACAAATGCGGAACATAAATAAAACTGGCGGAAGAAAATAACCAAAAATCAAAAGTAGCTGAATGAAACATTAGTTATAATGCTGCTCGGCATATACAACACAACATTTTCAAAACCAAGTACACTATCCCAAAACCCGAAAACTCAGGAAAACACAAGCTGAGAAAAAAAATACTACATAGCTCTAATCCCGGAATGTCTAATAAGAACAGGAAAGTACAGAAGGGCTAAATACTAATAGCAGGAATAGAAAAGGACTTCTCGGTCTGCGGACACAGCAAATGTACCTCGAAGTCTGTAGAGCAGTCGCCTCCGTCAAGGATGGTAGGCCTGAGTAGTGGTACCTGGATCTGCACATGAAAAACATGCGCAGAAGAAACATGAGTACACCACAGCCGTACTCAGTAAGTACCAAGCCTAACCTCGATTGGGTAGTGACGAGGCAGGTCAGGGACCTACTGAGGTTAAACAAAGTATAAAGATCAACAGTATAGGATAGAACAGTATAAATAAGTACGGCAGTAAAATAACACAAGATGTACAGAACAACAACAACTATACAGAAACAAGGTAAATATGGAAAGAAAATACAGCTCAGCACTAATAGTAACATTCGGGGATCTCCTAGGATACCGTCCTGTAGTCCCATCCTTACATATCCAATGGATCTCCCGGGATACCGTCCCGTAGTCCATCATATATATATCTGAAGGATCTCCCGGGATCCCGTCCCATAGTCTAACTCATAGTGCGGGGGGATCTACCGGAATCCCGTTCCGTAATCCCAAATATAAATACCCAGTATTTGAGGAATCTACCGGGTGCATTCCCGTAGTTCCACATAACTGTGCAGGGGGATCTACGGGAAATCTAATCCGTAGTCTCAAAGTAAATATGCAGGGGGATCTACCGGGAATCTAACCCGTAGTACCAAAGTAAACAGACAAGGGGGGAGCTACCGGAATTCCACATCCGTAGTACCAAAATAAATACACAGCAGCAGGAGGAAGATATACAGAAATGGCAAAATTTCATATTAAGGCAGTCAGTGATTCTAGCCTAGCATGCTGCACAGAATTCAAGTAAGGCAGGTTGAATCAAATAAATCAATTAAGTCAGTTAAACATGCTTTCCTAAGCTAACAATAGGCTTAATAATGCAAGTAATAGAAATCGGGAAAGGAAACATACTAGTAATTACTTAAAGAAAATTAGATTTCCAACAATTAGCACAAGTACGCACTCGTCACCTCACGTACAAGGCATTTCAATTACCAAACATACCAATCCTACGGGGAAGGTCCCCCACACAAGGTTAGACAAGCCACTTACCTCGAACCGGCTCAAAATCAACCCAACACCACGTCTTTGCCACGAGTACTCGACTTCAAATGACCCAAATCTATTCAATTCAATTTCATAATGTAAATAACACTTCAAGTAACTCATGCTACAAAGAAATTCTAAGCTAATACGCAAAATTAGGTAAAATGACCAAAATGCCCCTCGGGCCCACGTCTCGAAATCAGGTAAAATTTATAGTTTCAGAATCTTCACAATCTCACGAGTCTAACCATACAAAAATTATCCAAATCCGATGTCAAATCTCCAATTAAAACTCAATTTCTTGGTCTAATAACTTTTCCCCCAATTTCCACCCAAATTTCGAAATTATAGGATGGATTTAAGTGTAGATTCATGGAAATTAGTCTAAATCGAGTAGGAATCGATTACCCAAATCGCCCAGGTAAAAATCTTTTCAAAAATCGCAATCTCCTGAGCTCCCAAGTCCAAAATATGAATTATGGTCTACACCCTCGATTTTGGGTTTTAAATTGTGCCTAGGTGTTCCCTTAATCGCGATCGCGGAAGGCCAGCCGCGATCGCGAAGAATAAAAAAAATCATGTACCTCAGGTTACTCTATGCGAACGCGAAACTCCGTCCGCGAACGCAATGCTTAGCTCCCTTATACTTACGCGATCGCGGTTGGCTTCACGCGACCGCGTAGAGAAACATTTAACAACCACCGCCGCCTTATTTCTTCTACGCGAACGCGGCCTAGACCACGCGTTCGTGATTCAACACTGCCCAAAAGCTACGCGTTCGCATTCCGCTTCACGCGAACGCGAAGTGCAAAATTCCCTCAGCCTCGCCTAGGCCTTCGCGATCGCGATACTCTCCATGTAATCGCCTTGAAGAAATGTGTGCAACGCGTACCAACAAAAATTGATGCTTTTCCAAGTCCAAAAATGGTCCGTTGAGCATCCGAAACACACCCGAGACCCCCGAGACCTCAACCAAAGGCACCAACATATCCTAAAACTTATTTAAACTTGTACAAATCTTCAAAACGCCTCAAACAACATCAATTGAACCAAAACACATCGGATTCAAGCCTAAGCTTTCCAAAATCTTCCGAATTACGTTTTTTATCAAATACCCAACCAAACCACCTCCGAATGACCTGAAATTTTGCACACACATCCCAAATGACATAACGGAACTAATGAAGCTCTCGAAATTCCATTCCGACCCTCGGATCAAAATCTCACTATCGAACCGTAAACTTCCAAAATTCAACTTTAGACATATCAAGCCTAAACTAGCTACAGACCTCCAAAACACAATTCGAACATGCTCCTAACCGTGAAATCACCCAACGGAGCTAACGGAACAATCGAATTTCCATTCTGAGACCGCCTTCACACTGTTCCGACTACGGTCAATTTTCCAACACTTAAGCTCTTATTTAGGGGCTAAGTGTCCCAAAACTCTCTGAAACTTAAAACCGAACATCCCGGCAAATCAAAATAGCAGAAATAATCTCGGGAAAAACAGTTAATAGAGAATCGAAATGTTAATTATTAAGACGACCGGCCGGGTCGTCACAATTTCTGATATGTAAATTTAATAGGTTAACTAATGACTAACAAATTACAACTGCCACAATGACCAAAAAAAATAAATATAAAATTATATAAATCGTGTATGATGATTAGAGATCATTTAAAATTTTAAATTGGTAAGTTCAGCCTTTAAAGTTTGTGTAAAAGTTTATTGCAGTGAGAGTACGTAAAAATTGTACGGGGCGCCCTATTTGGTTGCCCCCATTTAATCTATACCTAATTTTTAAATTTTTTTAATTTGTATTCACTTTTTAAATAACTTCATCCCCATTTCTCCTCCTCCTTCTAACTTTTACCTTTTATGTAATACGTTTTTATTTTTGGTACTAAGCACACATTGAAACAATTTATGTTTGCTTTAAATGTATATTTGTATTCTGTAATATAATATCTTTGAAGTTGTTGTTCTACTCATAATAAGAATTTATGCTGAATACGCTTGTATATTGATAGTTCTCTATCTTTATCAGATAGGTTTAGAAGGGAACTAATTTAAAATAAAATTTGAATTCAAGAGTATTAATAATTCAGTAAGCAAGAAATAACTGAAGTTTAAAATTACAAAAACGAAAGACAAAAAAGTAGAAGCTGAAGAAGAAAGAAAAGAACTAGAACACACAAGCACTAGAAAGAAAAGAGAACTAAATAACTTCAGCTCTAGAGTTGAAGTTTGACAGTTACAAAACAAAAATTTCAGCTCTAGAGCTGAAGTTATTTAGTTCTCTTTTCTTTCTAGTTGATCAACCGCGAAACACCAAAAACAATAATGATTGACTTTTCCCAGTTACAATACAAAAACTTCAGTTCTAGAGCTGAAGTTTCCCAGTTACAACACAAAAACTTCGGCTCTAGAGCTGAAGCTTACAAACAAAAACTTCAGCTTACAAATAAAAACTTTCAACAGTTACAAAATAAAAACTTCAGCTCTAGAGCTGAACTTCAGGCCCGGCTACTAGAATGCTGAAGTTTTGCGTGATTGTGTTTGCTACTTCAGCTCCGCATGCTAGAGTTATGCGAAAAAGTGGGTACGCTTGTAATTTTTTTTTTTGCAAAGCAGACACAAGTTAAAACGTGACACAAAAAGCGGGTATAGATGCAAATCATGATAAGATCGAACTTGGTCAATGCAGCTCAATCTGATTTTCTTAATTTGACTTGATACGTTTTAACTTGACTCATTATATTTTTTCCTTTTTTAGAGGGTCAATACTGGTAAATTAATGAAATTATCATACAAAGAGTCATACTGGTAAATTATTAATTATACCTTAAAATTTCTACGTCAATACTAGTAAATTATTAATTATACCTTAAAATTTTTACACTTAACTCACTATAAATTCCATATAACTACATCAATCAATGAAATCATCATACAAAGAGAGAATGACTTCATACAAAGCTGTTGTTTTTGTTTTACTTTCTCTTCTTCTTTCTCAAGATAAAGGTTAGGATACATAGTTATTAAAATTATACTCTTGCATCTTATATGAAGTTATTAAACATGTTTTTCTTTGACCATAACATATTTTTATTTTAATATTTTTTTTAATAATGAAAAGTGTAATTTATAAGTAGCACTCTTATGTAATTTCTAATTACATAAATTGTATTTTAGTAAATTGATAGCTGAATCGAATTAAAGATTTAATTTTTTTTAATTATAATGCTTTGACTTTCATTTTTTGTAAGCAGAGGAATTATTCTTTTTTATATTCTCTTCTTTTTGTTTAATTATCTATTTTTCTTTTCGATCTCTTTTTTTTTTCTTCTTCTTTTTAATGCAGAAAATTATGTGAATGGTTCGGAGGAGATATGTGGCGTATATAAAGGTATTTAACGGGTCGGGTTGACCCGTAATCGGACCGGCCCAGACCGGTTAAAATCGGAATCGGACCGGTACATAGGGGGCCAAGTGGAGCTGGGTAGGAGGGGTAGAGGGGGTTGATCCGTTTAAATTTTGGTAACGGTTAACCGGACCGGTCAAACCCGGTCCACGTGAACAGTACCGTGTACCGGTTAAATCGGTCCGGCCCGACCCGATACAACTTTTTTTTTTTTTTTTTAATTTTTTGAATTAAGTGGGGCCCACTAACCGGCAACGGTCAGACCTGACAGAGATCCGTTGCCCAACGAGTTAATTACATTAATAGCCTTTTTTTTCTTTAAAATTTAGCCTTTTTTTAATTTACAAAATTAACCTTCTCTAAAACTATAAATACATCCTCCTCTTCTTCATTTCTTCACTCAACTCTCATTTCTCAATCTCAATTTCTCTCATTCTCTCATTCTCCAATTTTCAAGATTTCAAGTCTCAATCTCAAATTCTCAATTCTCAAATCTCAATTCAATTTAAATCATGCCTCGTACTTCTAGAGTGCGCTCATATGTTTGGCAACACTTTGAGGTGGTAGAAGAAAATGAAGAAGTTCAGAAAGTAAAGTGCAAGAACTGTGGTCAAGTCTTAAATTTTCGTTCAGAGTCTGGCACAGACAGTTTAAGAAGACATATAAAGTATTGTCTTGAGCGTCCTCCGAAAATTCGTATTTAAAATTTTAAGACAATTTGTGTTATTTTAAAATTATTAGATGTATTTATGCTTAATGTTTTAGTTTGTTATATTAATTTGAAGTATTGTTAATTTATTATGCATGAAAATTTAGTTTTACTATTTTTTGTTAATTCACTTTTTAAATGCAAACTTTAATTTTGAATTTTGAAATAAATGTAGCTCTTGCAATTTATATTAATACTTTTGTATTAATATAACTTGTAATCTTTAAATTAATACAAATTATTAATATAACTTACAATAGTTATACAAAATACAAAAAAAATTATAAAATACACTAATCCCGGCCCGACCCGGCCCCCTTAACCCGTAACCCTTACGGTTTAATTTTTACCCGGATAAACCCGAACCTGTTAAACCCGTTAAGTCCCGCCCCGTAACCTGCCCGTAGCCCGTACGGGTCCAAAAAATAACGATCCGGCCCGGCCCGACCCACCCGTTTAACACCTATAGGCGTATATTTGGGTCCATGCACAAGTCATCTAGTATGCAAGAAACCATGCAAGCGTTTGAATTACTTTGTGGGGTTGTGTATACCTAACCCTAAGTTTGGTCAAAGTGATACTATTTGTTGTTGTCTTAATAGGTAAAAATCTCCCAGAGAATATTTATTTATTATTTTGGTCTTCAGCATAGAGGCAAGCTCATAGGGAATATTATTTCTTTTAAGTATTTCTTTCTTTGGAATTGTAGTCTATACTGCGGAGATGCATTTTTGGTACTTGCGATATTATTGACAAGTTTAGAAAGGCTATTTTTTTTTTGTTTTTGTTTACTATCTCTTTCTTTAGTATTTTAGTTTTTTAATAATATACTATTATATTATATAACTAGGTAATTTGCCCGCGCTTCGAGCGATTATAAATGACATTATTAAATCTCACTTATTTGATTTTATTATTGTGCAATCTCACCAATATGTAGGAAGCCTTGTCGAATCGTTGGACATGTAAAAATGATTTGACTATTATTAAATTTATAAGCATGATCCCTCAGGTGAAGCAAACCCTAGAGATATGTGTTACAACCTGAGCAATTAATATATGACCTATTAGATAATTGTACACCAATTATACTTATTATTAACAATTCATGAAGTTGGTTGAATTAATTCTGTACTTTATCCCGGTATTAAATAATTCTGAAGTTATTGTTTCACCCTCAATATGGAATAGAATAATATTATAATCGCGGAGTAAATTAATCCTGGGATTGCTAATATGTTAGTATAAAGGAATGACGAATATATTATTTCACATTCTTTTGATGTAAATTCTTCCAATTCATTACAGTAATTATCATTTAAACACCAAAACATATCAATACGCCAGGTATCATTTATGAATTAATTATAGTGAAGGCTTCCAGGATGGCTTACCAATTAGAAGGTGTTCTGTTCATTATTTTGGATGGATTAAGCCCAAAAATAGTCGAAGTCATTCTATACATGACCAAAAGTCATAAATACAATCACATAATTTCTATACATGAAATACAGTATCAGTCATTCTTTTCATTAATGATCAGGGAGTTTATATATTTCAGCTCTTTGTTGTGCTTGTTTTATTTTTCAAATATTCAATCTGCATTTGAAGTAATCTGGTGTGCATGATGTAGAATTGTTTTATCCACTGTAGGAATCCTGTAGGATAAAAGATAAGTTATATATATGAAATATATAAGCATATGGAATATTACACCAATCAATTTAAATTTAAGTTGGACTCTATAAGAACAGATTATCCTATAAGCTAACTTTATGCTTTATTTGAGAATGTTAAGCCACCTAAAAAGGCAGGCAAATATCATAATGATTAATGAAGCAAATAAAATTTTCAAATACTAAGAAATTCCTGTCTCTTAATGTACTGTGATAATATAATATAGTCAAACTTCATATCAGTAAACTATATATAAATAACATTTAGAGATATAAACTATGAGAACGGGTGTATTTTGAGAAGAAGCGGTGTGGGCGTTTTGTTTCTGTAATTTTAGTTTTAACTTGCAAATAATACCTGAAGCCTAGAAAATAGAATTCCTGCTGATTGAGAGTGCCACCTCACCTCCAGTCCCTCAATTATATATATATATATATATATATATATATATATATATATATATAGAAAGAGAGAGAGAGAGAGATTTTTAACTGATTAAAAAGGGGAAAATTTCACATAAGAATAAGTGGTTCCCCACTTTACAATTTTATAGCTCATATTTCAATTTACAACCAACTAGCCCAAAAATAATAGGTTAAGATTCAACATCCAACTCCAAAAGGTTCTCAAAATTACCATTTAATTTTTAAAAAAGATTGCTCAAGTTTTTAAGTTAATTTCGAAACAGTAACTGTGACTCAAATATTAGTTTAACAAACCAAATTCATTTGGGTAGTGAGAATTAGATTTTTAACAAGCTTAAATATGTGTGTTTAAATTTCGAATTTGATTTTGTGAGAAATTTGGAGTGGGTGTTATTTAGACTTGTTAGAAATAGTATAAGGAGGTTGTATATAAAATTTGTAGTCATTTAATGGAGATTTGGATTAGTTTTGAACAAGAATTGTAACTGAAAATCGTGGAAGAAGTTCGTCTACAAACGTTTGTATAAAGGTGTATAAAAGTGTATAATAGTGTATTTATACACTCATATACACTATTATAAAAGATTATACATAATTATACAAAAAACTGACTTTGTCTTCTTCCTTGCGTCTTTTCTGAAATTTAACTCAAATCTACTTCAAATCACTTCAAATTTAAACTTTGAACTCCTTTTGATATTTTCATTCAATTGGAACAACACCCAATCCAAACAACTAACAAACTCAAAAAATTCTATTTTCTAAAGCAAAGCTTTAAATGACCTTCAATAGTGAACTTCTACTCTTCAATTTTTTTACATTGCAACTAGGTGACATAGGGGGAGAAGCAGTAATGGCGGACGACCCCTTGAAGCATGTGTAAAAGATGTGAGAAGAAGAGAGAGTGAAAGCAATGGTTGTGAGAACACAGATTTAACTCCATAACTTTTAGAAGCAATGGTTATAAGAATACAGATTTTCAATTTGCAAGAGCTAATATTTTCAAAATATGTATAATATGGATTAGATTGGACAAAACTTAAAAATATAGGCTATTTTTTGTTAGGGTGTGAAGTCATGTGTGTTTTCTTGTAATTCTAACTTTAAAAAGAACATAATCATGAAAAAACATTGTTGAGAATGCTATATTGATCGTCTTTGGCGGTGCAATTATTTCTAAAGGAATTTAAATATTCTTGGGCTATTCCACTCACTAGTCTCTAGATTTTGGATAAGATATTTCAATTTTTGACATGTTATTAGAGTTAAACTTTGATAATTAAGTTCAATGACACGGTGCATTTTTTTTAATATTATGTTACTCTAGGAATATAAACTTTGATATATAATAAAGCTCTAGACTTCTTGTTGCTTCTCCAAGTTTAACCATAGAACCACTAATATTACTTCATTCCAACTCATTAGACTTTTGATCCCCTCACTTTCTCTCTCTATTTAAAAAAATATATAATTACAACCACGATTAAACCCTATTATCGAGTTCCTATACGAGAGAGTACTAAAGAATGATATTCTTATTTATGTTTAAATTCATTCAAAATTATCAAGGCTGAATAACCTGGGAGACACATGTACTTGTTCCGATTTATTATCTCGGTCTCTGTATTCTATAAAATTTTATCCAGATACCTGAACTCGATCAAAACTAGTATTTTAAACACCTCCGCGCCGTGTGTTGTCAAACATGAGAACATCTCTGTAGACAAACCATTTATTTACTATTTGTTGAGCATTTTCTTGATATTCAAAAAGCAAAAACAAAATCAATTTTTTTCTGCTACAGAGATTGCTCAAAAAGAAAGGCCAAGCTCCTCTTCCTCTTCGATTTGTAAGCACATCATGTTCTTTTGTTTCTCTGTATTATTTGGCGGTGGAACGGAAGAAGGCAGCAGTGTCGGAGCCAAAATGGAAGAGGCTCCTGGGTTAGAAGATGATATGAGTTGTTATACATTTTGTTTCTGTCTCTTTTTGATTTTTTGTCTATTTTTATAATTTAACCACCATTTCACGATCAATAGGCGCGTGCATACCAAACATTTTGTCCACCTCAGTTATGTTTATGCCACATAAGCTCGGTCAACGGTTAGAAGGGTTTAAAAGTCTTGTTTTGATTAAGTTGAAGTGTCTGGATGAAACTATATGAAATACAGAGACCTAGATGACAAACCAGAACAAGTACAAGTGTCTCCCAGGCTATTCTGCCAATTATCAACTATAACTAAACTAATTCCTCAACTCACAAAAATCGGATTCGAATGGCTTGTGTTTCGAGGGATTTAAGTTATATATATACCGAAGGTGTACGTACTTTTTTTACATATAGCAAAATTTGAATTTGTGATAAGAGGTTAATTATTATTTTTATTAAATTATCAATTAATTCTTATCAATATATTTACTAGTAATTACTTAATAAATGACATGATTGAGTAAATATTATGTATACTATCAATGTATAGAATAATACTTTTTTCGAATTTTAAATCTAGATATAACCGGTAAAATGTGTCACGACCCCAAATACCCTGGTCGTGATGGCGCCTATCACAGTACTAGGCAAGCCAACCCAACAAGTAACCACAGTGAATTCTTTTTATAAAACTATTTTCTAAAACTGATTAAGTCTCGAATTCTCATATGAAATATATAAATCAACTGAAATGTGCGGAAAACAGAACGAAATATACCAACACAACCCAAAAATCCGGTGTCACAAGTCAAGAGCCTCTAAATACAACTAAAACTGACTGGCTAATACATCATAAGTCTAAAAATGCAGAAAACTAAGATAAGGAGGAGGAAAGCAGGGCTGTGAACGTCGTGCAACTACTTTGCAGTCTCCGGTAAAACTCTGAGAGTGTTGAGAACCCTCACTCTACTGCTCGGACACCTGGATCTGCACACGAGGTGCAGAGAGTAACGTGAGTACGCCAACTCAATAAGTAGTAAATAAGGTCTGAGTGCAGTGAAGAGCAGTAAAAATCATATAATAAGTCTAAACAGAAATTTTCAAGTCAAATTCTGCAATTTAAAAGCAGTCATCTCGTAAAAACTTCAATTTCAATTAAAATACTTTGAAATCGTTTATTTAATAGTTCTCAACAGAGGCTCAGTATAAAAGAAAAGTGAAAATAATAAAATGTCATAAACGGACCCCTCGGGCAAGGTATCACTCATAAATTGTCACGGTCCAAAATTCGGACCCGGTCGTGATGGCGCATCTCGTGAAGACAATGCCAGACGACACACTACCAATTCATCTTTAAGAAATTAATAATAAAAATAAGTCTGAAACATAATAATAATCCCAAAATAAGGTAAATGCTACAGTTTGCGGAATAGACATAGTCCGACATCGGGGTGTCACAAGTCATGAGCATCTGTCGTAAAAACTACAAGTCTTAGAAGGGCTACACAACTACTACTTAACTAAAACAGGAGAAAATAAGATAGAGGGAGAAGCACAGGGCTGCGAACGACGAGCAGCTACCTAGTGAATCTCCGGAACCTGCAGGAAGCTCTCTCAACCCTCGCAAGGAGGACCTGAAGCGCCTGAATCTGCACACGGGGTGCAGGGAGTAAAGTGAGTACTCCAACTCAGTAAGTAATAATAATAAATGAATACTGAGCGATAAGAAATCACGTAAGGCACATCAACAAGCTATAAAGAAGCAATAAAAACCAGTAAAAGCAGTGAAAACATGTAATGTCACCTTTGTTCAGTTTAGGCTTCTTTAAAATACCTTTTTAACAATTAAGCAAATAAATGACAGGCAACTACAAAAGATAAACACATAAGGAACCGCCCCTCGGGCATAATACCAACAGAATCAGCCCCTCGGGCTATATCTAATATCACAATGGGTACCCATGCTCACTGGGGGGTGCAGACTCCTCGAAGGGCCCCTTATGACCCAAGCGCAATATCAAGCCATCTCGTGGCCAAATCAATAGGCTCTCAGCCTCATATCAAGCCACCTCGTGGCGTACAACTCAGGCCCTCGGCCTCATAATCATAATCAGTGTATCCTCACAACATAGGCCCTCGGCCTTACTCAGTCAGAATCTCATAAGCCACTCGGGCAACAGTAAAACATGATGCTCAGCCCAATTTATCATTGAAAATATCACTTAATGCTTAAATAGAGTAAACATGGTTTTATGAAAGCAGTAGAATATAGCATAACTGAGTTCAAGTATAAAACCTAAACAGTGAGGAAATATCAGTAAAAATCCCCTAAGGGTCCAAATAATTGGCACAAGGCCCAAATATGACATTCAACCCAAAACATGATGATAGCAGATAGTTTTTAATCAAATACGCGGTAAAATAATCATTCGAGATGGACTAAGTCACAATCCCCAATGGTGCACGACACCACGCTCGTCATCTAGCGTATGCGTCACCTCAATATAGCACAACGATGTGCAAATCCGGAGTTTCATACCCTCAGGACAATATTTACAATCATTACTCACCTCTACCCTATCCAAATCTCTAGCTCGCGATGCCTTTGCCCCTCGAATCGGCCTTCGGATGCTCCAAATCTAACTAAAATCAATGTAAAACCATCAAAATATGCTAAGGGAACAAAGCCCACTCGAAAGAAATCAAATTACAACAGAAATCCCGAAATTGGCCAAACCCGACCCCCGACCCACGTCTCAAATTCCGACAAAATCTATATCAATAGACTCCTTATCACTCTCCGAGTTCATTCATACCAAAAGCATCCAAATCCAACCACAAACAATCCCTTAAATCCCAAAATCTAGGTCTCCAATTACAAGCCCTAGTTCTTCAATATTAGGCTTAAATTTCATGATTAATTGGGTAGAATTCACATAAGAATCGAGTATTAAGTCCATAAATCTTACCTCCAGGTGTTTTCCCTTGAATCCCTCTTCAATCCTCTTCAAAAAGCTCCAAAATTGCTCAAAAATGGTGGAAGTTAACCCCAAAATTGCGGACCAAATGTCTATTTAAGCATTCTGCCCAGGCATCCAATCTTTCTTCGCGAACGCGGTCAATGCCACGCCTTCGCGAAGCACAAATTAACTTTGACTAAAATTCCTTCATCGTGATCGCAATCCCCAGCTCGTAAACATGAAGGCTTAGCTCCCTAACTCACCGCGAACGCGACTCCCCTTCAGCGAACGCGAAGAATAATTCCACCTGAACCCTAACTGCTCAACTTCCTCTACGCGAACGCGGAGTCTCCCTCGCGAACGCGATGCACAAGATCCCAGCCCTTTGCGAATGTGGAGCCTCCCTCGCGAATGCGAAGGCTAAATCCTCAACCTCATATGCTAACCCTTTGCGAACGCGAGGGCCACTTGCGAACGCGAAGGTCAATCTTTCTGCAACATTCCTGTAGATTTTCTGCAATTCTCCAAACATGAAATGGTCCGATTGACCACCCAAACTCACCCGAGTCCCTCGGGACCTCAACCAAACATTCCAACATATCTCATAACATTATTCAAACTTGGTCCAATCTTCGGAAACCTCAAGCCTAAGAATTCCAAAATCTTCTAAAATACGTTTTTGATAAAAACGTCTAACAAACCATGTCCGAATGACCTGAAATTTTGTACACACATCCCAAATGACACAATGAACTTCCGAAACTCCATTTCGACCCCTATATCAAAATCTCACCTATCAACCGAAAAACGCTAAAAATACAATTTCGCCAATTCAAGCCTAAATCTACTTGGACCTCCAAAACATATTCTGATCATGCTCCTAAGTCCCAAATCACCTCCCGAAGCTATCTGAACCATAGAAACTCACATGCGAGCCCTCTAACACATAAGTCAATATCCGGTTGACTTTTCCAACTTAAGCTTCCTCAAAAGACACTAAGTGTCTCAAACCTTCTCAAAACCTCTCCGAACCCGAAACAACCAACCCGATCACATATAGAACCGATAAACAAAGCAATAAGAAGAAGAAATGGGGGAAACAGAGTGGTAACTCATGAGACAACTGGCCCAGTCATCACATAAATATAGCCTATCGGGCAAGGCTCTCAGTCACTCGTGACTCAGCTCTCATCAATAGTACTCACACTCAGCACACCGGCTCAATAATATCTCATATAGTAATAATTATAATAATCGCAACGGTGTGCAGCCCGATCCATAATTTATAGTCGACTACGCTCACTGGGGGTGCACAGACTTCGGAGGGGCTCCTACAGCCCAAACGTCATATTGCTGCGGCGCGCTACCCGATCCAATATACATATCGCTGCGGCATGCAGCCTGATCCATAATATATATATATATATATATATATATATATATATATATATATATATATATATATATATATATATATATATATATAATTCCCACCATTAGGTCCTCAACCCCTCTCAGTTATTAACCTCACAGACACTCGGGCATATCAGTAGAAACCAGGGAACTCAACCCAAACAGTTTTCACATATTAAGAAGTAGAGTGATAAAACCGGATTTAAACAATAAACAAGTAAAACATGACCGAGGATATGCTTTCAAAACAAATAGAGTGAGGAAAATAGTAGAAATGCTCCTAAGGGTCTAAACAAGTCGGCACAAGGCCCCAAACATGGCATACAACCCAAAATATAGTATCAATCTCTAAAATACGGAATATCATAAGATTTCAAATCAAATACGCGGTTTAATAGTTGCTACGGGACGAACCACGTCACAATCCCTACCGGTGCACGCTCACACGCTCGTCATCTAGGATGTGCGTCATCTCATTTATCAAAACAATACGAAATACCGGGGTTTCATACCCTCAGGTCCAGATTTACAATGGTTACTTACCTCAAACTGGAAGAAATACTACTCCGCGATGCCCTTGCCTCTCGACTCGGCCTCAACTCGTGTCAAATCTACCCAAAATCAGAACCATAACATTAGAATATGCTAAGGGAATGAAGCCCATGCAAAAATAATAAAATTATACCAAAATTTCGAAATTGGTCCAACCCGACCTCCGACACACGTCTCGAAATTCAATAAAAATCACATCAATGGAATCCTTATCCTCCCACGAGTTCATACATACCAAGAATACCAAAATTCGACCACGAATGACCCCTCAAATCCCTAGATTAAGGTCTCCAATTTCCAGGCTCCCCAATTTTAGGCTTCAAATCCCCCAGATTTCATGTGTAGAAATCACAATAGGATCAAGTATTAAGTCCATATATCTTACCTCCAAGAAGTCCTCTTTGATTCCCTCTTCAATCTCCCTCAAGAAACTCCAAAAACCAAGTAAAAAATGGTGAACTTAGGCCAAAAATCGTGAAAATGGCCTTTAAACATTCTGCTCAACGATTTGAAATCCTTCTTCGCGAACGCGGTCAAAGCCTCGCGTTCGCGAAGCACAAAAATACCGTTGAACAAAAATCCTCTTACATGAACATGGAAGAACCCTCGCGAACGTGATGCTTCAGCTGAACCAACCTTCGCGAATGCGGCTATACCTATGCAAACGCGAAGAACAAGGCTCATGGGATCCAGCTACTCCAAATACTCTACGTGAACCCGGGACCCTCGTCGTGTTCGCGATGACCACTGGACCTCACCCTTCGCGAATGCGGGAACCACATCGCGAATGCTATGGCCAAAATGATAGCCTCACTCCCCATCCTTTCACGAACGCGAGAGCCCTCTCGCAAACGCGAAGGCCAAATGTCTGCAACACCAACAACAGATTTTCTGCAACTTTTTCCAACATGAATTGATCTGTTCAACCACCCGAAACTCACCCGAGGCCCTTGGACCTCAACCAAACATGCTAACATATCCTATAACATCATTCAAACTTGTTCCAAGCTTCAGAATACTCAAAACAACATCAAAACACCAAATTAACATCGGATTCAAGCCTAAGAATTCCAAAACATCCAAATTTCACTTTCGATCAAAAAGTCTATCAAACCTCGTCCAAATGACCTAAAATTTTGCACACACATCAAAAATGACACAACGGACCTACTCCAACTTCCAGAATTCCATTCCGACCCCTATATCAAAATCTCACATATCAACCAAAAAATGCCAAAATTCTAATTTTGGCAATTCAAGCCTAAATCTACTCCGGATCTCCAAAACACATTCCGATCATGCTCCTAAGTCCCAAATCACCTTTCAAAGCTATCTGAACCATCAAAATTTACATCCTAGCCCTTTCTCAGATAAGTTGGCATATGGTTGACTTTTCCAACTTAAGCTTAATCAAAAGAGACTAAGTGTATCAAACCTTACCGAAACCTCTCTGAACCCGAGCTAATCAACCTAATAACACATAATACAGATGAACAAAATAATAAGAAGCAGAAATGGGGCAAATGGAGCGATAACCATGAAACGACCGGTCGGGTTGTTCCATTCTCCCCCTCTTAAACAAACGTTCGTCCCCGAACGAGTCAAGAAACATGCCTGAAGCCTCAAATAGGTGAGGATATCTGCTTCACATCTCCCGCTCGATCTCCCAGATAGCCTCCTCTACGGGCCGACCTCTCCACTGCACTTTCACTGAAGCTATATCCTTTGACCTCAACTTTCGAACCTGATGCTCCAAAATAGCCACTAGCTCCACATCATAAGTCAAATCATCATCTAACTGGACCGTACTAAAATCTAAAATATGAGACGGATCGCTAATATACTCTGGAGAGCATAGAAACATGAAATACCGGATGCACACTCGATAAACTGGGTGTCAAAGCAAGCTCATAAGCCACCTCCCCAATCCTCCGAAGCACCTCAAAAGGCCCAATGAACCGAGAATTCAATTTACCCTTCTTCCCAAATCTCATAACATCATTCATGGATGAAACCTTCAACAGAACCTTCTCACCAACCATGTAGGACATATCCCGAACATTCCCGTCAGCATTCTTTTATCTCGACTGCGATGTATGAAGCCTCTCCTGAATCACCTTCACCTTGTCTAAAGCATCTTGCACCAAGTCTGTACCCAATAGCCTAGCCTTACCCGCTCAAACCAACCGACCGGAGATCTACACTCTCTCCCATACAAAGCCTCATATAGAACCATTTGAATACTCGAATAATAATTGTTGTTATAAGCAAACTCTTCGAGTGGTATGACCCTCCACAATCAATGACACAAGCACGCAACATGTCCTCCCATATCTAAATAGCGTGCTCGGATTGCCCGTTCGTCTGAGAGTGAAAAACTGTGCTAAACTCAACTCGAGTACCCAACTCTCGCTGTACCGACCTCCAAAACCGTGAAGTAAATTGAGTACCTCTATCTGAAATGATAGAAACTGGGATACCATGCAAACGAACAATCTCTTGGATATAGATCTCTACCAATCGCTCTGAAGAATAGGTATTACACACAGGAATAAAGTGCACGGACTTGGTCAGTCGATCCACTATCACCCTGATAGGTTACAAGTACCTTGGGCATAAGTACTTTACTTTATGTTTTTATGATCTAACAAACTTACCATCCAAAACCATATAAGGAACCTGTTACACATTTACAAGACCTTGAGATCACAAAGTTCCAAGTTGGGATCCAGTGTGGGATATAACTCAACTCTTCAAAGTGGAAGGAACAACTGAGGGAACAGGTTCTTACCAATTTTCAAAAAGACTGTATGAAGTCAACTCTCCACTAGGAAATATGCTGTCTACACACGCTACTGCACAGGAATAGTGCAACAGTCAACTTTCTGTGGAAGGATTTTTACCTACCTAGCTTACATCATTGTAAGTGATGTCACACACGTATAAATACAATCAAGAAAGGTAAAACAACTTACTTCATGAGAGAACCAGATAAAGGACCTGAAGCATGCCTGGTACAATCATTCAAGTTAATCAACTCAAGATAATCTGGACAGTGTTCCTTTAGATTCACAAGAACCAGATTAGGGACCTGATCCCTTGGTGTTCTCCTGACATAAGTATAAGTCAACTATATAGCTGGAAAACAACTGCAGAAAGTGACTGCCTATAATAGTACGCGCGACAGTTCAGCAGTCACTTCCCATTAGGAAGAGACATGTACTAACCAAGAATTGATATCACCATTGTGAATTGACATCACCATGGTGATGTCTTTTGTAGTATAAACCTGGTGCAAGGCACAAGACATTCTCTTCAACACTTGAAAAATCAAAAAAGAAGATATTCTCTTAAGTGCTTGCTACAACCTCTCTCAAGAACAAAGCTGCTGCAACCTCAAGGACCGGATCCAAGATTGAAGATATCTTAAGTCCTTAGGTTTGTTGAGTCTTTGTTATTTGTTCTTTATTTGTAACTCCTATCTTGCTTTCTTAGAAGCTGTGTTTTAGGAAACCCAAAATCACAAACCCTCTAAGTTTTTGTCTTGGCTAGAGTTAGTCGAGTTGTGAAGCCTTTGTAATAGAGTTATTACAAAGTGGCTTGTAATAGTGTTATTACAAGTTAGAGTGATTGAAGTCTTTGTAATAGAGTTATTACAAAGTGTCTTGTGGTGAGAGTATCACAAGTTAGTTAAAGTCTTTGTAACTAGAGAGTCACAAAGTGGATTATGGTGAGAGTAACATAAGTTAGTTGAGTTGAATCCTTTATAATAGAGTCATTACAAAGTGGCTTGTAATAGGTGTTTACAGGTTAGTGAACTTGAAAGCCTACAAGTATAGGTCGTGGTTTTTGTCCCCTTGAGTTGGAATTTTTCCATGTAAAAATTCTCTGTGTTCTTTACTAACTGCTGAGCTACTGTGGGAACAATTAGAGAACTTGATTCCCTATACTAGTTGGTTGTACAGTCTGTTGCTTACAGTGGGAACTGATAGAGAATCATGTTCTCTATATAGTCTGGTAGACGCTTAGTTTTTAACAATTGGTATCAGAGCGGGTTCTTTATAAAAGGTTAACACCTAGAAAGGATCTACATGGCTTCTCCACCAAAATTAAAGGAAAGTCAATCAACCAATAGATCACAAAGATTTCAGAAAATGGTTCGTAGAAATGGAGGCACTCCCAAAAAGGGTAGTTCTAGCAGAAACACTAAAGGATACGATTGTTGTCACAAGTGCGGAAAACCAGGGCATTTCATCAAAGACTGCCCATTTCTAAAATAAGAGCATTGCAAACACAACTCTGACAAAGTAGCAAAAAGGAACCTGGTTCCTGACAAACGATTCAGCTGAAAAAGTGCAACTGACAATGTTGTGGAGCAAGCTCTTGTTGCATGGGGAGACTCCTCCAGTGAATCAGAAGAGGAACCAGATGCAGAAAGCAGCTCCATGATAGCAGTGGAGAATGAAGCAAAGGATTATGATTCATTGTTTGCATTGATGGCTCAGTCCGATGAGGATGATAATGATGAGGTAAATTTCAGGGATGTTCAGAGAAATCTAAAGTCCTACTCTTCGAAGAAATTGATGGCATTAGCAAATGTTCTAATTGATACATATTATAGTTTTGTTAATGATAAAGATTCCCTAATCATAGAGCTAGGAGATGCCAAACAATCTAGAGATGATTTGATGGTAGTGGTTGTTGACTTGAAGGAAACCATAGAGAACTTTAGCAAAGAAAAGAATACTCTAGTAGAGAAAATTGCAGCTACTGAGCAAGAAATGGATGATATGATAGTTTCCACTGTAGATTTAAGGGAACAAGTGGAAGAAGTAACTAGAGAACATAACTTGTTGAAAAAACAAACCAAAAAAATAGATGGACAACACTAAGGGAGAGGAAGTGGCTAGTGAGGCTCAACTTGAGCTTAAGAGTGAGCTTAACAAAGTTAAAACAAATCTTGTTGCTGAGCTTGAAAAGAATAGACAACTTCAGGAGGATTTAAAAAGGGTTAAAAATGATCTTTATAAGTCATTTAAATGGACCCGGTTCTCTGATGTAATAAGGTCTATGTACAGAAGTAATGCTGGAAACAGGCAAGGCATCGAACTCCAAAAAGCTAAAACCTCATATAATCCCTATAACAAGTATGTAACTGTGGTTGATAATAGGTTGTGTACTCACTATGGTCAAACTGGTCATTACAAGGTCTCTTGTAAAGCTAAAATTCAATCTTTGCAGAAAAATAAAGTTTTTATTGAAAAGAGGTGTACTGATGAGGAACCTGGTTGCCAAAAAAGAAAATATATGTTGCCTGCATGGGCAAAAAGAAATTTGATCCGCCCGTTCTATTATTATAAGGGACCCAAGCTGGCTTGGGTTCCTAAGTCTAATCATTGATTTAGTGTGCAGGCTGAAGTGAGAGGTAGCAACCAAAAGCAAAAATGGTACATGGATTACTTTAAGCATAAAATTAGAAGAATGAATGATGTCCTCTCACTCAAGGCCCTGCAAGGAGAGAGTATATCCTTTGAAAATGACAAGAAAGGATACATTTTAGTTGTCTGAGTGTTATTAATGATAGTGCTGAGCTATGGCATAGAAGGTTGGGTCATGCAAGTTTCACGCTGTTGAACAAATTAGTTATAAAGGACCTGGTTCGTGGCCTGCTCAAGTCAAGCTTCAAGGATCACAGGGTGTGTGATGCATGTGTAAAAGGAAAGCAAGTCAGATCCTCTTTCAAGACCAAAAAGGAAGTTAGCATCTCAAGGTCACTTGATCTCCTCCATATGATCTATATGGACCTATGAGGATGCCAAGTAGATAAGGAAAGAGGTACATATTTTTGTCATTATGGATGATTACTCCAGATTTACATGGACCTTGTTCCTCAGAACTAAAGATGAGACTTCTGAAGCATAAAACAGAGTTGTGGATATTGTACATGGAACTCCAGCTACTGAGAAATTCAAACCAGATCAAAGACAAGAAACTCACTTGCCTTCTCAGCCTTTCTCTCTCAAATAAAGCCTAAGAATAACAAGGAAGTATTGAAAGATGCTGACTGAATTACAGCTATACAAGAAGAGCTCCGTCAACTTGAGAGGAACAGTGTATGGAACCTGGTTCCACGACCTGCTGACAGAACTGTTATAGAATCTATACTCCCCGTGCTTGAAATCAGGAAGAAACCCACTCATTGTGTAGATCTATGTTGAATGGCATCATCTTTGGAGCAACAGTTGACTCTCAATGTGAAGAAGTTGCAAAACTCATGGGAAGTGAGTTAGAAATGAGTATGATGGGAGAACTGAATTTCTTATTAGATTTACAAGCGAAGCAACCTCTCAAAGGGACAATAATAAGACAACAGAAGTACATCAAGAAGCTGCTGAAGAGATTTGACATGGAGACAGTAAAAATCATTGACACTCACATCGCCATAGCTGCTTGTCTAGAATGGATGAACCCGGTTCCCCTATAAATCAGACCATGTATAGAGGTATCATAGGGTCACTTCTGTAGTAGACCAGATATTGTTTTTAGTGTGGGTCCGTGTGCCGGGTTTCAATCCAATCCAAAGGAATCTCATCTGAAAGCTGTCAAGAGAATCCTAAGATATCACAGAGGGATGCAGGACCTAGTTATCTACTATCGCTCGGGAGATAACATTGAATTGGTTGGATATGCTAATACTAATTATGTTAAATATCTAGTAGACAGAAATATCACATCTGGAACGACACATTTTCTGGGGTCATGCTTGATCTTATGGGGTACAAAGAAATAAACTATGTGGCTCTTCCTACTGCTGAAGCTGAATACGTGGTTGTTGCTTCTTATTGGGCTCAAATAGTACAGATCAAGCAACATCTTGAAGACTTTGGTGTATTTATAGCTTGAACCCGGTACAACATAAGATGACAAAGCACATTAATGTGCGACATCTCTTTTTGAGGGATAATGTTGAAATGGGTCTAATTTATATAAAGTTCTAGAAGATGGAGGACTAGGTAGCAGGCATCTTCACCAAGGCGCTAAGCAGGGAATATTTTGAAAGAAATCATCTGGAGTTGGGGTTGATCAAACTCAACTAAGGACCTGGTCCCTCGATGATTGGTTATGTTAAGAAGGAAAGGTACAATGCTAAAAAGTATTTTTCGGCAACATCTAACTCAAATCTATACTGTTACAGGTATACACATATGGCAGTTTTAGGACAAAAACAATTAAGAGTGACATTGTACTTCTTGGAGTCTTTGCTCAAAACTTTCAAAAATCGTCAAGGAACCTAGTTCCTGTGACTCAGGTTAGTAGTCTCTTCAATACTTATATGCCTTTTTAAGCTGATGAAATGTCATGTCATTAATTTATTTCTACCTTTCTCCTGCCTCTCCTCCTAACTTTTGAAGTCCAAAATATTAAACTTTTTCTAAACTGATCCATGCCCCAAAAAGGGCACTTTCCTATCTTACACCCAAATAAAACCGATTCTTTTCTTCAAAACCAAAATCAAACTTGTCTCAAAATAATTCTTCTTTCCAAATTTTCCAGAAGTGAACCCAACTCTCTCACTTTCCAAAAACCTAACTCCATCAGAATTAAAACCCCAAGAATTTTTTGGTAGATTTTGATGGAAGTTACTGAAAGGAAACATGGTAGATCTAATATTCTAGAGCGTGAGGCTGAAGTTATTGTTGGATTTGTGGAAGCTTTGAAGGATGGAGAAATTGGTAAATGTGAGGACTGAATGAGGGACATGATTCCTCAAGTCCTTCTCATGAAGTCAATTTTAGTGATGATCTTTTTCTCTTTGAGTTCTGTGTTTAAACGAATGAAAAGTATGATGATTGATGATGAAGTGGTATGACATGATGATGTGATCGTGGAAGAGAGAATCAAATGAAATCTTTACCTGTGAGAAACAATTTTTAAAAAAATTAGAGAAAAGAAAGTTGGCAAAGAAAGATGCAACAGTTGATAAGGGTAAACGGATTGAGAAGAAGAAGAGGAAGACATGGCTGCTCAGGGATAGAAAGGGTAGTGTAAGTGAGGAACCTCGTTCCTTACAGAAGCAAAAGGTTGAGCCATTAGGATTTGGAGAGGTAGAAGACTCTGAAGTCTCAAAAAGTCCTGTAAGGCAGAGTGTTGACTCTGATATTGCTGAAAAATGGAGGAACTTCTTGACATTGTTGAGTTCCAAAAATATAATCACCCCATTGTTCCTCCAAGTCCTAATGTTTCTGAAGAAGAAGTAAAAAACTTCTATGTTTTATGTGATACTATGATGCTATATGTGCATGAGGCTGATTTTGTTCTTGCTAAGACGAAGCTTGGGGAGATTCTTGGTGACCTGATTGATGGTTCAACCTACTCAGATAGGTTGGGAACCAGGTCCTCGTGGACCCTTGGCAGAATAGAATGCTAAGTTGAAGGGTGAGAGACTGAGAAAACAGGTAGAGGAACTGAGAGAGCAAATGATCATTGATTAAAGGAGAGTGAATGAATGAATGAACAAGCTCATCAAGGCCCTGGCCCATTACTTTTCCTCCTACCCAGTGATCCATGTCTTTCACTCCTTACAAATTCCCTTGAATTCTTATCTTCTTTTGATCCTTATACTTGATGACATTGGTACTTTAGTTGTTTAAATTGTCATATTATGTATTGTTGAAACTACTGTGCTTTTATTATAATTACTCCACTATGGGCAATCACTCTATTTTGTGAAATGACATTCACTTATTGTTCTTGTTAATGTTTATGATGTGTTGCCCAAGTGGCATGATTTAATATTGTTTAACTTCTTTTTGGTTGTGCTTCTTCTGTTATTCTTTTGGATGATACCAAAAGGGGGAAGTTATATATGTGTCAACATGGGTGTGAAAGTTAGTAGGTGTCGACATGGGTGTGAAAGTTAGTAGGTGTCAACATGGGTGTGAAATTTAACTCCGCTTGGTGAAAGATAGTTGTGCTTGAAAGTTATATAGGTGTCAACATAGGGGAGGAACAAAATCAAATTGATATGTTGTGTTATGGATGGAAGATAGCTCTGCTTCGCAGGGGGAACATTGCTGATAATATATTGATTATAGGTCTAATCCGCAGGGAAACATGTGAGGAATCTAGTTCTCAAGAGGAATATTAATTTTGGGTTTGTCATCATAAAAAGGGAGGAAATTGCTCTAAGCTACACTATGTCATGTTTTGATGATGACAAATGTTCTTAATGAACTGGGTACGGACCAAATGTGACCAGTGCATGTAAGGAATCCGATTCTCAGGGGGAATAATTCTGGGTTTGTCATTCATCAAAAAGGGGGAAATTCATGAGTTATGGTACTTTGAGTTTTGATGATTTGCCAAACAGTCTTGAGGAACCAGTTGTGATCAACTCCTTAGGTTTGGTTCTCACAGGGAATATGGTTGATTCATAGGGGGGAATAATGTGGAGATCTAGTTCTTAGGAGGAATATCAATTTTAAGTTTGTCATCATCAAAAAGGGGGAAACTGATAGGTTGCAAGTACCTTGGGCATAAGTAGTTTACTTTATGTATTGTTGATCTAACAAACTTACCATCTAGAATTAGATAAGGAACCTGTTACACATTTACAAGACCTTGAGATCACAAAGTTCTAGGTTGGGATCCAGCGTGGGATATAATTCAACTCTTCAGAGTGGAAGGAACAACTGAGGTAACATGTGTGAGCACGTGATTTTTGCTTTAATGAAAACTACTCCAAAATAAATCAAAAAATAAAATAAATTTCTTTTACTGTGTAATTTTTGAATTTGCGTGATGCTAAATACTTGTGTTATATCCATAAGTGTTTACTTTGTCATAATAAATGAAAAAATAAAATAAAATACATGTTGCATGCATATAGGATTTAATTATGCATTTAAAAGATAATTTAAATAAAATCACAAAAAATATGCAATAGTTCTATTTTAAATATTCCACTGTGTGATTGATGTCTTGTCTATGTGTTAAATAATTGTTATAGAGTAATTAATATATTTTTGTGAAGTTAAAATTGTTTTATAATTAAAATTGGAAATTTAAATTAGAAAAATGAAATAGTTGAAAAAGAAAAAAAAATAATAATCGGACCTGGATTTAAATCCAGGCCCAAACCAAATTACCCCCTTTAGCCCAGGTCCGATCCAGTCCGAAAAGAGTCAAAACGACAGCGTTTAGTCGTGGTTCATCATGGACCGTTCGATCAAATCCAATCAACAGATGAGATCTCCTACCCTTACCCGTAACCCGTAACCCGACCCTTTGACCCAATACAGGCCGACCCTGAACTTAGACCAAATGACGACGTTTGGTTAAGTGGATTGATCTCAACCCTTCATTCTATCTAATCCAACGGATAATATCAATACACCCCACCCCTATATAAGTCTCAGGCCCCTACCCCGGCCCCAAACTAAACACCCCCCTCCTACACTGTTCATCATCGTCCCCCAAACCCCCACTCCTAACCCTAGCCGCCCTAAGACCCCAAAGCCTGAAACCCGGCGGCATCAACGCCGCCGGTCACCACCTTAACAACCTAGAACCCCCTGAACATCCTCTATCCAGTTATGCTAGCCACTTGGCTCGAATCTGCTTGAAGGTTCTCGAATCTTCATTTGAAGATTCGAGCCGAGTTTAGATCTAAACCTAACAGCCCCAAATCGACACCATAGCTTCCCCTAACCACCCTGAGTATGGATCTATTGTTTGTTTGGCTCGAATCAGTTCCAAGCTTCTCGAATCTTCTTTTGAAGATTCGAACCAAACAAGAACAAACTCAGATCTGTTTTAAGCTGACACCAAATGACCCCTAGGCTACCCTCACCCTTGTATCATGTTTGGTTCTCCTCGAATCTGACCAAAAATGGTTAAATCCCAAATCGAACTTTCAAGAATCCTAAAAATACCAAACTTTTGGATTCCGTTCAGATTGAATAAAGATTGAGGTTTAATCGACCTTAGTCGAAGTATTTTTAGTGGAAAATACTTCGACTAAGGTCTGTTTGATTTCAAACAAAATCCGAAGCCGAGTTGAGTCCAAGTCGGAATAAAATTGAAGGATTCAAAGGTATTTTTTCTGTTTCTTATGAGTATTCCACATGTATTCTTGTTTGTTTAATAACCTGTTAATTTTTCATGTTTTTATTTTGATTAATTCTGTCATTTCTGTCTCCTACCTATCTACTTGATCCGAATGTGAATTGTTTCTGTTGGTTATGACTAATTACAATGTGTGTAATCGACTCGATTAAGTTCGTCGATTAGTTATATTACGAATTTTCATTTATGAAAATGTTGACTGAAATAACCTGTTTTGGATGGATTATTTTGCTATAATCAATTAATTAGTTATTGTTAATCAGTTGGTTTCTTGTTTAATAAATCCATAAAATGGACGTTATATGTGTGTTGTTTTCTGAACATTAAGTTCAGAACATTGTCAATATTGACAATGCTCCTGTTTGTTTGATCTTAGTTCAAAAGCTGAGTTCAGTTGAATTATTAGGCTGAAAGTGTTATTGTAACCCAGAACCATTGGTTCAGGGTTTAAAGAATTCGAGCTTAAAATATCTGTGTTAATTGGCTTTATGATTTTCAACTGTTTATATGCTAATATGCTAAATGTTGCTTTTTAGCGCTTTAATATTATTTGAATTGTGAATATATACAACTGCTACGAAACCCCCTTCTTTCTGAGTCTTCTGAATTTATGGTGTACACGTGCGCGTGACCCACCTTTCTGTTATAGTCATACCAAATAAGACGGAGTTGGGACAAGTAACTAGGCCGGGCAGACTTTCGTGCTCCCGGTACGTTGCCCCCGCTTCGGCTCAAACTGTCCGTTTGGGTAAGCCAGGTTTAGAACAATCAACCTAAGGTTTTACACTTAGAATAACTCAGCCATGTACCGGATCCCTAGTAGGAACGAATATTTGCATCATATGCATTTGGCCTTGGAGACTCAACACACGGGTTGGGTCTGTCTAGGACAGGTGAACCCAAAATAAAAAGACCATCATGATGCATCCTACTTGTTACTTGTGCATTCATTTGCCTCGAACATGCTTGTTGACCAGCTTAAAATATCATGGTAAGAAGAAAGGAATAAAATGGGTTGTTTTAAAAACAAAAAAAATTTCAAAAAAAAAATAGTTTTAAATTTTGAAATAAAGGTATTTAATAAATAAAAAAAAATTCGAAAATGATTTTTTTTTCTAGTATAAAGTTTCAAAATGAAGTTTGACTTTATCAAAATTAAATTTCAGATTCAAAATGAGCACCACACAAAGCCCCTCATCCACAAGTACGGAAGAATTTCTATGTCAGCTTCAAATGTGGTGGTATGATTTAGGCGAAGACAGTCAAAAATGGGTCGTCAAGCATTTGGGAAATCTCACGGACATTATGAAAGTTAAACCCCGTGATGATCTGATTGCGGCGTTAGTAACTTTTTGGGACCCTGCTCACAATGTTTTTCGTTTCTCTGACTTCGAGCTTACTCCTACATTAGAGGAGATAGCTGGATATGCTGGTTTTGACGGAAGTCTAAGAAATCAAAGCTTGATATTCACAAAGGCTCCTTCGGTACATCGATTCTTCGGTCTTCTGAACATCAGTAGTCAAATCAGGAAAAGCAATGTCATCAATGGATGTTGTTCCTTCAACTTTTTGTATTCAAGGTTCGGAAAGTCAGATGGGTTCGAAATTCATGAGAAAGGCCTTACTAATAAGCAAAACAAAGACACTTGGCAGATGCACCGTCGATTTGCTTTCATGGTGGCTTTTCTAGGAGTCATGGTCTTCCCAAATAAAGAGCAAACAATTGATATTCGCACCGCAAAAGTTGTTCAAATCCTCACCACTAAAGAAAATCACACCCTTCTCCCCATCATTCTATCAGATATTTATCGGGCTTTGACTTTATGCAAATCAGGAGCAAAAGTCTTCGAAGGATGCAAAATTTTATTGCAAATATGGGTGATTGAACATCTCCAACAACAGCCCAAGATCATACAGTATGGGTCAAACAATGATAATTGCATCGAAAGCTATGAGGAAAGAACAAAAAATTATCAGGTTCCAGAAGGGATAGAAGCATGGGTATCTCATCTTAAGGCTTTAACGGCAAATCAAATTGAATGGACCCTGGGATGGCTCCCGATGAGGGAAGTAATACATATGTCAACCTCAAATAGTTATCTACTACTATTGGGATTGAGAAGCATTCAGCCGTATGCACCACTAAGAGTCCTAAGGCAACTAGGGAGATATCAAATAGTTCCTGATGATGAAGATTTGAGTATGCAAGTAATCGAATTACACCCAGAAGCCACTATTCCCGAAGCTCTACTTCAGCAGATGTGGAATGGGTGCCGATACTTGAAAAGCGATACTCAAGTCCTAGACGCTACAAAGGGTGAGATAAATCATGGATATGCAAGGTGGTTCGAAAAACGGTCTCGTGTGGATGATGTACCAGAACCTGAGCTAACAAGGCCAACAAAAAGACCTCATGTTCAAAACTTCAATGATAAAATCCAAGAGCGGTTGATCTGGGGAGAAAAAGAAAAAGGGTACAAAGCAACTATCCATGCCCTAAAAGAAAATCTAAGAAGCCTCAGTTTGGAGAAAGATTTCCAAGCACAAGAAGCCGAAGGCGAGAAAAAGAGTCTAGCTTGTGAGAATGAAAATCTTCATGCTCGATTCCAAAAAATGAAAAGAGTTTCTGAAACGCCAAAGAGGAGCTGGAAGGATCAAAAAACCATCGCCAATCTCTTTGAAAGAATGCAAGATTATGATTCCATTCTTGCGGAAAACGAAAGGGCATTGAGCAAAGCAAAAGAAAGGATCCAACAATTAAACGAAGAAGCCAGATCTAACAAGGAACGCCAAGATAGGCAATCCGAAAAAGACAAGGCACAATTCAATAAGGAAAAAGACTATTGGATGCGATCAGAAGACCAGCTTCGTGCACAACTAGAAGAGGCAAGAAGATGCAACAGAGAACATCAACAAGCAGACCTCGACAGGGAAGGATCGCAAGCAAGATTAGAGCAGGCCAGACTCCGAGCTCTGTTAGAATCAGCTCTAGATCGTGAAAACCGTGTCAGAGATATAGCCACCACTCGCCAGCAGCAATTGCAAGACCAAGACCAACATCTTCAAGGTTTCAAGGCACAAATCCACGACCTGGCAGTCTTCACATCTCAAAGTTATGTAAACTGCCAAGGAATGGATTATGAAAGGTTTACAGAGCACGCGCCCACTTTTGCTCGTCATCTAGCAATGGAGTTGGAAAGGATGTATCGAACGCTGGGAGGCCATCCGGGTCAAGCCCCACATTGAACAGATAACCCAATATTTGACAACAAAAGTGGAAAGTGGGGCACGTTGTGAGATGTTAAGAATTGTATCTTTTATTTTGATTTAAGTGTGTGTGTTTTCAAGCCATTTTCTTAAAGTTTTCAAATGTAATTCCATCTTTGTGTAATGAATAAAAGTGATTGCCTTTGGTCCAAACTACGCATGGTCTGATTCATGTGGGGGCATGATACGTAGGCAATCTCTAAGATTCGACCACCACGATAAAAGATATATATAATAAATAAAAGTGAATAACAATAAAAAAATTTCAAGAAAGCTGGGACGACACAAGCAGCCGAGCAAATGCATAATAGAAAGGGATTATTTGTCTAGGAACATTGCATCTCAACGTGTGATTATATATGTGTTAAACTCTCAGAACTAACAAGTTTGTTCATTTTCAGAATTCAAGCAGTTAGATTCTCTAAAGAGTATACTGGCATATTATCACTATCACACAAGATCAAAAGGACCAATACCCGAAAGTATGTCTATCCCAGATGTTGACACAAGTATGGAGATAGAGGAGATGGATGTCGGGAAAATGAAAGAAGAGATGTTTAAGCTCAAGCAGCAAATGGCTGAGATGTACCAAGCCTGGTCTACAGGACAGTTACCCCCATCTTACCCAAATAACCCTGCTCCATCAATGACCCAAACTCAGGATAATATCACCACTGAATTGTCCCCAAACTTCCCCATTTACCAGCACTACCGAGGCACCACCTCTCAGACACCACAGTCTCCACCTCCAAAACCAGTTCCGTACTTTCCTCCACCTATGACTCCTGTTTTCGTAGCACCTCCCCCTGCTACATTTCACAAATCTCCTAGCGAGCCTACATTCCAGGCCCAGGACAACCAATATTACCCCCGGAGCCCACCTTCAAAGCCTCCGAAATCAATTCAACTGCTCCTCGGTTTGATCTCCCAACCGAAATTGACAAGCCAGCCAAAAATGTTGAACAAGAAGAGATGTTCAGGAAGGTCAAAAGTCTAGAACAATCGTTCCGAGACATGCGGGGATTAGGTGGGCAAGTCAGTGTAGCATACAAAGATTTATGCTTATTCCCCAATGTACAATTGCCAGTTGGCTTCAAGATGCCCAAATTTGACCTATACAGCGGGCACGGCGACCCAGTAGCCCACTTAAGGGGTTTCTGTAGCAAGATGCGAGGAGCTGGGGGAAGGATGAATTATTGATGGCTTACTTCAGTCAAAGTCTAAGCGGATCAGCTTTGGAGTGGTATACACGCCAGGACCATGGAAGATGGTACACCTGGGATGACCTGGCACAGGCATTCGCATACCATTTCCAATACAATATGGAAATCATCCCAGATCGATTATCTTTGACAAAATTCGAGAAGAAACACAATGAAAGTTTCAGAGAGTATGGTTTTCGGTGGAGAGAACAGGTAGCAAGAGTGGATCCTTCTATGAAGGAGAGCGAAATGGTAGACTACTTCCTCCAAGCCTTGGAACCAACTTACTATGCCCACTTGGTTTCAGCGGTTGGGAAATCATTCAACGAAGTAGTGAAGATGGGAGGTATGGTGGAAGAAGGCCTCAAGACAAATAAAATCATGAGCTATTCAGCAATTAAGGCAACTACTCAAGCTATTCAAGGCGGGGTAGGAGGAATTGGAAGAAAGAAGAGGGAGGAAGCAGCGGTAGTTGATTCAGGAATTTGGCCGGGACCCAGAGGGTCACCGCTTTACTATAATCAACAACGACCTCGCCCATCAGCTTACCACCATGATTCATCCCAACACTACTATCACCCTTCAGAGCCTCATTTTTCCATTAACCATGCTCAAGCATATAATCAGCCACCTGTTCACACCAATTGGCGTGCTCCCGTCACACCAAATACTTACCCACGAGCCTATCCCGGACCAAGTTTCAGGCCTAGGCCAGCATTCAGGGGAGAAAGGGAACAGAAAAAGAAAACTTACACTCCATTGGGAGAGTCTTACACTAGTCTGTTCCACAAGCTGAGACAGCTAGACATGCTAAGACCAATACAATCCAAGCTACCCAATCCTCCTCCAAAGAATCTGGATTACACCATCAGCTATGAATATTGCTCCGGTGCACCAGGCCATGATACGGAGAAATGCTGGCATTTGAAAAATGCAATACAAGAACTGATTGATACTAATAAAATCGAGGTTCAAACCCTCGAAGCCCCAAATATCAATAGAAAACCAATGCCAGCCCATCAAGAGGCTAATATGATAGAAATCATACAAACCAATGGGGAGACAAAGAAGCCGTCACAAACTGTCATGATGATCAAGTCTCATGAAACCAAGCCAGACAAGCAGTTAATGGAGGAGAAGCCGGTATCTAAGCAGAACAAAAATGGTGATGAACCGTCTATGATAGTCGATGAGGGATCATCGAGCAAAGTTGCCGCAAAACAAGAAGAGCCGAAAGTGATAGTACCAGGGGTTGTTAACAAACCCATTATATTCGTGGAAGGGGCCCGTACAGATCGGGTTATTATTGCACCTGTAATCCAGCTGCCGGTCATCAACAACAAAGCCATCCCATGGAACTATGAACGGGTGACTGTAATGTACAGGGGAAAAGAAATCAAGGAAGAAGTGTGTGAGGTGCAAGGCTTGACTCGTTCGGGAAGATGTTTTACTCCCGAAGAGTTAAGAAAAACTAAAAACAATCCAACGCCAACAAAGAGAGCTGTGACGGAAGAAGAGGCAGAGGAGTTTTTAAGAAAAATGAAACTCCATGATTATTCTGTTGTGGATCAATTAAAGAAGACCCCCACTCAAATTTCATTGTTGTCATTACTGATCCATTCAGAGGAGCACCGTCTGGCTTTGATGAAAATCCTGAATAAGGCTCATGTTCCTGAAAAGATCTCTGTAAATCATTTGGGAAAAATAGCCAACAGAATCTTTGAGACAAACAGAATTACATTTGCTGATGATGAATTACCTGTGGAAGGTACCGAGCACAACAGAGCTCTTTACCTCACCGTGAAATGTGAAAACTCCGTAGTAACCCGGGTATTGGTTGACAATGGGTCCAGTGCAAACATATGCCCTCTCTCCACTTTAAACAAATTAAAAATTAAAGAGGAGAGGATCCAGAAGAATAGTATCTGCGTACGAGGATTTGACGGTGGAAGCAGAGATTCATTTGGCGACATAGTGTTGGAACTAACTATAGGGCCAGTTGAATTCACAATGGAATTTCAAGTGTTGGACATGACTGTTTCTTACAACTTGTTGTTGGGTCGACCATGGATCCATGCTGCTAAAGCAGTCCCGTCAACACTACATCAGGCTGTCAAGTTTGAATGGGATCATCAAGAAATAGTCGTGCATGGAGAAGAAAGTTTAAATGCTCACAACAGTACCATTGTACCGGTCGAGGGAACAGAAATTGACCAAGGACCATGGGTATACCAAGTGTCCGACACGGTGTCGGTAGAGAAAATTCCAGAAGGGAAATACCTTCCGAATCCAAAGATATCCTCTGCATCAGTCATGGTAGCTTATGAAATGTTAAAGAATGGCTTTATACCCGGCAAAGGTCTGGGTTTATCTTTGCAAGGAATTATACAACCAGTATCTCTCCCCGAGAACTGGGGAACATTCGGTTTGGGGTTCATACCCACTGCCAATGACGTGATAAGGGCTAGGAAGTTGAAACACCGAGCATGGATTCTTCCAAAACCAGTACCACATCTGTCAAAGTCTTTTGTCAAGACCAGTGCTAAAAATCGTTCGATAACAACAATTCCTAAATCCCGGGTCAATCCTGAAGAGGAATTAATTGAAAGGTTTGAGAAATTGTTTAGTGATGTGAATATGTTGGAAAGCGGAGAAGGGTGTAGCAACGCAGAAGTTCAATTCGTTGGGCCAGAAACAAAGCTCAATAATTGGAAAGCCACTCCTCTCCCAATTCGAAAGGAGTCTTGGTAGTTTATTTTGATTTTCTTTCAGTTTGTTTGGGTTATTTCAAGGTTGTAATCCCAAAGTTTATCTTACAGTTGGTTTGAAGTGTGCAAAACCTTGTTATCTTTCATCATCCAATAAAAAACAGTTTCCTTTTTATTATCATTCCTAATAGCTTTCTTTTCTTTTTCTTCTTTTCTGTACAGTTCCTTTTACGCTGGCTCTAGTGATATGGCATGCATGAGGAATCTTCAGTCCGGTCTTAAAAATCAATCTGGTTCCGAAATATTAATTCAAGAAATATATTGTGATTATGAATCAGAATATGATGAAGATGAGGTTTTTGAAGAGATTAGTAAAGAGTTAATTCACTTTGAGGAAAAAATCAAATCTAACTTGAGTGATACCGAGGACGTCAATATAGGGAGCACGAGTAATGTCCGGGAAACTAAAATAAGTGTCCATCTCGAACCAAAGATTCGAGAAGAGTTAATTAAAGCACTCATAGAATTCAAAAATGTTTTTGCATGGTCGTATGATGACATGCCGGGCTTGAGCACTGATTTAGTGGTCCACAAATTGCCCACCGATCCAACGGTGCCTCCTGTCAAGCAGAGGCTGAGAAAATTCAAGCCTGATATGAGTGTGAGAATTAAGGAAGAAATCACCAAACAATTGGAAGCAAAGGTCATTGGAGTCACTCGATATCCTGTTTGGTTGGCTAATGTCGTTCCTGTGCCAAAGAAAGACGACAAAATTAGAGTATGCGTCGACTATCGCAATCTCAACAAAGCAAGTCCAAAGGATAATTTCCCATTACCCAATATCCATATTTTGATCGACAATTGTGCCAAGCATGATATAGGGTCTTTCGTGGATTGTTATGCCGGGTATCATCAAATTCTAATGGATGAAGAAGATGCAGAAAAGACGGCATTCATCACACCATGGGGAACTTATTGCTACCGGGTAATGCCATTCGGTTTAAAGAACGCCGAAGCAACCTATATGAGAGCAATGACCACAGTGTTTCATGATATGATACACAAGGAAATTGAGGTATACGTGGATGATGTGATCATAAAATCAAAGCATCAGGCCAACCACGTTGGGGATTTGAGGAAGTTCTTCTTAAGACTTCGCAGGTACAACCTCAAGCTTAACCCGGCCAAATGCGCATTTGGAGTTCCATCCGGAAAGTTGCTGGGATTCATAGTCAGTCGACGAGGCATTGAGCTAGATCCGTCAAAGATTAAAGCCATCCAAGAACTGCCACCTCCAAGAAACAAAACTGAAGTAATGAGTTTGTTGGGGAGGTTAAATTACATCAGCAGGTTTATTGCTCAGCTCACAACAACCTGTGAGCCAATTTTTAAATTGTTGAAAAAGGATGCTGCGGTCAAATGGACCGATGAGTGTCAAGAAGCGTTCGATAAGATAAAAGGATACTTGTCAAACCCACCCGTGTTGGTCCCGCCAGAGCCAGGAAGACCTTTGATTCTTTACTTGACGGTTTTGGAAAATTCATTTGGTTGCGTATTGGGGCAACATGACCTCACTGGCAGGAAAGAACAGGCCATTTACTACCTTAGCAAGAAGTTCACAGCTTATGAGGTTAAGTATACTCATCTGGAAAAGACATGTTGCGCCCTAACATGGGTAGCTCAAAAATTGAAACACTATTTGTCATCCTACACTACTTACCTCATTTCTCGGTTGGATCCATTGAAATACATTTTTCAAAAGCCTATGCCAACGGGAAGACTTGCAAAGTGGCAGATATTGCTCACAGAATTTGACATCATCTATGTGACTCGAACTGCAATGAAGGCCCAAGCGCTGGCCGATCATTTGGCCGAAAACCCGGTCGATGAGGAATATGAGCCGTTGAAAACTTATTTTCCTGACGAAGAAACAATGCATATCGATGAGGTAGTGCGAATTGAAAAGCCTAGTTGGAAACTTTTCTTTGATGGAGCCGCTAACATGAAAGGAGTCGGAATAGGAGCTGTAATCATTTCTGAAACAGGGCATCACTATCCTGTTACGGCTCAGTTGCGATTTTATTGCACCAATAATATGGCTGAATATGAAGCTTGTATTTTGGGGTTAAGGCTAGCCGCAGACATGGGTATCCGAGAAATCTTAGTTATGGGAGATTCAGATCTATTAGTACATCAAATTCAAGGAGAATGGGAAACCCGAGACTTGAAGCTCATCCCATACCGACAATGTCTACATGATCTTTGTCAGCGGTTTCAATCAGTGGAATTCCAACATATTCCAAGAATCCATAATGAGGTTGTCGATGCATTGGCTACCCTGGCATCAATGTTGCACCATCCGGACAAAGCTTATGTAGATCCAATACATATTCAAGTCCACGATCAGCACGCTTATTGCAATATGGTTGAGGAAGAATTTGATGGTGAACCATGGTTCCACGACATCAAGGAGTATATCAGGATGGGGATATATCCCGCACAAGCCACAGGAAACCAAAAGAAGACCATTAGGCGATTGGCAAATGGATTCTTCTTAAGCGGAGGAGTTTTCTATAAAAGAACACCAGATTTTGGATTATTAAGATGCATAGATGCCAGACAAGCTACAACTGTCATGTCAGAAGTACATTCAGGAGTTTGCGAACCCCACATGAGTGGATATGTATTGGCAAAGAAAATCCTCCGAGCTGGTTACTATTGGCTTACCATGGAGCGAGATTGTATCAGTTTTGTGCGCAAGTGTCATCAATGCCAAATACACGGAGATTTGATTCATTCTCCACCATCCGAGTTGCACACAATGTCGGCACCGTGGCCCTTCGTTGCCTGGGGCATGGATGTAATTGGACCAATTGAGCCGGCAACATCCAATGGGCACAGGTTCATTCTGGTAGCTATTGATTATTTTATCAAATGGGTTGAGGCCAAGACATTCAAATCAGTGACCAAGAAAGTTGTGGTCGATTTTGTCCACTCAAATATCATATGTCGATTCGGAATCCCGAAGGTGATCATCACAGATAACGGTGCTAATCTTAACAACAACCTAATGAAGGAAGTATGTCAACAGTTTAAGATTACACATCGCAACTCTACCCCATATCGGCCCAAGGCGAATGGAGCAGTAGAAGCAGCCAACAAAAACATAAAGAAGATACTTCGGAAAATGGTAGAAGGTTCAAAACAATGGCATGAAAAATTACCATTTGCATTATTGGGATACCACACTACTGTTCGCACTTCAGTAGGAGCAACTCCTTATTTGTTGGTATATGGCACTGAAGCAGTAATTCCTGCAGAAGTTGAGATTCCTTCCCTTCGGATCATCGCCGAAGCAAAGATTGATGATGATGAATGGGTCAAAACCCGTCTAGAACAGTTAAACTTGATTGATGAAAAACGATTGACTGCAGTATGCCATGGTCAATTATATCAAAGAAGAATAGAAAGAGCATACAACAAAAAGGTGCGTCCCCGGAAGTTTGAAGTAGGTCAGCATGTGCTGAAACGTATTTTTCCACATCAGGTTGAAGCAAAAGGCAAATTTGCCCCGAATTGGCAAGGACCATTCATTGTGACCAGAGTATTATCGAATGGTGCACTATGCTTAACAGACATTGAAGGCAAATGCATAGACATGGCGATCAATTCTGACGCGGTAAAGAGATATTATGCATAACTTTTTGAGTGTTTGTATTTAGCATTATTTCGAAGATTGGAATGACAAAGGCAATTTATTCTGCTATCCAAACACTATACCATTTGCTTCCCCTTTGAGCCATACTTGTTTCTTTCCTACCCTCTCTTGGAATCAATAAAAAAATCAAGTATGAAATAATTAAAAAAAAAAACATCACTATTATTTAGTGAACTACGTTTGACCTGATTCCTCAAAGAAGGATACGTAGGTGCCTCACGGCTCGGTCATAGGGTGCACAATATACATAAAATGCGCACAAAAAGAAACATCAAGCGACCCCAATCAAGGAACTGGGGCAAGAATTGTATTGGAAATAAGAAAAAGATTCCAAGAGTTGTAATTTAAACACATACCAAAATTGTTTAAGCTTTTAATACCTTTTCCATTTCTAACCCCATACCAGAAAGACCTTTCGACCAATCTTAGAAAAATGCTGAGTCAAGCAAATGAAGATGGTTCATAACATTCTGGTACAAACAAGAAAAGAAAGTAAAAACGAGAGAGTCTTATAGGTGAAAACCCACACGGGCACCATAAGGCGACGGAAGTTGAGAGAAAAGTAAAATGAGAGAGTCTTATTGGTGAAAACCTTCATGGGCACCATAAGGCGAAAAGGAAGTGAAAAAATGAACAAATAAGGAAAGTTTATCAGTGAAAACTCTTTAAGACATTGCAAGTCCAACAGGTCTGTGAAATGAAAAATGAGGTTGGATTATGGGAATTTTGGCAAAAACAAAAATGAGACAATTGAAAGGAGATTGATTAAAAGACTGGGTTGATTAATCCGAAATGCATACCCTGATCATTGGTGCCAGTAACTCCAATCAGATAAGTTTTTATTCTTTCTCCAACAGTCATCCAAACTTGGATTTTTCTTTTCATTCTATAATTGTCGAAATCAGCGTGTTTCGCCACTAATAAATCTTACTTTTCTAAAAATCTTTGGGATAAGTTTTATTCCAAACAAATAAGAAGGAATGTCAAGGTATGCTACCAAGATTCAAGGTTATAAAATACGGCCACGAAAGGTGGGAGATAAAAGATATGGGTGTAAGAAAGGTGAAATTAAAAATGGATCAGCAAAGTCAGAAGGGACATATGAGTACAGTTAAAAGGGTTTGAAGGAAAACATACAGAGGGGAATCCTATAGTCAAGGATCAATTACAAGGACAAAACAGTCTTTTCAACCATTCCAAGGCAACAAAGAGAAACGAAGAGAAGCCTCACCATCGGCAAGAATGCCCCAATTAATCGCCCTGCTTTAAACAAACAAAGTTTTCTTTGATTTAAAATAGGGGCAAATACAATATCGTCCACCTGGAGAATGAGGATGAGAAAAGAAGAAGTCAGGCGTCCACCTGGAGAATGAGGATGAAGAATTGAAGAAGTCAGGCGTCCACCTGGAGAATGAGGATGAGAATTAAAGAAGTCAGGCGTCCACCTGGAGAATGAGGATAAAGAAATTGAAGAAGTCAGGCGTCCACCTGGAGAATGAGGATGAGAATTAAAGAAGTCAGGCGTCCACCTGGAGAATGAGGATGAGAATTAAAGAAGTCAGGCGTCCACCTGGAGAATGAGGATGAAGAATTGAAGAAGTCAGGCGTCCACCTGGAGAATGAGGATGAAGAATTGAAGAAGTCAGGCGTCCACCTGGAGAATGAGGATGAAGAATTGAAGAAGTCAGGCGTCCACCTGGAGAATGAGGATGAAGAATTGAAGAAGTCAGGCGTCCACCTGGAGAATGAGGATGAAGAATTGAAGAAGTCAGGCGTCCACCTGGAGAATGAGGATGAGAATTAAAGAAGTCAGGCGTCCACCTGGAGAATGAGGATGAAGAATTGAAGAAGTCAGGCGTCCACCTGGAGAATGAGGATGAAGAAAGAAAAGAAACAGTCAAGGCACCCACCTGAAGAACGAGGGAATGAAATTGAAATGTTGAAATCAAAAGCCCGCTCATATGGAAGAGGAGCACACTTAGAATCAATAAAGCTGGAGAATGAGGATGAAGAATTGAAGAAGTCAGGCGTCCACCTGGAGAATGAGTATGAAGAAAAGAAGAAGTCAGGCGTCCACCTGGAGAATGAGGATGAAGAATTGAAGAAGTCAGGCGTCCACCTGGAGAATGAGGATGAAGAAAAGAAGAAGTCAGGCGTCCACCTGGAGAATGAGGATGAGAATTAAAGAAGTCAGGCGTCCACCTGGAGAATGAGGATAAAGAATTGAAGAAGTCAGGCGTCCACCTGGAGAATGAGGATGAAGAAAAGAAGAAGTCAGGCGTCCACCTGGAGAATGAGGATGAGAATTAAAGAAGTCAGGCATCCACCTGGAGAATGAGGATGAAGAATTGAAGAAGTCAGGCGTCCACCTGGAGAATGAGGATGAAGAATTGAAGAAGTCAGGCATCCACCTGGAGAATGAGGATGAGAATTAAAGAAGTCAGGCGTCCACCTGGAGAATGAGGATGAGAAAAGAAGAAGTCAGGCATCCACCTGGAGAATGAGGATGAGAATTAAAGAAGTCAGGCGTCCACCTGGAGAATGAGGATGAGAAAAGAAGAAGTCAGGCGTCCACCTGGAGAATGAGGATGAGAAAAGAAGAAGTCAGGCGTCCACCTGGAGAATGAGGATGAGAAAAGAAGAAGTCAGGCGTCCACCTGGAGAATGAGGATGAGAAAAGAAGAAGTCAGGCGTCCACCTGGAGAATGAGGATGAGAATTAAAGAAGTCAGGCGTCCACCTGGAGAATGAGGATGAAGAAAGAAAAGAAGCAGTCAAGGCACCCACCTGAAGAACGAGGGAATGAAATTGAAGTGTTGAAATCAAAAGCCCGCTCATATGAAAAAGGAGCACACTTAGAATCAATAAAGCAGAGGAGTCCAACAGAATCCCCAGCAAGAAACAACAAGAGTCCCAAAAGAAAATACGGGACACAATGAAAAGGAATACGGAATAAGCCAAATGCCCAAGAGTCACCAAAATATCAAGACAACAAGAAACGCAAGGGCATGATCTAAATAAGATTTTTATAATTCCTGTACCATAATCTAGTTTAATTTTTGTATTTCCTTTAAAGTAAGGTGTAATAAGGAGGTCAGCAAGCAGTAAAAACAGCACAAAGCAGCAGTAACATCACAGTCCCATGGTAGTCCCAGCTACCCAAAATTCCCGAACTACATTGACCTGATTCCTTTATAGTCAAGGATATGTAGGAAACCTTTGAAGCAGAGGTTCGGTCAAATCTTTCAAAAAATGCTTCCCACGGAGTATTCGAACGGGCAAAAATCACTCGTATCCGCTCACTTTATCTTTGCACGAAAACTCTTCGAGTTTCCGCACAAAGAGGGGCAGCTGTGAGCACGTGATTTTGCTTTAATGAAAACTACTCCAAAATAAATTAAAAAATAAAATAAATTTCTTTTACTGTGTAATTTTTGAATTTGCGTGATGCTAAATACTTGTGTTATATCCGTAAGTGTTTACTTTGTCATAATAAATGAAAAAATAAAATAAAATACATGTTGCATGCATATAGGATTTAATTATGCATTTAAAAGATAATTTAAATAAAATCACAAAAAATATGCAATAGTTCTATTTTAAATATTCCACTGTGTGATTGATGTCTTGTCTATGTGTTAAATAATTGTTATAGAGTAATTAATATATTTTTGTGAAGTTAAAATTGTTTTATAATTAAAATTGGAAATTTAAATTAGAAAAATGAAATAGTTGAAAAAGAAAAAAATAATAATAATCGGACCTGGATTTAAATCCAGGCCCAAACCAAATTACCCCCTTTAGCCCAGGTCCGGTCCAGTCCGAAAAGAGTCAAAACGACAGCGTTTAGTCGTGGTTCATCATGGACCGTTCGATCAAATCCAATCAACGGACGAGATCTCCTACCCTTACCCGTAACCCGTAACCCGACCCTTTGACCCAATACAGGCCGACCCTGAACTTAGACCAAACGACGACGTTTGGTTAAGTGGATTGATCTCAACCCTTCATTCTATCTAATCCAACGGATAATATCAATACACCCCACCCCTATATAAGTCTCAGGCCCCTACCCCGGCCCCAAACTAAACACCCCCCCCCCCTCCTACACTGTTCATCATCGTCCCCCAAACCCCCACTCCTAACCCTAGCCGCCCTAAGACCCCAAAGCCTGAAACCCGGCGGCATCAACGCCGCCGGTCACCACCTTAACAACCTAGAACCCCCTGAACATCCTCTATCCAGTTATGCTAGCCATTTGGCTCGAATCTGCTTGAAGGTTCTCGAATCTTCATTTGAAGATTCGAGCCGAGTTTAGATCTAAACCTAACAGCCCCAAATCGACACCATAGCTTCCCCTAACCACCCTGAGTATGGATCTATTGTTTGTTTGGCTCGAATCAGTTCCAAGCTTCTCGAATCTTCTTTTGAAGATTCGGACCAAACAAGAACAAACTCAGATCTGTTTTAAGCTGACACCAAATGACCCCTAGGCTACCCTCACCCTTATATCATGTTTGGTTCTCCTCGAATCTGACCAAAAATGGTTAAATCCCAAATCGAACTTTCAAGAATCCTAAAAATACCAAACTTTTGGATTCCGTTCAGATTGAATAAAGATTGAGGTTTAATCGACCTTAGTCGAAGTATTTTCAGTGGAAAATACTTCGACTAAGGTCTGTTTGATTTCAAACAAAATCCGAAGCCGAGTTGAGTCCAAGTCGGAATAAAATTGAAGGATTCAAAGGTATTTTTTCTATTTCTTATGAGTATTCCACATGTATTCTTGTTTGTTTAATAACCTGTTAATTTTTCATGTTTTTATTTTGATTAATTCAGTCATTTCTGTCTCCTACCTATCTACTTGATCCGAATGTGAATTGTTTCTGTTGGTTGTGATTAATTACAATGTGTGTAATCGACTCGATTAAGTTCGTCGATTAGTTATATTACGAATTTTCATTTATGAAAATGTTGACTTAAATAACCTGTTTTGGATGGATTATTTTGCTATAATCAATTAATTAGTTATTGTTAATCAGTTGGTTTCTTGTTTAATAAATCCATAAAATGGACGTTATATGTGTGTTGTTTTCTGAACATTAAGTTCAGAACATTGTCAATATTGACAATGCTCCTGTTTGTTTGATCTTAGTTCAAAAGCTGAGTTTAGTTGAATTATTAGGCTGAATTCAGTATAATGTTGTTATGATATTAGGTTTAATTTCAATTTCACAAATGTTGGTTAGATACCATTGTGTTAGAAAAGTGCATTCTCAGTCAAGATTCAGTCCAGAACTTGATAGGATTGGTTATAGCTGTTTAATTCAGAAGGATAATCGATTCTGAACAATTTTTAAAATCTGTTTTTTTATCAGATTGTGATTTCCTTGAGGGTTGTAATTACAGAAGGATTTCAGTTCTATTTTAGAATGAAACAGTAGGGTAATGTGATAGTGTGCTTTCAATAATATGATAGTGGCTATAATTTAAGTAATAAAGGGGAACAAGGGATAATGGGGCTGCTGAAAAAATAGGATAAATAGCACTTAGTTTTAAAATATTCAAAAGTAGTTTTAATGGAAAAACTTTCTGATTTTTAAAGGAGAAGAGGGTCCATCCAGCACTAAATTGTATAGGACCAGCCCTGTATAAATACAGGGAGCTGGACAGACTTTAGAGGGCAGATTTTAGGAGATTGAAAGAGAAAAAATCAAGCAGAAACAAAAATTTGAAAAGGAAGATAGAAAGAAAGGAAAACAGAAACATTAAAACAGAATTCTACATCGGAAGTTAGTATTGAAGTTGATTCTGTGTTTAAATTGAATTTTTTTTTTCTGTTTTGTTCCAAGTCTCAGAATCAGAAATATCATTCTCTTCATTAAATCTGTCCGGATTTGTTCAATATCGTTGTTCAGTTAAAAATCTGAAACTTCCTAAAAGTACTGTCACTGTGCATCTGGGTTCTTCGGGTCTTATTATTGCTCAAACCTGTGGAAAGACTGCTATTCCATTGATTTTGTTACTGCTGCTACTGCTGAAATTTACTCCTTCTACCTTCATTTTCAGGTACATATCCTTTTAAATTCTATGTTGGAAAGAGATTCAACATGACAAATAAACAAAGTTTGAATTGTAATACTGTCTTCTATTCATTTGAGTTCTTTAGTTAAAAATTTCAGCTTTGGTTTCATGCTGGTAGTGAGTTCGAATCGATGGCTACAAGTTAATTGTATTATTTTTGAAATTCATATAAAACTTTGTAATAATGTTATCCATGTCAAATTTCATTAGTTTAGTTATCTATGAGTTGTGTAAATAGGGAGCATGGCAGAAAGTTGGCTTTATTTACATTTTTTGCGGTATTGTTAGATAGGTATAGCATAATATGGAAATATCAAGGAAAATATGCTATCCGTTTATTTTGTTAGTTAATTAATTGTTGTTTAAAGCTAGATGATGATTGGTTGCAATTAGCTATCTTTTGGCATAACATTGGTTGTGCTCATAATCTATAGTTGGAAGACGAGTTAGTATAATCCGTTATGTTTATGATGTCAAATATGGTAAGTAATATTGTATGCAATATCATTTTATTAAGTCAGTTAGACTTGTTCTCTTTCTTAATAATAGAAGGGTTTAGGAACTTACACGATGCGAAAGTTAATGGTTGTAATAATTCACATAGATTTAGAATCAAATGGGTTTGATTACATATATAACTCAATCATAGGCATAATTAATTAAGTTAATTTCGCCTATTGGATCAAAACAAGTATATAAGAGTAAGATACAAATTGCAAAACTTTATATCAATGGTAATTAGAATAGAACTTGCACTAATTAATAATAATAAAAGTTCTTGAAAATATTCTTTCCTTTATAATTTATTTTCAGTTTTATATATAATTCATTCTTTGGCATATATATGTTTTTATAATTGTCAAAAATAGCATTAATCATATTTTTATCCTTTCACTGAGAGTTTGAATAGTCTTGGGATGAACATAATTAATACTCGGAAATTATAATCAACGGGCAATATTCAATAAATTGTGAATTCTTTTTCAAGAATTAAAGGGTATCTTAAAATGAAGATTTCTCATAATATAATAAATAATTTGTGGAAAAAATCCCTAATATCATTACAAATATTTTGCGCAATTAGGGATACGTTCGCGTACCCTGATTATATTTTTTAAAAGCAAAAAATTCGGATTATGCGTACGCGCAATTTCGAGCGAATATTTAATAAAAGGATTTTTCCAAAGGCGTTAAATCAATTTCATAAAAACCCGAGATGTATGGTTCACTATTTAAGAAAAACAAATATTCTTGATTCGACAATTTCGAAAAAATGATTGTTTAATAAATATATTACCAAAAGTTATCGTGTACACGTACGCGTGACACAATTCCGCATTTTTAAATTTATAACACGAATATACGTACGCGTAATTCGATTCAAAGAAGGGTCCTCAATCACAATAAGTATAAGCGGTAGTAAAATCATGTAACATCAATATATTTAATAAAATCAAGATAATTAAGCCAATAATAAAAACAGTTAAGCGACCGTGCTAGAACCACGGAATTCGGAAATGCCTAACACCTTCTTCCGGATTAACAGAATTCCTTACTCAGGATTTCTGGTTCGCAGAATAATAAACAGAGTCATATTTTCCTCGATTCAGGGATTGAAATTGGTGACTTGGGACGCCTTAAAATTCCCAGGTGGCGACTCTTAAATAATTAAATAAATCCCGTTTCGACTGTCCTTTAATTGGAGAAAACTCCCCACGCGCCCCGCGGGCGCGGTAAAAAGGAGGTGCGACAACATGTCCCTACCAGTTTCCAAGAAGACTGTATGAAGTCAACTCTCCAGCAGGAAAGTTACTGCCTGCACATGCTACTGCATAGGAACAATGCAGCAATCAACTTTCTATGGAAGGCTTTTTACCTACCTTGCTTACATTATTGCAAGTGATGTCACACACGTATAAATACAATCAAGGAAGGTAAAACAACTTACTTCATGATAGAACCAGATAAAGGACCTGAAGCATGTCTGGTACAATCATTCAAGTTAATCGACTCAACATAATCTGGGCAGTGTGCCTTTAGATTCACAAGAACCAGATTAGGGATCTGATCCTTTGGTGTTCTCCTGACATAAGTATAAGTCAACTATACAGCTGGAAAACAACTGCAGAAAGTGAATGCCTGTAATAGTACGCGCGACAGTTCAGCAGTCACTTCCCATTAGGAAGAGACATGTACTAACCAAGAATTGATATCACCATTGTGAATTGACATCACCATGGTGATGTATTTTGTAGTATAAACCTGGTGCAAGGCACAAGACATTCTCTTCAACACTTGCAAAATCAAAAAAAAAAAGATATTCTCTTAAGTGCTTGCTACAACCTCTCTCAAGAACAAAGCTGCTGCAACCTCAAGGACCGGATCCAAGATTGAAGATATCTTAAGTCCTTAGGTTTGTTGAGTCTTTGTTATTTGTTCTTTATTTGTAACTCCTATCTTTCTTTCTTAGAAGCTGTGTTTTAGGAAACCCAAAATCACAAACACTCTAAGTTTATGTCTTGTCGCTAGAGTTAGTCGAGTTGTGAAGCATTTGTAATAGAGTTATTACAAAGTGGCTTGTAATAGTGTTATTACAAGTTAGAGTGATTGAAGTCTTTGTAATAGAGTTATTTCAAAATGGCTTGTGGTGAGAGTATCACAAGTTAGTTAAAGTCTTTGTAACTAGAGAGTCACAAAGTGAATTGTGGTGAGAGTACCACAAGTTAGTTGAGTTGAATCCTTTGAAATAGAGTCATTACAAAGTGGCTTGTAATAGGTGTTTACAAATTAGTGAAGTTGAAAGCCTACAAGTATAGGTCGTGGTTTTTGTCCCCTTGAGTTGAGATTTTTCCATGTAAAAATTCTCTGTGTTGTTTACTTACTGCCGAGCTACTATGGGAAAAATTAGAGAACCTGACTCTCTATACTGGTTGGTTGTACAGTATGTTGCTTACAGTGGGAACTAATAGAGAATCTGGTTCTCTATATAGTCTAGTAGACGCTTAGTTTCTAACACGCCCAAATAGCATCGAACTTCTTCAAAGTTCGTGGGAGCCCAACTACAAAGTCCATGGTGATCCACTCCCACTTCCACTCTGGAATATCCGTTTGCTGAAGCAAGCCACCCGGTCTCTTATTTTCATATTTCACTTGCTGACAATTGAGACACCGAGCTACAAATCGCACAATGTGTTTCTTGATTCTACTACACCAATAATGCTATCTCAGATCCGAATACATCTTCATGGCACCCGGATGAATGGAATACTATGATCTATAGGCCTCCTCTAGAATCAACTCCTGAAGCCCATCCACATTGGGCACACATATCTGGCATTGCATCCTCAATACTTCGTCATCACCAATAGTCACACCTCTAGCATCATCGTGCTAAACTCTGTCCTTTAGGACAAGCTAATGATGATCATCATACTAGCGCTCTCTGATGCGATCAAATGGAAGATCGAGAAATCACACAAGTCAATACCCGACTGGACTCCAAAATATCCAACCTCACGAACCGATTGACCAATGCCTGAACATCAACTACAAGAGATCTCTCCCCAACAAGAATATACGCCAAACTCCCCATACTCACCACCTTCCTACTCAAGGCATCAGCCACAACATTGGCCTTTACCGAATGGTACAAGATAGTAATATCATAATCTTTTAGCAGCTCCAACCATCTTCGTTGACTCAAATTGAGATCCTTCTGTTTGAACAAGCGTTGGAGGCTATGATGATTAGTAAACACCTCACAAGATACACTATAAAGAATAATGCCTCCAGATATTCAACGCGTGAACAATGGCAGCCAACTCTAGATAATGAACGGGGTAGTTCTTCTCATGGGGATTTAACTGACGAGAAGCACAAGCAATAACTCTACCCTCATGCATCAACACACACCCAATATCAACTCTCGAAACATCACAATACATTGTATATGAACCTGAAGCTGATGGCGAAACTAATATTGGAGTTGTGGTCAAGGCAGTCTTGAGCTTCTGAAAGCTCGCCTCTCCCTCATCCGACCACCTAAATAAATCACCCTTCTGAGTCAACTTGGTCAAGGGGGATGCTATAGATGAAAATCCCTGAACAAACCGATGGTAATAACCCGCCAAACCAAGAAATTTGTGAATCTATGTGGCTGAGGACGGTCTGGGCCAACTCTGAACCACCTCTATCTTCTTCGGATCAACCTGAATACCCTCACTGGACACCACGCGCCCCAAGAATGCCATTGAATTAAGCCAAAACTCACACTTGAAAAACTTTGCATAAAGTTTTTCCTCCCTCAACCTCTGCAACACAACTCTCAAATACTCCGCGTGCTCCTCCTGACTACGCGAGTATACCAGAATATCATCAATGAAAACAATCAATAACGAGTCGAGATAAGGCTGAAATGCATGAACGTTACGGTCTGCCTATTCATCAAAGGCATGAATGTTGTGGGGGCATTGGTCTGCCCAAAAGATATCACAAGAACTCATAATGACCATATCGGGTCCTGGAAGCTGTCTTAAGAATATTCGAGTCCCTGATCTTCAACTGGTGATACCCAGAACAGAGATCAATCTTGGAGAACACCCTCACTCCCTGAAGCTGGTCGAATAAATCATCAATGTGAGGCAACATGTACTTATTTTTTATTGTAACTTTGTTCAACTGCCTGTAATCACTACACATTCTCATCGTGCCATCTTTCTTCTTCACAAATAGAATAGGCGCTCCCCACGCTGACACACTAGGCCGAATGAACCCTTTATCAAGGAGTTCCTGAAGCTGCTCCTTCAACCCTTTCAACTCCACCGGTTCCATACGATACGGTGAAATAGAAATGGGATGAGTGCCCAGCACCAAATCAATACCAAAATCAATATCCCTGCCCGGTGGCATGCCTGACAGGTCTACAAGAAAAACATCGGAAAAATCCCTCATAATAGGAACATAATCAATACTGGGAGTCTCTGCACCGACATCCCTCACAAAGGCTAAGTATGAAAGACAACACTTCCCAACTATCCGCTGGGCCTTCAAGAATGAAATCACCATACTGGGGACAAAATCGGTCGAACCTCGCCACTCAATCTGTGGTACACCAGGCATAGCCAACGTCACTGCTTTAGCATGACAATCCAAAATAGCACGACATAGAGATAGCCAATCCATGCCCAATATCACATCAAAGTCCACCATACAAAGCAATAATAGCTCCACTTGGGTCTCTAGACCCTTAATAGTCACCACACACGACCGGTACATACGGTCCATGACAATAGTATCGCCCACCGGAGTAGATACACGAACATATGAAACAAGAGACTCACGGGGCATATACAAATAATGCGCAAAGTATGATGACACATATGAAAAAGTGGAACCAGGATCAAATAATACAGAGGCATCTCTACGCGCAAACTGAGACAATACATGTAATCACAGCATCTGAAGTAATAACATCGGGTGTGGCTGGGAGTGCATAGAAACGGGCTTGACCACCACTTGATCGACCTCCCCCTCTAGGGAGACCCCTAGCTGACTGACCCCCACCCCTAGCTGCCTGAGTAGGCGGTGAAGTAACTGGAGCTCAAGTCGAGGGGTGACCCCTCTACTGAGACGGACCCTCAAAAAGACGAGGACACTACCTCCTCATATGCCAAAACTCTCCACACTCATAACTCCACGGTGCTGGAGACGGGGACTGAAGGGAACCCCCAGCACTGAGATGACTAGCAAATACACCTGGCATAGAAGAGCTCTGAACTGATGGAGTACGAGACGAACTCTGGGCTGGAAGGGCACTGATTGATGAATGGACCTGATGAGAACTATCAGAACCATGATCTGATGATGCCCCACGATAACCTAGACGAGCTGACTGAGCATGCTTGAATGGTCGACCTCTGCTTTGCTGAAACTTACCTCTCGAAGGAGCACCACCAAAACTACCAGATCCCCAGGCCTCTTGGCCTCCCTCTCATCTCGCTCCTAGCAACAAACTGACTCAATCTCGTGGGCGATGTCAACAACCTCCTCAAAAGTAGCACCTGACACCCCCTCCCTGGTCATGAGAATCCGAAGCTGATATGTGAGGCCATCAATAAACCTCCTAATCCTCTCTTGATCTGTGGGAACCAACCAGATCGTATGACGAGCTAACTCAGAGAACCACATCTCATACTGTGTCACAGTCATATCTCCCAACACAACTGCTCGAACTACCTGCGCAGCTTCTCTCTGTGAGACTGTGGCACATACTTCTTCAAAAAGAGAACGGAGAACTGCTACCAGGTAAGGGGCGCTGCATCAACATGCCTACGCCTCTCATAAGCCTCCCACCAAGTAAAGGAATCTCCAGAAAACTGAAAAGTAGTAAATGCTACACCTCTGGTCTCCAGAATACCCACTTTACAAAGAATCCTCTGACACTTGTCCAAAAAACCCTAGGCATCATCGCCCTTGGTACCACTGAAAGTCGAAGGTTGAAGTCTACCAATTCTCTCCAATCGACGCTACTTGTCGTCAGGCATAACTGGTGCCACATCTCCTAATCTAGTGCAACTGGCTGGGCTGGAGGTGCCCTTGGTGTCTGAAGTCCCTGCACAACCTTCTCAGGTGTATGAGCAACGGGAGTCTGAGTACCTCCCCCAGCTTGAGAAGTAGCTACAACAGAAGTAACTGAGACCGCCTAAGCTAGGCCAGTGCATACTGATAGAATCTGAGCTAAAGCCTCCTAAAGGCTTGGAATCACAATAGGCACAATTGGTGCCTGAGCTGGTGCTGCTGGAGCGTCCGTAACTGGGACCTGATCCTAAACTGGGGCGGCTGGTGGATTTGGAGGTGTTGCCCTAGATACTGTGCGGGCTATACCTCTGCCCCTACCACAACCTCGACCACGTCCTCAGCCTCTAGTGGCACCAACTGGTGGTACTGGTGGTCGTCCATCCTGACCGGTAGCACGTGTCCTCACCATCTGTGAGAGAATAGAATAGCATAAGTTTAGTACTAGAATCAACAGATTCACATGACAGGAATTCAAGAATAAGAAGTTTTCCTAAAGGTTCTGCAGCCTCCCGAGGATAAATACAGAAGTCTCCATACCGATCCGCGATACTCTACTAAACCGGCTCATGACTCGCGAGACCTATGTAACCTAGGCTCTGATACCAACTTGTCACGACCCTAAATACCCCGGTCGTGGTGGCGCCTACCACAGTACTAGGCAAGTCATCCCAACAAGTAACCATAGTGAATTCCTTTTATAAAACATTTTCTAAAACTGATTAAGCCTCGAATTCTCATATGAAATATATAAATCAACGGAAATGTGCGGAAAACAAAATGAAATATACTAACACAGCCCAACAATTTGGTGTCACAAGTCAAGAGCCTCTAAATACAACTCAAACTGACTGACTAATACATCATAAGTCTAAAAATGCAGAAAACTAAGATAGGAAGGAGGAAAGCAGGGTTGCGAATGCCGTGCAGCTACCTTGCAGTCTGTGGTAAAACTCTGAGAGTGCTGGGAACCCTCACTCTGCTGCTCGGGCACCTGGATCTGCACACAAGGTGCATGGAGTAACGTGAGTATGCCAACTCAGTAAGTAACTAAAGTAAATAAGGTCTGAGTGCAGGACGAGCAGTAAAAATCATATAATGTCTCAACAAAAATTTTCAAGTCAAATTCTGCAATTTAAAAGCCAGTCATCTCGTAAAAACTTTAGTTTCAATTAAAATACTTTGAAATCATTTATTTAACAGTTCTCAACAGAGGCTCAGTATAAAAGAAGAGTGAAAATAACAAAATGTCATAAACGGGCCCCTCGAGCAAGGTATCACTCATAAATATAGCCTCTCGGGCAAGTCTCTCAGTCACTCGTGACTCAGCTCTCGTCAATAGTACTCATACTCAGCACTCCGGCTCAATAATATCTCATAATAGTAATAATCATAATAACCGCTTCGGCGTGCAGCCCGATCTATAATATATATATATATATATATATAATCCTTGCTATTAGGTCCTCAACACCTCTCAGTCATTAACCTTAAAGCCACTCGAGCATATCAGTGGAAATAAGGGAACTCAGCTCAAATAATTTTCACATATTAAGAAGTAGAGTGATAAAACCGGATTTAAACAATAAACAGGTAAAACATGACTGAGGATATGATTTCAAAACAAATAGAGTGAAGAAATTAGTAGAAAATGCCCCTAAGGGTCTAAACAAGTTGGCACAAGGCCCCAAACATGGAATACAGCTAAAATATAGTATCAATCTCTAAAATACGAAATATCAAAAGATTTCAAATCAAATACGCGACTTAATAGTTGCTACAGGATGGACCAAGTCACAATCCCTACTGGTGCATGCCCACATGCTCGTTACCTAGCATGTGTGTCATCTAATTTATCAAAGTAATATGAAATACCGGGGTTTCATACCCTCAGGTCCAGATTTACAATGGTTACTTACCTCAAACCGGAAGAAATACTACTCCGTAATGCCCTTGCCTCTAGACTCGGCCTCAACTCGCGTCGAATCTACCCAAAATCATAACTATACATTAGAATATGCTAAGGGAATGATGTCGATGCAAAAATAATGAAATTATACCAAAATCCCGAAATTGGTCCAACCCGACCCCCGGGCACAGGTCTCGAAATTCGATAAAAATCACATCAATGGAATTCTTATCCTCCCACGAGTTCATACATACCAAGAATACCAAAATCTGACCACGAATGACCCCTCAAATCCCTAGATTAAGTCTCCAATTTCCAAGCCCTAACTCCCCAATTTTAGGCTTCAAATCCCCCAAAGTTCATGTTTAATTAGGTAGAAATCACAATAGGATCGAGTATTAAGTCCATAAATCTTACCTCCAAGAAGTTCTCTTTGATTCCCTCTTCAATTTCCCTCAAGAAGATCCAAAACCGAGTAAAAAATGGTGAACTTAGGCCAAAAATCACGAAAATGGCCTTTTAAACATTCTGCCCAGCGATTTGAAATCCTTCTTCGCGAACGTGGTCAAAACCTCGCGTTCGCGAAGTACAAAAATAACATTGACCAAAAATCCTCTTACACGAACGCGGAAGAACCCTCGCGAACACAATGCTTCAGCTGACCCAACCTTCGCGAATGCGGCTACACCTACGCTAATGCGAAGAACAAGGCTCCTCGGATCCAGCTACTCCAAATACTCTACGCGAACGCGGGACCCTCGTCGCGCGTGCGATGACCACTAGACCTCACTCTTCGTGAACACGGGAACCACTTCACGAACGCGAAGGCCAAAATGACAGCCTCACTTCCCATCCCTCTCTCGCAAACGCGAAGGCCAAATGTCTGCAACACCAACAGCAGATTTTCTGCAACTTTTTCCAACATGAATTGATCCATTCAACCACCCGAAACTCACCCGAGACCCTCAGAACCTTAACCAAACATGCCAAAATATCCTATAATATCATTCAAACTTGTTCCAATCTTCGGAACACTCAAAATAGCATCAAAACACCAAATTAACATCGGATTCAAGCCTAAGAATTCCAAAACTTCTAAATTCTGCTTTCGATCAAAAAGTCTATCAAACCTCGTCCGAATGACCTGAAATTTTGCACACACATCAAAAATGACACAATGGACCTACTCCAACTTCTAGAATTCCATTCCGATCCCTATATCAAAATATAACCTATCAACCGGAAAACGCCAAAATTCCAATTTAGCCAATTCAAGCCTAAATCTACTCCAGACCTCCAAAACACATTCCGATCACGCTACTAAGTCCCAAATCACCTCCCAAAGTTATCCGAACCATCGGAATTTACATTTGAGCCCTTTCTCACATAAGTCAACATCCGATTGACTTTTCTAACTTAACCTTACTCAAAAGAGACTAAGTGTCTCAAACCCAAGCGAAACCTCTCTGAACCCGAGCCAACCAACCCGATAACACATAATACAGCTGAACAAAACAACAAGAAGCAGAAATGGGGGAAACGAAGCGGTAACTTATGAAACAACCGGTCGGGTCGTTATAAAATGATATCCTAGTGTATTCACAACATTAGACCTTGATTAAATGCATTTATAATTAAAATACTATCAAGAAACATAAAGTTAGCGAAAAATCGATAAAATAAAATATAAAAAAATGAAGATTTGATTTCATTTTTTATAAAAATAAAAACCAAACAAAATCATGAAGACTCTTGTAAATTCATATTCTCATTTTATTCACTTAATTGCGGTAAACTTGTATACTTTGGTAATAAATATTTAGATTGGTAATTTTTACCCTCTTGCACTATATATGATCATAAAAACTATCCCATGGAACATTAATGGGTAAATGTCATATTTTAGGTAGAGAAATTTTCACAAACCACTATTGTTTAATGGTTATTAGCTAGTTGTAGCTACCATTTACTATATTACTTCTTATAGCTATGTTTTCAATTTTGCTAGAGTGTATTCGATATATTTAAGCTACTGTATTCATGAATACAGTAGCAAAACTCGGTGTGAAATATGGGAGTTCAAGTAGGCAATTATCGTACTCGACTGTATTCATGATATGTATTTGTGAATACAGTAACATAAATAGCATAAATCGTGGTCTATTCAGCTGTTTTTAAACGAAAAGTGAATCAATTAACACAAATAGACTCCTAATATAACTCAATAAACTCAATTATAAATCTGAATACATAAATACATCTGAATGTATAAATTATATTAATTAAAAAAACATATGAATACATTTATGGAATATAGCGAGATAGTGATTACAATGAAATACATGGAATACAACAAGATACATTGAAATATAATGAAAAAAAAAAGACAATGAATATAATGAAATACATAGAATACTGCGAAATACATTGAAATATAATGAAAACAAGGTAACAAACTCCTCAAATTGCTCAGCCCCAAACTCCGTCATTTTTATTCAAGAATAACCCTAATGTCGTCTCATCGATGGCAGATTTCGAACCTCCATTGTCAGCCCCAATTTACCCTATGTCAAATTTCGACGTTGATACGAAACATAAGACTTGCTAATGCTAAATCCCCATATTTTCTTCATTGGTGGGGCTTTTTCTTTTCTTTTCTTTTTTTGAAAATATCTTTTATTGGATTGGATATAGAAGCAAGTATGATAACAAAAGGATTGATGCAATGGTGTCATTGGATTTAAAGAAACAGGAGGTTGGCACAATGACACTACCAGAAGGGAGTTTTTATCCCGATGGAGTTTGGTGGAATGGAAAGTTAGGGGTGTACAAACCGAACCGGAAATCCGCATCAAACCGAAAAATGATTATATTCTAGGGCTTGATTTCGACATTGATTCAGAGCCCCAGACCACTGACAATGAAAATTTCGTTAGACAATGGAGATGAATCAGTGGAGGATCATGGCTGTATTCATGGCGTCGAGAGAGCGGGAGGGTGGAGAAAAATTTGAAAGAATGAGAGAGAGAAATAATACAAAGCATATTTTATGACTTAAGGATATGAGGTGACCATAAATAGATATTTGGCTATCAAAATCAAAAGGTAGCTGTGGATATAATTTTTTAAAAGGGTATTTATTTAAAATAAATAAGGTATCAACCTTTGCTACAGGAGGTAAAAATTCCTTTTATGTATTCAGTGTAAATGTTGAGTTCATGTTGACACAACCTAAGAATACTTCGCCTATTTACTTTTCATATGATGAGTTCCCTTAAAGAAAATTTCGACTTTGCCACTTCTTCCACGCTATGTTGTTAATAATTTACTATTATGGTATGAGTTAATACCCTCAAACCCGCCTAAACTATACGATTTTTGTTAATTTCCTACCTAAACTATCGAGTGTTCCCGGAAACACCCTGAATTATATCCCCCTTCGTAATACCCCCCCCTTCTCTTATGTGGCATATTGTGTGAAATCAGTTGCGCAAGAGCGTATGAACAGTGAAATCAGCATGAAAATGGGCCCACCTGACAGCTTGAATAACGGCTAATTAGCCCATTTATATAAAAAACTTATATTTATCCTTTTTTGTTTATATTACACCATCATCTCCATTATTTCATCTCTCTTCTCCATTTCTTCACCTTTCTTTACCATTTATTCACCCTTTTTATCTCTTTATTCATCTTAATCCATTTGAAATTCTCTCTCTGTTTATTGACTTTTTATTTTATCTTTCGCATTTTATCCATCCGTCATTTTACCCAAATTAATTTGAAAGAAGAACACTCATTGTAGAAGAGTCATGAGGTTTAATGTGTTTTGTGGTTGTGGGCAGCTTGCTTCTTTGAGAACATCAACCACAAATGCTAACCTAGGAAGATGTTTTTTGAATGCAAGTACTATGGGGTAATCATCTTTAAAATCATCATATTTTATGTGATATAATATGGCTAAATTTTGCTTTTATTTATAGTGGTTTGGTTAAAATTTTCAGGCTAAGGATCGTGTTGCTTGTGGATTTTTCCAGTGGTATGATCCGAAAATTCCTGGCCAATCGAAGATGATAATTCTTGGCTTACAGAAGGATAAAATGGAACTTGAGGCTGAATTGAAGAAGAAGAAAATTTTGAAGATGCTGTTTATTATTAGTATATGTTTCAATGTGTATTTTTGGTTGTTCAAACTCTATGAAGTGTTTCAAATGCTAGGTGTGATGACCCGGCCAGTCATCTCATGAGTTACCGCTCTATTTCCCCCATTTTCTACTTCTTTATGCTTTGTTATCCGTGTTTTTTGGTATCGGGTTAGTCGGATCGAGTCCAGAATAATTTTGGTAAGGTTTGAGACACTTAGTCTCTTTTAAGGAAGTTTAAGTTGGAAAAGTCAATTGGATGTGGACTTATGTGTTAGAGGGCTCGGATGTGAGTTCCGATGGTTCGGTTAGCTTTGGTATGTGATTTATGACTTAGGAGCGTGATCGGAATAGGTTTTGGAGGGTTGGAGTAGATTTAGGCTTGAATTGGCGAAGTTGATATTTTGGCGATTTCCGGTTGGTAGGCAAGATTTTGATATAGGGGTTGGAATGAAATTCTGAGAGTTGCAGTAGCTTCATCGTGTCATTTGGGATATGTGTGCAAAATTTCAGGTCATTCGGATGTGGTTTGGTCGGGTTTTTGATCAAAAGCAAAATTCGGAAGATTTTTGAAACTTAGGCTTGAATCCGATGTGTTTTGGGTGATTTGATGTTATTGGAGGTGTTTTGATGATTGGAACAAGTTTGAATAAGGTTTTAGGATATGTTAGTGCCTTTGGTTGCGGTCCTGGGGGCCTCGGGTGAGTTTCGGGTGGTCATTCGGATCATTTTGAAGTTGAGAAGATTGCAGAAATTGCAGGTTCAGATGTTGCAGAACTATGCCTTTCGCGATCGCGTAGGGAGTCCTACGATCGCATAGAAGCTTTTGAGGGGCAGTCCAGTTTGGTCTTTGCGTTTACAAAGGAAGAGATGCGATCGCATTGAGGTGGTGGAGTTGTTGATTATGAACGCGGGGAGATGGTCGCGTTCGCAGAGGGTTGAGTGGACCAGGGGTCTTGGATGCGATTTGTTTATTGCGAACGCAGCAATGGGTCCGCGATCGCGTAGAGTAAAATGGCAGAGCATTGCGTTCGCAAGGCTTTTATTGCGTTCGTATAGGGTAAATTTTGAGAGCTGAGTTTTTGTGTTTCGCGATCGCGAAGGTTTTCCCCTGATCGCAATGAAGAAAATTATGCCTAGGCAGAATGTTTTAAGCTCGTCTTGTCCGCGATTTTGAGGCTTATTTCCTCAATTCTAGGTAGAGTTGATCATTTAAGAGCTTTTTGAAGAAAATTGAGAGGATTTCAAGGGGTAACGTTTGGAGGTAAGAATTTTGGACTAAAAACTCGATTATTACGTGAATTCCACCTAGAAAATCATGAAATCTAAGCCTAAAATTTAAGAGCTAGGGCTTGAAATTGGAGACCAAACATTTAGGATTTGAAGGGTCATTTTTGGATGGATTTTGATGTTCTTGGTATGTATGAACTCGTGGGGAGATAAGGGATCTATTAGAATGAAAATTTCTAAATTTCGAGACATGGGCCCGGGGGTCGGGTTTTGGTAATTTCGGGATTTGTGACCTTTATTGATTGTTTTCACTTGGGCTTCGTTCCTTTAACATAATTTGACGTCCTCATTCTGATTTTGGATAGATTCGACGCGCGTGAAGGTCGATTCAAGGGGCAAAAGCATCGCGAGCTAGAGATTTAGCCGGTTCGAGGTGAGTAATGTTTGTAAATGATGTTCTGAGGGTTTGAAACCCCGAATTGCACATCGTAGTGCTATATTGAGGTGAGACACACGCTTGATGATGGGCGTGGGGTCATGCACTATTGGTATTGTGACTTGTCCGTCCCGGTTGATGATTTTATTGCGTATTTGACTGAAATTATTTGCTATCGTCATGATTTGGGCTGAATGCCAACTATTTGAACCCTTCGGGGATTTTTATTACTATTTTCTCACTATTTTGACTTATTACTTGAACTCAGTCATGTTAATTTCCACTATTTTACTACTCATCCATGTTTACTAAGTTTTATAACTTAAATGATATTTTAAATGATGTTTGGGCAGAGAAACACTGTTTTACTATTGCCCGAGAGGCATGTGATGAGTTTTGACTGAGTAAGGCTGAGGGCCTACGTTGTGAGGAAACATTGATACTAATTTGAGGCCGAGGGCCTAAGATATGTACGCCACGAGGTGGCTTGATTGATATAAGGCCGAGGTCCTAGTTTTGATGCCACGAGATGGCTTGTTATTGCGCTTGGGCCGTAAGGGGCCCCTCCAGGAGTCTGCACACCCCTAGTGAGCGCGGGTACCCATTGTGATGTGAGATTGAGTCCGAGGGGCTGGTACTATTTTGAGATGTTGCAAGGGGCGGATTTGATGATACTGTGCCCGAGGGGCGAACTTCTATTTGTTTACTTTACCTTAACTGCCTGTCACATTACTTGTTTACTTGTTGAAAGAGGGATTTCTAAACTTTTTATAGGTTTACTATTCTTTTAAATGGTTTTACTGCTTCATTATAGAATGTCTTGTGCCTTACGTATTTTTCTTATTTTCAGTCGTTATTTACATTTGTTACTCACTGAGTTGGAGTATTCACTTTAATCTCTGCACCCTGTGTACAGATTCAGGCGTTGTTGGTTCCGCTCCCGAGTGTTGATTCCTCCAGCTTCAGGCGAGCATTCAGAGATTACGAGGTAGCTATTGACGTCTGCAACCTCGTGTCTCTATTCCTTTATCGCCTTCATTTCTTATCAGACAATTGTACTAGTTTATGGATTCAGCAGAATTGTGTTATGACCTATAGATGCTCATGACTATTGACACCCCAGTTAGGGTTGTGTATGGGTGTTCTTCCGCGTACTTATGTTATTATTGTCATTTCGGAGTTATTTTATCATGTTTAGACTGTTCTTAAATGCTTAACTGCTAAATATTGGAAAATAGGAAGTGTCGGCTGGCCTTGTCTTCACGAGAGACGCCATCACGACCGGGTCTAGGTTTTGGGCCGTGACACTAGGAAATGTAATATATAACTTGGTTATTGTTTTTGTTTCAAATGCTAGGAAGTGTATTGTCATTGCTATATGTTTGATCTTTTCGCAGAATTAAAAACACAAGGAAAGCTAGAAATAACACATTGTATTAAAGTTCAAAAGGCCTACAATTGACTAGTTTTACATTACATCCCATGAGGTGCATTGAAGTAAAACAAGTTTTAATAGTTTACATCATAATTTTTACCACAAAAATATTATCCAAAACACAATCATAATATCGACATACAATAGTTCCCAATAGAGTAGTGTTGAAGCTCAAACACCTCCATTTTTTTCATTGGCTTTTGGTGATTTTGACCTTAAATACTGTAGTAAAGCACTTCTATGTTGAAGTTCTCTAGTTGTGATTACTTGCTTTCCCTTCTATTTCAGGCCTGTAATTGGTTTATAACCAAGATCACCAGTCACTATAGCTGAACTTTCAACTGCTCCATTGATCCTTCCACTATCAATTATCCTACTAACAGGCCTCCCTTGCTGAAAGTTAAGTTAAAAAATAGATATCAAACAATAGAGTTTAACTTGCAACCTCAAAACTAGCAACCAAACTACTAATTACCTCAACACATGTATAGCCACTTTTGCTGACAAATACTCTATGTCCCACAACTCTTGGCCTCCCTCTTAAATACAGTAAGAGCAACTTTGTTGCTTGCTTGAGATTGTTGCACATCTGAAACTTGAGATTGTTACACATCTGAGTTTTGTGAGTTCTGCACCATGTTACTATTGCTTCTTCCTTTACCACCCTCAGCATTAACATTCTTCTTACTAGTAGATGTTTGGGAGTCAGCCTTTGATCTCTTTTTAAAGGTTAATTTTGTGAGTAAGCCGCTCCCTTTGCATATATAGAAATAGTCCCAATCATCTAATACCAACTAATACCAATCAGAACTAACAATCCCAAACTAACAGCTAACTTAAGTTAATAACTAACTTATACATAACAATCCTAACTAACAGATAATACAACGCTATAACATGTAACGACCCGGACGGTCGTTTCATGAGTTATCGCTCTATTTCCCCCATTTATACTTTCTTATGTGTTGTTCATCTACATTTAATCGTATCATGTCCGTTGGTTCGGGTTTGGAGTAGTTTTGGAGTGTTATGAGACACTTAGTCTCTTAAGTTGACCATTTGGTTGGAAAAGTCAATCAGAAGTTGACTTGTATGTAAATGATCTCGGAATAAGGTTTTTATGGTTCAGATAGCTTCGTTAGGTGATTTGGGACTTAGGAGAGTAATCGGAATGTATTTTGGAGGTCAGTGGTAGATTTAGGCTTGAATTGGCAAAATTAGAATTTTGGCGCTTTCCAGTTAGTAGTGGAAATTTTGATATCGAAATCGAAATGGAATTCCGGAAATTGGAGTAGGTCTTTTGTGTCACTTGTGATGTGTGTGCAAAATTTCAGGTCATTCGGGCAAGGTTTGGTAGACTTTTTGATCGAAAGCGCAATTTGGAAGTTTTGGAAACCTTAGGCTTGAATCCGAGGGTGTTTTGATGATTCGATGTTGTTTTGAGTGTTCCGAAGGTTGGTATACGTTTGAATAGTGTTATGTGACTTGTTCGTATTTTTGGTTGAGGTCCCGGGGGCCTCGGGATGAATTCGGATGATTTTCGGAAATTTTAGTTTTGGAAGTGAGCAGCTTCAGTTGCTGCCACTGTCATAACCGCAACTGCAAATTGGGGACCACAGGCGCGAGATCGCAGAAGCGGTAGATCAGACGTAGATGCGACCATATGAGAGAAAGCCAGAAGTCGCAGGTGCAGGAGGTGTAACGCACCTGTGAGGCTGCAGTTTCAGGTAGATGAGCGCATGCGCGATCCTAGGAGTTTAAGTGGAAACCTCATATGTGGTTGGACAGACCGTGGAAGCATGAAAAGGATCGCAGGTGCGGAATCCCTATGTCAAAAAGTATATAAGTTCCCCTTCGCGAAATTTGGGTTGCTTTCCACCATTTTTATCCGGAGTTAGAAACTTTTTGGAGGGTTTTGAAGAGGGAATCAATGGGGTTTCCATTGAGGTGAGTTTCTTGAATCTAAAACCCGATCCTATGTTGATTTTCAATTGTTTAAGCATGAAATTTATGGGATTAGAGGTGAAAAATTGGGAAGCTAGGGCTCGAAATTGGAGAGGTAAAATTGGGGATTTGAGGGAACATTTGAGGATGAGGATGAGGATTCTATTGATTTGATTTTTATCGGATTCCGAGATATGGGCCTGGGGGTCGGGTTTGACCAATTTCGGGATTCTTGATGTAATTTGATTATTTTTACATGGGCGTAGTTCCCTTAGCATATATTGATGTTATTATTCTAATTTTTGGATGGATTCGACGCGAGTTGAGGCTGAGTCGAGAGGCAAGGGCATCGCGCAGTAGTATTTCATCCGGTTTGAGTTAAGTAACAATAGTAAATCTAGACCTGAGGGTATAAAACCCCAGAATTTCATACTGTTTGATAAATGAGGTGACACACATGCTAGGTGATGGGCGTGTGGGCGTGCACCCTTAGGGATTGTGACTTGGTTTGTCTCGAGGCGACAGTATAGTTGCATATTTTGATATATTGTATATGATATCCATGTGTTTTAGAAATTGGTATGTTAATTAGGGTTGAATGCCATGTTTGGGATCTTTGTGTCGAACTGTTTAGACCCTTAGGGGTATTTTACTACTTTCCTCACACTGTTTAGATTTGAAAGCATATCCTCAGTCATGTTTTACCTGTTTATTGTTTAATCCGGTTTCATCACTCTACTTCTTAATACATGAAAACTATTTGGGCTGAGTTTTCCTGATTTTCACTGATATGCCCGGGTGGCTGTGAGCTTAATGATTGAGATAGGTTGATGACCTAATGGTACGGATTATATATAATATTATGGATCAGGCTGCATGATGCAACGATATTATATATAAATTATGGATAGGGCTTCACGCCGCAGCGATATTAATATGGATTAGGCTACACGCCGCAGCGATATGTAATGGATCAGGTTGTGCGCCGCAGCGATATGACGTTTGGGCTGTAGGAGCCCCTCTGGAGTCTGTACACCCCCAGTGAGCATAGTCGACTATATATTATGGATCGGGCATCATGCCGCAGCAGTTCTCATTATTATTATGAGATATCTATTAAGCCAGAGTGCTGAGTGTGAGTACTGATTGACGAGAGATGAGTCAAGAGTGACTGAGAGACTTGCACGAGAGGCTATACTTATGAGTGATACCTTGCCCGAGGGGCTTGTTTATGACATTTTTCTGCTTTCACTCCTCTTTTATACTGGGCCTCTGTTGAAAAATGTTGAATAAATGTTTTTAAAGGATTTTAATTGAACTGGAGTCTTTTTCTTTCGAGATAAATTGGCTATTGAACTGCAGATTTTGACTTGATATTTCTGTTGAAAATTTCTTGATAAGAATGCATATGATTTTAAATGCCCGTCACTGCACCCAGAATTTATTTACTTTAGTTACTTACTGAGTTGGCGCACTCATGTTACTCCTTGTACCTTGTGTGCAGATTCAGGTGCCCGAGCATCAGAGTGAGAGTTTCCAGCACTCTTAAAGTCTTTTCCGAAAAAATTCACATTCTTGAAATTCATGTCGTGCGAATCTGTTGATTCTGGTACTAAACTTCTGTTATTCTATTCTCTTACAGATGGTGAGGAAACGTGCTACTGGTCAGGACGAACGACTACCAGTACCACCAGTTGGGGCCACTAAAGGCCGAGGGCGCGGTTGAGTCAGTGGTAGGGGCAGGGGTGCAACCGCACAACAGCTAGGGCAGCACCTGCAGATAGGGGTGGGCATTCGGTCGGTTCGGTTCGATTTGAAGAAATTCGGTTCGGTTATTCGGTTTTCGGTTTTGTAAAAGTAGTAACCGAAACCGAACTGAAATAAGTTCGGTTCAGTTCGGTTATTCTAATTTTGGTTTGGTTATTTCGGTTCGGTTTTTAGTTTGAACATTATCATATTGTACTCCTTCTATGTAATAATACGACCGGCGAATTTGTTGATTTTTTCCAAAACTTCAAAATTGTTGGAAATATTGTATTTATAGAAAAAAAATAGACTAAACTTTTCACACTATATGGATCATAAAATTCAAACATAGTTTAAATTACAACTCTGTGTGAAATTCTCCCGGTATCTATCACATATGCTATGAAAGTTTTTAATAGACTGAAAGTCTTTAAGATTGGAAAGTTGATGGATTTACTTAATTGGGTTGAGTCTTTGATAGATTGGACCTAATAATGCTAATTTATTACCTATGGGCTTAGCCTATATATAACTTAAAGAACATATATGTTAATAATTCGGTTTTTCGGTTAACTAAAATAAAAAACTTAATAACCGAAAACCGAACCGAAAAATCAAAATTTTAAAATTTAAACCGAAACCGACCGAACAAACCGAATAATCGAAATCGAAATAAAAAAAATCGGTTCGGTCGGTTTATTCGGTTCTGACCGAAATATGCCCACCCCTACCTGTAGATCCACCAGCCACCCTAGTTCAGGATCATGTCCCAGTTGCGGATGCTCCAGCAGGACCAGCTCAGGCACCGACTGTGCTGATTGTTATTCCAGGCCTTTAGGAGGCCCTAGTCCAAATTCTATCAGTATGCACTGGCCTGGCTCAGGCGGTCTCAGTTACTAGGGCCACAACTACTTCTCAGGCCGGGGGAGAACTCAGACTACCGTTTCTAGCACATTTCAGTAGGTTGTGCAGGGACTTCAGACACCGGGGGCACCTCCAGCCCAGCCGATTGCACCAACTCTGGATTATGTGGTACTAGTTATGCCTGACGACGAGTAGTATCGATTAGAGAGGTTTGGTAGACTTTAGCCTTCGATTTCAGTAGTACAGAGGGCGAGGATGCCCATGGTTTCTTGTATAAGTGTCAGAGGATTCTTTTTAAAGCATGTAATCTGGAGACCAGTGGGGTCGCACTAACGACTTATCAATTTTTTGGAGCTGCCTTTACTTGGTGGGAGACTTATGAGAGGCGTAGGCCTGTTGATGCAGTGTCCCTTACCTAGCAACGGTTCTCTGTTCTCTTTTTGGAGAAGTATGTGCCACAGTCTCGCTGGCAGGAGCTATGCAGGCAGTTCGAGTAGTTGCATCAGGGTGATATGACGGTGATGCAGTATGAGATGAGGTTCTCAAAGTTAACTCGCATACTGTTTGGTTGGTTCCTATGGATAGAAAGAGGATTCAGAGGTTCGTTGATGGCCTCACATATCATCTTCAGAATCTCATGACCAGGGAGAGGGTGTCAGGTGCTACTTTTGAGGAGGTTGTTGATATCGCTCGCGAGATTAAGTCATTTCGTTATTAGGAGCGAGATAAGAGATAGGCCAAGAGGCCTCGAGGATCTGGTAGTTTTGGTGGTGCTCCTTCGAGAGGTCAGTTTTAGCACAGCAGAGGTCGTCCATTCAGACATGCTCAGTCAGCTCGCCCAGTTAATTGCGGGGCATCATCGGTCCATGATTCTCACAGCTCACATCAAGACCATTCATCACTTAGTGCCCTACCAGCCAGAGTTCGTCCTGTGCTCCATCAGTTCAAGGTTCTTCCATGCCAGGTCCTTCTACTGGTAATTTCATTGCTAGGGATTCCCTTTAGTCCCCGTTCCCCGCACTAGGGAGTTGCTACGAGTGTAGAGAGTTTGGACATATGAGGAGGCAATGTCTTCATCTTCTTGAGGGTTCGTCTTAGCAGAGGAGTCAGCCCTCGACTTCAGCCTCATTTACTTCACCACCCGCTCAGGTAACTAGGGGTGGGGGTCAGTCAGCTAGGGGTCACCCTAGAGGGGGAGGTCGATCAGGTGGTGGTCAGGCCCGTTTCTATACACTCCCAGCCAGACCTGATACTATTGCTTCAGATGTTGTGATTGCAAGTATTGTCATAGTCTGCCACAGAGATGCCTCTGTATTATTTGATCCCGATTCCACTTTTTCATATGTGCCATCATATTTTGCTCGTTATTTGGATACGTCTCGTGAGTCTCTTATTTCTTGTATCTACTCCGGTGGGCGATACTATTGCTGTGGACCGTGTTTACCGGTCGTGTGTGGTAATTATTGAGGGTCTGGAGACCAGAGTGGACCTTTTGTTACTTTGTATGGTAGACTTTGATGTGATATTAGGCATGGATTGACTATCTCCTTATCGTGCTATATTAAACTGTCATGCTAAGATAGTGACGTTGGCTATGCCGGGTGTGCCACAGATTGAGTGGCGAGGTTCGACTAATTTTGTCCCCAGTAGGATGATTTCATATCTGAAGGCCCAGCGGATGGTTGGGAAGGGTTTTCTTTCATACTTAGCCTTTGCGAGGTATGTCAGTGCAGAGACTCCTAGTATTAATTTTGTTCCTATAGTAAGAGATTTTCCCGATGTGTTTCCTGCAGACCTGTCGGGCATGCCACCAGACAAGGATATTGTTTTTGGTATTGATTTGGTTCTGGGCACTTCCCATTTCTATTCCACTGTATCGTATGGCACCGGTGGAGTTGAAGGAGCAGCTTTAGGAACTCATTGATAATGGGTTCATTCGGCCTAGTGTGTCACCTTGGGATGCGCATGTTCTATTTATGAAGAAGAAGGAAGACACAATGAGAATATGCATTGATTGCAGGTAGTTGAACAAAGTTACAATCAAAAACAAGTATACTTTGCCTCGTATCGATGATCTATTTGACCAGCTTCAGGAAAGAGAATGTTCTCCAAGAATGATCTCCGTTCAGGGATCACTAGTTGAAGATCAGGGACTCGGATATTCTTAAGATAGCTTTCAGGACCCGATATGGTCATTATGAGTTCCTTGTGATGTCTTTTGGGCTGACCAATGCCCCTAGAATCATTCTTGCATTTGATGAATAACGTGTTTTGACCTTATCTCGACTCGTTCTTTATTATATTCATTGATGATATTCTGGTATACTCGCATAGTCAGGCAGAGCACACAAAGCATTTGAGAGTTGTGTTGCAGAGATTGGAGGAGGAGAAACTTTATGCAAAGTTATCCAAGTGTGAGTTTTGGCTCAGTTCAGTGGCTTTCTTCAGGTTGATCCGAAGAAGATAGAGGCGGTTCGGAGTTTGCCCAGACCGTCCTCAACCATAGAGATTCATAGTTGTCTTGGATTGGCAAGTTATTACCATCGGTTCATTCAGGTATTTTCATCTATAGCATCACCCTTGACCAAATTGACTCAAAAGGGTTCTCTATTTAGGTGGTCGGATGAGTGTGAGGCGAGCTTTCAAAAACTTAAGACTGCCTTGACCACAACTCCAGTGTTAGTTTTGCCATCAACTTCAGGTTCATATGCAGTGTACTGTGATGCTTTGAGAGTTGGTATTGGGTGTGTTTTGATGTAGGAGAGTAGAGTGATTGCTTATGCTTCTCGTCAGTTGAAGCCTCATGAGAAGAATTACCCTATTCATGATCTAGAGTTGGTTGCCATTGTCCACGCGTAGAATATTTGGAGGCATTATCTCTATGGTGTGTATTGTGAGGTGTTTACTGATCATCGTAGCCTCCAGGACTTGTTCAAGCAGAAGGATCTCAATTTGAGGCAGCGGAGATGGTTGGAGCTGCTAAAGGACTATGATATTACTATCTTATACCATACGAGGAAGGCTAATGTAGTGGCCAATGCCTTGAGTAGGAAGGCGGTGAGTATGGGCAGTCTTGCATTTATTCCTGTTGGGGAGAGACCTCTTGCAGTTGACGTTCAGGCCTTGGCCAATCGGTTTATGAGGTTGGATATTTCTGAGCTCAGTCGGGTCTTAGCTTGCGTGGTTTCTCGATCCTCCTTGTTTGATCGCATTAGAGAGTGCCAATATGATGATCCACATTTGATTGTCCTTAAGGACAAAGTTCAGCACGACGATGCCAGAGATGTGACTATTGGTGACGATAGGGTATTGAGGATGCATCACCGGATATGTGTGCCCAATGTGGATGGGTTCGAGAGTTGATTTTGGAGGAGGCCCATAGCACGCGGTATTCCATCCATTCGGGTGCCGTGAAGATGTATCAGGATTTGAGACAGCATTATTGGTGGAGAAGAATGAAGAAGGATATTGTGGGATTTGTAGCTTGGTGTCTCAATTGTCAGCATGTGAAATATGAGCATCAAAGACCGGGTGGCTTGCTTTAACAGTTAGATATTCCAGAGTGGAAGTGGGAGAGGATCACCATGGACTTCGTAGTTGGCTCCCACGGACTTTGAAGAAGTTTGATGTTATTTGGATGATTGTGGATCGGCTGGCCAAGTCCGCGCACTTCATTCCTGTGTGTACTACCTATTCTTCAGAGCGGTTAGCAGAGATTTATATCCGAGAGATTGTTCACTTGCATGGTGTCTCACTTTCCATCATTTTAGATAGAGGTACTTAGTTTACTTCACAGTTTTGGAGGGTCGTGCAGCGAGAGTTGGGTACTCAGGTTGAGTTGAGCATAACTTTTCACCCTCAGACGGACGGGCAGTCCGAGCACACTAATTAGATATTGGAGGACATGTTGCACACTTGTGTCATTAATTTTGGAGGGTCATGGGATCAGTTTCTACCGCTCGTGGAGTTTGCTTATAACAACAGTTATCAATCGAGTATTCATATGGCTCTATATGAGGCTTTATAATGTAGGCAGTGTAGATCTCCAGTTGGTTGGTTTGAGTTGGATGAGGCTAGGCTTTTGGGTACAGACTTAGTACATGATGCTTTGGACAAGGTGAAGGTTATCCAGGAGTGGCTCTGTACAACTTAGTCGAGAAGAAAAAGTTATGCTGACCGGAAGGTTCGTGATATGTCCTACATGGTTGGGAAGAAGGTTCTACTGAAGGTTTCACCTATGAAGGGCGTTATGAGATTTGGGAAGAAGGGTAAATTGAGTCCTCGGTTTATTGGGCCTTTTGAGGTTCTTCAGAGGATTGGGTAGGTGGCTTATGAGCTTGCTTTGCCACCCAGCTTGTCGAGTATGCATCCGGTATTTCATTTTTCTATGCTCCGGAAGTATATTGGCGATTTGTCTCATGTTTTGGATTTCAGCATGGTTCAGTTAGATGATGATTTGACTTATGATGTGGAGCCAGTGGCTATTTTGGAGCGTCAGGTTCGAAAGTTGAGATCAAAGGATATAGCTTCAGTGAAAGTGCAGTGGAGAGGTCGGCCCGTGGAGGAGGCTACCTGGTAGACTGAGCGGGAGATGCAGAGCAGATATCCCCACCTATTTAAGGCTTCAGGTATGTTTCTTAACTCGTTCGAGGACGAACGCTTGTTTAAGAGGGGGAGGATGTAACGACTCGGCCGGTTATTTTATGAGTTATCACTCCGTTTCCCCCATTCCAGCTTTCTTATGTGTTATTCAGCTACATTTCATCATATCGCGTCGGTTGGTTCGGGTTTGGAGTAGTTTTGGAGTGTTGTGAGACACTTAGTCTCTTAAGTTGGCCATTTAATTGGAAAAGTCAATTGGAAGTTGACTTGTGTGTAAACGATCTCGGAATAAGGTTTTTATGGTTCATATAGCTTCGTTAGGTGATTTGGGACTTAGGAGCGTAATCGGAATATATTTTGGAGGTTCGTGGTAGATTTAGGCTTGAATTGGAGAAATTGGAATTTTGGCATTTTTCGGTTGGTAATGAAAATTTTGATATTAGAGTCGGAATGGAATTCCGTAAATTGGAGTAGGTCCGTTATGTCATTTGTGACGTGTTTGCAAAATTTTAGGTCATTCAGACAAGGTTTGATAGACTTTTTGATCGAAAGCGGAATTTGGAAGTTTTGGAAACCTTAGGCTTGAATCCGAGGGTGTTTTGATGATTCGATGATGTTTTGAGTGTTCCGAAGATTGATATAAGTTTGAATAGTGTTATGTGACTTGTTCGTATTTTTGGTTGAGGTCTCGGGGGTCTCGGGATGAATTCAGAAGATTTTCGAAAAGTTTAGTTTTGAAAGTGAGCAACTTCAGTTGCTGCCCTATCATAACTGCACCTGCTGATTGAGGACCGCAGATGCGAGATCGTAGAAGCGGTAGATAATCCACAGATGCGGCCATATGAGAGAAAGCCAGAAATTGCAGGTGTGGGAGGTGTAACGCACCAGCGAGACCGCATGTGCGGGTAGATGAGCGCACATGCGGTCCCAGGACTTTAAGTGGAAACCGCATATGCGGTTGGATAGATCGCAGAAGCGGTACTGCAGAAGCGTGAAAAGGACCGCATGTGCGGAATCCCTGGGTTAGAAAGTATATAAGTTCCCTTCGCGAAATTTGGGTTGTTTTCCACCATTTTTATCCGGAGTTGAAGCTTTTTGGAGGGTTTTGAAGAGGGAATCAAGGGGGTTTCCATTGAGGTGAGTTTTTTGAATCTAAAACTCGATCCTATGTTGATTTTTAATTGTTTAAGCATGAAATTTATGAGATTAGAGGTGAAAAATTGGGAAGTTAGGGCTTGAAATTGGAGAGGTAAAATTGGGGATTCTAGGGACCATTTGAGGTCCGATTTTGATGTTCTTGGTATGTATGGACTCGTGGGAGGATGAGGATTCTATTGATATGATTTTTATAGGATTCCAAAATGTGGGCCCAAAAATTTAATTATTTTCGCATGGGCTTCGTTCCCTTGGCATATATTGATATTATGATTCTGATTGTTGGATAGATTCGACGCGAGTCAAGAGGCAAGGGCGTCGCGGAGTAGTAATTCATCCGGTTAGAGGTAAGTAACAATTGTAAATCTAGACCTGAGGGTATAAAACCCCAGAATTTCGTACTGTTTGATAAATGAAGTGAAACACATACTAGGTGCGGGCATGTGAGTGTGCACCCGTAGGGATTGTGACTTGGTCATTCCCGAGGCGACTTTATAGTTGCATATTTGGATATATTGTATATGATATCCATGTGTTTTAGAAATTGGTTTGTTAATTTGGGCTGAATGCCATGTTTGGGGCCTTTGTATCGAACTGTTTAGACCCTTAGGGGTATTTTATTACTTTCCTCACACTGTTTTAATTTGAAAGCAAATCCTCAGTCATGTTTTACTTGTTTATTGTTTAATCCGGTTTAATCACTATACTTCTTAATACATGAAAACTGTTTGGGTTGAGTTTCCCTTATTTTCACTGATATGCCCGAGTGACCGTGAGGTTAATGACTGAGAGAGGTTGAGGACCTAATGGTGAGGATTATATATATATATATATATTGAGATGCACGCCGCAACAATATTATATGGATCGGGCTACATGCCGCAGCGATATTTATATGGATCGGGTTGCACGCCGCAGTGATATGTGTTGGATCGGGTTGTGCGCCACAGCGATATAATGTTTGGGTTGTAGGAGCCCCTCCAGAGTCTATACAGCCCCAGTGAACGTAGTCGACTATATATTATGGATCGGGTTGCATGCCGCAGCAGTTCTTATTATTATTATGAGATATCTATTGAGCATGAGTGCTGAGTGTGAGTACTGATTGACGAGAGCCGAGTCACGAGTGACTGAGAGGCTTGCCCGAGAGGCTATACTTATGAAGGATACATTGCCCAAAGGGCTTGTTTATGACATTTTTCTACTTTCACTCCTCTTTTATACTGAGCCTCTATTGAAAAATATTGAATAAATATTTTTAAAGGATTTTAATTGAATTGGAGTTTTTTTTATAGATAAATTGGCTATTGAATTGCAGATTTTGACTTGATATTTCTGTTGAAATTTTCTTGATAAGAATGTATATGATTTTAAATGCTCGTCACTGCACGCAGACTTTATTTACTTTAGTTACTTACTGAGTTGGCATACTCACGTTACTCTCTGCACCTTGTGTGCAGATCCAGGTGCCCGAGCATCAGAGTAAGAGCTTCCAGCACTCTTAGAGTCTTATATGGAGATCGCAAGGTAGCTGCACGGCGTTCGTAGCCCTGCCTTTCTCCTTCCTATTCTAGTATTTTATATTTCAGACTTGTTTTGTAATGAGTAGACAATGTATTTAGTGGCTCACGACTAGTGACACCAGATTCGGGCTGTGTTGATGTATTTTCGTACTTATTCCGCGTATTTCTTTAATATTTTAAAAATTGAAAACTTTGAGACTTAATGTGTTTAGAAAAGTGAATTTATAAATGATCTTCGTATTGTTCGTGTTGTTTTGGGGCTGGCCTAGTACTGTGATAGGCGCCATCACGATTGGGGTATTTGGGATCGTGACATAACAACATTGTAACATATAACAGAAAACTAACAACTAACAGGAGGCAGAAACAGTCAAACTAACAAGTAACAGCTAATACAAACTAAAAACTAACAACACTCCCAAACAACATGTAACATTCAGTAGAAACTAACATTCAGTAGTCCCAAACATTCAGCAGTCCCAACTAAAGCCCATTATAACATTCAGCAGAAACAAAAATCAATTTATCATAACATAAAACACCATGTGTCTTTACTTATCCTTATAAATCAACAACACGTGTCTTTACTTTCTGTCCCAACTACAACCTATGCTATTGGAAATATTTGGTTGTTCTCATCCTTTGCAATAGCAACAAGTAGTTGTCCCTTAGATATTCTGTTCAAGAAACAACCATCTAACTCAATACATTTTCTACACCTTTTAATAAATCCCCATTTCATTGCTTCCAAGCAAATATAGAAGGAGTGAAATAATTTTTTTCCATCTTCAGAATCTGTCACTTTTACCATACATGTACTCCCTGGATTTGATTGAAGGAGCACATCTCTATGATCATAAATCTTGGCAAACTCTTTCACATGATCACCCATTACTTCTTTCAATACTTATTTCCTAGCCTTCAAACAAATTTTTTTCCCAACATATAAACCAAAATCCCCCTTGCCAAATCTTGCATCTCCCATGCACGGCTGTAAAATTATCCTGCTTCTATAGTACTTTGCAAGATACTTGGATTGCACATTGGATTTGTGTTGATATTGTTGCAGTTATACCTAGGATTATAAGTTTTGATAATGAAATCAATACATTTGGGATCTCTGCTTGCAAACAACAACCAAGAGCATCCACTAGTTTTGCATTTTTCCCTAACTCTATTTTTATCCTTTGTAATCTTCTCGAGCTCACAACCTCTTTCTATTGTATACCTGGTGACAGCTTCCCTAAACTTATATACATTTTCAAAGACCATGTTAATTTGCCAAACCACCTTTTCCCATTTTGGATCATACATTACCCTCTTGTTCTCCTTTCTTGCTTTCATGTTACCACTTATATTTCCTGATTCACTACCACTCTCATTGTCACTGTCACTCATAAAACTATCAGCGTCTGAACTTTCATAAAAAGGCTCATCACTAACTAATAAAAACATTTTTCTTCCCTTTATCTATGTTTTCATAACCTGGATCTATCCCAACTGGTCCAAGAAAACTCTCAGCAACAACATTCTTTCTTGGTGCTCTTTTTTTTCTTTTGTTAAGCCTTCAAATCTGTTTTAACTTTGTTCAACTCTTCATGCACATCATTACCATAATCAGTCTCATGCTCTTCATCATCAAAACTGCAAGATTTATCACTATTTGCAACATTACCTATGTCATCTTCCTCTAAGTCTTTATCTTCATCTACTAAGGAGTTTCTTGGAAGTTTTTCTACAACATATGACTGTTCAGGGGGGTCTATTTGACCACTACAATCAATATTTTCAATTTGGGAACCTAAAGGTGCATTGAAACTTTCAACAACCCTACTGGAAGATTCTTTAACGATCCCACTAGTCACATGGCTATTCTGGACCACATTATCTCCCTTATGGCATACATAAATGTCTATTGTATCCTTATTACTTAACAGCTCAGCAAGTACCAACAAATCCCTATCATTTTTCAATTCTACCAAACTGCCACCTTTAGAAGATACAATATACATTTTTCCTACATTGGTAAACCCAAAATCTTTGGCATAATCAACAATTTCTGGAATAGAAAGTTTGTTCATATCCACATTAAAGGCATATTCAATAAACATAAATCGGCTCTACCTCACTCACAAGCATATCACCAATATGAAATCTCAAATTCAGATACTTGTCAGCCATTACCCTAGAATAACAATAAAAAATAGCAAAGAATAAAGCCAAAAACTCATAACACTTTATTAACCTAATATAAAAAGACCCGAAATCCAAAACTAACAACAAGCAGCATGCATGCAACTATATATTCAACAAACAAACATCGACAAGTAGGAAGATGTAATACCTCAAAAAAAAGGCCCAAAATTTTCTACTACAAACTAAATCGCAGCACCTACCTATCATAATTTCGCAACAAAATTAATAGGGAATACAGAATAAAACCTGTATTGAAGCAATCTTCTTTAATAATCTTCAGATTCTTCAAAGAATCGGAGGAATATATTTCACCAGCAAACCCTAAGCCTTAATTTTGTTCTGATTCACCAGCAAAACTTCACCTTTATTCCAAATTTGAAATAGCAGCGACTAGTTTTGAAGAGAATCGGAGGAAGATGATCTGAGAAAAGATGTTGGAGGTCCGATGCGAGTTTTCTCTGATGGGAGTAAAGGGATATTTTTTTGGCTGAGAGTAAATGACCCATTTTACTGAAGGGAAAAAAACCCACCCAATTTTTTGATAGAGAGTAATTAACTTATTTTAGGCTAATTAAGTCAATTTTATGATTAATTACATTAATTATCCATGTGGCATGCCACATGGCATGTTTTATAATTTATTTAGAGCGTGTATCATACGCACTAGGGCTCGAGGGTTTTTTATTATGAAGGGGGATATAGTTCAGGAGGTTTCCGGGGACACTCGATAGTTTAGGTAGGAAACTGACAAAAATCGTATAGTTTAGGCGGGTTTGAGGGTATTATTATGTAAACCGCCCCTTTACGTTATCCTCAACGATCAACCAAATACCTTAATTGACTCATTTATCATTTAAACACTTCAAGTGATTGTTAAGTAAATCAAATAAATACTCGAGTGGAGCAGACTAGATGCGTGAGTTACACCAAGGGCTCTGCACCTTTCCCCATTCTTCTTCTTCCTTCCGCCATATCTCCCTCTCACCTCCTATCTCTATTTTATCCCTAATTCAACAATACCATGGTAGGACAGAAAATATTCCAATAATTAACAATTTATATATGTAAGAGAGAAATAGAAATCAACGTTATGTTCCCTTCCCCTACCTCGCCTTCTGCAAATGAAATCAAAATGAAGTTTTTCTCTGTTCTTTCAACTTCTCTCTCCTTTTTAATCTCGTCATTTTTACCATTTTTACATCTCAACTCAAGGCAAACTCTCCATTTTTTCACTGAAAAAACGCAAATCTCCTATCTCTCTTTTAGTCTCACACCACCTCCACATTCCTTTACCATTCTCATAAACAAACACACTAAGAAATTAAAAAACAAAAATCATGTTCTTGTGGAAAAACCTAGGTTAGAGCTCGTAAGTGCAGATTTTGGTAAAATAGTATGGTGAAACCTAGTCACAAGTAGGGGAGATAGGGAGAAGAAAGAGGAAGTGGTAATTAGGTTTCTCAATTTGGGTATAAAATGGGATTAAGGAAAAATTAAGAATTACACCAATTTATTACTGTTGGAAATAGGTTAAAATTTGAGGCAATGTGTTGTTACATGAGTGTGCAACACGCGATATGCCAAGGCATGCGTGGGTGTTTAGTTGACACTCTTAATAGACACATGTATTTTCATTTAGAGTGTTTGGCTGATCGTTGAGGACAACTTAAAGGGGCCGTTTATGTATTTTTATTTCACAATCTAGCAATCACTTTTCAGAGATGAATACATATAAAATTATGTTCCATACCGATAGGGGCGGCAGTTCTGTGAAAATTAAGAATACCACCTTGAAAAGGAATAAACAGAGAATTGCCTCTATTAACAAAATGAAAAGGAAAATTCAACTTTAGTGAATCATGAGATTTCAGGTTCAAATTCATGCGGAGTTAAAAATATTAGGTGATTTCTTTTCATTTGTCCCAGCTTTGATAAATATAGCTACTCGATACTTGTGTTTGTTGGAAATAGCAAATATCCCGTGAAATTAGTCGAGGTGTGCGGAAGTTACACGATACCACGAATCTCTTTTCTTAACCCACCCCCTCCCGCAACTGAGTTAAAAATAGTGTGTATGAGCCAATTTTTTTGTACTAATAGTCGTTGTGTTGCTCTTTCCATATTCTTCGTTTGCTGTGTTTTGCCTTGGATGAACTTGAATTGGTCAAGATTAAATTAGAAAAAGATTGCTTGGCCGAACAGACTAACCCTCTGATTATCATCTTATTAGACAAACTTGTTGATAAATCCCAAAAAAGTGATTCTGATTTTTTAAAAATTAAATTTTGTAATGAGACAAGAGGGGTTACTCTGATGGTAAGCAACCTCCACTTCCAACTAAGAGGTTGTGAGTTCGAGTCACCCCAAGAGCAAGGTAGAGAGTTCTTGGAGGGAAGGATGCCGAGGGTTTATTTGAAAACAACCTCTTTACCCCAGGATAGGGGTAAGGTGTACACAGTACCCTCCCCAGACCCCACTAGTGAAATTATACTGGGTTGTTGTTGTTGTTGTTGTAAATTTTGTAATGAATATAAAGGGATAAAAAATACTTCTTATATCTAATTAAAAGTTAAATATGCTAAGTCAAATATTTCAAGAACCTAGATCTTAGTTAATCAATAGGTGAGGAATCCATCAATTTTCAATATTAAAAAATATCTGATCATTTGAATATTTAGGCTTTGACTTTAACTAATTGTACTTCTTTTTCTTTACTAGATTAGTATGCCTATTCGACATAGTAAGACATTTATTATACCTTGATACTATTATGCTACACTTTCTATAAATTCTATACAACTTATGACACATGAGTGAATTATATATTAACATGGTAAGACATTTATTATACCTTATAGAATTTATATGCTACACTTCCTATAAATTTCATACAACTTATGACACAAATGAAATTACATATTTTTGTAAACTTTTGTGTTCCAAGACCATACTTAAAAAAGGATTATACAAAGAGAGAATGATGTCACACAAATCTCAAATTATTTAATATTGTTGCTCTTTTTGTTTTACTTTCTCTTATTCCTTCTCAAGCCAAAGGTTAGGACAACACTAAAATTCTACTTTCTACTTTCTCTATTTCACTTTTCATGGCATTATTACTATTTTGAGAATTAGGAGAAGATGGCAGAAATACTTCCATAAACTGTTGAATGAGGAGGGGGATAGACGCATTGTGCTGGGTGAGTTGGAGCACTCTGAGAGTAAAGTATATTTTATTAAGTTTCTAAATATATAAATTTTATTTAAAAAAATTGAGAAACATATATTCAAACTAAGACAAAAAAATTTAAAAATTAACTTGGTGTATTCTAAACTTCTTCCTTCTATTTTATACGAAATGAGTAGTTTTCTGCTATGTTGTTCGGACTTTCCAAAATATTATTGTACCCATATCAAATTCTCAAAAAATACACTATTTTTGAAGGACTTGATATGCATCAATAATATATTTAAAGAGTTTGAGCATCACAGTTTTTTGTATCTTCATTCCTTCTTGTTTATGTATCTATACTTCTCACTCTCCATTTTTCCCCCTTTTGTTGAATGTAGAAAATGTAAATGGTTCAGAAGAAGCATGTGAATATTTGGGCTCATGCACAAGTAAAGAAGATTGTGAACAACCATGCAATAAGTTGGGTTTTGGTGTGGCTTTATGTGTGCCTAATCCTAAGTTTGGTTCAAGTGAAAGTGTTTGTTGTTGTCCTTATCAAAAAAGAAGAATTAACCTAAATAGTCGTTCATTCAACCGCTTAAACTAAAATTAGTCGGAGGAGGTCTCTATGAGAATATTCTTTACCCATTTTTTCTTAGTCATAAAAATAATAATCTCATTGGGAATAATCAAATAATAATCTCATAAGGAATAAACTTTTTTTTTTCTTTTACTATTATCTCTTTATTGGGCATTGAAGTTATAGTGCAGAGATGCATTTTATGGTGTACTCGTGGTATTATATGACAAGCTCTAAAAGAATATGTTTTATTTATTAGTTATTCTTTTTGGCATTATATTTCTTCTGTTAGATCGGTTTTATGATTCATTATAATGATATTTTAATTGTATGTGTCTTTCAAGGTCATTATAATATAGCATAAGAGACCAGTAAATAAAAGAGAAAAAATTTTGTAGGATAATTTTATTTTATTTAACTTCTAACCAGCCATACGAATATTAGAGAAATTTGAGTTTTAAAAAGCCTAAATTATTGAATATTAGAAATAAATAGGTCTAAATATAGCGAAATGAATGGCGAGAATTAAGGCGGCTTGATATGATAAGAAACGTAAAAAATAACAATAACAACTTATTCAATGAAATCACACGAGTGTAATTTGGGGAGTGTAGTGTGCACGTAAACCTTAGCCTTATCCTGTGCACGTAGAGAAGCTGTTTCCGATAAACCCTCAGCTCAAAATCAAACATAATCACATCAATTTAGAGAAAACGTAAATAAAATGGAGATCTTAGCATAAAATCTTCCTTCTTTAATAGGTCTTATATTGCGAAGATTTGATTAGTGGGATCAATAAGTTTTATACATAAAGCCCCCCAAAAAAAATCTAAAATGATCCTTTATATTTATGAGTATGTCTAAAATAGTTCCTTAAATATAAGGTTAATGTTATAAAATAAAAACAATGCAGTAAAATGTAAACAAGAAGAGATAGAGAGAATGGAGAAGTGTTTTCTTCTTTCGCTTTGATGTAATTTTTCATTGCAATTACATGGCCTTTTATAGGCATAAAAAGTAAAGATGATGGACATAAAATAGGAAATTTAATCTTTAAGTTATTCACAACATGGGCATCCAATGTAGCATCCAATGTAGTATCCAATGTAGTATCCAAAGTAGTATCCATTGTACAAACTATTCATAACACTCCCCCTTGGATGTCCATGTAAGATAATGTGCCTCATTAAAAACTTACAAAAAAAATATTGGGATGTACATAGTTATTTGTAATATGCACTGCTTGCTGCCTCATTAAAAACCTTACCAGGAAAACCCAGTGGGACAAAACCTTGGTTAAGGAAAAGAGTGCAGCGTGTAGTTACTCCTCCTGATGAAAAATCACTTAATGTCTCGAAGACGACGCATTCCAAACTTATATATCATCTTTTCAAATATTGAGGTTGGTAATGCCTTAGTGAACAGATCAGCCAAATTATCACTTGAACGAACTTGTTGTACATCTATTTCACCATTCTTCTGAAGATCATGAGTGAAAAAGAATTTCGGTGAAATGTGTTTTGTTCTATCTCCTTTGATATATCCTCCTTTCAATTGAGCTATGCATGCAGCATTGTCTTCATACAATATTGTTGGAATATTCTCTTTCGAAGAAAGACCACATGTTTGCTGAATGTGTTGAGTTATAGATCTTAACCAAACGCATTCTCGACTTGCTTCGTGAATGGCTATTATCTCTGCATGATTTGAAGAAGTAGCAACCATAGTTTGTTTTGTCGAACGCCATGATATGGCTGTACCTCCACTTGTAAATAAATTGTCTGTCTGAGATCGACCTTTGTGTGGATCAGACAAATATCCTGCGTCTGCATAACCAATCAATGATGGCTTGGATTCATTTGAATAAAATAAACCCATATCAATGGTCCCTTGGAGGTATCTGAATATATGTTTATTACCATTACAGTGTCTTTGTGTTGACGAAGTACTAAATCTTTCCAATAAGCTTACTGAGAAAGCTATATCTGGTCGGGAATTATTGGCAAGATACATTAATGCCCCAATTGCACTAAGATATGGTACTTCGACACCAAGAAGCTCTTCATCATTTTCATGAGGTCAGAATGGATCTTTCTTTATATCAAGTGATCTCACAACCATCGGGGTACTCAATGGATGTGCTTTATCCATATAGAATCGCTTTAAAATCTTTTCGGTGTATGTCGATTGATGGACAAATATTCCATCTTTCATATACTCAATTTGTAGACCAAGACAAAATTTTATCTTTCCAAGATCTTTCATTTCAAATTCTTTCTTCAAACAGTCTACTGTTTTTGGAAGCTCCCCAGGAGTTCCAATGATATTTAAATCATCAACATACACGGCGATTATAACAAATTCAGATCCAGACCTTTTTATAAAGACACAGGGACAAATTGGATCATTGTTGTACCCTTCTTTCAACAGGTATTCACTCATGCGATTGTACCACATACGTCCTGATTGTTTTAATCCGTATAAAGATTTCTGAAGCTTTATTGAACAAGTTTCTCGAAATTTTTTATATGCTTCTGGCACTTTAAATCCCTCAGGTACTTTCATAAAAATTTCGTTGTCTAATGATCCATACAAATAGGCTGTAACAACATCCATTAGATGCATATCAAGTTTTTCTTGTACTGCCATATTTATGAGATACCTGAAGGTGATAGCATCCACTACAGGAGAATATGTCTCCATATAATCAATTTCAGGCCTTTGGGAAAACCCTTGTGCCACAAGTCGTGCTTTATATCTAACGACTTCATTTTTATCATTTCGTTTTCGCACAAAAACCCATTTATACCCTACTGGCTTTATGCCTTCAGGTGTTCGAACTATGGGTCCGAAGACTTCACGTTTTCCAAGTGAAGTTAACTCTGCCTGGATAGCGTCTTTCCATTTTGGCCAATCATTTCTCTGTCTAAATTCATTGACAGATTTTGGTTCAAGATCCTCATCTTGTTGCATTATTTCAACAACAACATTATAAGCAAAAATGTTATCGATAACAATATTATTTCGGTTCCATCTTTTCCCGGTTGAGACGTAACTTATTGATATATCTTCATTTTTATTATTTTTAGGTACTTGGACCTCCCCTAAGGTCTTATCATTTGTTACGTCTTGGGGCTCTTCTTGAGCCACTACCTCTGTGTTATGTTCACTTTGATCACTTGCTCCTTTTCTTCTTCGAGGATTTTTATCTTTAGAACCGATTGGTCTACCACGTTTCAAGCATGGCTTAGACTCATTTGCTTTAATTAATTGTTCTGTCGGGATATCAACTCGAATTGGAGCATTAGCAGCTGGAATATGTGACTTAGTCACCCTTGGTAGGTTAGTGAATGCATCTGGCAATTGATTTGCAATATTTTGTAAATGAATAATCTTTTGAACCTCTTGTTCACATTGATTTGTTCGAGGATCTAAATGAGACAGTGATAATGCATTCCAATCTATCTTCTTTTTCAGCTGCTTATTTTCTCCCCCTAATATTGGATATACTGATTCATTAAAATGGCAATCAGAAAATCTTGGCGTAAATAAATCTCCAGTCATCGGCTCTAGATATTTTATAATAGAAGGAGATTCATATCCAATATATATCCGCAACCTTCTTTGAGGACCCATCTTTGTGCGTTGTGGTGGAGCAATTGGAACATATATCGCACAACCAAAGATCCTAAGATGGGAAATATTTGGCTCCTGGCCAAAAGCCAATTGCAATGGGGAGACTTTATGATAACTTGTGGGCCTTATCCGCACAAGAGCTACTGCGTGCAAAATAGCATGACCCCATACTGAAATGGGAAGTTTTGTTCTCATAAGAATTGGTCTAGCAATTAATTGGAGACGTTTGATCAATGATTCTGCTAGACAATTTTGTGTATGAACATGAGCAACCGGATGCTCAATTCTTATCCTAGTTGAAATACAATATTCATTAAAGGCTTGGGATGTAAACTCACCGGCATTATCAAGACGAATTGTCTTAATTGCATAATCTGGAAATTGTGCTCTTAGCTTTATTATTTGAGTCAACAATCTCGCAAATGCTATATTGCGAGTTGATAGTAAGCACACATGTGACCATCTTGTAGATGCATCTACCAAAACAATATAATATTTGAATGGTCCACATGGAGGGTGAATGAGCCCACATATATCACCCTGTATACGTTCCAAAAATGCAGGGAATTCCATCTTAACTTTAATAGTTGATGGTCTAATAATTAATTTTCCTTGAGAACACGCAACACAAGAGAATTCCTTAAATTGAAGAATCTTCTGATTCTTCATTGCATGTCCATGTGAATTCTCAATTATTTTACGCATCATATTAGAACCAGGATGGCCCAACCGGTCATGCCAAATAATAAAATTATCTTGATTAGTAAACTTCTCGTTTACTACGGCATGTGTTTCAATCCTGCTAATACTTGTGTAGTATAAGCCGGAGGAAAGAGCAGGTAACATTTCAAGCACATATTTCTTACCGGACATTATTGTAGTAATATAAAGATATTCAATCTTTTCATCATTTGTAGTCTCAATATGATAGCCATTTTGGCGAATATCTTTGAAACTTAATAAGTTTCTTTGAGATTTACTACAATATAGTGCTTCATCAATATCCAAATTTGTTCCTCCTGGTAGTAATAAATTGGCTCTTCCAGAACCTTCAATTAATCTTGTACTACCGGATATTGTATTAACATTCGCTTCTTTCATTACCAAATAAGAGAAATATTTCTTATCTTTTAAAATAGTGTGTGTTGTAGCACTATCCAAAAGACATATATCATCTTTATTAATCTTGAGTCCAACTGAAGACTGGGAAATTTTCATATTCTTCATAAAAAAAAACAAATAATGCATCATAAGAAATATGAAAGACAAGCAGAAAAAAAACATTAAGAAATACATTAGAAATGTAGAAACTAGCAACACATGATGCATTAGGAGAATACACTCAAGAAAAATAAACTAGTTGCAAACATAAACATAACAACTTTTATAGCTTTATTCCCCAGTAAGATGATTAGTTCTTCAGTCAATATCCTCAAAGAAGTCCCCAACTTCTAAATGAGTAATATTTGTTAGGCCTTCAAAATCATCATCTTTATATGCAAGATGTGCCTTAGAATCATATTTATTTGAGGGACCTGCTTCATCATCATTATTTTGAAAGGTCAAGTGTGCCTCCACATTATTTTCTTTTTTCTTGAGGGAGGCTTGATAAAGTTTGACAAAATGTTCTGGCGTACGACAAATGCGTGCCCAATGACCTCTCATACCACATCGGTGACACATACTAGCTTTACCTTTTGAATGATTAATTTGAGAACCCTTATTGTTCTCCAATTTATTTCCACCATAATGACTATAATTGTTTCGCCCCTGCCACGTCCACGTTTACGACCATGGTAATTATTTTGTTTTCTTTCAAACTTATCATATGTTGCTACAACATTCACTTCCGGAAATGGAGCTGACCCAGTGGGACGGGCTTTATGATTTTTCATTAATAGAGTATTATTCTGCTCTGCCACAAGTAGGCATGTGATTAACTCAGAATATTTCTTAAAACCTTTTTCACGGTATTGTTGTTGTAGCACCATATTTGAAGCGTGAAAAGTAGAAAATATTTTTTCCAATAAGTCCTCATCTGTGATAGTGTCTCCACATAATTTTAATAGAGAACTTACTTTAAAGATAGCAGAATTATACTCACTTACGGTTTTAAAGTCTTGCAACCTTAAATGTATCCACTCATACCGAGCTTTCGGTAATATCGTAAGTTTTAGGTGGTCATATCGATCCTTCAAATTAATCCATAATTCAAGTGGATCTTTTACGGTTAAATATTCAGTTTTTAACCTTTCATGTAAATGATGACGAAGGAAAATCATGGCCTTCGCTTTATCCTGATTTGATGCTTCATTTCCTTGTATAATAGTATTTCCAAGACCTTTAGCGTCAAGGTAAATTTCAACATCAAGAACCCATGATAAATAGTTCCTCCCGGTGATGTCAAGTGCCACAAATTCAAGTTTTGATAAATTTGACATAGTGAAAACTATCATAAAAGATGAATAAGTTAGAGAAATAATTATAATAATAAACAATTAATGAAAACAAAACAATTAAGGTAAAAGAAATGAAAATAGAGCTATATCATGTTAACAATCTACTATTTCATTTTATTCTTGCCATAAAGTAGAAATTACATACTTGTTTCATTTCACTTTATATTATTGATATATATGTGTTAATAGAACTGAACGTGACTAACATTATTTATATGTTCCAATAAATATAAAGTAATTAAACTATAAAATTATTGCTTGTCAATTTATTTCTCACAGTTCTTCAAAATGCTTTAAAGATATGTTTTGATCTAGGGAGTCCATGAATATTATAAGTATGACATTAGTGCATAACTAGTTTGATGACTTTGAGGTCCTCTAAGAGTTGAGCACAGAAGGAAATAGTTATTTTGTCACTGCAATGTACTTAAACTATTTAAGATGCCCAAGCGCACAAGTAATATGCAAACAATGAGCATATGATATGTACTACCATAAATAAAATGATTATAGTGATACATACCTTAATGAAATATGGCTCAACTTAGCGGGAGTTAAGAATAAAATTAGAGCTTCGTGCTGATAACGTATTATAAAATAAAAGCAATGCAGTAAAATGTAAACAAGAAGAGATAGAGAGAATGGAGAAGTGTTTTCTTCTTTCACTTTGGTGTAATTTTTTATTGCAATTACATGACCTTTTATAGGCATAAAAAGTAAAGATGATGGACATAAAATAAAAAATTTAATCTTTAAGTTATTCACAACATGGACATCCAATGTAGCATCCAATGTACTGTCCAAAATAGTATCCAAGGTACAAACTATTCATTACACTAAGTCATTTTGGTTCTTTAATTATCATTCTTAAAAATTTCTAAAACCCTCGCCTTAAACCCCAACAGAGACAACAACATCGTCTCTCTTTCTCTACACAATGGATCCTTCAGACAACAACAATGTCTTCAACGACAACTCCGACATCTGCGAACAACTCCTCCAACGTTACACTAAATCCTCCGCCCCACAACACCGCCACCTTATCGCCACCGCCGCCGCCACCCGTTCCATTATACAATCTGAATCCTTACCTTTAAGCCCATTTTCTTACTTCGCAGCCACAATCTCCACACTTTCTAATAATTCCCAAAATACCCTTGACCCACAAGCCTTATCTGCTTTATCATCATTCTTAGCTATTGTTCTTCCTTTAATTAAGGTTGTTTCTTCAGATAAAGCTACTGAGGCTATTGGTGTAATTGTGGCTATTCTTGAAAAGCAGCCATTAGAGAGTGAGGGTGTTTTGGGGACTTCTACTGTGAGAGCTTTTGTTAAGTGTTTGGGAATTTTGGTGGGGTTTTGTGATAAGGAAGATTGGAGTTCTGTGGAAGTGGGTTTTGAGTCACTTGTAAAGTTCTCCATTGATAAGCGTCCAAAGGTTTTCTTTTTATCCCTTTAAATTGTACCTTACTGTTGGTTATGCATATGTAAAATGCGTGTTTATATGGAGTATTTGTTATTTGAATTATGCTTGTTGAAAAAAATAATATTGAATCTTTAATTTGATTTTGCTATGGTGATTCCTAAATGTTAAATTTGCTAGTTAATCTTGCATAGGCGAAAGATTGCTATTTAAGTGGAGAAGGGTAGAGGGACGAGCCCATTATTCAAGTTCCTCGGTATTTTTCGGTAATAAAAAAGTTGCTTTTTGGCTTGGTTCATTTCATGAGCTATTTAGACTCGCATTGGGTTCAGAAATGATAAAAAAAGCTTTAATCCCTTGAGATTGTACCTGCTTGTGCTTATGATGCATATGTAAAATTGTCTGTTTATACTGAGTGTGCTTATTTGAATTATACTTTTTCGGTAAAAAAAGAATCTTTAACTTGATTTGCTACGAGATTACTGAATGTTAAATTGGTTAGTTAATTGGTCCCACGACTTTGGTTTGTTCTAGTGGTAAGAGCGCTAACGCGTGATGTGTGGGTTAGGAGCACATCGCTGGTTTGAAGTTCGAACTCTACCGTAGACAATAACTTGGTATTTAAGCGGAGAAGGCAAGGGAGCGGACTCGTTATTCCCCGAGTTTAAAAAGTGCACCACTGTACCTCAGGGATTTCTTGGTCATAAAAAATTAAGAGAATTAGTTATCTACTTAGTTAATTCATTCCTGGAAGTTACATTTTGGCTTCAAGATAATTTCTGATCTCAGCATCAGCATAATCTGCTTGTTGGCTTGGTTCATTTCATGAGCTACTTAGACTCACAATGAGTTCAGGCGTTCGAGAAATGATCAAAACTTTTGGCTTTTAGTAACAACTTGGCCTTTAACTCCTGCCCAACCAATCAAAAATGTGATTTCAATAATCTTTGCTTAGTAATTTTACTATTTTAAGCCTTTGAAATATTCCGCCTTCTTAATATGATATATGATTCTATCCTCTTTATTGTTTTAGGTTATTTTGGGAATTGCAAACGTAAAAAAGTTGAAGTAATCTATGCATTAGGTAAAATTGAGCTAGTTAGCTAATGATGTTACAATGATCTGTATTATTTTTGTTAATTCACGTAACTTGGTGATTTTTCTTTGCTACTTGCTTGACTATGTCTATATAAGCGTTCATTTGATAATATTTGGCTGAACATTGATAGTGTTGTTACAGGGTGTTAGTACATTAAGGAATTGTAAGAGGCTGGCATTTTTGAAGGGATTCATCATCCCATAGTGAAATATAGAGAAATAATTGATATTTTTCTGACATGGTGTTACTTGTATGATTTCTTTCAGGTGAGGAAATGTGCTCAGGATTGTATTCTGACTGTTTTCAAGTCATTTGGTTCATCGCCGGTGGCTAAGAAAGCTGGTAAAAGAATGTACTCCTTGATAGAAGATAACATGGCATTGGCAATGAAACTAAGTGCTCCAAAGGAAATAAGTGGACCTAAAGATGAACATCAAGAGGTGCTTCACTCCCTAAATATTCTGAAGCCTATTATACCGTACCTTTCAGTCAAAGTCAATCAGAAGCTACTTGCTCAACTAGTGGAGCTTATGAGTTCCCAGAGCTCAGCATTCACAAGACACATTTTTGATAATATTGGGGCAATATTAGATGCGTCAGGAGTTGAAATCATTCTTCAAGATGCTGACAACATTATAAAAGCGCTTATATCATACATATCATCTGCGGAGAACGCTGTTGACAATGTATTGCTTGCCGCATCTTTGGCAAAAAGCATTATTGAGAAAATCCATGATGGAGGAATAAGTGTTTGGATTACCTATTTGCCGTTGGTTGTTGGCTGCATATCAGGTACTACTATAAGGATAAATTCTACCCCATTTTGGTTGTGTGAAATCTGAATGCTCCTCTTCTAAGTCCATTGGTAATATGACTCTTCATATTTTACCATGAAAGGATTTGCCCCAACTGGCTGGACATATTGTTTGATCAGCTTAGTCTGGTTATCTTATTTTATTTGACTTGACTAAAGTATGTTGTTTTGAAGTTGGTCAACTGAACAGCAAATTTAGGCGGCCATCCATTTTTCAGTTTATGACAGTCTTGAAATCTAATGAATGTGATGAAATTGATAATGAATCAACAAAAAGGCGATGTAGGAGCGTACCTTTCTGGATCTAGCTCGATCTTTTACCTATCAAATGACAGACGTGTCTTTGATAACTATAGTATTGATAGGGTACCTCTATAACCACGGTGTTCCCCAAGGTTTTTTTATCACTAGGTACAATGTTCCTTTGCCAATATTTATGTGGGTTCATTGTTTTTCCATAACTTTCAATAATTGATAAAACTACGAGTACCATCCTTTTACATAGTTGAGTCAATTAGGAAAATGCTGTTCTTTGTTATTTGGAGAACACAAAATTTGAGTTCAGTGGGTTTCAAGATGAGAATAAGCCTTGTAATGTTACTATCTATGGAAGATAGGTTAATCTACACATAACAGGTAGAACATATCTTTTAGTTTCCGAGTGGTTCTCAAATAGTTAACATAGTGAAGCTTTGATTTCTCTAATTAGTAAGTTCCGTAGAGCCAAGTTTATGTTCACCACTAACTTGCTAAGGTTCTCTTTAATATCGTTCCCTTAGCTCTTTGTTTTCTATAAGTTAACAGCTTAATGTCTGTGATTATGTGATGCTTGGTGCTGACATTCTCAATGTTTCTTCAGGTCTTCTTACACGTCCGGAAAATATTGCTTTACAGTCTTCAAATATTTTGAAAGAACTGATCATTGCCCATATTGATGGGAAAAAGTTTTTGACTGGTAAAAAGCAGGCAGTGGATGATGAGGCTCTCAACAGTTCTGAATTTGCAGCAGTGAAAGCTATTTGTTTAGTCTTTGAAGATCTGCTTATCAGCTCTTCTGAATTCCCAAACGACCATATCTTGGCAATCCTTTCCCTTATTTTCCTTAAATTGGGTAGGTAGACACTGACAACCCTCGATGGAGCTTTCAGTAGTCATTACCTGTCTTGCAAAATCTTGGGGTCCTAACTAAGGACTGGCATCTATGATCAAACCTCTCTGAGTCGCTCGTGTAGAATAAGGTCTACATAAAGTTCTGTTAATTTTCGTTTGAATCAACTAAGTGTTTTGGTAAAAAATCAGTGTTTTAAATTTTACAGGCATACGTCATTCTCCCTTGGCATTACATGATATGTGATTTCTGCTTCACTTATAAGATTCCCCTTCAGAAATATTGGACAATGGAAAATCCTCTCATTCACTCTTCATCTGACCTCTGGTTTCAAAACACTCTTCTTCCTTAGGGTGTAGTTTGTATGACACATAAAATTATTTTGTTGGACCTGTTTTAATCTGGTGAAATTCTTTTGTGATGGTTGTTATCTTAATGTTGAAGTTAGATATTCCTACACCTTATGTGGAAATAATTTCTCATCTAGGAGGATAAGTCCTTCTTTCTTACTAGTGTCTCAACTCTTAATCTATATCACTTGCTTTTGACAGCATTTTCTTTCTTCTTTTCAAGAATATTAATAATCAATAGGTCCACCAGATTCAAAATGTAACTTGCTACTTATTTAAATAGAGACAATATAAGAGAATAAATATGGAGGGTAAGAAATAGCTTGGAAGTGGTTGTTTGCGATTTGTAGAAAGATACAAGGCAAGTGAATTTTTCTTCTTGTTTTTATTGGTTGGTAAAAAGGTAGGAGATGATCTTACATATAAAAATAAATAAGTTGCTCAGGAGGAGTGCTGCCATTTGATCTACAAGCTTGATGGAGTTGAAAGGAAAATTCGGAAGGATAATGTCTTAATATTTTATGATTTAGTAAAGGAGTAAAAGCAGAGACCAAAACCGCTAAACAAAAGTTTATAGCTTAATTTGGAATGCGGTCTTTAATCTCTGGTAAACAAAAGGGAAAAAAAAGTGAGGAGGACGAGTATTGCATCGAGAGATTTCTTTCGAAGCTGTAAAGAGAAGTTTTCCCAGGGTCAGATTAATATTGTGGACAATGAAAACAATGGCTTTGAATTATCCCTAGACAATTTACATATTAGCAAGTATCAGTTGCTATGCTGTTCTATCAATTTTCTCTTTCACATTTATTTGTTCTGATTGTATTTGATCTATGATTCTAGGTGAGGTCTTGGACTTATGCGCGAAAGGTCTAATACTTAAACTTGCTGATTGGATGACTGTTGCTTCTGGCGGTGCTTATGATACAAAAAATGTAAGTCCTCCACAGGCCTTTGTTTGTGTTACAAGAAGCTCATTTACTAAATTCCCTTGGATGAAATATTTGTGATTTGTTTTGGTTGTTTGATATGGCTAAGAGAAGTAGATGAGATATGCTCTTTCAATTTTGCAGTGGCTAAAAAACTAATATGGAAGAGTATTTAAGAATGATTAGTAAGAATGATTGCTTTATCTTTTAAACTCACGTGTTGTTCAGAAAAGCAATGAGCCTAAAATCTTTGTACTTACTTTTCCTTTCTTTTCTTTGCAGCTTCAAGTGTGCATAGGAACAGCTGTTATTGCTATGGGGCCAGAGAAACTGCTTGCCCGGTTACCCATCACCCTGAATGCGAAGGATTACTCCGTTTCAAACACTTGGTTGATTCCTATTCTAAATAAATATGTATGTGGATCATCGCTAGGGTTCTTTATAAAGCACATGGTGCCACTAGCTGTGTCCTTCGAACAGGCATCATCAAAAGGTAGGCATATTGTGATAATTTATTAAGCTTGGCATGATGTTTTTGGTTGTTCTTGTTGTGACCCAAGTGAAATCCTGTATAATCATTTAGCTATTTTAATCTGAACTCTATTGGTTTTGGTATTTCGAAAGATGCACTTGAATGTTGTTCATTATGTTAAATCTCTCAGATGAGTAGGTCTTTCATGTTAGATCCTTTTACAGTAATGCAGAGTTCTGGAACTATACATTATTGTTATGTTAAATTTTGTGCTTGTGAAATTTAAGTTTGAGTGTCTTCTTTTAGTTATTTGACAAGCTCACTCTGTTTAATGTGATTCTTATTTCTTTTCCTTCTTTTTTTTTCAGTATCCATTTGGTGTAAAATGGCCTTCTTTATTCCTATAGTAATGCAGTAATTTTTTTCTTGTAGCATTTACGGTATTTTAACTTGTATATTTTGATTAGTTTTTACCCTTGTATGTTTGACTTGATGATACAATTTAATGCTATATACAAATAGCATGGTTAAAGGAGAAATAGCAACTGTTTCTATAACAATTAAGTAGCAAAGTATCATTATCTTTTCTCTGATGGGGAAGGGTGGATATGGCGTCACCTCAATTTCCTGTTTTGAACTTCAAGAGTTACATCAGAAAGATTCTTTACCTACATCTGGAATTAAGTTCGTTCCTTTTGCCAGTTAAAAAGTCAGTAATTCGGGAAGAACTGCAGGCTTATGCCCGTGGATGTTGGGGGCTATTACCCGCCTTTTGTCGCAGTCCATCTGACGTGCAGAAGAATGCCCAAGCTTTGACTACGCTTTTGATCCCTTTCCTCAAGAAGGAGTCGTTTATGCTTGAGAATATTTCTGCAGCTTTGCAGGTTTAGTTCAGAGTCACTTTTAAGTTTTTTAAATAGTTTTACTTGTCTTCTTGAATGACCATGCCTTTCCTTGTTTGGATTTAAATAATCAGCTGTGTCTTTTCTCATAGGAACTGGTGAATAAGAATAAAAGTGCACTTGCATCTGATCACTTTTCTGAAGACCTTATAGTTCCCCCAAAAGAGGATGAAAGTTTGGATTTGGCATTGGAGTTCAAACGCAAATGCTCTTACTCAAAGAAGTCCGCAAGCAAAAATATTAAGGCTTTGGCATCTTGCTCTGAGGAATGGCTTCAGGCTTTAGTAAATGTCTTTTTTAAGTCATCTCCTGCAAATTACCAGCAATTCAAGGTATGTATTATTTGTTAGTTGAACCAAAAAAAACTGTTCTTTTCTGCTTGTCATTTTTGCTATTCATCTTTGTTTCTGCTTTATTAGCTGCATGAGAACTTGCCATTTCCAATTAATATATTCGTACATGGACTCGAGGTTGGTTTAATACATAAAAAAATGGTAAGTGTTTCTAGAAAGGAAACATACGTGTTCTGAGGGAAATCAGTAAATATAACCTTTGTTAAATGAAGATGCATTCAAAACTTAAATTTTTGGTGTAAGGCTTCTTTTGTAAATGATGTAGATGTAGTACACTGATGCTACCATCTTGGTGCTGTTGATAGTGAGTAACATCTATCTTCACTTGTCCAAAAAAAAAGGGAAGAAACAAAGAGAAAAAGGAAACTAAAACAAAGAGAAAAAGGAAACTAACCTCTCCCTGTTCTCCCCGAATGGTGCGCAATTATTTTGCCCTCTGTTCTCAATTTGGCCCAGTCCGACACATTTTGGAAATTGCCATAGGTATCGTTGAGGCGCCATGCAGACAATTCCGTTAGTTCAGCACTTGCTTCTCTCATAATTTGTGGGACATTTTAAATAGGGATTTGATATGTAATCCTGAAGACCTGAACATTAGGCAAAATGTCATCAGCCATCTTTACCTGGTAAATCAAGTGTGTCTAGATAAGTGTGATATTTAACCCATAATCTTGAGGTCGATTTCATTTGGCGTACGTAGCATTTGTCAATATGATATTTGTAAGCTTTCTAGGTCATGTTCATTGCCATGATTCAAGAAAAACTTGTGGACAGGATTCAATTATTCAAGAAAAGCATCTTCTCTACTGTCAACATTTGTTTTTCTCTCTTTATCCCTCCTCCTGGGGTGGGGTTTGGACTTGTGCGTGGTTCATGAGGACTTTAACTTGATCCCAAGTAAACTCTTCACTTGGTTGAGGTTATTGACATTCTTCTAGGTGGAATTTTGTGAACGCTTGCTGCAATTCTTAGTATATATTTTAACAAGGTTGTGGAACAATATTGCTTGCCAAGATGCTTCAACTGTCTTCTTTTTTTTTGGGGAAAAAAAATTCTCAGGAGGCAATAGAGTGCTTGACATCCATCAGTGATTCTTCGACAACCCAAAGGATCTTTACTTCCTCAATGGGGAGATCCGGAATTACGAATGATTCTGGTGAATACAGGAAGCTTGGATTTCATTCTGATGGCTCAACAGACAACGAAGAAAATAACACCACTCTTCTTGGGGAAGTAGCTAAGAGGTAACAACTATTCAACTTCGCTTTCTTCAATTTTCCGTGGACTATTGCTACTCCTGTGTTTTGTTTTCTAACTTTCTGTATTGGACAAGTCATACAGAGAAAAGGTTCCTTGCTACTTTCTTTTCCTTTTCCTTTCCCTTTTCCCTCTCTGAATCTGGCAGAACTATCCCTTCTCAGACACCATCCTGTTTGGAATGGAAGTGGATGTATTCTGATTTATATTAGTTAGCAGTCGTACTTTTTTCTCCATAGTGTTTAAAGGTGCTAGAGATGCAAGCTTCTTGCCCCTCTGGAAGTTGCTTGCATATGAGCTGCTGACTCGGTTAGTTAGTAGATGTTTTTAGGTGAAGAAAAGATAGATCTTCAATGAGTTTGCTTGTCATTTTTCTCTTTTATTCCTGTACTAGTTGAACCTTTTTTTGGTGCAGCTGTATCATCATTCTTCTGAGCATGTCTTGTATGTAGCTAACTCAAACACCGGTTACCTCATGCTGCTATTTTTTGCGGCTTGAATGCAATTTAAGTGAAAGCATTTGAATTTTGTGGCAATACTAAATGACTGTTCACTTTCACTCTGTAGTGACCACCCCAAAATGACATCTGTAGCATGAACAGTGCGTATGATTTTATGACACTTCAAAATGGAAACTTAACCTTTTGCTGCATATTGGTAAAGGTGCTTGATCTTGGAGCTGGGCTCGTGCTTTGTTGAAGGAGCTAGCGAGGATCTCATTAAAATCTTTTTTGGCATTGCTAAGGATGTTTTGGAGGTAAGTTGGTGTCGATGGCTGCAGATGATCTAATTGATCTAGCTTTCCTCCCAGTAATGTTGATTTTATGCTTGTAGGCTACTCATGGGGCTGGTCATCTTGAAGCATATCACATTCTGAATAGAATATTAGAGGTCTGTTTTTAGTACCTGTTGGAATTTTCCTTCCCTTTTTGTGGTATAATCACCTGATTGTCTCGAGTTTATGTTGTTTTAGCAGAAAAGTTCCTGGTTTCGCTCTTCGCATGTTGAGCAGCTCATGGATTTATTGGCTAGTGTAAAAACTCCAACTGATGTAAAATCACTTGAGAGTCGCTTTGCCTGCTATAAAACCTTGTTGATTGATTCAATACAGGTAGGTTATCCACCACGATGGGTACTTTAAAAACTCACTCAACAACAAACATGACTATGATTCTATATGCTATTGCCAGGGGAATTTGGACGAGGAGAACACGCAGGCCTTTCTCATTCTGAATGAGATTATTCTCGCATTAAAAGATGTAAGGGCTACATTTAGATTCTCTTCTGATTGGAGTACTATTTGATTGGCCAAATTATTTCTCCAAATTGCTGCATGGTTTTAGCATGGTTTTTTGCCTCCCATTTAGGTTCATGACGTCCTTCTTCTTTGCTGTCTTCTTTTTAGCCAAATTGTCATATTTAAATGTATGGAAGTGCTAAATAGAGAAGTAATGTACTTCATGTAGTTTACTGCTTGTAGCACACTGGAACATATGGCTTCATACATAGGCATTTAGTCCTGTCTAAATGTGGAAAAACCAACCTTGGCAAAAGAATGAACTTTGGAAGCATTTCCCAGCCAAGTTTCTTCTTTGATTGGAATACAATTCAATTGGCAAAATTGTTTATCTAAATTGCTGCATGGTTTTAGCATATCTTTTGCCTCCCATTTTGGGTCATGACTTCCCTTCCTCTTTAGCGTCTTCTTTTAGCCAAGTTGTCATATTTACCAGTGTTGAAGTTAATGGCCTTACTGTGGTTGCTGTATATATTTTCTTCTTTTGTGTGGAATTTCTCTTAAATATTCAGCACTAAATAGATGTTACTTCTTGATAAGCTTAATAACATGGCCTTATTCTTTTAATGCAGTCCACGGAAGAAGGTAGAAAGACGGCCTATGATGCCCTTATCGGTGTGTGTTCTAGCTTGAGAGATTCATCATCTGTTAAGTCGAATGAATCTTACAAGAAGTTCATTGATATGGTTAGTAACGAAAAATCTGTGCAACTATTTTGTTCTTGCATTTGTATGTTTACTGGCATCAAAATATGGGTATCGTTCATTGAGACATAATTAAGTAAAAAAAAATATGTTCTCTACAGCCTAAGCTTTTAGATGAGATATCACACACTTCAACATGGTAAGAGCAGACAGAGGTCCTGGGTTCGAGTCTCACCACCACTATATATATATATATCTTGTGTGTGAAATAAATTCCACGTGCTTGGCGAAAAAGAATCAAGCCCTATCATGAGGGGGTGTCTTAATAGGGCCCAAGTAACAAAACTTTGTAGAGAGAAATTTCTTGCTTGAGCAGAATTTTGTTTTAATTTTGCATGTTCTTTTCATGAGGGCGTAATTTTTGGACTAAATAGTTCACATACTTGTGGAAGCATCTAGTTTCTTTGATTCATGTTTTTGAGGTTTAAAAGAAGCTGTAATATGCAGATTATAGCTTACCTTTCTGGTTCGTCACCACATATAAAAAGTGGAGCAGTCTCTGCACTCTCTGTTCTGGTATACAGTGATGCCGATATCTGTGTCTCAGTCCCTGATCTGGTCCCTTCCGTTCTGACTCTGCTGCAGAGTAAAGATGTCGAAGTTACAAAAGTAAGCATGCCTATCCACGACAAGATACTATTTTATTCTTTGATGCTTCTTATAAGCCTGCTATTTTAACTTGTGCAGGCTGTTCTGGGATTTGTTAAAGTAATGGTATCGAGCATTCAAGCAAAGGACCTGCACATTTTGCTCTCGGACATTGTCAATGGAGTGCTACTCTGGTCATCTGTGTCACGGCATCATTTTAGATCAAAGGTTTGTGATGTTTCTTTGATCGGACTTGGAACTAACAATGTATATATGAAGCATGTCCGCGTATTATCTTGCTTAAAATATGCTTATGCTTATGGGTTCTACAGCAGGAGCATGCCACCCCTTTTGTTTTGTAATTAGCTTAAAAGCACCTGTGCCTTTTTTTTTTCTACTTAGATTAGATGTTTATATACTTTTGAAAGACACAATATGTCCTTTATTGACAAAGTCGATGTTTCTGTGCCATCTAAAAGGTCACAGTCATCATGGAGATCTTGATGAGAAAGTGTGGAGTTGCCGCAGTTAAGTCAATTGCAGCTGAGAAGTATAAAAACTTTATCAAGACAGTTGCAGAGGTAAGTTTCTCGTTTTAGACCCGCAGACAAGTTTTTGACAAATGCTATTAGTTTTTGGTGGGGACAGTCATCATGGCTGTTCTTGTTGCAAATGGAAGTATTTTGCCTGAAGTGTGATATCAAGTGTTCCTTTCATCCTATTGACATGGATGTTTCTGTTCACTGTTTTCTTTTTGACAGAATCGCCATGGCAAGACAAACTCTAGAGAAGATGGTACCCCTGAGACAGAATCAACACCTTCGGATTCAAGGTTCGATCCTTGTGCTCATCTTACAGGATCTTTTGCTTATTTCAGATACTTAAGTAAAAAAGTTTTGATCTGACTATTTATCTCCTTATAGGCAGCGGAAACGGAAGGATAGAGAATCTAGTGATTCACTCAAGGAAAAAGACTCTAGGGAACCTTACAAAAGGAAAAAGAGAAAGGAGGACGGAAAAGATTCATCCACGAAATTTGCCAAGGAAGGTGTCACGGGAGGTGGGAAAAGAAAAAGGGAGATGAAAAGGAAGAACAACACTGCTGATGAACCTTATTTCTCTTCAGGCAGCAGTGCTGGTAAGAATCTGGTAAAAAGAAAGAGAGAATTCAGTCATCACAAACAGGAAGGTGATAAAGCACCACTACAGAAGAGAGGCGAAGGAGGCAAATTTAAGAGGGGCTTCCCGGGAAAGACAGAAAGGCAAAAAAGGCCAGCTAATGATGTACGAGGTTCAGGTACTGCACACAAAAGGGGTCAGAACAGAAGGCAGAAAACTAATATAAACAGTTAGCATACGTTGCTTACCTGGATACCTCGGATAGAGAATGGAAGAACTTTTCATGTATTCACTGTTGCAAGTAAAAATCGCATGGGGAGGGACGAAGAGCAATCTCTTACTCCAAAGTAGATTGAAATGATGCATGGCTTCTGCTCGGGATATGTATTCAGTGCACCAGTGATGGATTTTCGGTGTCATAACAGTTGCTGGCATCTGAAGATATCAAGAATGTGCCAATGCACATTGCACAAACCATACTTCATATGGTGCAATGTGCCTTGTATACCATCTGTTCCTAAGTTCTATTCTGAGAGCTTAGTGGCAATCAAGTTTTGTTTTATTTTGGTCCCAGTTTAGTTGCAATTTTGTATTCTACAAAGGGTGAGTGAGTATTTATTAGTAGGGTGTCAATGGTTAGGTTCCGCCGGTTATTTTATAAATTTTGCACCGTACTAATTTTTCGGTTATTCTATTATGAATAATCAAAATTAGACTTTTCGAAATTGTCCCAATCATGTCGGTTTTTTTTCGGTATCGGTAAGGTTTGGTAATTTTTTGGTAAGATATCATGTAAAAGTCACTAGTAGAAATATAATGCAATAACATACGTACTTTTATAATTTAGCAAACTCCCTAGATATTTTGACAGTTTAAAAGGTGATGAATTATGAAAATATGAAAGATCGCTAGAGTATAGATCCATCAAATATTCTACAACAACGTAAACGAAACTAAGCAAATATAAATAAAATATAAATCACACAAGTGGAAAGATGTTAACCAAGTTGGTGGCAAATATAAATAAAATATAAATCACACAAGTGGAAAGATGTTAATCAAGTTGGTGTTCAAGAATAAAGTCTATAGAAAATTAAACATTTCAAAAAGATAAATCTAATTCATACGAAAGAAAAAATATATTCAATACATTATAAGTTGCTACTTCTAATCGCTACAACACCTTGTGTCTTGCTAGTGAATATGCTAGAAATAATTTAGTTTCAAAGAAGTAGAATAATAGGTCTGGGAATTAGGATTTTGAGTTTAATTACTTGTTGGCTTGTAACTATTTCATAATTCTAAGGCCCAAGAAAAAAAATTAATGCTTTAATATTTTTAAACTTAACATATAAATATATTTTTCACATTGTAAATTTATTCGGTTTATTTTCATAAAATAAAAAACTTACCCTAATTAATGGTACGGTTATAGGCTTATAAAAACTTACGATTTTATTAAAAGAAACCTAAAAATCGGTTCGATACGGTACGGTTCGATCGATTTAGCCGATTTTTAAATATCCATTGAAACCCTGTTTATTAGGTAGTTTTGAACAATCTTATAAGATGGCAATCTTATATCCATTTGTATCTCCCAGTTGTAGTTGGGAACATAAAGTTTGTTGATATAAAGGCATGGTACAATTCTATTTAATTTTGTCTAGAAAGGGAGAAATTAAAAAATAACCAGATTTACAACTGGTCATTTAAAAATAGCCACAGTTTTAAAAGTAATTGAAATTTAGTCACTTTTCATATAAAAATAAATCTGAGCGAAAACACTGTTCAAAACCCGAAAAATACGCCTGTATATTATACTGGAGTTCCAGCATAAGTATGCTTGAACTCCAGCATATTATACAGGAGTTTCAGGATAACTATGTTGGAACTCCAGCAAAATATGTTGGAGTTCCAGCATAAGTACACTAGAACTCCAGCGTAATATACGGGAGTTCCAGCAAGTATAAATGTCCAGTATAATATACTGGAGTTTGGAGCACCGGTGCTCCAGTCTCCCGTATATTATACAGGAGTCAGCAAAGTATACCGGTCCAGCATAATATGCTGGAGTTCGTACACAGATGCATCGAACTCCCGTATATTATACGGGACCGGTCTCTGTTACAGCAAAATAGTGACTATTTTTCATTGACTTCGTAAACGATGGCTATTTTTGATTGACCAGTCCGAAAATTGGCAATACCGTGCTATTTTGACTATAGAATGGGGTGAGATACTATTTCTGAAAGCGGTATGTTCTTGGACTTGTCACCTTTGTGTTTATGACTATATTTTGGTGCAAGTGCACATATAGTCATTTTCAAGGATGGTATTTAAAAATTAGTCAGTATTTCTTTTTGTTTAGAAATTTTAAAATAAAAATTCTAATTTCAGAATATTTTTATCCTGAAAAATTGAACGGTAAAATTCAGGATACATTGACAAATTTCTAAATAACAGCCCTTCAGAATGACTACGTGTCGTTATTTCTACCTATTTATATTTTCATACTAGTCCAGCCTACCCATGCTTTATAGATGAAGTACACCCATTATTGGGTCTGAAGTTTGAAACTATTGCAAAGTTATGATTATGAGACGACTAACTTTTAAATACATTGTAAATTTGGACAATACTTTAAATAAAAGTCCTAAAAGCCAAAAAAATTTGCATAAATATAATACTTTTTGATGTGGTTTTTAACTTCTAATTTTCCTTGCCCTATAAGCAGAATTTCAAGTTTAACAAATGTTGCATGTAAATGTAATAATAAAAAACTTCAAGCTTAAAGCCCCGTGGGCAAATTTTAAGTCTTTTATTAGTTTATATTTAAATAAATTAAATTATTATTCATATAATATATATTAACTAATCAGCATTTTGATTTTTTTTAATAAATATCAAATATCAAAAGCTTTTAAACTGCATACCAAATGCTATACCGAATAATACAGTCTTTTAAAACACATACCCAATATCCTATGGAACATTGAATTTTTTTTATTTCTACACAATAATTGTGCTTAAACAGGGAAATTGTAAATAGTTAAATATAAACGGCAAAGGACCAATTATATCCCTATACTATGAGAAAATGTTTAAATATTTCCTTTATTATACTTCGGGTTCAAATATACCCTTTTTTCTGTTAAGTTTGTCCAAAGTAGACATTTAATCATACATGACATTGATATTTGATGAAGTGGATGTCACATGATATGCCATCTCAGCGCCCCTAATCCGTATATAAAAGATCAAAATTGAAATACACTTATTTTTTATGGTAGTGGTAATGGTGGCAATAGTAGTGGAGGGAAAAAATTTTTTAGTAGTGGAAAAAATATAGAAGGGAGGGATAAAACGGGTTAGACACTGAGATGGCAAGCCATGTAACATCCATCTCATTAATTATCAGTACCACATAGGATTGAATTTAGATAAACTTAATAAAAAAGGGTATATTTGAGCCAATAGTATAATAATAAGGGTATATATAGATTCAAAATATATAACGAGGGGTCCTTTTTTTCATAGGTAAGACATGGGGCAATAAGCCCGCTTTTATAAATTCCCTGTCTTTCTCGATCGAAAGCTAAGCGTGCCAAACCATCTAAACAAAGTCCTGTTTGTCAAAGAAGAGAGCCAAGACAAGTCACCGGGATAAGAGAAGGTCCTATCCTAATAAGCCGGGGTGTACATTTAAATATTTTCCGACACTTTTCCGAAATATAAATGTAGTTGCTGAAGATACACAATGAAATATTAACAAAATGATTACTTTCACCGAAGGTTTATCCTCAAAACAACACAACCCCAAAACCCAAGACTTCAATGGCTACCATTCAAAATTCTCAAATCTTCCCACAACAACCAAATCCCACATTCAAAACCCATTTCAGAACTGTTGTTACAGTCTGCCAAAGGCAGCAAAAACCCAAAAACAACAAACCCTTTGAGGAGAAGAAGTTAGCTTCAGTTGACTATAACAAAGGGACACATAAAGTAGCTGTGAAAATCAATGGATTTCGCAAATCTGATTTGCCTAAACACCAAAAATTACGGGTCCAAAGTGATAGGTTTCAGAAAGATTGGGCTATTTCTGAACTTGTGGAGAAGATTATGAAGCTTAATCCTTGGGATGATGATATTGAAGGTTTATTGAATTGTTGGGTTGGCCGTTTTGCAAGAAAAAACTTCCCTATTCTTATCAAGGTGATTGAAAAAATTATTCCGTTTGTTTCAAGTTATTTTAACCTATTTCACTAGATACAAAGTTTAAAAAAGGAATGGAACTTCTGAAATTTGTCCTTTTAAACATGTCATAAGGTTTGTGTTGCTATAAGAGTTTCAAAACTTATGGTCTTTAACTATGTCACATTAATGCGGTAGAATCCCACCGGTAGGGACTAGGGAGGGTAGAGTGTTCTGAAGTTTGTCCTTTTAAACATGTCATAAGGTTTGTGTTGCTATAAGAGTTTCAAAACTTATGGTCTTAACTATGTCACATTAATGCGGTAGAATCCCACCAGTGGGGACTAGGGAGGGTAGAGTGTTCTGAAATTTGTCCTTTTAAACATGTCATAAGGTTTGTGTTGCTATAAGAGCTTCAAAACTTATGGTCTTAACTATGCCATATAACATTAATGCGGTTACAACAACAATAACAACCTAGTAGAATCCCACCAATGGGGTTTGGGGAGGGTAGAGTGTACCCAGACTTTACCCCTACTCGGAGGAGTAGAGAGGCTGTTTTCGGAAGACCTCAGCTCAGAGACAATAGATTCGTAGCAACAACAAAAATCAGAAAAATAATATCAGCAACGTGAGAGACAGAACATTAATGCGGTTATAAAAATTTAAGGGTAAAATGGAAAGTTTAAGTTAAATTGCTTTCAAATTTAGAAAAAGGTCATTCTTTTTTTAATCAACTGAAATAGTGTCACATAAACTGAATTGGAGGGACTATTTAGGATTACAAGTTAGTTAAAACTTTTGTTGCTAGAAACATTAAGATAATAATTAAGAAAATACGTAAAAGTTTGGTGTAATTTATTCTTGAAAGCTTTGTTTTTTCTTTGAAAAATGTCATCTTGCTATGTGTAAGTTTTCAGGATGGTGTGTTTATTTGGCAGCTGTAGTGTTATTGTGCTGTTTGCAGAGACTAATACTTAATGCTAGCATAATGAAAGAGTAGCCTCATTGAAAATTTAATAATTTCTTTGTTATATGTAATGTAGGAAATAAGTCAAATGGGTTCAATTGAACATAGCATCCAAGTTTTCAATTGGATGAAAAGTCAGAAGAATTATTGTGCAAGAAGTGATATCTACAACATGATGATCAGGTTACATGCTAGACATAATCGGGTTGATCAGGCACGTGGCTTGTTTTTTGAGATGCAAAAGTGGAGGTACTCTTATTCTTTTGTAACCTTCTACCAATTTTTCTTTGTTGTCATTGGTAATCCAAATTGACATGATTAAGTCTTTGCCATAAGGTAAATGAAGATATGTTTGCAAATTTACTTTAATACTATGATTAAGAAATGTGGCAACTCTATAACAAGAAGCTCAGGTATAAGCGATATGGCAAGTGCAGTTATAGTCTAGTTCATGGTATTGTATAGTTTTGAACCCCTTTTCCAACACCTGGCTCTGCCTCTGAGCTTGTATATCAGGCTAGCACTCATTGATGCTACTTGAGTTCAACTGCTTGTGTTCTTAGTAAAAAGGAGTCTGATCATAAATTCATTAAGAAGATTAAGAACTTAATTGACCTGAAGTCCTTCTTTCCATTTCCTTCCGTTTAATTGGGTGACCTAAACGTAAGTTTCTAGTTTTTCCTATATTTAAGTTGATATAATGCGTGCTGCCAAAATTGGCTAGATTAGTGAACCCAAAAAGAAATAGTAAAAAAACATTTTAATTTAGTCAGTATGTAGTCCTTTCCGATTTATTGATTTCAATATGGTTGTTGCACTCTTATGAATTTGATTTGCACCTCCACTCTATATATTTAGTATTTACACCAATTTGTACTTGCTAAATCAATCATTGCATATCCTTTTTTTTTTCCTGGTGTTCATGATGCTTGTTTTTGTGGTAGGTGCCAACCTAATGTTGAGACCTACAATGCCCTTATCAGTGCACATGGTAGAGCTGGTCAATGGCGCTGGGCAAAGAATATCATGGAAGACATGCTCCGTGCTGCTGTGTGTATTTACTCCTCTTTATTACGATATCTGTGCATATTGATGTGAGTTTTTCCTTTTATTCTTTTTCAATTTGTTTTAACATGTAGATAATATTAAACTCTTCTTTTGTTATATTTATTAGTTGCTTTCCTAAGGCTAGTCCTGAAGCAATGTTCCTTTTCCATGTTCTTTGTCTATATATATTGTTCCCTAATAACTATTTCTTGTCTCTCAAGAATAACAGTTCTATAAAACCCAACCCGCGACACTTAGGCTTAGCCAACTTATGCGGCAAAATCGTACTTGTTTTGGCCAATGTCAAATACATGAATTGGCAAGAAAACATTGCATATATTTCACTCACCAAGCCTTCACAAGTCCAATATGGTTGGACATTGGTGTATTCTCACTGTTATTCGTTGTTGAGGCTTAATCTTGTCCAAACTCTCTAGCTTTCCAGACATTTTGGCTCAAATTTCAGCTCGATATCTGGTTTAGTACCCTTTTGCGGGGCTTCTTCTCTGATAAGGTGCTGAGAACATTGACATTACTTTTTTTTGATAAGGTAAATTGTATTAATCAAAAGGGAGAGAACTTCCGTATACAAGAAGTATACCAAAAAGTAGAGAATTTATATCAGAACATGATTCTCTACAAAAGACGCCCAATCTTCCATACAAATAGGTGCTATATGAGTGCACCAAAAAGCGATCAAAGACAAAAGACTATTCTTAAGATGTGAAAAAGGAGACTCAATCCCCTCAAAAGCTCTCCTATTTCTCTCCCCCCAAACTATCCACATGAGAGCTAACGGGGCGAACTTCCATGCCTTTTTCTTTCTTCTTCTACGGAAACCGGCCTAGCTATATAGCATTTCCTTTACAGTGCCTGGCATCACCCATTGAACACCCAAAAGGTTCATAATCGCCCTCCACAAAGCCGAGGACACAGGGCAATGCAACAAAAGATGATCAACTTCTTCCCCTGAGCTTTTACACATATAGCACCAACTAACAAGTGTAATTTCCCTCTTTCGCAGATTCTCAGCAGTCAAAATCACTCCCTTCGCCGCTAGCCATGCAAAAAAGCACACCTTCGTAGGCGCCTTAGGAATCCAGATCGAGGAGTATGGAAAAGAGGCCTCCTCTCTCACCAACATACTCAGGTAAAAGGACTTTACGGTGAACAGACCATCGCCACGCAAACCCCATCTCCAAGAATCACATGATGGCTGAGGCCTGTCTTGTCCATATAGCAGTGTCAATAAATTTTGGAGCTCCGCAATCTCCCAATCTTGCATGTTCCTTCTAAGTGAGAGGTCCCATACTACCCCCTACATGCTCCTTACGAATCTGTTGGACCATCAATTCCCTCTGGTTTGAAACTCTGAAGACGTGGGGAAAGAGACCCTCAGAGTATCCTCTCCACACCACCTATGATTCCAAAAGCTGATTCTCTTTCCATCACCCACCCTGTAAGAGATGTTGCCACTGAAGGATTCCTAATTCTTCATGATGCTCCTCCACATGCCACACTCGAAAGGTGTTGTGATTGCCTTGGTCCTCCAACCCCCTTCCGTGGAATTGTACTTTTCTACTATGACCTCCCTCCAAAGAGCATGCTCTTCTACCCCGAATCTCCACAGCCATTTCCCCAACAAAGCTCTGTTGATACCCTAAGATCTTTTACTCCAAGTCTACCCCACTTCTTTGGGGAAGTGACTGTCTGCCAATTCACTAGATGCTACTTTCTAGTTCCTTACACTGCATCCCAAAAAAAAATTCCTTTGAAGCCGCTCTAGTTTTTCTGTGATACTCACAGGAGCTTGCAACAGGGACAAGTAATAGGTGGGTATACTCGATAAAGTGCTTTTAATGAGCACCTCCTTTCCGCCTTTTGACAAGTACCGTTTCTGCCAGCCTGCTAATCTTTTTTCAACCCTTTCGATCACTGGATTCCAAACTGTAGTATCCTTATGTGAAGCGTCCAATGGGAGACCCAGGTAAGTAGTGGGAAGGGAGCTCACCTTACATTTGAGAACATAAGACAAAGCATCGATGTTAGCAACCTCACCCACCGGGAAAATCTCACACTTGCCGAGGTTGATTTTTAGACCTGATACTATCTGAAACCACTGCAGGACCTGTTTCAGGTAGGTCAACTGATCCATATCGGCGTCACAGAAAATCAGGGTGTCATCCGCAAAGAGCAAATGAGAGACTCTTCGGGCACCGGGCACCCTGATCGGAGCTGAGAATCCTCTCAAGAAGCCTCCGCCCGCCGCTCGATCCATCATTTTGCTCAAAGCATCTATCACTAGAATGAATAACATTGGGGATAGGGGGTCTCCTTGCCCGAGACCCCTGGAGCTGCTAAAGAAACCACACAGGCTACCATTAACCAGGACAGAGAATCTGACTGAGGAAATGCAGAACTTGATCCATCCCCTCCATCTTGCCCCAAACCCCATTCGCATCATAATGAGATCCAGGAACTCCCAATTGACATGGTCGAAAGCCTTCTCAAGGTCCAACTTGCATAGTAAGCCGGGATCTCTATTTTTCTTTCTGGAGTCTACAAGTTCATTTGCCACCAAAGTGGCATCCAGGATCTGCCTATCTTCCACAAACGCATTCTGGGAGGACGAAACAGACACGTCGAGAACCTTCTTGAGTCTATTGAAAAACACTTTAGAAATAATCTTGTAAATGCTCCCCACGAGACTAATAGGTCTGTAGTCACTGAGAGAAGATGCACATTCTTTCTTAGGCACAATAGTGATAAAAGAAACATTGATACTTCTCTCAAAAACACCATTCACATGGAAGTATTCAATGGCTTCCATCAACTCCCTCTTGATGGTGTCCCAACAGAGCTGGAAGAAGGCCATGGAGAAACCATCTGGGGGCCTTATCACCAGCACAACTCGACACAGCCTCGTGCACCTCCTCCTCCTCGAAAGCCCTTTCTAGCCATTCACTGTCTCCCTCCCCTATGTGGTTGAACTCTATTCCCCCAAAGTCGGCCTCCAACTAACTTCCTCTTTGTATAAGTTCTCATAAAACCCCACTATCGCCCCTTTTACCTCCTCCTCTCCCTCAATCCTCACCCCATCCACAACTAGGACTCTATGAAATTTCTCTTTCGATTTGCAACCGCCACCCTGTGGAAAAATTTGGTATTCAAATCCCCTTCCTTTAACCATAGCGCCCTCGATTTTTGCCGCCAACTAGTCTCTTGAGCTATTGCTAACTCGACTATTTCCCTCTTAACCTCCCCCAATCTCTCTTTCTCATATTCATCTAACTCCCTCGCCCCTTCCCCTCTCTAATTCCCCCAATTCATGCATAAGCTCCCTCATTTTAACCTCTACCCTCCCAAAAACCTCCTTATTCCACCTAATAATATCTCCCTTGAGCAATTTAAGTTTCTTCGAAAGACGGAATGAAGGTGTCCCTGATACCCCGTAGCTTGTCCACCATTCTTTCACCTTGTCACCAAATCCTAGCACCTTCAACCACATGTTCTCGAATCGGAAGGAAGCACGCACCCCCCTCCCTCTGCATCCATCTAGCAAGATAGGCAAATGATCCGAAGTCAGCTTAGGTAAAGGAATCTGCAGCACATTCGGCACCAGCTCATCCTAGGAGGGCAATATTAGAAATCTTTCAAGTCTAAACCTTGAGTTGGAATCCTTTGCCCTGGCCCAAGTAAACCTTTCCCCTGATAGAGGAAGATCAATGAGAAAGTGATCATTGATGAAGTCAGAAAACTCCTCCATGGCCCTCGAAAACATACTACACCCTAATCTCTCCTCCGGGAATCTAATAGTGTTAAAGACTCCCCCCAGAACCCATGGAATGTCCCATTCCCCCATCATATTGGCCAGTTCCTCCCAGAAAAACACCTTGGACCCTTCTCCTACCGGTCCGTACACTCCCCCAAATCCCCACTCCACCCCACTCACTCTATCTTTGACAAGAGCTGCTAAAGAAAAAGCTTCCTTCTTAATTTTCTTTACCTCCAAGTTTCAATCATCCCACATTAGAAGAATGTCTCCAGCACTTCCCACTGCTGGAACCCAGTCATATTTTACCCAACTACCTCCCCAGATACTCCTCACAATCACATCCGACAAAACTTCCATTTTTGTCTCCTGAAAGCAAACTAGGTTAGCACCCCACTCTCTAACTCCCACTTTGATGATGACCCTTTTGTTTGAGTCATTCATCCCCCACATTCCATTAAAGAATCTTAACTTTCATAAGAAATAATATTCCTCTTCTCCCCACCCTCTCTAACCGAGCTCCCTTCCTCCCTGTCATACACTCGGCCCCTTCTCTGGTACACCACTACATCCCCTAAATTATTTTGCTTAACACCTTGACCCAACTCCTTCCCTGCACCATCATAACAAGATTGTTGCTCAATCTCCCTCAACAGTTCTAGCACCCTGTCTTCCTTCCCTTCAACAGAAACACCAAGAAACTTCCCAAAGTTTAATAGTTTATCCTTCATCCAGAAAGACATATCCCTTCCTCCAGTCCGTGACGAAATTGGACATGCGTTTTCTATATGTATCCTTTCCTTGCCCCTACTGGAGGAATACAAGACCATAACATTGCTAGCAATAGGAACTTTAGGTGCCGAAAGTATCTCTCCATTTCCTTGAGGGGTATGAATCTCTGAAATTAGCACCCCGTTGCTACATGAATGACCAGGAACACCAGTAGGTTAGCAAGAAGGAGGAGAGCATGGAGCCCTTGGCGGCATCTTAACTGGAAATACTGGTTCGGCTCTAACATCAGATGGGGCATGCTCAACGATCTTCCCAGAAGAAGAAGAAGCTTGAAGTGTAGTCTCAACACAACTAAGCCCAGGAGCAGATGAATGGGCGATGGAGCTGGGTCCATCAGAGGCAGTAGGCCATGGAATATCAGCACCATCTATAGCCGGTGCCGCCCCTGAAGCAGCGGCCATCGAAGAAGGGCGAAGGTCACTAGAGCTCGGTGCAGAAATGCCACTGTGTGTAGCATCATTGGCAGAAGAAGTAAGAACGACTGTTTCCATATGCTTAGGAGCCGTAACAGACACCGCTTGAAATAATCTGGGCCCCTTAGGGTCAATTCTAATGGAATTGGGAAAAGTTGCTGGGCCCATGTGAGGAGGCCCAGGCCTATACTTGCTGAAAACTTGCCTGGCCCTAGGATAATTAGAAGATGACCGGCCTATTCTACCTTTCCAGCCCGCATCACTAACCCATTCACGTCTTTCCCTCCTGTTGAAGTTTTGTTTTCTTCTCCCAAATTCAAACCTCTCGTCTCTTCTCGATCTAACATCTGGTTATGGCTTAGATCACTAATCCGGTGAGCCCTCCCCTCCCCTCAGAGACTGATTTCCCCTCCCCTTCCTTCTATTTGACCTTCCCTTTTTTTCCGCCACTATCACAGGCATAAAGATAGGGCGAAATTCAGGGCTTAACCACACCTTATAACTCAGGTAGCCATCTTCCACCACAGTGGAGACATGGATTCTGCCCCTTTTCCTCACCACAATCCTCACTCGCGATAGATCATGTAGGCTGCAAGTGACATCAATAAAGCCCCCACAGATTTCCCCAATCTTCTTGAAGAGGTCAAGGCGCCAAAGATGCACCGGGAGACCCACCATGTTGACCACCAATGTTTCGCCGGTGAAATGATGGTCGAGACACCCATCGTGCTCCACCTATCTGTCTAGATGTAAAAAGCTCCCATCAAACCATCTGTTTCCTCTAACAAGAATTTCTGAAGCTTGAGACTCGTCGAGAAATCGAAAGAGATATTGCGTATCCCCCAGTTGCGTTATTTTCAGCCCGTCATTGACATTCCATGCATCTGCTGCCCAATTCCTATCAGCCTCTGGGGAACCAACCCATTTGGAGAAAGATCCAATCAGACAAGATTTCAAGAAACCCTTGCGCCTGAGAGTGTGCTCCTCAGACAGCGAGAATTGTGGCTCCTGCCTTACATCGACCTTTCGATGACATCTTCCCTCAAGTTCTAGGGTTGGCCAAGAGGCAGCTTTGATTAAAGACATTTTTTCCAGTTTTCTAGATTCTAAAGAGAAGTAGGAGTTTCTCTCTGTAGAGTCCATCATTTCTAAGAGCGGTCATCCCGAAGACCTCGCGTTGAGGCTGACTGAAGAAGAAAATTTGAAATCTGGTCGGAGAAAACCTCCCCGTCACCGGAAAATAGTGAAAATCGTCGGATTTTGGAGAAAGTTTGATGGGTAGGCTCGGAATAGCCTCTTGAACAGGCTGTCTGAAGGCTGCTGGTGGAGATCTGGCCGGAATGTTCCTCACGCGCCGGCGCGTGGCGTAGAGGCCGCGGGAAGAGGGATGCGCGTGAGGGCGCGTGGGTGGCCCTTGGTCGGAGGTTTTGCTGGGTTTTGGTCGCGATGGTGGTGGCTATCTGTGGGTGGTGGTAGAATCCTAAGGCTCATGGTACAAAGATGCCTCGGGAGTTGTGTCTGGGAGCATCTCTGGGAACATCTAATAATGGATGTAGCTTGTTCTTTATCGCAAAGAAAACGAGAAATGTACATATGTCTCGGTTCCATTAAGCTAGCTTTCACCATCTAAGCCATAATGTATACTCAATTTCCCTCCGAGTTATTGAAAATGTACATATGTCTCGGTCTGCTGCTTGCTCAATTATGATGTACATCTAGCTTTCTAGGGCCTTAACCCCATATATGTACCAAATTGATTTTAGCACTGACCAGTGAGTGTTCAATTATTTTGCATTTACTTTCGTTTTTTGTACTTTTAGATCTTTTTGTCATTATTTGCTCATGTTTTTGTGTGAGATTTTTAACTGAAGAATTTGCTTCTGGTATTGGTGCAGATTCCACCAAATCGATCAACATACAACAACTTGATCAATGCATGTGGATCTAGTGGAAATTGGAGAGAGGCTCTTAAAGTTTGCAAAGAAATGACTGAAAACGGAGTTGGACCTGACCTGGTGACGCATAATATTGTCTTATCTGCCTATAAAAATGGGGAACAGTATGCAAAAGCCCTTTCCTATTTTGAACTTATGAAGGGAACTAAAGTCCGTCCTGACACTACGACCCTTAATATTGTGATACACTGTCTTGTAAAGCTTGGGGAATATGAGAAAGCTGTTGAGATATTTAACTCAATGAGAGGGAAACGAGCTGAATGTAATCCTGACATAGTCACATTTACAACTATCATGCACATGTATTCTGTTTCTGGCCAGATTAAAAACTGCGAGGCTGCTTTTAACACAATGATTGCAGAAGGTCTGAAACCTAATATCGTTTCATATAATACCTTAGTAGGTGCTTATGCTTCACATGGGATGGCTCAGGAAGCTTTGTCAATTGTTGATGAGATGAAAACTAATGGCATCCGCCCCGATGTTGTGTCTTATACGTCTTTACTCAATGCCTATGGGAGATCAGAACAGCCTGAAAGGGCCATGGAAACATTTGAAAGGATGAAAAGAAACAATTTGAAACCAAATTTGGTTAGTTATAATGTACTAATTGATGCTTATGGATCTAATGGTCTTCTGGACAAGGCTGTCCAAGTGCTGCGTGAAATGGAACATGATGGCTTACAGCCCAATGTTGTTACTATTTCTACCTTATTGGCTGCAAGTGGTCGCTGTAGTCAGAAAGTGAACATTGATTCCATCCTAACGGCTGCGAAAATGCGGGGAATTGAGTTGAATACGGTCGCCTATAACTCCGCTCTTGGGAGTTATCTGAATGTTGGTGAATATGAAAAAGCGTTGGCCCTATACAGGTCAATGAGGAAAAATAAAGTTATGCCTGATCCTGTGACGTATAATGTGTTGATAAGTGGTTGTTGTAGAATGTCAAATTATTCGGATGCACTTGAATTTCTTGATGAGATGATAGATCTGAAGATTCCTTTGACAAAGGAGGTGTGTTCCTCTGCGATATGCGCTTACACTAAGCAGGCAAGTAATTCAACACAACTTTTCCTCTTGAGTATTGCTGAAGTGTTGGACCATCTCACCTAAAAGCTTAAGGTAGTTAGAGAGAACATACATTTATTTGCTTAATTATGCCTTCAACGCGCCCCTTCACATGCGGGCTTGATTCTTTTTGATGAGCCAAGCATGTGGAAATTCTTTTTGATATTGGATGGCGGTGAGACTCGAACGCAGGACCTTTGCCTGCTCTGATACCATGTTGAAGTGTTGGACCATCTCATCTAAAAGCTTAATCTAGTTAGAGAGAACACACTTTTATTTACTTAATTATGTCTTCAACAAGTATAAGACAAAACTGACCAGGCTCCCCACCTCCTTCTCAGGGTCAATTTGACAAGGCAGAATCTATGTTTTCGATGATGAAAATGGAAGGCTTTCATCCTGATGTCATTGCCTATACAACAATGCTAAATGCATATAGTGTTGGAGGTAGATTGTCCTGTACCTTCCATTCCATAGGTATATGTTGGCTGCACGCAATTGACCCGTATAACTCGGAACAATTTTATCTTGCAGAGAACTGGGAGAAAGCTTTTGCAGTATTTCAAGATATGGAATTGAATGATGTTCACCCAGATGCTATTGCTTGTTCAGCTCTCATGAGGTCTTTTAATAGAGGATGCCAACCTGACAAAGTTTTGCTTGTGGCGGATTTTATGCGAGAGAGAAATATCCCTTTCACCGAGGCTGTTTTATTTGAATTGGTCTCCGCCAGCAGCATGTAAGTTCTTATTTATACATTTATATGCAGAGGGGTTTGGATATTTACAGAAAGTTAATGTTTGGAATTTGTGCATCTGTATAGTAGTAGTATTTCCTAGGATTCATGGAAGAAGTTGCTCTATTTTTTGGCTATATTAAGTGCTTGCGTTGGTAATTATCAAATAATTGATCAAGCATTGCACTTAAAATCATGTAAATTGGAAACATGGCATATTGTCTATGAAATAAAGTGAAAACAAGAGATTTTTAATTACTAGTACAGTCCATTACAGAGAGACCGCATAAAGCTCTTTTCTGTTCAGCCTGTCATTGTTCTATTTCATTTGTAGTCTATACTTGTAATTGTTGTCCATACATGGTATTGCAATTATTAGGGCTATATATTTGTGTGGCATTACTCAATGATGATGAAGCTTACACTTTTCTTGAAGGTTACGAGATTGGAGGATGATTACAGAAATTATTACAATAATGGAGGCTTCACTCTCGTATGTGTCTGTTGGAACTCTAAACCAGCTTCTGCATAGTATTGGCAAATCTGGGAAGATTGAAACCATGATAAAAGTAAGTGTAAAATTCTCAGTAACTTTATCTTTAGTTTGAATGTCGATTCGACGTAGTAATGTCCAGCCTTATCCTTTCTTCAGTAAGATTACTTTTTTTTGCATATATCTGACACATTTCTTCCCCTTATTTCATTATGCAGTTTTTCTATAAGGTAGTCACATCAGGCGCAGAAGTTAACTTAGCAACCTATTCAGTTCTGCTGAAAAATCTTTTGGCTGCTGGAAATTGGAGGAAATATGTTGAGGTAGTACCTTTAGAACTTCTGGTTAATTTTTTCCTATATCTGTTAAGAAGAATGATCCATTTGCAGTGGCCTTAGATCTTTCTTTGTTCTTTTATTTTTCCGGGATGATTCATAGTGGCTCTAAATCTTGAAATGCTGTAGGACCAATCTTCTTTTTAAGGGGCTTATGCACTCCACGACTTTCTTATGTTATGGGGTCTCGAAGACTGAATTTAGCTGCCAACCCTAGTCAGCAAGCTGAAAAACTTTCTCAAGAACATGGAGAGCGGGGACTCTTTAACCTGGCAAAATATAGATAAAGAAATGAAAAAATGGGGGGGTCGTGGTCTATGCTGAATTTTTTTTCTTAGATAGAATGAATGGAAAAGGGGTGCTTGTGTTGTGGTTTTCGTAGTTGCAAGATTTATTTTTTTTCCAGAAAAGGTCCCCTCCTTCAATATCATGATTGGGTCAACCAGGCCAGATCAGGGAATAGCCCCCTTCTATCTCTCTCTCTCTGAGGTAACAAATTTCTGGAAAAAGAGTGCTGGACACAAATGCACTTCTCAGAAGCCTATTAGTGTGTATTACTTGCTTAGCTTCTGTCAGCACCACTAATAATACAGTGATATAGAATAATATTCTTTTAAAGGACAGACTCTACTTCTGGTACAGGGAAGAGAAATTGGTTGATTCCCTACACAGTTAAACAGGGAAGCCTATGTACTCTGTAAATACTTCTGTTTTCCGCACTCAGCGAGTGCTAATTAAAACCAATTTGGTGAACTTCTGATGCAGGTGTTGGAGTGGATGGAGGATGGAGGGATTCAACCAGCAAGTAATATGTATGAGGATATACTCTTCTTTGCTCAACATAGTGCGGGGACTGAAAATGCTGCTGTAATAAAACAACGACTAGGTAAGTTTAGTTTGTAGCACCTGTTAAAATGCACTTCTAATTCAAATAGGATGTCAATATTTTCTTTTCATTCGACAGGATCCTTGAGAAAGAAATCGGGACATGAAACAGCGAATGAGCTGCAGTTAAGATAATTGTTGCCATCATACCAACACCTTGAGCTGCTTGGGCATATTATCAAGTCAACGATCTACTGCAGTTCCAATCCAAAAGGTGGCTATCCAAGTTAAACTTTGTTCGCGACAAACAAAATGTATTCCTTCATTGGATCATGCAAAGAAAAGTTAACCATTTGAGTTTGCTGATTAGTTAATCTGAAGGGAAATGATCATGGTTGTGTCATCTTCATTTCTGTTCGTTGCCTTTGAAGTCGTATATGCAAGTTTAAAGTCCTGTCATGACGAATTACAGTGAGATAGAACTGGATGAACCAATTCGCAGACCAAATATTGTAGATGAAGCAGCAAAAACAGCAGCCTCCCAGCATTTGACACCACCTATTAGTGATCGAAAATCATGGGGACAGCCAAAATATTTTACGTGTTGGTCTATTGAAAACAGCCTCTCTACTGATACCGTAGGGGTAAGGTTTGCGTACTATCTATCCTTCCCACACCCCACTTGTGGGACTATATTGGGTTTTTTGTTGTTGCATTATTTATCAAGGTTTCCTCAATTGTTCCTGGAAAGAGCTGTAAATTTGCTAGGGCTATTATACGGTGAATAATAATGCACGAATTACTACGTAGTGCACATAACTAGCTTGTTTCCAAGCCAAAATTGTTTTTTTTTGTTGCCAAAAGTGCTTTTTCCAAAGTTAAAAGTGTTTTGCCGAAGTTTTTAAAAGGAAAAAAAATGCTTTTGAGTAGAAAAAGTAGCTTTTCGTCGAAAGTACTATGTTGAAAAGTAGTGAGAAAATATACTTAGAAGTACTTTCTAAAAGTTCGGCCAAACACTAATTGTTGCTCAAAAAAATTTCAAAATGATTAGTCAAATACAAATTATTTTTCACCAAAAATATTTTTTTAGAAAATACTTTTTAAAAATAAAATGATTTTAGAAGCTTGGTCAAACATGTCATAACTACATGTTTCATCTAGTAATGTTTAGAGGTGGGGGTGGGGCATGAAGTTCACTTTCAAAACATTAATGTTAAACTCCAACCATAAGAATAATCTAAAAGTTTTGGGGCATATACTAGCTAGGTTCTTTTTGCCAATCAAACAAATATAGCATAATTTTCCAAAGAAAGTTGGATGAAATATTATTTGATGTGATTGATACCATTCTTTGCTTGCCATGATTAACTTGTTGCTTGAAGTTTCAACTAATAATACACTCTGATTATTAAAGCAATGGCTAGTATTTGCTTACATCCAACTTTTCCTCATTGCAACTCTAGGGGTCGTTTCGTACGCGGGATAAAGTGGGATAAGATGCGAGATTAAATTTATAACATGTTTGGTTGATGGTATAATTTTATTCCTAGATAAATTTATACCGTCAATTAAACATGGTATAAATTTAATTCCAGCCTTAATACAGGATATCCCACCTTATCCCATCTTATCCCATCAAACTTGGGATTATATTATCCCATCTTTCAAGTGAGACATATTAGTCTAGGGATTATAATATTCCGGAATAATTTAGCTCGCGTACCAAACGACCCCTAAGGCTTTCCTTTTAAGGTAATTGCTGTTTGGCTTCAGTCATAATTAAGTTGGGGTCGGCTATGCAAATTTTTATAGTCATGTAGCTCAATTTAAGTCCGTTTTCGATATAATATTATAAAATAATGAAGTTTCACTAACATTAGAAAAATAATATTTTGTTTCAACTTATTAGTTAATTATGGTAGTTAGTTTCACTAGCATTAGAGAAATAACATTTTTGCTCCAATTTATTACTTAATTATGGTAGAATAATGCAGTTTAATATAAACACCATTAAGTTTTTCCCTTGTTCTCTACTCACAATTTTGTGAAATAAATGCTATAAAAGATTGTATGATAAATCAAATGCCACTAAATCACTATGAGTCCCAGTTTTAGCATTTTTCTATTTTTCACTGTTTGAAAAATTAAAAAATATATTGATAAATGCTAACACATTTATAATTTACTAAACATAATAACAAATTGACTAGATGAAAAACAATTGATTATCAGTTGATATCTCTTGCTAACGTTGATATTAATCATATAAATATTTATATTTGCAAATTGGTTGTCCACTTGATATAATATAAAAAGGGGAAAAAACAAAACTAGTTACCCCTTTGACACGTTCCTTGCTATAACGTATGATTGTTTTAATCATAGTTTATTATTTTATTCGGTTTACAGTTATGAGGATAATTATATCAATCTTAGCATTCAAAAGAGTACTAAAAAAATATTATATTATATGTTTGAACTAATTAAATAATAATTTGTACTTTAGGTCTTACAATATTGTTTTGTAATAGCCTTTTTTTTTAAACTATGTGAAAATAGGGGGAAAATGGTTTGCTTAATTTTTTTCGTCTAAACAAGTAATATTCTGATAAACTACAAAACGGACAAGATTCCACTTGGTCCATGGTAGTTGCTAGCAAAGGACAAGTTGTTAATAAAAAGAGTGTACAATAACAACAATAACAACAACAACCGAGTAAAATTCCACAAGTGGGGTCTGGGGAGGGAACGCAGACCTTACCCCTACCCCGAAGGGATAGAGATGCTGTTTCCGAAATACCCTCGGCTCAAGATAATAAAAAGACAAAAGGAGAGAATATTAGCTTCACCACGGAGATCATAGGAAACATAGGAACATAAAATGCAGAAAAGTGCAAAGCAAAAATGATGGCTAGTAAATGGATCCTGCGTCGAAAATAGAAAATAGTAAGACACACTATTGCCCCTAGCTATCTTAGACAAAACCCTACCGTACCAGGCTCATAAAGGTACAAAGTAACGCAAGACTCAACTACCTCCTAGCCTACAACTGTAATACTCGACCTCCACAACTTCCTATCAAGTGTCATGTCCTCGGAAATCTGAAGCCTCACCATATCTTGCCTGATCAGCTCTCCCCAATACTTTTTAGGCTGCCCTCTACCTCTTTTCGTGTCTTCCACAACCAGCCGCTCACACCTTCTTACTGGAGCATCTGGGCTTCTCCTCTGCACATGTCCGAACCATCTGAGCCTCGCTTCCCCCATCTTGTCATCAATGGGAGCCATGCACACCTTCTCTTGAATATCATCATTCCTAATCTTCTCCATCCTAGTGTGCCCGCACATCCACCTCAACATCCTCATTTCTGCTACTTTCATCTTTTGGATATGTGAGTTCTTAACAGGCCAACACTCAGCCCTATACATCATGACCGGTCTAACCACCGCTCTATAGCTTTATAGAACTTACTTTGAAGTATCGTTGGCACTTTCTTGTCACACAAGACTCCAGATGCTAGCCTCCGCTTCATCCATCCTACCCCAATAAAAAGAGTATACACTTGCACAAAATGTTGTTCTTATATAAACAAACATGGAAAAAGAGTAAACTAAATAATTAATGTTTTGATGGACATAATTATCGAATATTTGTAGGTTGTAGTTATAAAATATATTTTGTAACGATCTACGTTGATAAATCTATCCATATAATTATCTATGTACAAGTAGAAGATTCGATAATTATCATTTGGGTGTACAAGTCAAACCGGAAAATTGCACTAAATCGAAAAGTTAAACCAAACCGATTAAAAAATTCAACTAAAATGATTTGACTTGGTTTGGTATTGAGTAAAAAATTTCGAACCAAATCGATATATAAATATATACTTTTTTATATATAATTTTAAAACTTTATATAGAATTTTATTTAAAAGCTGCCTAGAAATATTTGAGATCCTCTCATGGGATATAATATTTAATAGAAATATAAAGTGCATTCATTTTTATTTACTTTAAATAATAGATTATATCACTTTCTTATTATGTGTTATTGAAATGCATCAATCATCTCTTTGTTCTTTCATATTCATATGTCAAGATTTATTATATGTTTTTCGAATTTGAAGTGGTATTTCGATAATCAAAAATTACATAGAACATATCATTATTTAGGTATCATATTGATTTTTACGTTTAATTATTAAATTTGGTCAACCCTGAAAGCATACACCAACCAAAAGTTATTGGCAGACGACTAAGAAAATAAACTATTATGTGTTACTAAAAAAAATTCTCCCAAAGATTACTTTAATAGATCATATGTTAATTAATTTTTTTTAGTTTTAGTAAATATATATTCACTTATCAAAATTTTATCTATAACTTTAATAATGCAAAATCGAAATAATATTCATGTAACAAAAAAACCCGAAAAATCCGACAAAATCAAACGAATCCAAACTGATATAATTGATTTGGCTTGATTTTGATAAAATCCGAACCAACCTGGTCCATGTAAATCCAGTCACCGTGACCCCCGCTTCTTAAGGTGGAACTTTAGATACCAAATAAAATAGTCGATATGGGTACAATGTGATGGGGATATTACCATTAAAATAAAAAAAAATAAAAAATCATGGAACAAAGGAAAACAAAAAAGAAACAAAAAAACAAGGCTCGTGACAAATCTATGAACTTTGAATAATCATAGTATGTGACATTCTCATATGATAAATTGATTGTGACGTCCGAAAGCCGCCATGGATTTGGTTAGTTTCTTCCCACTTTCCTTATTTTGGATATATTAAATTAATGCATGTGATATTTATCAAATATTTTATATTACAATTTGGTTTGACCTACAGATTAAATTACTAATTTAAATGGCACTATTTCTACAAATAAAACTCCTACAATAACTAAACATGAAAATAAGGTAAAATATTTTGTTTGTCAAAGAAAAATGAATAAAAAGTAGTATTTGGCTTGAAGTTTAAACTTGAATAAATATTTAATCATTGTAGGGGAAAAGTCAAGTATGTTGACATATAAAGATGAGATCTACTAATATTTACCCACCCACCACTCTTTTTCTCTCTGTCTCCGAGACCATGTCTCGTACTTTATTTGAGGTTCGATTAATTCGTATACTCGTCAAAAAATTATATTTTAAAATTAAAATATTTTTTATTAAAAACGAATATAAAATTTAAACCTAAATCTTTTAAAATTCGATCACCCATCTATCCTGCTCAAAAAAAGAAAAATCGAATCAAAATATTTTAAACATGAATTTTTTATATATTTCTTGTCTATGTAGTTTGAGTTAAGAAATTTTCTTCCAATTCTTGAAATTAACAATTTATTTTATAAAAATAAAATAAAAATATATTATTTTAAACCAATAGTTATTTATTAGCTTTAGCCATCTTATATAATAGCCAAAATATTTTAATGAAACATTTTTGATCTTTTAAAATCAATTTACCCAAAGTACCAATTTAAATAAGGTGAAATCAGTGTAAATAAGATTGGACTCTTATTCTAATTTTAAAAAAAATTAAAGAAAACAATTCAAACAAACAAAGAGGGAAGAAATATAAAAAAAAGAGAGAAATAGATAGTATTATTAATAAGAATATCACAGAGAAAAGAAATATATAAACTATGATATTTTGGTAGGCGTTAATTTTCAGAATTGTTTACTAGTAGTTTTTTTTCCCAACAGAATTGTTTAGGTGACACAGTGGGGAACGAACTCACAAATGTCCTTAGACTGATTCTTCTTCCTTTGCCACCTTTTTCCACACACCCCCACAACCCCACCACCCCACCCCACCCCACCCTCTTCTCTGAAAAAAAAAGGACCTGGGTTTTGCTCAGTTTTCAGTGTAATAAACTCTTTGAATTAAAAAGGGTTTTAACAGAATTATGGAGAAAAAAGAGAAAGAAAAAGAAATGAGGAATTCAAGAAGGCAACTCAAAGCTATGCTTAGGAAAAATTGGCTTCTCAAAATTAGACACCCTTTTGTCACTTGTGCTGAGGTTTGTTTCTTTACACTTTTCACTCATGCAAAAAAAAAAAAAAAAAAAAGAAAGAAAGAAAGAAAGAAAGAAAAGAAAAGAGTTTAAGATTGGAAAAAGAAAAAAGATTAAATTCTTTTTTTGTGGGTTTGGTTGAATTTTGATCAGTATAGTTTTATCATGCAAATTCATACTTCAAAAGAGTTTACAAATAGGAAAAAGAAAAAAGATTCAAATTTTCTTTTGATTTAGGAAAAAGAATGGATTTTTCTTTGGTGGGGTGTTGCTTGAATTTTGATATATTTTTAATGGATCATTTGTTGGCTATCCAAGATTCTATTTTTAGTGTTCATGTCTTGTTGTTAATTACTCCAACATTCTCTAACTTTGGTGTTCATATCTTGTTGTTAATTACTTATTTTCTATATATGATGGAGTAAGGAGATTATAGTCTGCTTTTTTTTGGTGATCATCATCTTAGGAGTTGTTATAATCCTGGAAAAATATAATGTTTTCCCCAAGCACCAAAATTCATTGGCAAAGTGGTGGTCTCATTCTCAAGTGCTTTTTATTTTTGTCTGTGGGGTGGGTTTTGGGGGGGGGGGGGAAGGGGGATGGAGCTTACACCTCTAGGAAAAAGGTGCAAGGGGGCAGCTTCAGATTACCAACCAGATCAATCTCCCAACTCTCCTTGTTTTCCTATTTGACTTTTGAGTTTTGACAGATTAAGTTGAGCTACATTAGGTCCTTATGTTCTCCTCTAGCTACACTTTGTCTCTTATAGATAAGAATGGTTGGAGATTAAAAACAATGCATTGCAAAAAGAATAAGTTAGTCACCTGGTGACCAGGGCTCAAATGGCAATAGAGGCTAAAAAGCTACGGGATTCTTCTCATCTATGTATGCTTTGATGGACGAAGTTGTCCGCTATCTGTGATGATGGGAGGTCGCAGGTACTACCTATTAGTCGAGGTGCGTACAAGTTATCCGCTACCTGTTCTAATGGGAGGTAGCAGGTATCTTGTACTATGAAGATAATCAAGAGTTCCAAACTGAATTTCAGTTAAAAAATGTAGAACCAATAAGACAAAATAAACCTTGACAGGGGATCAACGAAATTTAACGTAAATGGTCCTTGTAAAGCAATGTTGGGCTTACAAAGCCATTCATCATGTAAACTACCAATTCAAACTCTGTTAAACCACAGTAGGACGACAAAAAAATATGAACTTCAGAATTTATGTTTTTGGCTTCAACATTAGATTGGGGATGCAGATCTAAACAATTTAGGACCCCTGGCATTGCTGTAGAATCTGTTTTCTTGCCCTTCTTGTGACTGTCCCTTCTTTAGTTACTTAAAAGTTGTCTTTTAGCAACTGTGACTGCTTAACCATTTAAGTGATCTGTAATTGTTTTCTTGTTTTTTAATGTTTAAATAAATTAAAATTGCGAGAATGTGAGGTGAATTTGATTACCACAACTACAACAGTTATCCATCAGTCCCTAACAAGTTGTGGTCAGCTATAATTTGTTTGGGACTGAGGCTTAGTGGTAGTAGTTGTAATAAAATTCTATTGCATTTTATGTTTCGTTTTCTGTCCTCGGTGGGTACTTGAGATGTTATAGTTATTTGTTAAGAGAAGAGGAGCTAATGATTTCTTTGTAAAATGAATCTTTTAATGACAGATTTTACTCCCAACTCTTGTAATGCTGTTGTTGATTGCTGTGAGGAGTAAATCTGATATCCGCATCCACCCAGCTCAGCCGTATGTTTTCCTCAACTTGCTTTTAACTATTCAAAATATTTATGTGTTCATGGCATTTCTCTCTTTGTTTGCATCTCTTTTGCTAATATTTTTTTCGAGATATAGTACTTGTATCTTTTGGAAAGGCTGAAAATGGTGTAGAACTAAGTTTATTTGGGAAAGCATGAAGCTCTTTTTTCTTGCGCTATTAGTGAAGTGAAGCAACATGATTTATTTTCAATTATTACATTTTTTTTGATGTCTCTATAAACATTCTAGGAGATTGAAGAGTGGCAGAGATATTCTTCTATTTGTTTACAATGTCTTCTGTTTCGTCCAAGCTGGTTTACTGATAAATAATGTCTATTAACCATATCCTGCTTAACAGAGCTTCGCATTTTCAGTTGGTTCCCTGTACTTATGGCAAAATTCTTCTTTCTGAAATTTGTAAGCACTAAATATGCAGGTATATCCGGAAAGGGATAGGGATGTTTGTGGAAGTTGGGAAAGGTGATACTTCTCCCCCTTTCAACCAAGTTCTGGAGCGACTATTGGCCAAGGGGGAGTACTTGGCATTTGCACCTAATACAACTGAGACAAGGATGATGATCAACATTTTGTCTCTAAAATTTCCCCTACTGAGGGTAAATTCTTTGATTTACCTTTTACTGATGTTTCTTCGCGTTTTGTTTTCTCTAAATGTTGAAATCAGGTCTTGTTTTCTCTTCTCATGAAAATTTTCAAAGTATTATGGTGATGGTACCGATCAGTGATCACTTGTCAATGAATGCGTTTGTAATGTGGGAAAGCACATAATAACTTCCAACTAGAGTTTATTCTTCTTTTATATTTTGTCTTCAGGTGTAAATGTGTGTATTCATTAGAAGTCAATGGCTCCAATCCTTTGCTTTCCAGAAAATTTTTATACTATACCATTATTTTTGGAATTTTATCCCTGATCAATGTCGTTCTACTCTTTTGGCTGATCGGCACGAGGTTAATTTCATTTGCAATTGTAAAGGGAACCACTACAATGATAAATGCAATTGTATCTTGAAAGAGAGAGAGACAGAGATCTGCTAGATAGGGATAAAAACTGATACTGATTAACTTTTTGTAAACTCAAGCATGTTATGAAATTACTCAACTTACTGTCTGGTTGTTTCTTAGTTTGGTGAATGTCATTTGGATTTTGTTTGAGATGATGCTTAGGATTTATTCTTTTGCAGCTAGTTACCAGAGTTTACGAAGACGAAGAAGCACTTGAAACATATATCCGTTCTGATCTTTATGCTGCTTATGACCAAACTAAGTGAGTTATTTTCCCCTTTATTTTGGAATATACTATGTACAAAGATATGTCTTGAAAGTTGCGTGTCATGATTGTTTTAGATAAGGTAGATAATTTTGTTAATGTTTGAAAAGCTTCCGTGTACAAGCAGTAAATGAAGAAGTTGGGAAATGTAAATCAAAATATTACGAAAGACACCAAATTTTCTATAAAAATAAGGATCTCGTTGGTGGCCGAAAAAGATAAATTGGACACGAGGCGATTCCTCAATGTACAAAGTCATTTTCAATTCTTCTAATACTCTCCGACTCCTTCCATGCTATCCACATAAGGGCTGAAGGGGCAACTTACCATGCCCTTGATCTTCTCTTCCTGCTTTTAAATACCCAAACTGTGGATGCGTCTCTTATTGTTACCGGCATCACGTATTATATTCCAAAGCAGTTCTGAACCACTCTCCACAACCCGACTCCACCTTACAAGTTTGGTAATATGATATACTTTTGGAGGTGCCACGTGCCTTTCCACATGGTATATCCGTGGTGGACTTTCATTTTCAGACTGAAGGAGAAAGTGCTAAGTTATCTTTCCCTTTTCTTGTTTTTTTTGGCAGGAACCTTACAAGCCCCAAAATCAAAGGAGCAGTGGTATTTCATGAGCAAGGTCCTCAGTCATTTGATTATAGCATACGCCTAAACCATACCTGGGCTTTCTCAGGATTTCCTGATGTTAAAAACATAATGGACACAAATGGTCCGTTCCTGAATGACTTGTCATTAGGCGTCAATACCATACCAATTTTGCAATATGGTCTCAGTGGGTTTTTAACAGTAAGAGTTTGTTACCCTCTCTGCTACCTTTCGGATTCATGGTTCTGTTATCTTTTTAATTTATTTATGTTCAGATTTTATTGTTAGTTCCATGTCATATCTGGTTTGTTGTATTCTTTTAACATCATATCTTGATCTTCTAATCTATGTTATTGCCGAAGCTATGGTAATTACTTATATTTGAGTACTTAATAATTAACCTGCTATATGATCCATCTAAATCTCTTGTTTGGGACTGAGGTAGTTGTTATTGATGGCAGTGGTTCTGGGCCAGCTTGATTCCTTTCATATGAAAATGTGTTAAGTTGAGCAAACTCTTTCAATTTTATTTTTAATTTTTGTACATCAATTTTTGGAAATGTTCTGAATTTACAGTCTTGTTCGTCAAGTGTGAAACAGATCTGTGTTGAGAGTACGCAAAGACCATCTAAAGAGCATAGTAACAAAAAATGTTATGTCACAAGAGAACAATCAAAAAATGTTATGTCATAAGATACCTGATTGAATAGTTTAACCCTTAATATCAACTTGGGGAGTTTTGGAGTTGGGAACTCTTCTTTAGAGAATTGTTACCTGTTGAAAATACTATGTAATGAAATAAGCATTTTCCTTTTGAAGACTTTAACTCTTAATATAGAGGAGCTTATAACTTCAACCTGGTATTCGGAGAAGTAGAATTCTTGGTATTGTTTTACTTTCACACTTCATAAAATTATTATTGTGCATTAAACAAAGTGAAGTACGCGATCCACACTTACAGGGTGTATTGAAAACATAATAATTAGTATATATCTCGCGATCTGGCGGAAAAGACCAATTCAACAAGATATGCTTGCCTGCATTAAGATCTAAAACTTGTCGTATTATCCTCTTTGGTGCTTAATCTTTTGGATGAAGAGGAGAAACAAAGTTAAATATGACCTTAGGCTTATCTCTTCTACTTTACATATCTTGGTGCAATTACATGTAATAAAGTTGTCTAAAGTTCTCAAAATCGATGGCAGGTTATAGCTTAGAATTCATTCTCTTTTACGGTCTCGGAGATATTCGTTTTCACCCCATATATTACTAGTTTGGAAGAGATTCTCAATATATCTCTTTCTATATTTTCTTATGTTCGTCACATAGCTAACATTGTTGGAGTCTTCCGACTGCACAAATATGAACTCGATTGAGATTACTAAGGTAGAGGATCTATGAATTGGTTAAAGTAATTGGATGAGTTGTCTCGTTTTTAGGCGCGTGGCACTTACATGGTGTTCTAGCATACGAATTGTGAAGTTAGTGTCATATGCATTTTAGTTGGATGAGTTGTCTTGTTTTTAGGTGCAAGCTACTCACACGGTGTTCTAGCATACTAATTGAGTGTCATTATCATATACATGGACTTTAAGAAGAAGGTTAGCATGAAGGAGTTGATATGAAAGATGTTTTTAATGTATGGTATGATGACTTTGCATCATACATTAGGACAAGATCAAGAGGAGAAAGAACTTTGAATACTGAAGTACCTTCTGTGTGAAGTAAGATTTTAGTGTCTGCAAAATGTAATGATACTTGTTCACCTAAGTTGATAAGCTGATGTGAAATTAACCACGCATATAATTTTTTCATTTTTCTTCTCACAGCTCCAACAAGTCATGGACTCATTCATAATATATGCAGCTCAAGAAACTATGACGAACTTATTGAGGTTGCCTAGCCACTCTCTTGATAGAGATGCCCAGCTCAAGATACCTTGGACTCAGTTTAGTCCTTCAAATATAAGACTTGCTCCTTTTCCGACTCGTGAATATACTGATAATGAATTCCAGTCCATTGTCAAGAAAGTCATGGGAGTGCTGTATGTGAATTCTATACTTCTCTTCTTCTTGAGTTCATTTTGACTTTCTCCACTTATATACTCCCTCCGTTTCAATTTATGTGAACCTATTACCTTTTTAGTCCATGCCAAAAAGAATGATCCCTTTCCATATTTGGAAACAATGTACCTTTATGCAATGATTTATAGCCACAGAACATATATGTGCCTCATTTTACACCACAAGTTCAAAGTTTCTCTTCTTTCTTAAATTCCGTGCCCAGTCAAATAGGTTCACATAAATTGAGACGGAGAGAGTATTACATTTCCTGTGCTTTCATTATTCTCTCTCATGCTTTGATATTTGGTTCCATAGGTACTTGCTGGGGTTTCTTTATCCGATTTCTCGTCTGATAAGTTATTCTGTCTTAGAAAAGGTATAGCTTATCTGGAAAAGAAATTTTTCTTTTTGAAAATGAGCTCTTCATTTGCTAAGTAGATTGCAGTTGTGGAAGTACTTTTGCTAACATTTATTTTTGACATATTTGATCTCTAGGAGCTCAAGATTAAAGAGGGTCTTTACATGATGGGTTTGAAAGATGAAATATTCCATCTATCTTGGTTTATAACATATGCTATTCAGGTAAAAATGCAATATTTCTCTCCATGAAGACTAAATCCCCCAACATAAAAAAGAAATAATTGCGGGCAATTGCTCACATGACACCCAAACCAAAAGAGGTGGAAAAGGAAGGAAGAAAAAGAGAAGCTTTTTGCTGCTGTTGTATGACTATTTATAGAAGCTTTCTGCTGTTGTATGACTCTATTTACTATTTCTAAATTTTATGCTAACAAATGACAAGGTCTCCCTTCTACCATTCATGAATGAATCACTGCAATTTCTTTTTCTCCTGTCTGATTTAAGCATCTGATTTCCCTTTTTCTTTTCCTGGTATGATGGCCGAGTCCATAAAACCCTTGTGATGAACCACACCATGTCTGACTTATACTGCTTTTCAATATTGTTTAGTATATTGATCTTTCAAGACATCATCACCTTTACTGCCTGTTTAATGTTCTGTTTATTTTGGCAGTTTGCTCTTTCTTCTGCGATACTTACACTGTGCACCATGAGTACCCTGTTTCAATACAGTGATAAGACGTTGGTGTTTGCGTACTTCTTTTCCTTTGGTCTCAGTGGAATAACTCTGTCATTTATGATTTCCACCTTCTTCACAAGAGCAAAAACTGCGGTAGCTGTCGGGACCCTTTCTTTCCTTGGGGCATTCTTTCCCTATTATACTGTCAACGACGAAACAGTCTCCATGTTAGTCTTCATTCCATGTGATTTCTTAGTTGTAGCAACTTCTGCAGTGCATAAAACTCCTTGTTTGGTTTTCATGTAGGATAGTGAAAGTGACTGCTTCTTTTCTTTCACCTACGGCCTTTGCATTAGGATCCATCAATTTTGCTGACTATGAACGTGCTCATGTCGGACTCCGTTGGAGTAACATGTGGCGGGTATGTCCTTTTAGGTCTCTGTCTTGTTTTCTTATTCATCTTCTGTACTTCATTGTCTTGTTTACTTTTGAGACTGCAGGAATCTTCAGGAGTTTGCTTTTTGGTCTCTCTCCTCATGATGTTACTTGACAGTTTGTTGTACTTTGCAGTTGGTCTGTATTTTGATAAGGTAATCTTCTGGATTCTGTTAAAAGTTTAAAAAAAGAATATCTTCTCGCTTCTGCTTTTTCTCCCTTTATTTATAATGGTGTCATTTAAGGATGAGTTTGAGAAATTTTACTTGTACAATCAGGTCCTCCACAAGGAGAATGGATTTTGTTACCCAATACGTTCCCTGCTTCACAAGTGCTTTGGGAGGAAGAAAAATACCAGTGATGATTATGCATCCACCTCAGAAGTCAAATTCGCTGAGAATCATGATGAAACAAGTGGCACCGATTTTATAAAAGATGTATCTGGACCAATTCTAGAAGCAATGAGCTTGGAGATGAAGCAGCAAGAATTAGATGGAAGGTAAATTTGCGTCATCTCGATTTCCAAGATTTTTAGTGCATACATTCAATAGGTATTTATTTTTCTTAAAGTGGTACTTTACAATTTTGCCAGATGTATTCAGATCAGGAATCTGCGAAAGGTGTATGCTACAAACAGGGGAAATTGTTGTGCTGTTAATTCTTTACAACTGACTTTGTACGAGAATCAGATTCTGGCACTATTAGGTACTCATCCTATGGAGCAGAAACCGTTTTTTATTAATAAGGGGAAACTGGTTTCCATGAACTTCTGAATGTTATAACTTTTTTTGCTCTTGGTTTATAAGATCACACAATTGAACTCTAAAATCTTTTGGCTGACTTTGTCAGGATATGAACCTTCTCTAGTGTTTATTCTGCTGAGACTTCTGTTTTTCATTTCACAAATCCTTTATGGATAAATGCCTCTTGCTAGTTCTCTTCAATTTCTTATATGTTTTTCTTGCCTTATTTATCTCTTTTATTTCTCTTGACTTTGTTGATTCAATGTAACTACTTTATTTTGAAGGACACAACGGGGCTGGTAAAAGCAGTACAATATCCATGCTTGTTGGTCTCGTTTCTCCTACTTCTGGAGATGCTCTGGTGTTGGGAAAGAACATCTTAACTGACATGGTAAATCACCTGTTGAGATCTTCATATTTTGAAAACACTTTGGAGCCATGAAATGTCGATATCAGCCACTAGGAATATGTGTGTGTGTGCATGCACATTTTTTTTGTCCTGTTCATCAAACAATGCAGAACTTGTTTATTGGATCGTTAAGCTCAACAAAACTGATTGTGGTTGTTTGCATTCTCTTATTGTTCATTTTGAGTCTCTTTTGTTCAGAACTTCAGATACTTTGGTTCTCTGACTAAATTTGTTGCTTTAACAGGATGAAATACGGAAGAGTCTGGGAGTCTGCCCTCAGTATGATATTCTTTTTCCTGAATTAACTGTAAGCAAGCTGTTTTGAGTGCCACGGGAGATACTATAATTGACACTTCCGTTTTCCCTATGTTCTCTTTTTGAGGATTGCAATCACCTTGTTATGTACATGTGTGTTTAGTTGACTGCGTTAATTTTGAATTGTATTATCTAGAAATGTTCACTTCATCCCCAAACTAGTTAGGGTCGCCTGTATAAAATCCTCTATATCTATTCTGCTCCATTCAAGCCCGTTTCTTACCAATATTGGTTGATAATTTTTCTTCCGAGGAAAATAGGGGTTCTTTAAGTCTCACATTTATAAATACGTACAGTACAGTGACATACAAGTCTCTAACTGGAATTAATAGATTTTAGGCAAACACCATATTTAATGTGACTGTTTCAACAACTAAACCTTTATATCAACTAGTAAATATAACCTATATGAATTCTTTCAAACATTCACTTTCAGATAACATTGCTATTCTCACAACCTTATAATTAGCCTTTCACTTTGTAAGGATATCTTCCTATCACATAGCACCTATAACAATTCTCCATTTCAAACATCTTATTTTAATTCTATGTGCTACACTTTCATTTGTCATATCCTTCTCCTGGAAGGCTGAGTGCATTGTTCACATTTAAAGATCATGAACCACTCTAATTCCTCTTCTTAAGGGGCTTAAACTTGTGCATATATTTTTGTTTGATTGTACTTATGCTAGAATCCTTGCACTATAGAGTGCTTCTCCATAAGTTCCAATTTTTAGTTGGCTTTCTCACTAGTTTCACCAATTAAAACAATGTCATCTGCAAGTAATATGCATTGAGAATCTTATCATGTATGCTATTTGTTAGTTCATCCATAACTAGGGGAATAGTACAGGCAAGGCAAGTGTCACGACCCATTTTCTAAACAAGCCGAGACCGGCGCTCGATCACTAAACCTGATCGAGCGAACCATCTCTGCTTATTCAATGTATTATAGCTCCACACTTTATATGCAACAAAGCAATACTCTAACCAAATACTCTTGATTAATTCAAATATTTAAATAAATCAACTCCAAAACTTTATTCATAGTAACTACTGAATTATTGCTAAGTTATTATAAAATAACATATGAATCTCAACCCAATGACTATGTCTATGAAGCCTCTACCGATAAACTGACGCACTGCTCAGGACATGAGATTTCCTGGCCAGTTCTCTAAATAAATAAAGAAATAGCTAAATGAAAATGACTCTAAGAATACTCCACGAACAAAAGCGGAGCTCACCAATATCACTGGAAGGGAAGGAAGTCCTAACTCGTAGCCTGCTCGCCTGCAAATCCGGTTCCTACGTTGTACCGCAGACCAACGTAGGTTCCCAAAAGAGAACGTTCAGTACCATCCACTGTACTCAGTGAGTCTCAACAACAGGGGGAGAAACTTTAATAACATATACGTTACAAGCAAAGGTTCTAAATGCATGTAAAACATAAAGCTTATAAGAATAATTCTAAAATAATTGCATAATAGCAATTTATGAATATTCTAAAAGAAATTCTTTTCTTTTTCTTTCTTTAAAAAAATACTTCACTTTATACTTTGGGGGTTCCAACTATCCTGACTTAATTCTGTCTCAATCACCGTGTGATCAGCACGGGTTCGATCCCAACCTGATCGAATAGGCCTAATCCACGAGGTGCCACTCGCTTCATGGTTCTCAGCGCTCATGTATCATACCTTAGCATGGCTAAGTAAATTCTCAGCAACGAGACCCTCGGCTCGTATGCTTCCTACTTTGGCACAAGTAGTTTCAGGAAGTCAACGCCTTGGTCAGGACCCTCGGCCTGGACGATGACCCCTTCTCAGAATAAAGGATACTCCCCAAAAATCTTTTCTTTCTAAAACTTCTTCTTGTGACTTTTCAAGTCTAAATCTTTTCTTTATAGAACATTATGTACATGCTCATATTGGTGTCCTTAAATGTAAAGCATGACATAAGAATGAAATAAACATATAAAAATATTTTCAAAGATTCTCTCTTCTTCATAATTTTCAACATGAAAATAGCATATAAGAACAACACAAAAATCTGAAAATTTAAGCACATATAGCGTAATAGATCATCTAAACTTTTGCTAGAACAAATTCTAAATTAATGGGTACTCACTCGCTCTAATTAAATAAAGATAAACTCTTTTAAGCAATTCATCAAACACCTTGTATGCGTGCTTTTGTGAGTTAAACCACTTTAGTAAAGGGTTATATCAACTCACCTCAAAACTCCTTGAGCCAATACGTAGACCCCAGTCCAATTGACACCAGTCAAACAATCGATTCTACAACAACCGGTGTATTTTGATCAATTTTAAAGTACTACACCTAATTATGAAATTTATTGATGATATAGAGGAAGAAGGGATTTAGCTATTCAATTCTTACCTATTACTACTGTAGGGTAATTGACAATAAGGGATTTTACATACCTGAGTTCAAGAATAAGTGAGTTGTGAAGAACCCTAGTATTTTTCTTTGCCTGCGTGCTCGGTTTCGTGAGCGAACAGAACTTAGTGTTCTGTTTTTTTTTCGTGGCCTCTGCTTTCTGCTTTTCACGATGGAAGTTTTTTGGTTAAGGCTTCAAGAGCCTTTGTCTTTAAGTGCCCATTTTATGGGTTTTTTTTTAGGCCCTTTTCCTTTTTTTCTTTTTTGTAACTAATAATTAATGATACGCACCTTTAATAAATAATAATATTTTCCTAATTGTATATCCAATTATTTATAATAATATTTTCCTAATTGTATATCCAATTATTTATGAGTGTGTGTGTATATATTCACTATTAACAAGAAAAATAATAATAATAATTTAATTCTATAATTAGTGTATCTTGAAACTATTATAAATTTGAGGAGTGTTACAGCAAGACTGATCCCTGATGTGAACTCACGGTTATCAGGACCTCGTTCAATTGGTAGACAGGAATAGAGTGAAGTGAGTAAAGTGCTAGTTAATCAAGTTGCATAGTTTCAGAACTGATAATTTTGTCACTTAGAACTGATTCTGATTAATGGGATAGATGAAATACACATCAAGTGGCTCATCTAATGATTTATATAACCGCTTGGGTACATGATTACTGCTGTTTCCTTTGACGGATTTAAAAAATTCTTAATCACCGAGGGACATACATAGTGCTTTTAGTTGCTGTTAGACTGCGGAATTGTCTCGCTGACAGGACTAAGTTGTTACAGTTTATGATGGCTAACAATTCCACATTATTATAATTTCAATTTCAGATACTGGTTTGGAATAAAGCTGTTTTTCTCTCCTTCGAACTTCTGTTGGCCTTAAGTGAATTTTTCATATAGAAGTCTATCAGTATGTAGTTTGCTGAGGAATCAGAGAGCTCTATTTTGTTTATCTTTGATTAATTCTTGTAATGAAGACATCTTTACCTCAACAAATTTGCTCTCTGTTTCTAAAAAAAATTATTTTCTCTGCCGAACGATGCAAGTAGAGAAACCTTTTAGATCACACCTGATTAATATCAATTCAAGAACACTACAGAACCAAAGATCTCTGAAAACTTCTGGTGATTCTATTAGTTCTACTGCATAATGATGCCGAAATATTTCTATAAAACCTTCAATGTTGATGCTTTGGAACATCGCCTAAACTCTCGTGTTGCTTGTCCCGTTCTTCTGCTATTGATTTTATTTCTTTTTTCATTTTTGTTTTTTAGGGGTTCACATGCTCTATGCTTCTCGTTGTGAGTGCATACTGTCTCCTATTAATGACCATATCATGCTTAAATGTATTTTTCCAGGTGAAGGAACATTTAGAAATTTTCGCTGATGTAAAGGGTGTTCCAGAAGACGCTAAAGAAAAAGCTGTGACTGAAATGGTTGATGAAGTGAGTTTCCTAAGCACTATTGCTGGAATTGGATGGTGCTATATCTTCTTGAATCTTGAATAAAGATTAAATCGTCACTGCTGGATAAAATATTTGGTGTGACCTTTTTTCTAGCAAGATGAACTAGTGGACTTTAACCTGATTGACGGAGGACTAGATACTTTGGAAACCAAAAATGCTGAATTGTCAGAGAATTTTTTGTGATAAATTAAATAAATTTCAATAATGTGGCCCAAAACACAACTGTATACAAGAAGTATACCAAAAAAGTAGAAAACCTACAAAAATAAATGTTTTTCTACGAAAGAAACCAAATCTTCTATACAACAAGGAACTTCATGGGTGCACCAAAAGAAATAAGGGATGGGATAGTTAAAATCTTAAGTTTTCTTTTGGAAACTTTATGGCAATACAAATCAATGTTGCTGCATAGAGCCATTACATAGGATGAGTAATTTTTGATTGCATGAGTGCCTCTTTTTTGATAATTCTGACAAATATAGCTGCTCTCCATTCCCCTCAGTCCTTGTTATAACTAATTGCTTCCGTGGCTTAATTCAGAAGAACTCAATCCTCTGTGCTTAATTAGCCGACTGTTGACAGGACTTTGTTCTTTGTATTTCATAAGGTTGGGTTGGCAGACAAACTTAATACTGTTGTCAAAGCTCTTTCTGGAGGTATGAAAAGGAAGTTGTCCCTTGGGATAGCTCTTATAGGAAACAGTAAGGTTAGTACAAGTTAAGCAAATTTGTTCATTCATTGTGCCTTGGAACTTACTGAAAGATTTTGTCTACTTTTTAGGTTATTATTCTTGATGAACCGACAAGTGGAATGGATCCATACTCTATGCGGTTAACTTGGCAGCTGATTAAAAGAAAAAAGAAGGGAAGAATCATATTACTCACAACACACTCCATGGATGAAGCTGATGTGCTAGGAGATCGGATTGCTATCATGGCAAATGGATCTCTAAAGTGCTGTGGAAGGTGTTTCTCTTTGCGGCTAAGAACTTCAGTTTATTTTAGAATAAAATTTTAGCTCCAGTTGGGGGTTCTAGTCTTATAGAGCACATGGCACCAGGAAAGGCGTACTCTGCTACGCTTAAGAGGAGTGGCCGTCTTGAGACTACTAGGCCCTCGATGTAGCCACTTATAATTTAGTATGTCTTTTTCGGAATTTCCTTAACTTGAGTTTTCATTTTCTTGACAGTTCAATCTTCTTGAAACATCAGTATGGGGTTGGTTACACTCTTACTCTGGTTAAGGTGTGCTCATCTTAGCTAGGTTAATACAATTCATAAAGTTGGGCTTTCTTTCTCAAAATAATTATTTCTAAGACTCTTTCTGAGATTGCTACTTTCTTCAGACTGCACCAGGTGCCTCAGTAGCTGCTGATATTGTTTACCGTCATGTACCATCTGCAACATGCGTTAGCGAAGTACGCTTCTTTCTTCAACGTTTAATTTTGCCCTTCCTTTTGCGTTCTATTGCCCATCCTATAATAGCTTGCATATTGGTCTGTTTTGACTGTGGAATTTTGTCACGACCCATTTTCTGAACAAGTCGGGACCGGCAGACAATCACTTAACATGACCGAGCGAACCATCTGCGCTTATCCAATCTATTATAACTTCGAACTTTACATGCCACAAGGCACTACTGTAACCAAATACTTTTAAATAATTTAAATATCTAAAATAAGCCAACTTCAAAACTTTATTTGTAGTAACCAATAAAATACTGCTAAGTTATTATCGAAAACATCTGAATCTTAACCCACCGACTATGTCTGTGAAGCCTCTACTGATAAACTGACGCACTGCACAAGAAATGAGATTTTCTGGCCAGTTCTCTAAGTAAACAAAGAAATCACTAAATAAAGATGACTCAAAGGAATACTCTACGAACAAAAGCGAAGCTCACCAATAGCACTGGAAGGGAGGGAAGTCCTAAACTGTAGTCTGCTCGCCTGCAAAACCGGTTCTTACGTTGTACCGCAAACCAATGTAGGTTCCCAAAAGAGAACGTCAGTACCATCCATTGTACTCAGTGAGTCTCAACGACAGGGGACGAAACTTTAATACAATACACATTACGAGCAAAGAATCTAAATGCATATAAGGCATAAAGCTTATAAGAACAACTCTAAAATAATTGCATAATAGCAGTTTATGAATATTCTAAAAGAAATTCTTTTCTTTTTCTTTCTTATAAAAAAAATACTTTACTTTATATTTTGGGAGTTCCAACTATCCTGACTTAATTCTGTCTCAGTCACCGTGTGATCGGCACGGGTTCGATCCCAACCTGATCGAATAGGCCCAATCCACGAGGTGCACTCGCTGCATGGTTATCAACGCTCATGTATCATACCTTAGCATGGCTAAGTAATTTCTCAGCAACGAGACCCTCGGCTCGTGTGCTCCCTACTTTGGCACAAGTAGTTTCAGGAAGTCAACGCCTTGGTCAGGACCCTCGGCCTGGACGATGACCCCTTCTCAGAATAAAGGATACTTCCACTTTTCTTTCTACTTCTTCTTGTGACTTTTCAAATCTAAATCTTTTCTTTTTGGAACATCATGTACATGCTCATGCTGGTATCCTTAAATGTAAAGCATGGCATAAGAATGAAATAAACATCTAAAAGTATTTTTAAAGATTCTTGCTTCTTCATAAATTTTCAACATGAAAATAACATATAAGAATAACACAAAAATCGGGAAATTTATGCACATAATAAATCATCTAAACTTTTGCTAGAACAATTCTAAGTTAATAGGTACTCACTCGCTCCAATTAAGTAAATATAAACTCTTTTAAGCAATTCATCAAACACCTTGTATGCGTGCTTTTGTGAGTTAAACCACTTTAGTAAAAGAGTTATATCAACTCACCTTAATACTTCTCGAGCCAATACGTACGCCCCAGTCCAATTGACACCAGTCAAACAATCGATTCTACAACACCAATGCATTTTAATCAATTTTAAAGTTTCACACATAAACATGGAATTTACTGTTGATATAGAGGAAGAAGGGAATTAACTATTCAATTCTTGCCTATTACCACTGTAGAATAGTTGACAATAAGGAAATTTACATACCTGAGTTCAAGAATTAGTGATTGGTAAAGAACCCTAGAATTTTATTTTGCTGTCTGCGTAAAGAATAGTGTTCTGTTTCTTGTGCGTATAACTCTGTCGCTTCTTTCTTTGGACCTTTTTACGTCCAGCTACTGCTTTAAGGCCTTAAGCCTTCCCTTTTTCTTCAACAACCCTTTATGGGCTTTAGTCCCTTTTCCCTTTTTTTTAATTGCTTTAACTTAACTAATAATTAATGATACCCACCTTTAACAATTAGAAATATTAAAATTATTAATATTTCCCTAATTGTATATCTAATTATTTATAAATAGAAAAGTAACTCAAAAATCAATCACCGGGGTTTAAATTCGTAATAGAAGTATATTTTTAAGATAAAAAAATAAAGTTCTATATTTAGCGTATCTTGAACTTTTATAAATTTGAGGAGTGTCACAATCTTCCCTCCTTAAAAACATTCGTCCTCGAATGTTGCTAGGGCCTTATTCTTAAGCTAACAATCATTTCTTAGGTCCTTGAACCTCTTAAGTTTTCTTAGCATTACTCCCTCTTGCAAGGGACTCAAAATTTTGGCGAACTCCCTAAAATTTTAAAAATTTCGGCAGAGTTTCCCTTGTAAATTAGACTATCCCAAAACACTTCCCTGTCCCAAATACCACAACTGCACCAACAACAACCAGATATACCATAACAGGCCATTCATAGGTACCATACGCGGCTCGTAAATTAATTACTCACATTCCGGCAAGGAGGTACCACAATAACCAACAAGAATCTAAAGAAAAACACTTTAGCAAAAGTAAATCATTTAATGAGTTAAATGTACTCTGGCGTGGAACTAAATTGTTAAATAACTAAATATACTTGGGCAAAACTAAATTCAACAACTAAGTATAATTTAGCAAGAACATAAACACATGCTAACTTGTATTTAATAAATAAAATATAAATGTCAAACCAAACTTAGGTTCACATACCTTTTTCCTCAAATAAATATGGATATTTCTTTCTCATATCTTCCTCGACCTCCCAGGTAGCCTCTTTTGAATCATGATTATTCCACAAAATTTTTACCGATGCTAAATCTTTTGTTCTCAACTTTCTTACTTGCCTATCGAGAATTTCTATAGGTACCTCTTCATAAGTCAAGCCTTCTTTAATTTCTATGGTGTCGGCAAGTATTATATGGGACTCATCATGAATGTACTTTCTAAGCATAGACACATGAAAGACAGGATGAACAGAGGACAACTCAACGGGTAGCGCTAGCTTATAAGCCACATTTCCTTTTCTTTTCTAGAATTTCATAAGGTCCGATACATCTAGGGCTAAGTTTCCCTTTCTTACCAAACCTCATAACTCTTTTCATTGGTGAAATTTTCAAAAACACCTTATCACCAACTATGAACTCTAACTCAAGATGCCTCTTGTCAGAATAAGACTTTTGATGACTCTGAGCAACTTTCAGTTTTTCTCTAATTAGTTGAACTTTCTCCAAGGCCTCACAAACAAACTCTGGACCAATCAATGACACCTCTGCTGGTTCACACCAACCTACTGGAGACCTACATCTTCGCCCATACAACGCTTCATAAGGAGTCATACCAATGCTGGCCTGATAGCTGTTATTGTAAGCAAATTCTATAAGTGGCAAGTGATCATCCCAATTTCCTCCAAAATCTTTAACACACGCACGCAACATATCTTCGAGAGTCTGAATGGTCCTTTCTGCCTGACCATCGGTCTGTCGATGGAAAGCGGTGCTCAAATTGACCTTGGTACCTAATCTTTTCTGAAATGCTTGCCAAAAATGCGCTATGAACTGAGGGCCTCTGTCAGATATGATTGAAACTGTAGTACCATACAATCGGACTACTTCTTTGATGTACAACTGCGCATACTGCTCTGCAGAGTCTGTCGTCTTTACTGGTAGGAAATGCGCGGACTTTGTCAGTCGGTCTACAATAACCCAAATTGAATCATGCTTACAGTATGTGCGAGGTAGACCTACTACGAAATCTATATTAATCATCTCCCATTTCCACTTTGGTATTTCTATATCTTGAGCTAGGCCACCAGGCCTCTGATGCTCGGCTTTGACTTGCTGGCAATTCAAACATTTAGCCACATGTTCTGCTACTTGCTTCTTCATGCCTTTCCACTAATACAACTCTTTCAAGTCCAGATACATTTTGGTAGCATCTAGGTCGATAGAGTACCTCGAACTGTGAGTTTCTTCCATTATGTCTTTCCTAAGACTATCTACATCAGACACACATAACCGATCATTCAACTTCAAAACTCCGTCATTTCTTAGAGTGAAAACAGTGATTTCTTTGTTTCTAACTACTTCTTTTAACTTCACTAAGTACAGATCTTCTTCTTGCTTAGCCTTAACATGCACAACAAGGGAGGATTGCGCTAAGGCATAAGCAGTTATACCTCCTTCTTCGGTCTCATCCAATCTAATTCCATCATTTGCTAGTTTTTGAATTTCTCGACCCAAAGATCGCCTTTGTACTGCAAGATGGGTCAAGACACCCATTGATTTCCTACTAAATGCATCTACTACCACATTAGCTTTGCTCGGGTGATAAAGGATATTGATGTCATAATCTTTCAATAGCTCGAGCCATCTTCTCTGTCTCAAATTAATTCTTTTTGCTGGAAAATGTAGTGGAGGCTTTTGTGATCTGTAAACACTTCAGAATGCTCACCATAAAGGTAGTGTCGCCATATTTTTAATGCAAACACCAGTGTTGCAAACTCCAAGTCGTGTGTGGGGTAGTTCTTTTCATGATTCTTTAACTGCTTGGAAGCATAAGCAATAACTTTTTCATTTTGCATAAGAACACAACCAAGACCAACTCTGGAGGCATCACAATACATTGTGAACCCACTCGAACCTATTGGCAAGGTTAACATAGGTGCGGTGGTTAACCTCTTCTTTAACTCTTGAAAACTCTGCTCTCAAGCGTTTGACTACTGGAACTTAACTGCTTTTTGGGTCAACATAGTTAATGGAGCTGCAAGTGAAGAAAATCCCTCTCAAACCTTCTATAGTAGCCAACTAACCCCAAGAAACTCCTGATTTCGGTTGGCGTTGTCGGCCTAGGCTAGTTCTTGACTGCTTCTGTCTGCTGAGGGTCTACTTTTATGCCTTCACTAGATACTACGTGGCCTAAGAATGCCACTGACTACAACCATAACTCACATTTTGAAAATTTGGCATAAAACTCATTCTCCTTCAAGGTCTGCAAGGCTATTCTAAGGTGTTCTCTAGGATCTTCCTTGCTCTTAGAGTATACCAAAATATCGTCAATAAACACGATAATAAAGGTATCAAGGAATGGCTTGAAAACTCTGTTCATGAGGTCCATGAATGCAGTAGGAGCATTTGTCAACCCGAAGGACATCACTAGAAATTCATAGTGCCCGTAGCGAGTTTTAAAGGCTGTTTTAGATTTATCATCTTCTCTGATTCTCAGCTGATGGTACCCCGACCTCAAGTCTATTTTTGAAAAGAAGTTGATCAAATAAATCATCAATTCTTGGCAGTGGGTACTTGTTCTTAATGGTAACTTTATTCAACTGCCGATAGTCGACGCACATTCTGAGAGACCCATCTTTCTTCTTGACAAACAGGACCGGGGCATCCCACGGTGAAACACTCGGCCTGATGAAGCCCTTGTCAAGAAGGTCTTTCAACTGTTCTCTCAACTCATTAACTTTTGCTGGAGCCATCCTATAAGGAGGTATAGATATGGGCTGAGTGCCTGGCAGAGATCAATGCCAAAGTCTATGATTCTTTAAGAGGAAGTCCGGGAAGGTCATCTAGGAAAACTTCTGGAAATTCTCTAACAACTGGCACTAAATGAAGAGCTGGTGGTTCTGATTCTGGATTAATGATGTGAGCCAAATAGGCGAGACACCCCTTAGCGATCATTCGTTGTGCCTTAAAGTAAGAAATAAACTTACCTACAAGCGATCCTGAACTACCCTTCCACTCTAAGACTTCTTCATTTGGAAATTGGAACCTGATATCTTGGCATGACCATCTAACATGGCATAGCAGGAAGACAACCAATCCATACCCATGATCACATCGAAATCCACCATTTCTAATTCTATGAGATCGGCCTTGGTTTTGCGATCTTGGACTGAAACTATACATCCTCTATAGACTCTTGTGACTTTCACTGACTCGCCAACTAGAGTAGATACTAGGTATGGCTCACTAAGTTGTTCCGGTTCTAGCCCGAGGTTAATTGCAAAGTATGGAGTCACATATGAAAACGTTGAACCTGGATCCATTATGGCATAAGCATTGTGTGAGCAGACTAGAAGTATACCTGTAATAACTTTTGTAGATGCCTCTGCACTCTGACGATCAAGTGTAGCAAACAAACGGGGTTGTCCCCCTCCTTGAGTAACTCGATCTGCACCTCTGCCTGCCCGTGCCCGGTCTGATTATGAGAACCACGAGCCTGAGGTGGTGCAACTGCAGTAGCTGAGGAACTAGAAGGACGAGTTGATCCACCACTGAAATTACGTCGCAACCTTGGGCAGTTGGCCTTAATATGACCAATGTCTCCACAATGATAGCAACAATGAAACCCGAGCTTGCACTGACCTGAATGTTGCCGCTTACATGTTCCACAAAGACCGTGTTGGTGTGAATGTTGCTCAGCATGACTCTAACTACGTGAGGATGATGTCCTAAAATTCTGATTCTGGCGAGAATGGTTTCCATAACTCTGAGTACGTCTGAAGGAAGACCCACCACCTGATTGATGACTGGACTGAGCTGGTGCTAATGACCCCTTATTAGAGGAATCTCTTCCACCTCCGCTGGATGTACCATTAAACCTGCCCGCTGTCTGGGCTTTCTTGTTATGCTCTTTTTCTTCTCTCCTTTGTTGTCTATCTTTTTCTAAGTGCTTGGCAAATCCCACAACAGAGGAGAAGGCTGTCATCCCTACCGCTGCAGTTGATGTTGTATCCTTAATGTGGTGAGCTAAACCGCCAACAAACCTGTGAATTTTTGCTTTTTCTGTCTTAACCATGTGAGGAGCATGCTTAGCTAACCTTATGGATTCCATGTAGTACTCTTGCACATTTTTATTCCCTTGCTTGAGCTGTTGGAACTCTGTAGCCTTAGCTTTCCTATCCTCTTCCAGGATAAAGTTAGTCATGAAGGCCTCTATAAATTCTTCCCAAGTAGGCGGACCATCATCTTCATCTCTTTCCTTTTCCCACATCTCAAACCAAGCGCCAGCCACATCTCTAAGCTGGTAAGCAGCCAACTCCACAACTTCATCATCAAATGCTTTCATCACTCGAAGGGCTTTCTTGACACCCTGCAGCCACAACATTGGATCTTCATCAACTATAGAACAATGGAACACTGGAGGACTCAACTTCAAAAATTCATTCACTCTTGAGGACTCATAATTGTTCTGTCTATTTAATTGAGGTGGAATCTCATCTCTTCTTTCGTTCTGGTTGGCCATAAAGGCTTTAAACATCTCCATAGCACTGTTGACAACATTAAACATCTGACCCACCTCGGGAGATATAGTTGCTTGAGCCGGAGCTGCCGTTGGGGGCGGTACTGGATCATCATGTTCCACCACTTCTTCATGCTCAACTCGGGGTACTTGAACCCCCTTTGTGGATTTACCCTTCCTTTTCTAGTTGAAGCCTTCTTAGTTCTACCTTGAGCCACAATGGTAGCAATAGTTTCTTGAGCAGCATCCTGAGTGTCGGTGTCAGAGTTGCGAGTACGAGTCATTTCTGCGAGTTTTGGAGAAAAGAATACATAAGATAATTTCTTAGAGGTAGGCTCTACTGCACGATCTAAAGTATGAAAAAAAATGAGACTTTTCTTAAATGCTTGTAGCCTCCTGTCTATAGGTATGGCGCGCTTCATACCCATAAACAAGACTCTACTAACACGGCTTCATAGACCCCTAGGACTCCATAAACCTGAGGCTCTGATACCAAGTTTGTCACGACCCATTTTCTGAACAAGCCGGGACCGGCACCCAATCACTAAACATGACCGAGCGAACCATCTGCGCTTATCCAATCTATTATAACTTCAAACTTTACATGCCACAAAGAACTACTGTAACCAAATACTTTTCAATAATTTAAATATCTAAAATAAGCCAACTTCAAAACTTTATTCGTAGTAACCAATAAAATACTACTAAGTTATTATCGAAAACATCTGAATCTTAACCCACCGACTATGTCTATGAAGCCTCTACTGATAAACTGACGCACTGCTCAGGACATGAGATTTCCTGCCCAGTTCTCTAAGTAAACAAAGAAATAACTAAATAAAGATGACTCAAAGGAATACTCTACGAACAAAAGTGGAGATCACCAATAGCACTGGAAGGGAGGAAAGTCCTAAACTGTAGCCTGCTCGCCTGCAAAACCGGTTCCTACTTTGTACCGCAGACCAACGTAGATTCTCAAAAGAGAAGCCAGTACTATCCATTGTACTCAGTGAGTTTCAACGACAGGGGACGAAACTTTAATACAATACACATTACGAGCAAAGGATCTAAATGCATACAAGGCATAAAGCTTATAAGAACAACTCTAAAATAATTGCATAATAGTAGTTTATGAATATTCTAAAAGAAATTCTTTTCTTTTTCTTTCTTATAAAAAAAAATACTTTACTTTATACTTTGGGAGTTCCAACTATCCTGACTTAATTCTGTCTCAGTCACCGTGTGATCGACACGAGTTCGATCCCAACCTGATCGAATAGGCCCAATCCACGAGGTGCCACTCGTTTCATGGTTCTCAGCGCTCATGTATCATACCTTAGCATGACTAAGTAATTTCTCAGCAATGCACAGCGATAAATCTCTCACGATAGCTCTGATACCATGTGAGAAGGCACGGGAGAAAATATGATATATTGATATTGTGTGTGATGCAATACAAGAGGTGCTATTTATAGCTACTCTATACAAAGGGGATACTACTCCTATTCCAATGTGGGACAATTACATAGCTATCTCTAACATTTACATAGCTATCTCTAACACTCCCCCTCAAGCCGGAGCATATAAATCATATGTACCGAGCTTGTTACATATATAATCAATGCGAGGACTAGTGAGGGACTTGGTGAAAATATCTGCAAGTTGATCATTCGATCTCACAAACTTCGTAGTAATATCTCCTGAGAGTATCTTTTCTCTGACGAAGTGACAATCAATCTCAATGTGTTTAGTTCTCTCATAAAACACCGGATTTGATGCAATATGAAGTGCAGCTTGATTATCGCACACAAGTTCCATCCGACTGATTTCACCAAATTTCAACTCCTTGAGCAATTGTTTGGTCCAGACTAGTTCACATGTTGCCATAGCCATTGCTCGGTATTCTGCTTCTGCACTAGACCGAGCAACTACATTCTGTTTCTTACTTTTCCAGGACACCAAATTTCCTCCTACTAAAACACAATATCCAGACGTAGAACGTCTATCAGAAGGTGATCCTGCCCAATCAGCATCCGAGTACCCAACGATCTGCTCATGACCTCGATCCTCAAACAGTAATCCTTTACCTGGAGCCGATTTTATATACCGGATAATGCGGACAACTGCATCCCAATGACTATCACAGGGAGAATTCATAAACTGACTTACAACACTCACAGGATAAGAAATGTCGGGCCTAGTCACTGTGAGATAATTTAATTTACCAACCAGCCGCCTATAGCTTGCAGGATCGCTAAGCGGCTCCCCCTGTCCAGGCAGAAGTTTAGAATTCGGATCCATCGGCGTGTCAACAGGTCTGCAACCTGTCATCCCTGTTTCCTCAAGAATGTCTAACACATATTTCCTTTGAGAAATAACAATACCTGAGCTAGATTGAGCAACCTCAATACCTAGAAAGTACTTCAATCTGCCTAGATCCTTAGTTTGAAAGTGCTGGAAGAGATGTTGCTTCAGATTAGTAATACCATCCTGATCATTGCCCGTAATAACAATATCATCAACATAGACTACCAGATAAATACATAGACTTGAAGCAGAGTGGCAATAAAACACAGAGTGATCAGCTTCACTACGAGTCATGCCAAACTCCTGGATAACCGTGTTGAACTTACCAAACCAGGCTCGAGGAGACTGCTTTAGACCATAAAGTGACCGACGCAAGCGACATACAAGGCCACGAGACTCCCCCTGAGCAATAAAACCAGGTGGTTGCTCCATATAAACCTCATCCTCAAGATCACCATGAAGAAAGACATTCTTAATGTCCAACTGATAGAGGGGCCAATGACGAACTGCAGCCATGGATAGAAAAAGGCGAACTGATGCCACTTTAGCCACTGGAGAGAAGGTATCACTGTAATCTAGCCCAAATATTTGAGTGTATCCTTTGGCAACAAGACGTGCCTTAAGTCGATCAATCTGGCCATTGGGACCAACTTTGACTGCATAAACCCAACGACAACCAACGGTAGATTTACCTGAAGGAAGAGGAACAAGCTCCCATGTACCACTTGTATGTAAAGCAGACATCTCGTCACTCATAGCCTGTCGCCATCCTGGATGAGACAATGCTTCACCTGTAGACTTAGGGATGGAAACCGAGGACAATGAAGATATAAAAGCATAATGGGGAGATGACAGACGATGATAACTCAAACCAACATAATGAGGATTAGGGTTTAGTGTGGTCCGTATACCTTTTCGAAGTGCAATCGGTGTACTAGGAGCAGGATCCGCAGTAGGAGCCGTGTCAGGTGCAGGACGAGAACCAGATGGGCCTGATGTAGGGCGCGAACGACGATGATAAGTCAAGAGTGGTGTTCCTGTGGCTGGGGAACTAGGAGGGATAACACTGGACTCCTCAAAAGTTGGTATGGGTGAAACCTCTGTGGTTGAAGGTGGAGGAGGATTACTAAACTCCTCAAAAGTCGGTATAGGTAAGACCTCAGATATGTCATGGTGGTCAGCAGAAGTGACATCAGTTGTGAAGAAAGGTTTAGACTCGAAAAATGTGACGTCAGCTGACATAAGGTACCTATGAAGATCAGGTGAATAACAACGATATCCCTTCTGAACACGAGAATAACCAAGGAAGACACACTTGAGAGCACGAGGAGCTAACTTATCTTTCCCCGGGGCTAAGTTATGAACAAAACATGTGCTCCCAAAAACCCGAGGTGGAAGAGGGTATAAGGCTGACTGGGGAAACAATATTGAATGTGGAATCTGACCCTTGATGGGAGATGAAGGCATCCTATTAATCAAATAACAAGCTGTGAGAACTGCATCGCCCCAAAAACGCAGCGGAACACGAGACTCAATTAGAAGTGTGCGAGCAGTCTCAATAAGGTGCCTATTCTTTCTTTCTGCAACCCCATTTTGCTGAGGGGTATAAGGACAAGATGTCTGATGAATAATTCCATGAGAAGACATAAACTGCTGAAACTGAGAAGATACATATTCTAAGGCATTATCACTGCGAAAAATGCGGATAGAGACACCAAATTGGTTTTTGATTTCCGCACAAAAACTCTGGAATATAGAGAATAACTCAGAACGATCTTTCATTAAGAAAAGCCAAGTACATCTTGAGTAATCATCAATAAAGCTAACAAAATAACAAAATCCCAAGGTTGAACTGACTCTACTAGGACCCCATATATCAGAATGAACCAAGGAGAAAACAGACTCTGCATGACTCTCAACACTACGCGTAAAGGAAGCTCGGGTATGTTTCCCAAGCTGACACGATTCACAATCTAATCTAGACAAACTGGATAAACTAGGCACCATCTTTTGAAGTTTGGATAAACTCGGATGTCCTAAACGTCTGTGGATTAGATCTGGAGGATCTGTAACTAGACATGTTGTGGAAGGACTGAGCGAGTTAAGGTAGTAAAGACCTTCTGATTCACGACCTGTACCAATTGTCCGTCCCGTACTGCGGTCCTGCATAATAAAAGAATCATCAATAAAATATATACCACAATTGAGGGCACGAGTCAAACGACTAACAGATGCAAGACTAAAAGGACAACCAGGAACATAAAGAACGGAATCTAGGGTGATAGAAGACAATGGGTTGGCTTGTCCAACTCCTTGTGCCTTAATTTGACATCCATTGGCTAAAGTAACAGTAGGAAGAGACTGTGAATATACAATATTCGACAAAAGTGATTTATTACCAGAGATATGATCAGAAGCGCCTGAGTCCATGACCCATGGTCCAAGAGTACTAGACTGGGAAACACAAGCAAAAGAATTACCAGCAATAGGAGTGTCAGTCTGGGCAACTGAGGCTACTTGTGGAGATGTTTGCTTACTTGCTCGATACTGAAGGAGCTCATTATATTCTTCTTTAGATACAGAAAAGCCCTGGTTACCTGTAGTCTCGCTCTGAGCAACGTAGGCATTTTTGGGTGGACGGCCATTTAAGGAATAACACATTTCGCGAGTGTGTCCAAGTTTGTGACAATAAGAACACTTGGGTCTAGATCTCCCAAAACGACCGCCTCCTCGTCTATTCTCCATAGCTTGAGATGCCCGAACATCCACTGTCTGGGATGCAAGAACAGAGGAATCAAGTATATGTGATGAAATCACTGGGTGACTTGGTGCTGCAGCAAGGCGAAGTAATCGAGAGAATAATTCATCAACTGTAGGAATAGTCGGACTCGCCAAAATCTGGTCTCGTACTGAATCAAGATCATGAGGAAGTCCAGCGAGTGTAAGAACGAAAAATATTTTCTGTCGCCGCTCTTGTTGTTTTGACACACAAGCAGAAACTGGCATCAATGTCTCAAATTCCTCCATGACTGCCTGTACCTGACCCAAGTAAGTAGACATATCTAATTCTTGCTTCTTTAAGTTTGTCATCCGTGATATCACATCATAGAAGCGAGATATATCATTAGTGTATAACGTACGAGCCTTTGCCCAAACCAAATAACATGTCTGGAATGACCGAAACAAAGGCATCAACTTAGAATCAATAGAACGCCACAAGATGCTACATAATTGAGCATCAATTTTTGCCCAAAGCGCTATCGCCTTTTCATCTCCTTCGCTAGACTGTTTAATCAGATGATCTTGCACACCTTGACCTTTACACCACAACTCGACAGATGAAGCCCAAGCTAAGTAGTTTGAACCTCCCATTAAAGGTTCCGAGGTAATCATAACATTAGAGTTTCCAGAACTCATGCTTTTAGACCCAAAAACATCAATTCCCAAAGACATCTTGTAAATTATTACCAAATAAGAGAAATAATCAATTGTAATATACTGAAAATAGAGTAAGGAACACTGAACCAGAATAGTAAACTACTGTAGTAGTTGGAAAGTTACTGTTGCAGCCGGAAAATATTCAAAGTGGTCGGAATGAAATAAAAACAGTAGGGGTAGGTTCGGAATTACCAGAAGACCCAACTGTTCTGAAGGAACTTTTTCAAAAAATGGCCGGAAGTCAACTTTTTGAAATCACTATTCACGCCGGAAAAATAAAAAAATGGTCGGAATTTGGTGTAACCTGGATGGGTAGGCTCGGAATTGCAAGGGAAACAATCTGTCCTGAAGAGTCGTCGCCAAAAAATGGCCGGAAGGTGGCCCACGCAACGTTGGAACTTCGCCGGAAAATTTTCTTTAGACAACTACAGTACCGCCGGAGATTTTCACTGGGATTTGGTCGTCGGACAGTGACTACTCTTGTGGTAGTGTTGGATTTTGTGCGCAACACTGACCGAGACAAAGCAGACGCAAAACAAATTTGAAAGTCGCCGGAAAAAAAGGGTTCCGGTGACTGATTTTACTTCCCGGAATCGCTGGAATTTATGCACAGCGATAAATCTCTCACGATAGCTCTGATACCATGTGAGAAGGCACGGGAGAAAATATGATATATTGATATTGTGTGTGATGCAATACAAGATGTGCTATTTATAGCTACTCTATACAAAGGGGATACTACTCCTATTCCAATGTGGGACAATTACATAGCTATCTCTAACAGTTTCAGGAAGTCAACGCCTTGGTCAGGACCCTCGGCCTGGACGATGACCCCTTCTCAGAATAAAGGATACTTCCACTTTTCTTTCTACTTCTTCTTGTGACTTTTCAAGTCTAAATCTTTTCTTTTTGGAACATCATGTACATGCTCATGCTGGTATCCTTAAATGTAAAGCATGACATAAGAATGAAATAAACATCTAAAAGTATTTTTAAAGATTCTTGCTTCTTCATAAATTTTCAACATGAAAATAACATATAAGAATAACACAAAAATCGGGAAATTTATGCACATAATAAATCATCTAAACTTTTGCTAGAACAATTCTAAGTTAATAAGTACTCACTCGCTCCAATTAAGTAAATATAAACTCTTTTAAGCAATTCATCAAACACCTTGTATGCGTGCTTTTGTGAGTTAAACCACTTTAGTAAAAGAGTTATATCAACTCACCTTAATACTTCTCGAGCCAATACGTACGCCCCAGTCCAATTGACACCAGTCAAACAATCGATTCTACAACAACCAATGCATTTTAATCAATTTTAAAGTTTCACACATAAACATGGAATTTACTGTTGATAAAGAGGAAGAAGGGAATTAACTATTCAATTCTTGCCTATTACCACGGTAGGATAGTTGACAATAGGGAAATTTACATACCTGAGTTCAAGAATTAGTGATTGGTAAAGAACCCTAGAATTTTATTTTGTTGTGTGCGTAAAGAATAGTGTTTTGTTTCTTGTGCGTATAACTCCGTCGCTTCTTTCTTTGGACCTTTTTACGTCCAGCTACTGCTTTAAGGCCTTAAGCCTTCCCTTTTTCTTCAACAACCCTTTATGGGCTTTAGTCCCTTTTCCCTTTTTTTTAATTGCTTTAACTTTTTTAATTGCTTTAACTTAACTAATAATTAGTGATACCCACCGTTAATAATTAAAAATATTAAAATTATTAATATTCCTCTAATTGTATATCCAATTATTTATAAATTGAAAAGTAACTCAAAAATCAATCACAGGGGTTTAAATCCGTAATAGAAGTATATTTTTAAGATAAAAAATAAAAGTTCTATATTTAGCGTATCTTGAAACTTTTATAAATTTGAGGAGGGTTACAAATTTGATTTGCTATGCCGACTTCCATGTTGAGCGCAATTACATAAAAAGAGAAAAGGAAAACATTTTTATGTCAGAGAAACTTTTGTTAATCATGCCAAACAGTTCAACTTTCTACTGCTGTAGGTTGCTGCAGAGGTTTCCTTCAAGCTTCCCCTGGCATCCTCCTCTTCCTTTGAGAGCATGTTTCGAGAAATAGAGCGCTACATGAGAAGATCCAACCCTAAATATGAAACCACAGACTACAGAGAAGTCGACAATCTTGGTATTGAGAGCTATGGCATATCTGTTACAACTCTGGAGGAAGTGTTTCTGAGGGTTGCTGGTGGTGACTTCGATCAAGCACAGGGCCTTGAGGAGAAAGCAGATCCAACTTTTTGTGATTCTGTTGATTTAAAAGTGTGCCAAACTAACACTTCAAAGACATTCTTCCCTTCCAAATTATGTGGAAGCTATTTTAGAGTCATATGGCTTATGCTGACCTTGATTGGTTCAGCTTGTAGTCTAATCTGGGCTGCGGTTTCAAGTGTGATTAGCCTTGTTACAATGCAGTGCTGTTGCTGTTGTATACTCTCTAGGTCTACTTTCTGGAAACACTCGAAAGCCCTACTTATTAAGAGAGCGAAATCAGCTCAAAGAGATCGGAAAACAATTGTGTTCCAGTTGTTAATTCCTGCATTCTTTTTGCTTCTTGGTCTGCTGTTTCTTAAGCTAAAGCCACATCCTGATCAGCAGCCGGTCTTCTTCACAACCTCGTACTTCAATCCTTTATTAAGTGGTGGAGGAGGAGGTGGTCCAATTCCTTTTGATCTCACATCGCCTATAGCAAAGGAGGTCTAATTACTATTTGCGGTCTCATCTTTACTCTTTCTATTAATACTTAAAGGTCTTTACCTGCAATGCTTTGATGGTGCAGGTTTCTGACCATGTCCATGGAGGCTGGATCCAAAAGTATCGAGAGACAACATACAGGTTTCCTGATTCTGCTAAGGCAATGAACGATGCCATAGAAGCAGCAGGATCAACTTTGGGCCCTGTCCTACTTTCGATGAGTGAATATCTTATGTCTAGCTTTAATGAATCTTATCAGTCGAGGTGAGTTACTTTGAAAGTCATCTTCAGCTTCAAAGGATTGTTGTAGTTGTATTTTATTTTTGTATATTTGGCTAGCATTTTACTAGTGCTTCAGAATGTCCTTTGCACATGTAACATGCACTTCAACCATTCCATGGCTATTATTATGTGTACTATATAGTATACTAATTACTATTGATACTTGGAAAATCTTTTCTTTAAGGTAGTTTGTTGAAGATAAACTGCACTCTCTCTAACATCATAAGCTTTTAGATGAGGTGGTTACACACTCCAACTTAAGCTTTTGGATGAGTGGGCCTGGAGCAGAGAGAGTGAGAGAGAAGGCCTAATCGGTTAGGAGTGAGTCTGAGTGAAGTTAGTGGCTCGATGGGCTGAAAAAAGAGAAACCCAGACACCAGAGCAGCTTCACGGGTTGAGTTGAGAGGGAGAAGCACAGAGTGATGGAATATGAAAGAGAGAAAGCAGTTGTAAAATGGGGTCATCAAAGTTTGGCTCATTTACCATGTTAAGAACATGGATCTCAGGTCTAACTTAACCTCAAGGTGAGGATTGTCCAAGACCGTATAAGGATACGACAACCTATTTCCTCAACCAATTTAAGACACTTAACAAGTATGCATAACATGTATAAAAATGTTTACAACTGGCTTTCTGGAGGTATCGACATAGTTAGTCTGGTGAGAGCTTTAGTATCTAGATAGAAGACAGCTACGATTCAGTTCTGGATCTTATACTTTATTACTATCCTGGGCATATAATGATCAGAAACCTCCAATTGTCGATATTTAAAATGCAAGTAGAGCACATAATTTGGGCTGGAGATTCATTTATTATATTGAAACTTGTTAGTTTTTCAAAAAAAAAAAAATGCAAGTAAATGAAGTCTCGTCACATTCCAATCGAATGTAGTGATTGTACTATACATTCTACTTCTTCCCCATTTGCCTGCAATCGCTATTTATTTAGCTTAATAGGTCTGCCAAATGAATCATATTTTCCTTCTCTAATCAGTTTCATGCATATTCTATTACAGGTATGGAGCGATAGTCATGGATAATCAGACTGGTGATGGTAGCCTTGGGTACACTGTTCTACACAACAGTTCTTGCCAGCATTCTGCTCCAACATTTATCAATTTGATGAATTCAGCAATACTCAGGCTAGCTACACATAATGAAAATATGACAATTCTCACTCGTAACCACCCTTTGCCGCAGACAGCAAGTCAGCATCAGCAACATCATGTATGATTTTCTATCATCTTATTATTGATGAAATTGTAGCATTCTACGTCTGTCAATGCAAATTCCTTGATTAATTGTTCCGGCTAGAATGTTTACTGATTATTTCTCAAAGAGCTAGCTGTGGTGAAGTCATATTTTGTTTCCTACAAGGCTATACATTATTTTACGTCCTGTAAATAACATTCAACATGATAATCTGCAAGTAAATCTTGGGGTTAGTGGTGTTGAAGATGTTTCGCAGGTTTAAGTTACAGCTGCTGCATGTACCTTGTAAAATATCATCTATAACATGTCTTATCTAACAATTCATTTTGCTTTATTGAAGTTTTCTGACTATATCTTTTATTATACCTTGACATGTCTTATCTAATTATTCATTTTGCTTTATTGAAGTTTTCTGACTATATCTTTTATTATACCTTGATGCTGTACTTAATTGTGTATTTACTACAGTTTATGTTTTAAGTAATTACTTTTATATATATATATATATATATATATATATATATATATATATATATATGTTTGTTTACATTATGTTCCCAATATTTGAATATTGACCTACTAATATGTGAAGCAAGTCTTTTACCAAACTACACATACCCTTTTTTAACGACAAATATTTTGGTGAAATAACAAGTTGTCAACTTCCATTTCCCAATATTTGAATATTGACCTACTAATATGTGAAGCAAGTCTTTTACCAAACTACACATACCCCTTTTTTAACGATAAATATTTTGGTGAAATAACAAGTTGTCAACTTCCATTTCCCAATATTTGAATATTGACTTTTTATCTACTGCTCTATGATACATCAGTCAATGATGTAATTCTGAATTTGCTTCTTTTGATGGTTATCTTGTAATCTGTGTTTTAGGATATGGACGCCTTCTCTGCTGCAGTTGTAATCAATATAGCCTTTTCTTTTATTCCTGCCTCATTCGCTGTGGCGATTGTCAAGGTAAATTTGCTCTTTCTTCTAACAAATTGTATTGCAGTTTGAGAAATTATATTATTAGTGTTCTTGATACTTCAGCACCATCCAGCCCCCAGGTATAATATAGGTAATCCGTCCCTATACTAGTAAAGTAGGTACATATTCTATAAATTCATAGGGAATATCTTAAGGTGTCCTATTGAATATTATATATGATTTTCTTTATTCAATTTCAACAATTTTAGACATGTATGAATCTGAACACATACTCACATGATAATCTAACATTTCTCACACATAACAATGGCTCTCATCTATGATTGGCATGCTGATTTGTTCTGGATGTTATTTATTTTCACCCTTTGTAAAGTATGTTCTGTAATTTGCCTGAGGTGTCAAGTATAACCACTCTGCTGGCTGGGTACATATTTATGTTTTTTCCTGCAGGAACGTGAAGTGAAAGCTAAGCATCAACAGCTAATCAGTGGGGTATATTTCTCTCTTCAACATGTCTTAGTCTATCACACATTTTAAGAATTGCTAATGATGCTTTAATGCTCCCAAATTCTGCAGGTGTCCATACTCTCATATTGGGCTTCCACATATATATGGGACTTCATCAGCTTCTTATTTCCTTCATCTTTTGCATTAGTTCTCTTTTGGATATTTGGTATGCTTCAGCTTTTTCTGTCTATCTATTGATAAAGGAGTTTGCTTCAAATGTTTTTGTTGTTCCAAATATTTTTCTTACAACTAGGTCTTATGAGGTTAATAATTTTATTAATGATGGGGAAAAACCTAGTATACGAGCTGTATGCTAAAAGATGAGAACCTACACCATAGTTTCTTCAGAAGCATCTTTATCATTTCACAGTACTATTGCCAAGTTACTCAATCTCTCATATCAGATTGAGATTAAAACTGGATAATGCCTATACATTATCCATAGTAACTCCATCCTATCTAAACTGTATAACTTGGCTGTTTGGATCTGTGTTGACAGAAAAGATTGTTAGTCCCCATTGGTCAAGGGTATGGGCTATTGTCTTCTTATATGCTCTTGGGCTATCCTCACCTCAAAAACTAGCTTATGGGGTTGAGTTAGGCCCGAGGTCCATTTTCCTTGTATGGTATCAGAGCCAGAACCATCCTTATTCTTGGTTACCCAGTGTTGGACCTCCATTCCAGATGTTCGGTCCTGGGCTTGCGGGGAAGGAGGAGGGTGTTAGAGTCCCACATTAGTTACGGCTATGGTTTGTTGTCTCCTTATATACTTTTGGGCATTCACCTTATGAGCTAGCTTTTAGGTTGAGTTTGACCCAAGGTTCATTTCCTAGCATATGGCGTACTATTGTACTGATCACATGCTTGTTTTTCTTATCCTTGATTCAACCTCCTTATCGAGGAAGGTCATCACTTATATGAAATATTCTTGAGTATATCATGTTAGTTCTATCCACCTTGTGAGAATGTTGTCTTTTCTCCTGTTAAATACCACATAAAGTTGTATTCCCTCCGTCCCAATTTATGTGGCGGAGTTCAAATTTCAAGAGTTAAAAGTGTTTTTCTTTGACCGCGATTTTTTCATATGCATTTTCAGATATTTTAAATTGGTAAGCATTGTGATTTTTAGTATTTTTTTTTACATAGTTTTCAAATATATAAACTTTGTTTTAAAAAGGTTAAAGATTCTATATCCGAATTCAAGGTCAAAATTAAGAAATTTGACTCTCGAAATCTGAGCTCCGCCACATAAATTGGGATAGAGGGAGTATGATTTTTGTTTGTTCTTGTTGAGTCCCACATCGACAATGAAGGGGAAGGTGGTCTCCTTATATGGACTTGGACAATCCTCACCTCTTGAGCTAGCTTTTGGGGTTGAGTAAGGCCCAATGTCCATTTAACACGGTATCAGAGCAGGAACCATCCCTATTTTCCCATGTTGGGTCCCATTATTGTCCACGCTCCAGATGTCCAGTCCTGGGCATGAGAGGGGATGTTGAGTCCCACATCGACAATGAAGGGGATGGGTGGTTTCCTTGTATGGATTTGGACAATCCTCACCTCTTGAGCTAGCTTTTGGGGTTGAGTTAGGCCCAATGTCCATTTAACAGTTCTCATTGCCTTATTTAAAAAAAATGATTTTCACTATCCAATTATTTTAAAAAGAACTGCTTCTGTAGGTCTTGAGCAATTTATTGGAAAGGATTCTCTCATTCCAACAATTCTGTTGTTTCTTGAATATGGATTAGCAATGGCATCATCAACATATTGCCTCACTTTCTTCTTTTCCGAGCACAGCATGGCTCAGGTATCTGTTTTGAAGAATATCTGAAGATTTGTTACTTGTGGAATATTGTTGATCCTGATATCGTTTTTATGTGCAGAATGTGGTCCTCCTCGTCCAATTTTTCACTGGCCTCATTCTTATGGTTCTATCCTTCATAATGGGACTTATAAATTCTACAACACACTTAAATTCTCTGCTCAAGGTTGGAAGGCCTAAAGTATTTCTCTCTGAATTACTATATTATGTTATATGTCTTGGTAGTTATGGTTTTAGCTTTAGATGTGAAGGGCATCCTTTAGAGAGATTTGTTGAATTTATATAATAATTGTCAATTTCCATGCATTAAGTTACTGCTTCTGCAGATTGTAGGATCTCAAGTTCGAAATATTGAAATGCGTTTTTCTGTTTACTATCTTCACTTTATCGGTCACCTGGAAGCTTTGTAAAATCACGGAATGACTACTCTGGCGACAACTAAACATTGAGCGAGTATTTTAGAAGTCCTAAATCATTGATCTGGAAGGAGAAGAGCTGGATAAACGAAAAAATGGAACTTTTTAACACTGTACCTATAAATGTACCAAAGAATACTCATGAAACTGGATGGTCTTGCGAATCTGTGCTTCTTCTATATCATGCTGCCCTTTCTTGATATAAAAACTTTTTATTTACACCAATGTACACTATGCTATAACCAATGGCAATAACAAATGAATTACTTAGTTGGATTGTCAAGTAAGATATTGTCTTCAAGAGACTCACTCTCTAATTACCTTTTAGTAATGTCTCTTAATGTATTCACTTTAGCACATATGTGATCAACTCTCTCTCAATGAATAATCCTTACAAGGGACAATCTTTTGCAGAACTTTTTTAGACTGTCACCGGGATTTTGCTTCGCTGATGGATTAGCTTCATTGGCTCTTTTAAGACAAGGGATGAAGAATGGATCTAGAGATAACGTTTTTGACTGGAATGTGACTGGTGCTGCTATATTATACTTGGCTGCTGAGGTAGCCATCTGGTTTGTTGACTCTAATTAAACTTTCTTGCAGCCTGATCATCTCATAGTTGTTTCTTTCTTAAGAAAAGTCATTTGTGATATGTCATCTGTTAGTGTTTTGTTTAGCTTCTCCTTTCTCTTTCTCTCCTTCTGTGACGGAAAGACACAGAATTGTTGAAAACATGTCACATTCATTACCACTTACCTCCACCAGATCGTATCATTTAGGCTTACACGTACAAGATTAGGAGGACTTTCTACCTCTCTTGTCACAAACAGTTATCAAATCGATCACGAGCTCGAACCCCCCACCTCAGCCCCACCCCCACCCCCACAGACGAATGCCCTGGTATTTAAGTGGAGAAGTGTTGAAGATTTAAGTCAATAAAAGTGTGCTGTGCAAAGATGATCATACACTGAAAAGAATTTTCACGTACTTGGCTCATTGAAAAGAATCAAGCCCGCACGTGAGGTGGCGTGTTGAAGATATATAATTACGTCAATGAAAGTGTGCTCTCTCTGACACTTATGCTTTCAGATGAAATGGTCATGCACTTCAACAAGAATAGTAGAGGGGCGGGCCGGTTATCCACAGAGTTCTGGATCCTGCGCCAACGGTCCTTAGGGATTTCTCAGTTATTTTTTTTTAAAAAAAATTTCCCGGCGTAACCATCATTTCCACCACGTGATCTCTCTTCCCACGGATTACTTTATCACTTTTTGAGTTTGCGCATGCTAAACAATGGAATAATTCCATTGGCTGACCTCAAATTTGAACAAGCACTTTTGCTTGTTGAGATCTTCATTTGGTATTTATTTCTTCTTGGTCATTTATAGGCCTTTGATGCATTGTTTGCTCGTATTCGCATGTATTGTGTAGTTTCAGGAACGATTTTTTTCTCTTAGCACTATTCATCCCTGTTGTGTCTTTGTTAGTTATCTTCCATCTATGTCCTTCTTCCTTGCTATCTGTATCCCACCTCATTTATAGCCTTTGCTAAGATCTCTTAGGTTTTAAGGAAACTTTTTAATTTTGGATATCCAACGATTCAGGCCGTTGTGTTTTTCCTTTTAACTCTGGGGCTTGAATTCTTGCCTCAACAAAAAAGGAGTCTTTACAGAGTTAATGAGTGGTGGAAAAGCTTGGGAAAATCTAGGCATGCTATTTCCTCCGGGTCTTCAGAACCTCTTCTGCGACCACCCTCAGGCGATGTTGCTTCTGAATTGGACGAAGACATAGATGTTAAAGCAGAGAGAGACAGGGTTTTATCTGGCTCAACTGATAATGCTGTTATCCACCTTTGTAATCTTCGAAAGGTATGAATATTCTCTTGCCTATAGTTCAAAAGATTAAAGCGTTAAGTCTGCTGAATTAAGTATGTTTCTTATTTAGATCTATCCTGGAGGGAAGTCCCAAGTTCCAAAAGTTGCTGTCCATTCACTGACTTTCTCTGTCCAAGAAGGAGAGTGTTTTGGGTTCCTAGGAACTAATGGAGCAGGGAAGACAACAACACTGTCAATGCTATCTGGTACAATTCTGTTCTGCAGCATTACATAATTCTATATTTGTGAGTAGGCTTGCGTCTAGCTGTGAGAATATGCATATTTGTGATAATGGAAGAAGTTTACAGAACCACTTTGTATTTATATCATCAATTGCTGGAAAAGTACCCTGGCTATTGACAATCTGTCTCTTTTGGTAATTGGTTTGTTTAAATTTCTTAAAGTTCCTAGAGTACTTTAATTATGCTCTTCTTTAAACATTTCAAAACATGAAGGATTTCGTTCTAACAAGTTATATGTGTGCTTTAAACTACTTATTTTGTTCCTACCTGCAAACATTGTGCTTACGTCCTATTGTGCTGCTACTTTTCTTAATTTCTTTTGAAAAATAAACCAACGTTGAGTCAAATATTCTCTTATAATTTACTAATGCAGGAGAAGAAAACCCTAGTGATGGAACGGCATTCATTTTTGGTAAAGATATACGTTCAGATCCCAAGGTTGCTCGTAGACATGTATGGATAGTTCTTCCTGTATAATGAACCCAGTTCCCTTTTGCTATCAATGAATTTACTTACATGCCGTCTGTGTCTTCTCAATGCAGATTGGATATTGTCCTCAGTTTGATGCTTTACTAGAATTTCTGACCGTCCAAGAGCATCTTGAGCTCTATGCAAGAATTAAAGGAGTACCAGAGTATGAATTGGAAGATGTACGTATCTCTTGATTTTATATGTCCAAAAGTGTACTCGAATTTGACTCTATCATAGTTCATAGCATATCTTTTACAAGTTCTAGTAGGGTGGTGGCTTTGTACATGTTCTGTTGATGTGATACGTTTTGTACATGTTCTGTTGATGTGATACGTTGTTTGTTGGTAGAATTGCTCAAGTCTTGTAGATGCTAAAGATTGTTATGTCTCCAGACAACATGACTAAATTAGTAGTTTAATTTGTTTCTTTTTCTTTATACATCAAGGAATACAGATTGACGGAGACGAACACTAGAGAAGTGAACTAGATTCAACCTGTGCTTTTGCATAAGTTTCTCTAACAAGAATGAGCTTATTTCTTATTTTTTTTGAGAAAGGTAACATATTATTTAATCGTAGCACAAAGGCTGTGCTAAGGCCACAGATACATATATCAAAACGAGTAAAACCACGGCTATCTTCTAACTCCTACTACGGTGATCCTATGATATCTATCATTGAATCTACATCATGTGCAAAATCTTCCTTGCACCAAAAGTGAAACAAAAATAAGCCGTTCATCTTGATCTTCTGTAAGGAGTTGTTGTGTCCTTCAAAACATCTACTGTTTCTTTCCATCCAAATTGTCCACCATATACAACCCGGGATAGTCTTCCACCACTTTTTTTGTTTGATCAGGTCTCCTGAGAAATTCCAGCAAGCAAGCAGCTCCCCTGAACTCCTGGGCATGGCCCATGACAGCCCTTTCATGTTCAAAAATAGTTGCCATAAAGCTGTAGCCAAGTTACAGTGTATAAATAAATGGCTACTACTTTCGGCCTCATTTCCACACATATAACACCTTGAACACAATGACATGCCTTTCTCATTAGATTGTCTTGTGTTAGACAAGCATCCCTGGCTGCTAACCATACAAAGCATGCTACTTTAGATGGTATTTTGTCTTGCCATATTGTTTTCCAACTCCATAATTGGGTTTGCTGACCTTGATTGTTGAGCATTTTGTATGCTGAGTTTATTGTAAAAGAGCCACTCCTATGCCTTGTCCATTTCAACATATCCTCCTCCACTGTAGTCCCCTTGAACTGATCTAGAACATTCAGAAATTCAGTGAATCTAGGTAATTCTCAGTCATTTAGCTCTCTTCTAAAGTTGAAAATCCATCCGTGTTGATCCCAGCTGTCTTCCACCGTGGCTGCATTATTCAAACTCAAAACTTTCATGTCACTGAAAAGGTCTTTCAGAGGTCCATGTCCTAGCTAGTTATCATTCCAAAAGGATGTTTTCCTCCCATTCCCTACTACAATAAAAACATTCCCCACAAAAAGCGGCCAAATAGCCCTGATGGACGTCCATACACTAACCCCATATGTTGTTGTCACTGCTCTAGGTATCCATTGTCCCTCTAATCCATATTTTTCAGTGATGACCTGTCGCCATAGAGTTTGATCTTCCCTGCCATGCCTCCAAAGCCATTTCATGAGTAGGCTTTTATTATGTAGTCTCAAGTTTCTTATGCCTAAGCCCCCAGATTTCTTGCTTTGCGTCAAAACATTCTAGTTTACCAAATGGTAACCTCCCTTCTCTTTATTTCCTTGCCAGATGAAATTCCTTCTCATAACCTTGATCCTTTTCTCTATTTTTGTAGGAATAGGAAAAAGGGACATCATGTATGTGGGAAGTGCATCTAAGACACTGTTAACCAAAGTTACTCTGCCCCCTAGGCATATGTACTGGCTTTTCCACTTGGCCAATCTTTTCTCACATCTTTCTAACACTCCACTCCAAATATCTAACGACTTGTTTTTAGAACCCAGTGGCATACCTAAGTAGGTTGTTGGAAGAGTTCCAACTGTGCGTCCAAGAACACCTGCCAGCCTTTGTATATTAATTACCTCATTTACTGGAAAAATAAGGCTTTTCCTCCAATTGACATGTAGACCAGAGACTGCCTCAAAAATTGTTAGAATTAACCTGAGATGTCTTAGCTCATCTACTTTTGCATCACAAAATACCAAAGTATCGTCTGCATATAGTAGATGAGTTACCTGCATTCCACCTACAGTACTTACCACCTTAAAACCAGTCATCCACCTATTGTTATTTGCTACCTTTATCATGTTATTTAGATCTTCCATTGCTATTAGGAACAAAAAAGGGGAGAGAGGGTCACCCTGTCTCAAACCTCTATGTGAAGGGAAGAAACCTTTGGGGAACCATTGATGAGAACATAGAACTTGACTGAGCTTATGCAGAAGAACATCCATCTAATCCATTTTCTTCCAAAACCCATAGATTTCAGCATTTTAAGAAGAAAAACCCAGCTCACATGATCATATGCTTTCTCAATATCAAGTTTGCAAAGAATTCCAGGAGTCTTCATCTTTAGCCTTGAATCAACACATTCGTTAGCCACTAGTGCTGCATCCATTATCTGTCTCCCCTTTATGAAAGCCATCTGATGCCTATCTACTAGCTTGGAGATCACAGTTTTCAATCTCTCGGTCAAAACCTTAGAAATAATTTTGTACATAGACCCAATTAAGCTAATAGGCCTAAAATCTTTTAACTCTCGAGCTCCGGTCTTCTTTGGTATAAGGGCTATATATGATGCATTAAAGCTCTTCTCAAAAAACTCCTGTGTATGAAAATTCCTCAAGGTTTGCATAACATCTTCCTTTACAATATCCCAGCAAGAAAGAAAAAAACCCATAGTATATCCGTCTGGCCCAGGTGCCTTGTCTGAAGCACATAATTTAACTCCTGCACAAACTTCATCCTCTTCAAATGATCTTTGTAACCACTGCTTCTCACTCTGAGTTATACAAGGACAATCAGCCAAAACAAACTCTGGTCTCCATTCCTCTGTTTCAGTGTAAAGCTTTTGGTAGAAGGATATAATTTTCCCTTTTATAGTCTCTGGATTCTCCACTGTCACACCATTAACTTTCAGCTTATCAATTGTGTTATTTCTCCTGTGTGCATTTTTCATTCTCTGAATTTTTTTGTGTTCCAATCCCCTTGCTTGAGCCAAAGAATTCTAGATCTTTGTCTCCAAGCTATCTCCTCATTTTTTGCTATATCTTCCAGCTCCATGAACACGCTGGCCTTCTGCAAAAGCTCATCTTCATATAGGTTTCTAGTTTTCTGTATAACATCCATTTCTGCCATGGAACTTAGAAGTTGAGTTTTTCTTACTTCAAAGTTAGCATGATTTGTACCATTCCACTCTTTTAGCTTTCCTTTCAGCATCCTCAATTTGCAGGCCAAAATATAATCAGGTCTACCCTGTACCTCAAAAGAAAGCCACCACGTTTTCACCATGTCACTAAAACCTGCCACCCCGAGCCACCAATTCTCGAACTTGAAATAAGACTTATGATTTTCCCATTCTCCACATTCTAACAGTAGGGGAGCATGATCAGAAGAAACTCTGGGTAACAACGTTTGGGAAATATTATTGAATTCATCATTCCATTCCATAGAGAATAGATGGTTTATTTGCATGTTTCATCAGGTGAAACTCGAGCAACTTATTGGAAATTTTGATTGAAATGAAAGGGTCTGAAGTTCCATGTGTTGGTAGTAATGGAATGCTTTCATTATCTAAAATAAACTAATAAAGAACCTCTCCCACCAAGAGATCAGTCCAATACATGAAATTATGATTTGGATGCCAATCTACTTATTCGAAAAAAATGATATGGATGTCAATATATTTTTTTTATCAGAAAAGAAAATTGTGAATATTGGTGTAACATTATTTTCCTGATAATTTCTTGATTCGTGGATTTTGGTTCAAGTGAAGTCTCTTCATGTTTGATCTTCCTCCTGTCTGAGATTCTTAAGCTAATTAGTATGAGATTGAGAGATATTCCAACTTACCTCTATCATAAAGGCAGCTCGGTACCTAGTACACTTGTTCAGAATCCTTTCTCTAATTACTTTTTGAATATGCCAAGCCTCTGCTGCTGTGCCTATAAGGACGAGTTTCTCTCCTGGTTCATGTCCACTTATAGTGCCTACAGATGATGATATTTAAAGTTTAGGGTGTGATTTTTACGGAGTAAAATGTTTTCCGGGGAAAATTTGTTTCTTTGGAAAAACAATTGTTCATATAATTTTCCATTGTTTTTTTTGTTGGAAATTAAAGTTGGCCACTTGTACTAACAGCAGATTGCGGTGGATGTAGCATGGAGGTGGTGTTTTGTGTAGTTTTGAATATTAAAGGTTGACAATATTGTTCCTTCTACAAAAAAGGTTGACAATCATATTAAAATGTTGGTTGAAACAAAAGACATTGAGATAGAACTAGAATAGTTTAAGAGGAATTGACTTATACCTCAATGACATAAGTCATTTTTCACGTAGGAAAATATTTCATCCAGGATTACATTTTCCAGGAAACCATTTTACATCATGCTGCACTCTTAGTCATATTCTCTGATTTATTATGTTATTTGCAAGTCTGCTTTTCCAGATGTTCTTTAAGACATGTTCTTAATGGAGAAATTTGATGTTACTTTGTGGAATCATCTAATGGTATGCCAATGAGAGGTCGTTCTGACACCATTTTATTGCCTTTGGAGAAAGTTCTTGTCTCACAGGGAGAAGGAAAAACCTGTATAAAATGGGAATGACAGCAAAATAATCATCTAAACTTTAATGACTGCAAACAAATCAATTTTTTTTTTTGTAATGCCATGAAATTAGAGCTTGAATGAGAATGACAATCTTCTTATTTGACCAAAAAAAAGAGTGACAATCTTCTTATTTGACCAAAAAAAAGAGTGAAAATTTGCTCGAGTGTCTTTGTTGAAGTGGTCTTTGTTGACCATCAAATGGTTTTTGATACTAGTACATCTTGACAGGTTGTTATGCAAAAGTTGCTCGAGTTTGACCTGATGAAACATGCAAATAAACCATCCTTTGCCTTAAGCGGAGGAAACAAGCGCAAGTTATCTGTTGCAATTGCAATGATTGGAGATCCGCCTATCGTCATTCTTGATGAGCCATCCACAGGTCGTTAAGTTACCTCTAGTCATTCCGCCAATATCTTTTTATGTTTGATATTTTTATCTAAATTTAAGCAGTTTAAATCGAGAGGTTCAATAAAACCCATTCTAAATAGCAAAAGAAACAATTTCCCAAGGGCATGACCTAGTGGTCAATGAAGTGGGTTGAGAACCATGAGGTCTCAGGTTCAACTCCCGGCGTAGGAAAAAACACCAGGTGATTTCCTCCCATATGTCCAAGCCTTAGTGGACAGGGTTACCCGGTACCTGTGCTAGTGGGAGGTAGCAGGTAACCCGTGGAATTAGTCGAGGTATGTGTAAGCTAGCCCCGACACTATGGTTATCTGATATAAAAAAAGAAGAAGCAATTTCCACCTTTAAGCTGGGAGTTTTAGTGACCACATTCTTGAACATATAATTCCTTTGGAATGGCTTTGAATTCATACCTTTGCAGATGTTAGATCTTAAGTTTAGGCCATAGCTTCTGAAAGTTATTTTGTTTGGAGTCTTATAGGACTCTTTAGAAGCTATTTTAACATATGAGGGGCCTCTAGTTTTTTGAATTCACAGAATCTGCAAACCTGCTCTCTTCCCTATTTAGAATTTCTGTAACATAAATGTTCAAGTGATAGCTTTGTCTAGATACTTCTCTTACAAAATCTTTATCTGTATTGTCATTTTTCCAGGTATGGATCCTATTGCCAAACGTTTCATGTGGGAAGTTATATCTCGTCTCTCAACTAGACGAGGAAAGACAGCTGTAATTTTAACTACTCACAGCATGAATGAGGCGCAAGCTCTGTGCACTAGGATTGGGATAATGGTATCTGAGCAGTGTTCTTACCTTGATTATAAATAATCCCATTTTCCAAAGGCCTAATTCAATGAATTTTTTTACCTCTTATTCTTAATGTATCCCAAGGTTGGAGGCAGGTTGAGGTGTCTTGGTAGTTCTCAGCATTTGAAAACTCGCTTCGGGAATCATCTTGAACTAGAGGTACTTGTGACGCTTATTCCACACTCATTTTCAAACAGAACTATTTATATATCCTTTCTGCATCTTTATCTCCAGGTTAAACCAGTTGAAGTCAGCTGTATGGATCTGGAAAATCTCTGCCTGCTAATTCAAGAGAAACTATTTGATATTCGTCCTCACTCTAGGAGTATATTAAATGATATTGAAGTATGCATTGGAGGTACCAACTCTATAGCCTCAGAAGACGCATCGGCAGCAGAAATAAGCCTATCAAAGGAAACGATCATGGCTGTTGGACAGTGGTTTGGCAATGAAGAAAGGGTGAAAGCACTAGTATCTGCAACTGATGACTCTTGTAAAATTTTTGGTGACCAGTTGTCAGAGCAGTTAGATCGTGATGGTACATCAGCCTATATCCTTAAATTTCCTCCATTGCATGCCTTTTGGATCTTGCTTTTTTTTTTTCCCCTTTATATTTTATTGGTCAAGAAGAAAATAAATATTACCTTAGATTGCCGGTGTCCCAGGGGAATGTTAAGCAATGAAACCATGCTAAAGGAAAAATCTTCAGTTAGTGGTCTCTCAGAGTAGTTCAATAATTGATTTCTCAAATACCCTCTGATAAGGACACCCCTTCTATTAGAGAGGAACTTGCGTATCTTCTTTTTACATTGTAAACATGACTCATTTGAGTATGCATGTAATATTTAAGGTTGTTATTTGTTGAATGTTTGCAGTTTTGTTATATCAATATTCAGTATATGGATAAATTTTCAGTTGGGAAAATAATTCTTTATGATCATCTATATTGGTTGACGCTAGTATGTTAGAAAATGATATAACTACTCTATTTACTAATCAGTAGATTTTTCTCACCTGAAACTGTTTATTATTTGGAAATTAACTATACTCGCATCACAATCTTTTGACTTCCTCACGGTACACAAACTTGTTGAGCTCTTACATTGTTGAAAGGCTAAATATTCTTGTAATAGTTTCTTAATTGTCCCGTCCATTCTATTTCTTGGGTTTTGGAGCTCTACTCTTTTTCACCATCATTTGATTCTCTCTTATGTCGATGAAATCTTCTGCTGCTTTTCTTTGAATGGTCTTCACAGATAAGTGCATCTAATGAGAACTAATCTTTTTTATTTTTTTGCTTGCCTCTCTGGAATCATGCTAGATGGACTCCCGTTGCCGATATTCTGTGAGTGGTGGTTGGCTAAGGAGAAGTTCTCCAAAATCCATTCATTCATTCAGTCTTCATTTCCTGGCGCAGCATTTCAAGGTTGCAATGGATTGAGTGTTAAATACCAGGTAATGTCATGTTGAACATGTTTATTAATAAAATCTTACCTTGTGAAAAAAATGCCATGTTGAACTGGTCGCAGTTCTTTTTTTTGATTTGCACCGGGTGTCCGAGTCTCTTCGAGCCCCGACTAATCCCGGGGTGCACAGGCCCTCGGCAGGGAGTTTCCCGCAAGGACACCACGGTTAATTCAGGTTTTACCCAGTTCGATGGCCCTCAGTGCACCCAGTGGGTTTCGAACTTGAGACCTTGAAAGGGAGCAAACCCCAAGGCTCAAGTCAATTGCCACCAGGCCAACCCCTGAGGGTTCTGGTCGCAGTTCTTTTGCATCCGGAACTCCTCATTGGTTGATATATAAGATGCTCTTTCACCAATAAGAGTCCAGGCTAATTAACTTTACCTATTAGTGAAGCTTAGATAATAAAATCAACTTCATAGAAACATCTACAACAGATTAAACCTCTTTCCCTCTCTGGCACCCCTGGACAGGAAGAATGGGCTAGCATTCTAAATTGCACGTGTGCGCGCGTCCAGTATGTCTTTGCTACTACCAATTGCAAGTAGCAAGATATTTTTGCTAAGCTATACGTGTGGACACGTCCCTATATGTACTAGAGTTGATTGTCGGTTAGTATAACTTTATCGGATAATATTATAACGAATCATGTGAAGTACTAATAAGTATCCCAACTTATTTGAAGGTGTTTGACTGAGCACAGAGTTTACGAAATAAAGTAAGACTTTTGAAACTTGTGGTCTAAAACAAATCATAAAAACTTGTATGGCTAGAAATCATCTCATTAAGAGTAAACTGGGAAATTTAAAGTTGAATTGTTACTAAATATAGAAAGGTGTCATTCTTTTTGGGACTAACTAAAAAGGAAAGCGTTTCACTTAAATTGGGACGGATAGAGTCGTATTTATCTCTCCATATTATCGAGGCTGTACTCTCTGGTGATCATAGAAGACGCTCATTCTCTGGGTGATGCTGTAGGATTAAGTACATCAAAATAGCCCTTTCGTTATGTATAGTCTGCAAGCTTGATTTGACCTATTTAAGAAGATGACATAATTTTGCGGTTCTCTGGTTATAGGATCCTGAAGCTAGTTTTGGTCAGCTTGATCTTTCTAGGTACTGAACAGTAAGTGAATACCATTGCTGATATTGAATTTAAAACAATGCCAGAGGTATCTGGACGTTCCTCTATTTAAAATTTCCAACCCTATGTCTTAAGAGGCGAAATTCTCATTGTTAACCAATGCAAACCCCAACATTCTGGACAGAGGCAGACACTTGTTTCAGCAAACAGACGCATCTGACCGTTCAGGATACCTGTAAATTTTAACTCCTTTGTACCATTCAGAACAATCCAAAACTTCTTGGAACAATCCAAACTTTTTGAGACAATCCACTCCTGATGAGGACCTGGCGATTTAGGCAGACCACACTCCGGTTGAGAATCTACTCTTGTACTGATTTTGCAACATAGGTCCATCCTTTTAGCATTTTAGCCTCATTCAGCTAAAAGCTTGAGCGCTATGCCTCGTTAACATTTCAAACTATCTGAATAAGATTTCAATAGCCAAGGGGCAGAGAGTATTTTCCCGACGTATTACATAACTTTAGCATGTGGACATGATCTTCAATAACTGATGGATTCTTAAAATTGTTTCAGTTGCCTTGTGGAGAAGGTCTTTCACTTGCTGATGTTTTCGGATACATAGAGAGGAACAGGTACACTTTCCTTCATACTAAGTTCTTTTAGGATGTATATTCTTACTTACCTAATGCTCATCAAGTTGCAAAATATTGGAATCGACAGAAACCAACTTGGGATATCAGAGTACAGCGTCAGCCAATCTACACTTGAATCGATATTTAATCATTTAGCAGCAAGCTCCTGAATACTACCACTTCCAACGGCATGATTCCCTCTTGATTTTTTCGGTCTAAAGAGGGTCTGCTTATTCTGAGAGATGCCATTTTTTTCAGTACTGTCCACTAACAAGGACATAAAATTGTAAATGCGCTCCAATAATAGACTGTTCCTGGCCATTCCCTATATGTAACGGCTGTTTCGCTTTGTACAGTAATTATGATCACATTTATCCTTACACATTTTGAATGTAGCATCTCAGATGCATCATGTTAGAGTATTCAAGTGCAGCATCATGAGTTGATACTCTGGGACAAATGGAGAACGCAGATTTTGTGGTTACTTCCCTTGCTTCAGTTGTGGTTTGCTTTGGTTTTTCTTCTGTGACCAGCTAGTGCTATGCTGTGATTTGTATGTGTCACGTTTCCCAAGTATATATCAACTTCATGTTCCTATTAGCAGAGGCGGATCTGGGATTTAAGTTATATAGGTTCAACCTTTAAGGTTCTTAGCATTGAAGCATTGTACGTCTAAAGTTTTGGGTTCATATTTACTCCCTATTTATTGCAATTTTAGTTAAATTTTTACACATAAATTTGTACTTCGCATCAAAAGTAGTGGGTTCAGATGAACTCGGTACTAATATGTTGCATCCGCCTCTGCCTACTAGGTACTACTCGAACACAAATCTCTTGGAAGTGTTGAACTGCCCCTCTGTCGTGCACTCAAGGGTGTGGTTTAGCGATCATTCAGAGTATCCAAATCTAGAAATCTAGACAAAAGTTAGGTTATTTCTTAACATCTGTCAAGAGTAGCTGGTATCTTTCTTGGTGGGAAATATCAATATTCGGTGCAATCAATGGTGTATTCAAATTTAGATAATAGTTGTTAGGTTATTTCTTCACATTTGCCTAAATTACAGTCCGAAAAGTGCTTCTTATCTTTGTTGGTGGATAGTATTAGATATTATTTAATCTTATATTAATAATATTATGCAAAATAAAAATACAACAACAACAATTCAGTAGAATCCCACTAGTGGGGTCTGGGGAAGTTAGAGTGTACGCAGACCTTACCCCTACCCCGGAGGGATAGGGAGGTGGTTTCCGGGAGACCCTAGGCTTAAAGACAATAGATCTGTAACAACAGAAGAAAAATAGTATTAGCATTGTAAAAGACAGCAAATAAATGGAAATGCCAAAATGTGAAAGACAGCAAAAATGCGAAACACAACAAAAACCGCTAACAATCCTAGACAAAACACTATCAGACTAGCAGACACAACAAGGAGAAATGCTCGATTACCTCCTAACCTACAACCGTAATGCTCGACCTTCACACCTTCCTATCAAGGGTCATATCCTCGGAAATTTGAAGCTGCGCCATGTCCTGTCTGATCACCTCGCCCCAATACTTTTTAAGTCGCCCTCTACCTCTTCTCGCACTTGCCAGAGCCAACCGCACACACCTCCTAACCGGAGCATCTAGGCTCCACCTCCGCACGTGCCCGAACCATCTAAGCCTCGCTTCCCGCATCTTGTCATCCAAGGGAGCCACACCCACCCTCTCCCGAATATCCTCATTTCTAATCTTATCCATCCTAGTGTGCCCGCATATCCATCTCAACATTCTTATTTCTGCTACTTTCATCTTCTGAATATGTAAAATCTTGACTGGCCAACACTCAGCCCATACAACATGGCCGGTCTATAAATTAAAAACGGCCAAAAAAGGAGGATTTCTGTACAATACTTGTCAGATGCAGAGGTCAGAATGTACAATGAATTTACATAAAGCCAAAACGTGTTTTTCATTTGTTATAATGTGTAGTGGATAAAATTTGGTCGGAGCATTATAGTGAGACGTGTTTTTCGTCCGTATTAGCTTTGTCAATTTTCTTTCAGAAAAAAAAATATTTTACGACCGATGATTGTGGTGAAATGAATACTGTATTCTTTACTGTTAACTAAAGGTTTCGATTCGAATTGTGAAAATGAAAAAAATTATGAACGGAGTACTTCCCCCTTGTACTCCCCCTTTATGAGTTTTATATGGTGCGGATTTAAATTAGTCAGAACCCTAAAACAAGTATCAGACATTTTTTTTAAAAAAATAATTAGCATTTCGTCGTCCTTTGGTTGGACATTGATGCAACATTACCTATTGATAATCGTTAACTTTATTTCTTCTTAAAATTGGTTGAATTATGAAATAATTCGACATGTGTATTTAGGAAATAGTTAATAGTTTCTTCAAATTGAGTTCTTTTCCGATATATCTATTCAATATAATTAATTTTGAATTTATAACAAATATATAGTGTATTATTTTTTTTGATTTATATACTAGATACATCATGATTTATAACAGAAAATCCATCAACTAAAAGGAGTACGATAAAGTTCCGAGAGAGGTTTTATGGAGATGTTTGGAGGCTAGAGGTGTACCTGTTGTCTACGTTAGGTTGATTAAGGACATGTATGATGGAGTAAAGACCCGAGTGAGGGCGGTGGGGGACTCAGATCATTTTCCGGTCATGATGGGGTTGCATCAGGGGTCGACATTTAGCCCTTTTTTATTTGCTCTGACGATGGACGTGCTGACGCGCCACATCCAAGGGGAGGTGCCGTGGTGCATGCTATTTGCAGATGATATTGTATTGATTGACGAAATGTGAGACAGTGTCAGCGCGCAATTAGGGGTATGGAGGCAGACTCTGGAATCTAAACGTTTCAAGTTGAGCAGGACCAAAACTGAATACTTGGAATATAAGTTCAGTGGCGAGACTCAGGGAGGGGACGGGAGGTAAGGCTGGACTCGTAGGTCATACCTTGGGTCTATTATTCAGGGGGATGTGGAGATTGATGAAGATGTCACACATTGTATTGGAGTGGAATGGATGAAATGGAGACTCGTTTCTGGTGTTTTGTGTGACAAGAAAGTGGAATCGAAACTTAAGGGTAAGTTCTACAGAGTGGTGGTCAGACCAATGATGTTGTATGAGGCTGAGTGTTGGCCAGTCAAGATCGCTCATGTCCAGAAGATGAGGATGTTGAGATGGATGTACGGGCACACCAAGTTAGATAGGATCATAAATGAGGTTATTCGTGATAAGGTGGGTGTGGCCCCTATTGAGGACAAGATGCGGGAAGCGCGGCTTAGGTGGTTTGGTCATGTGAGGAGGAGCACAAACGCCCCAGTGAGGAGGTGTGAGAGATTGACATTGGAGGGCCTACGAAGAGGTAGAGGTAGGCCAAAGAAGAGGTGGGGAGAGGTGATTAGGTAAGACATGGCGCAACTTCAGCTGACCGAGGACATGACCCATGATAGGAAAGTATGAAGGTCGAGGATTAGGATAGTAGAGTAGGTAGTCTAGAGTATTTATAATAGTAGTATTGGCACGTAGTCTCGGTTTCTAGTGGTGTAATGACCCAAAAGGTCATCACTCGTTTTGAAAGTGAATTCTGTGTTCCGAGGCCTTAAAACCTCCTTTTTGTCTCACCTCGATATGTGCGCGCAGTCTGGGCGTGTATATAGAAAGCTATAATGTGAAAATCTGTGGAAAGTGTTAAATTTTGCTTTTAAAAATGAATTTAAGTTGACTTCGGTCAACATTTTGGGTAACGGATCCGGACTCGTGATTTGACGGTCTCGGAGGTCCGTAGGAAAATATCGGACTTGGGTGTATACCCGGAATCGAATTCCGAGGTCCCAAGCCCGAGATATAAATTTTTTAAAGAAAATTGTTTTCTGGAAAATGTATGAGTTTTTGAAAATGAGATATGTTTGAAAGTGATGGTATCGGGGCCGTATTTTAGTTCTGAATCCCGGTACACGTCTAATATAGTATTTAAGTTGAGCATGTAAAGTTTGGTAAGAAACGAATTTGAAATGACGTGAATTGGACCATCGGTTGTTAAAAATGGAACTTAAGAGTTCATGAGATTTTCCTTGATTTTGATGCTAAATTCACTGTTAAAGGTGTTAATCTAGCGATTTGATCGCAGAAGTAAGTCCATATGATGTATTTGAGTTAGTATGCATGTTAGGTTTGGAGCCCCGAGGGCTCGGGTGAGTTTCAGATAGGTTTCCAGATGTTTTTACACTTAGAAAAAGTTGCAGGTTCAGAGAAGTTGCATCTCTCTGAAGCCATGTTTCTTGAGGACCGCGGTGAAACCTTCGTGGCCGCAGTGGCAATTATGCGGTCCGCGGTGGGGCAAGGCCATACCTTTGCGGCCGCGCTCGATTTCTTGCGGTTCGCGGTGGAGTTCCGCGGACGCAGTCCTTTCTATGCGGTCCGCAGAGAGGGTTTGAGAGGAGTATATTTAAACGGACTTTTCAGTTATTTTTCACTTTTCAAAACTCTAAAACATAAGAGGCGATTTTCCAAACATTCTTTCTTCTCCCAAAACACTAATACAAGCGAGTTGGTGGTGAAAATAAAAGGTAAAGCGGTAGTTGAAGCTTGAATTGTGTTCGTGGCATCGAGGTAAGTGTTTGGTCTAACCTTAGCTTGAGGGATTATGAGTTGAGTCTTATTTGCTATGTGTTAATTGTTGAGTACGATGTATAAGCATGGTGACGAGTATCTGTACGTTGGTGTCAAGCATGCCCGTGAGTCTTATACTATGATTAATGTGACTCCGTTTCATATTGCTCATTCTTTATATATTGATTTCTATTGATGAATAAGACTTGTGAAAGTATTATTGGTAATTAAACATTGTAGAGCGTTGGCTCACGTTGAGAATTGAGTTATTGAACATTGTAGAGCATTGGCTCAAGTTGAGAATTGAGTTGTGAAGTAAATGTGGAAAAGAGAAGAGGTTTACGATATTATCTCCCTTGCCGGGATGTTATTGCTTTGATATTATTTCCCTTGCCGGGATATTATTGTTTTTGTTATTATTGTTCCCTTGCCGGGATCTTATTTAAATATCATTGATTCCCTTGCCCAAATTGTTTGTGATTGTTACTTGGGTGAGGAAGAATGTAAAGCACGAAGGGTGATACCGTGCATGATATTTGTGAGAGAGTGTAAAGCACGAAGGGTGATGCCGTGCATGATTTTTAGAGTGTTAATACACGAAGGGTGATGCCGTGCCAATATTGTGAGGTAAAAGTACGAAGGGTGATGCTGTGCCGCACTATGTACAATTCCGTACCGATTAAATTGATTTTTATGGTGAGGACAAGAGTAAAAGCACGAAGGGTGATGCCGTGCAGATTATATTGATTCTTATGGTGAGGACGAGAGTAAAAGCACGAAGGGTGGTGCCGTGCACTTGTCTTTTATTTCTGATTCTTGTTGGCAAATTGAACTTCGGTGATCCTTATATTTATCTGTTATTCTTCTATTATTATTTGATGTTTCCCGCAGCATGTTTCACCCTCCCATCCTTAACTGTACATTCCTGCTTTTGCTTTCTGCTGTATATGATTTAACTGCACGGGTTTATTTGGTAGTCTGGTCTTAGCCTCGTCACTACTTCGCCCAGGTTAGGCTAGGCACTTACCAGCACATGGGGTCAGTTGTGCTGATACTACACTCTGCACTGTGCGTAGATCCTGGTGCAGCAGCTTTCAGACCTTAGCTTTGGGTTGCTGCCTTCAGTCCATTCGGAGATCCGAGGTAGTCCTGCAGGCGTCCGTAGGCCTTGTCTTCTCCTTCTATCCTTTCATCCTATTTCATTTATGTATTTCAGAGACAGTGTTGTATTTATTTTTCGAACCCATATTTGCAGCATTCCTAGTGTGAAATTGTGATACCAATTCTGGGTAGTTATGTTTAAGGATTTGTATTGGTGATATTTAAATTGTTTTATTCTATTTTTCCACTTATTAAATTCCGCTGTTTATATAATGTTGACTCTTAATTGTTAATGGATTAAAATAAGATAAAGGGTAAATAATGCAAATGGTTGGCTTGCTTAGCTTTCACTAGTAGGCACCATCACGACTCCCGAGGGTGGGAATTCCGGGTCGTGACAAGTTGGTATCAGAGTTTTAGGTTACTTAGGTTTCACAATTCACAGACAATCTTAGTAGTGTCTGAGGGATCGGTACAGAGACATTTGTATTTATCCCCAGAGGCTACAGGGTTAGGAAAAACTTCACATCTATTCTTTCCTGTCGCGCGGTTTGGTTTCCCAATGCTGATTGAATTTCTACTCGGTTCTTTCGCAGATGGCGAGAACACGCATTTCCTCATCCACCGATCAGCAGCCTGAGCCCCCAGCAGCAGCTCCCACGAGGGGCAGAGGGAGAGACCGAGGTCGTGCTAGAGGCTGAGGCAGGGGCAGAGCTCAGTCCAAAGCAGCAGCACCATCAACGGAGCCTCAGGTTGAGTTTGATGATGAGACTCCGGCCTAGGCAGTTCCGGTGGGCCCAGCTCAGATCCCAAAGGGGTTCATTGCTACCCCAGTACTCCAGGATGCTCTAGTCCGACTAGTGGGCCTTATTGATACCCAATTTATTCCTGTATATTTTTATATGCAAAATACTTTCAAAATAGCATACGTATGCATATATAAGCATGTCCAAGTGTTTTATTATTTTTTCAATTTTTAAAAGATTTTTAAATCAATTTATCGCCTTATTTTATCAGAAAAAACCAATAATTATTTCCCAAATTATCATTTTTGGTAACTCCTTTATTGAATTCTCATATTTATACCAAAATATAGCTAAGGTAATTTTTGCACATTTTTTACAGATTTATTTAGCTTTTTAAAGTTAAATTGCATATAATTGCAATTTTAGCCTATTTTAAGATTTAATTGTGTTTATAATTATAAATTTGATTCCAGTATTTTTAATTTAATAATTACATATTATTAATCGATTTAGTACCTTTAATTTATTTTCAGAAATTATTTTACTATTTTTATAAAATAAATAAGGAGAAAATGGCTATTTATATTTTAGCCCCGTTTATTTCAATTTTAGCCTTATTTGAGCCCCAAATGAACCCAATTCCCAATCTCAATTCCCCAACCCAATTCTAATTTAAACCCGCCCCTGAACCGATTAAATCCTACCCGACCCAGACCCCTCTCATCCTGGCCGTTGATCTCAGAGATCAACTACCCCTATTCACTCTTACCTTTTTAACCCAAACGACCACCCTAACCTTCTCATTTCTCACCTACCATCCGCCTCTGAACTCTCAAACTCTCTCGAATATTCCCAAACCCTAACCACCACTTACCACCACCTCCACCTTGAAACCCACCGGAATCCATGGCTTCTCAGGCTTTGAGAGTCCTATACTCACCTTCTCTTGCTCCCACACGCTTGATACCTGAAGATTCAAGGCCTGACCTCGAAGGTTTGCACCCATACCTCTATCGATTCAAGGTTCCACGACCATCTTCGGCTTTACTCCGGCGTACCATGGTGGTTTGAGCCTGATTCTGACCTCTCCGACTCAAATCGTTGACCTTTCAAAGCCTATCTCACCTCTAGGGTTCTTTTGAAACCCTAACCCTTCGAGGTTTCCTTCAATTTCCTTAGATCCGTTGTGTATCTATGCTCTCCTTGAGTTTTCAAATGATTTCCCTAACCTTTTTTTCAAAAATTACTTTCAAAACCGCTTCGTTTCCGATCTAGGGTTTTCTGAAAATGTTTAAGTGTTTCTCTGACTTTCTCTCCTATGTCTTTTGTGTTTATTTGCCTCTACTGTGTTCTTATGTTTTCTTCTACCTTGTATGTTCTTCTACTGAGTTTTTACACTCCGTTCTTGTATGTTCTTTTATTGAGTTTTATATACTCCATGCTTGTATGTTCTTCTACCATGTTTTCCATACTATGCTCTCATATGCTTTTCTACTGTGTTCTTATATTTTTTGTCTTCTACTATGTTCCAACATGTTCCTCCTACTGTATTTTCTTGCTAAGTTCTTAAGTTTCCTTATTTTCCTTCTATTAAGCGCTGTTTAAGTTTCTTCTGAAAAATCTCTGAAGCATATTTCTTTTACTGTTCCTATCAGTGTTTTTCTTTTGAGTGCTTCTACTGTGTTCCGAATGTTACTTTGCTATCATGTTTTTCTCATGAGTTTCTGTTGATGAAAGAAGCATGCAAGAGGTTTCAACTCTGAAACCTCTGAGCCTGTTTCAACTACTTGCCTTCTCATCTCTGTACTTGATTCAGTGTGGAAACCCTAGAATTTGGGGGTTCCATCAAGCTTGATTATGTGATTTGATTGAACTTAGGGTTTATTTCAAAACCTCTAACTCTTTCAGACCCATTCCTTGCTTTCATACGACTCTAACCTTTTGCTAAACTTTTCTATACTGGATTTTCTACTGACTTTACAATGACACTACAGTCTTCCTTCATGCTTAACATGTTCGTATGCTCCTTATATATGATAGACTTCCCTTTAAAATAGCTTCTGAATTTGTGATTAGTTCCTACTTCCCTCTGAATATGGGTCTAATTGATTCCCTTTCTATTGTTTGTTGATTTCCCTTAAGTTAAAAACCTTTCCCATCTTTTGACTCGGTTCATTCATATAAAATTTCAGACCCTTTTGATTTACTGGTTGTTAATTGATCTTCTTACCTTATTCGCACAAACCGTGTATTTCAAAAACCCCGTCCTTAAATAACTTTTATGTATTCACCCCTAATTGCCTACTTTGTACAAAGTGTTTGATTAATTTCTTTCCTTAATTGGTTTATACCCGTTTGAATCTGAATCCCTTAACTAAAGGGAGTTTTGTGTAATTGATTGACAATCAACTCTTCAATTATTTCTTACCTTATTTCTACTTGGTTTTACACTATAAAAGGGCACGACCTTTCTTCACACGGCAGAGGACACAATTCACAATCTCTTCTGAACTCTTACTCACATAATAGAACTCTCTCTACTTGTCTGCACTGAGGTTTTTACCAGACTACTGCATTTTCCCTACTTATTTCTTTGAAACTGGTATGTCCTAATTTCAAATTTCAGCATCCCCATAATGTGTTTACTTACAGCTTTCTGCATATATGTCTACTTTACTACTTCTGCAGAGTTAAATACTTAAACTAGCATGTTGATTCCCTTTTGCTTGTTTCTGCTATGAATCCTTATTCTCTATTTCCCTTTATGTGCTTTGAGTTACAGTTTAAGACATGGCAATATACAAGTTATTGTCTATGGATTGAACTTGATCCCTTAGGGGATCCTAACCTCTAAACAATGTGTTCCAGTAGGCTTATGGGTGTGCCGGCATCTCCCATTATTGGGTTATGCCGACTAGCCTGCTTTTTACCTCTTGCAACTCCTCATTCCCTATATCCCCATGTGAGCTGTTTCCTTTTCCCTTTCCCCTTTCAGAATTCTGCACTTACACTCTCTCTTAGTTCCTAAGTTCTGCCCCCTCTTGTGAGCCTTGCCTTGTGACCTTGAGTTCCCTCTGAACTTGGACACCTGAGGCTGGCCCTTTCACACTGCATTTTGGCTTAATATGGTGATACATTTGGGTGTAAGTACTGCCCGGGGTTCTTATGAAACTCTTAGGTAACTCTGACATACCCAAGTGGGAGAAAGGCTTTGAAACATGATCTTTGGAGTTGGTTTACTTCATACTTCAGACAGTAAGTCTGAATCAGGCTCTCCTTGGTTGTAATTTTCAATTCCTGATGTATTTTTTCTTTATTTTATTTGGACTGTAATAACTTGTAATAACTTTTGGGGATGGTTAGTGAAAAGGGAAGGGTAATCATGCATGTAAAAGGAGTAGATATCCTGCTCATAGGGAATTTCTGATTTCTGCATATCACATAGATATCCTGCCTATAGGAATTCTGCACTTTCATATGTAGATACTATGCCTATAAGGAATTCTGCACCCATATAGATATCCTGCCTATAGGTTTCTGAAATTCTGTATTCATATGGATATCCTGCCTATAGTTAAATTTCTGGATCTCTCATATCGATACCATGCTCATAGTTAACTGAAAATCTGAATCCTGCATATGCATCTGTCACTAGGCAAACCTGTTTATAGGGCTTAAACAACTAACTGCATTTAGATATCATGTTCATGGGCTTAAACGAAGTACAACATTTAGATGCCATGCCTATAGGATTTCTGCACTCTTGTTATGTCAAAGTGTTTAAAATCAACAACGCCTAGAAAGCATGCCTATAGGAATTAATAACCAAGTCTGAAGCGTCTTACTCATCTACAAATCTAAAATCATTGTCTAACATCTGGGGAATTTATGATCTTTTGTCAAAACTCGTCTTTCCTGAATAACTGACAAACTTTTTCTAAAATCAGTATACTTCATCTTTTCTGAAATCAGTAGATATCATGCCTATAGGTTTTCGTCTAACATTTAGGCAAGCCATAGGACAGTTTATAAACTAAATCAGATTTTATTAACTACAACCAGCATGCAAGCCTGATTCGGGCTTCTTATCTAAAATATGCAATAAATCAGTCTGCCCCAACTGTTAAGTTTAATCAGACCCTAATCAGTACGTGTAAGACATGCTAAACTATATGCTTTTCTTTGATTTAAGGAGGTATGTTTGAGCTCTTTTATCTATTTATATGCTTCCCCAAACTTGTTATATGTGTTTTGTTTGTCACCTTAGTATTTTACCTTTTGAAACCACAAATAAGCCCAATACCTCCTTCCTCTAGGATTAGTAGTCCCAAGTGCCTCCGGGGCTGATAGGATTGGGGCGGGTAATAGCATGCAATAAGTAAATGAGACCATTATGCACTTTAATACCTTAACGGGGTGGGAAGAGTAGATATGGATATGATGACCACACAATAACATCACGTGTAGCCCCTCACTGAGGAGTGATTACCGGATGTTGTGTGGGGTGATCCATATTATTAATAAACCTAAGACCCCCCTTCCTTTGTTTTCTTTGTTTCTTTTAAATCTTTTTTTTAAACCATTTCTTTTAAGAAAATCAACTCTTTTAGTTCCTTTTTCTTACTTTTGTAACCATTACGTGAAAATCCCCTCTTATTTGAAGCCTTTATTTGCCTATGTGTTATTTACACTTAAGTCACTACAACAGTTTGGCCGAGAACCACACTAGTGGATCCTGAGGGGTGCCTAACATCTTCCCTTTGGGATAATTTCAAGCCCTTACCCAATCTATGGTTACTCAAAACAAATCCCTCCTAATGTCCTAATGCACTTTAATAATTAGCTGGCGACTCTTCAATTCAAACCCAATTCCCGAAAGGGAACGAGTTGTCCTCCCAAATGTCACAAACTCGATTTTCGTGAGAAAAATGGGGCGCGACAAGCCTTATGAAGAGTGTCACCCGGGCAGGCTTACTTCCTGTAGCACCAGCCGTCTCTCAAGCTGGGGGAGGAGCACAGACTCCCGCTACCCGCACTCCGGAGCAGATGGCTCCCCAGTTTCAGACTCCAGCAGCTCATCCAGTTGGAGCAGTTTAGCCGGGTGTGGTAGCTCAGATCGGTGATGGAGTCGCTATGTCTGCTAATGCCTTGTAGAGGTTAGACAGGTTCACGAAGCTCTTCACTACCACTTTCATCGGTCCATCTTCTGAGGATCCCCAGGATTATTTAGACAGCTGTCATGAGGTTCTCAGGAATATGGGATAGTGGAGACCAATGGGGTCGACTTTGCTTCTTTTCATTTGTCTGGATCCGCCAAGACTTGGTGGGGAGATTATTGTTTGGCTAGACCAACAGGGTCACCAGCTTTGACTTGGGATCATTTTCTCAGCTATTTATGGAGAAGTTTCTTCCTATTACTTAGAGGGAGAACTATCGGAGGCAGTTTGAGCGTCTTCACCAGGGTTCTATGACTGCTACTCAATACGAGACCAGATTTATTGACTTGGCCCGTCATGTTCTTCTTATACTTCCCATTGAGATAGAGAGAGAGTGAAGAGGTTCATTGACGGACTCATTTAGCCCATTCAACTTCAGATGGCCAAGGAGACAGGGAGCGAGATTTCTTTTCAGGAGGCGGCCAATGTGGCTAAGAGAGTTGAGATGGTTCTATCGCAAGGGAGTGGTCAGGGGTCTGACAAGAAGCCTCGTCATTCGGGCAGGTTCACTGGTGCCTCATCTGGAGGCAGGGATTCTTTTGGTAGGGGCCATCCTCCTAGGCCGTTTCATTCAACACTTCAGGCTTCTCACAGTGCTCCAGGTGAGTGTGGTTCTCGTATGCAGTATTCCGATCAGTTGCCCTACAGTGCACCGCCAGCTCCTATCAGTGCACCTCCGCTCCAGAGTTTTCAGAGTGGTTATTTAGGCTGTCAAAGTCATCCTCCGAGGGATTATTATACATGTGGCGATATGGGGCATATTGCTAGATTTTGCCTTCAAGCACCGAACAGCTCTCAGCATCAGGGTTCTCGTGCCATGGTTCAAGCACCGAGAATTCCATAGCTAGCTAGAAGTGGAGGTGGAGGTAGAGGTATTAGAGGTGGAGGCCAGCCAACAGAAGGCCGTCCCAGAGATGTAGTTCAGAGTGGTAGGGCCCAACCTGAATGTTATGCTCTTCCAGCCAGGCCTGAGGCTGAAGCTTCCGATGCAGTTATAATAGGTACTGTTCTGGTTTGTAGTAGAGATGCTTCAATTTTATTTGATCCGGGATCTACATACTCCTATGTGTCATCTTATTTTGCACCGTATCTGGTCATGCCTAGTGATTCTTTGAGTGCTCATGTATATGTGTCTACACCGGTGGGTGATTCTATTATGGTAGATCGTGTACATCGTTCATGTATAGTTGTGATCGGGGGTCTTGCGACTCGAGTAGATTTATTACTATTAGACATGGTTAATTTTGATGTCATATTGGGGATGGACTGGTTATCACCTTACCACACTATCTTGGACTATCATGCCAAGACTGTGACCTTAACCTTGCCAGGTTTACCTCGTTTAGAGTGGAGAGGGACTCTTGATCTTCTACCCGTAGTGTTATCTCATATATGAAGGCTCGACGAATGGTCGAGAAGGGGTGTTTGGTCTATTTGGCATATGTTCGTGATTCTAGAGTTGAGGTTCCTTCTATGGATTTTGTGCTTGTTGTTCGTAAGTTTCCTGAGGTATTTCCCTCATACCTGCTAGGTATGCCACCAGATAGGGATATTGACTTCTGCATTGATTTGGCTCCGGGCACTCAGCCCATTTCTATTCCGCCGTATTGTATGACCCCGCCTAAGCTGAAAGAATTGAAGGAGCAGTTCTAAGACTTGCTTGATAAAGGCTCCATTAGACCTAGTGTGTCTCCTTGGGGTGCATCGGTATTGTTTGTTAAGAAAAAGGACAAATCGATGAGGATGTGCATAGATTACCGACAGTTGAACAAGGTTACGATCAAGAATAAGTATCCATTGCCAAGGATTGATGATTTGTTTGATCAGCTTTAGGGTGACAAGGTATTTTCGAAAATTGACTTGAGATCTAGCTACCATCAGTTGAGGATTAGGGCATCTGATATCCCTAAGACAACTTTTCGCACTCGGTACGGGCATTATTAGTTCTTGGTGATGTCATTTGGGTTGACAAATGCCTCAACAACTTTTATGGATTTGATGAATCGAGTGTTCAGACCTTACTTGGATTCGTTCGTGATAGTCTTCATTGATGATATTTTGATTTATTCCCGCAGCCGGGAAGAGCATGAGCAACATCGGAGAGTTGTTCTTCAGACTTTGAGAGATAGTCAGTTGTATGCTAAGTTTTCGAAGTGTGAGTTCTGGTTGAGTTCAGTTGCATTCTTGGGTCATGTTGTATCAGCATAGGGTATTCAAGTAGATCCGAAGAAGATAGAGGCAGTCAAGAACTGGCCTAGACCCGCATCAACTATAGAGATCTGGAATTTCTTGGGTTTGGCAGGCTATTACCGTTGGTTGTGGAGGGGTTTTCATCTATTGCAGCCCCGATGACCAAGTTGACCCAGAAGGGTGCCCAGTTCAGGTGGTCGGACGAGTGTGAGGTGAGCTTTCAGAAGCTTAAGACAACTTTGACTACGGTGCTAGTGTTGGTTTTGCCCACAGGTTCAGGTCCATATACAGTTTATTATGATGCATCTCGTATTGGACTTGGTGCGGTGTTGATGCAAGATGGCAAGGTCATTGCTTATGCTTCGCAACAGTTGAGTATTCATGAGAAGAACTATTCGGTTCATGATTTGGAGTTAGCAGCCATTGTTCATGCGTTGAAGATTTGAAGGCACTACCTGTATGGGGTGTCATGTGAGGTGTTCACGGATCACAGGAGTCTACAGTATTTGTTCAAGCAAAAAGAGCTAAACTTGAGGAAGAGAAGGTGGTTGGAGCTATTAAAGGACTATGTTATCACCATCTTATATCATCCGGGAAAAGCCAATGTGGTGGCCAATGCTTTGAGTAGGAAGTCAGCCAGTATGGGCAGTCTTGCGTATATTCCGATCGGTGAAAGACCGCTTGCTTTGGATGTTCAGGCTTTGTCCAATCAGTTCGTGAGGTTGGATGTTTCTGAGCCCAGCCGTGTGTTAGCTTGCATAGTCGCTCGTTCTTCATTATTGGAGCGTATCTGAGATCAACAGTATGATGATCCTCATTTGTGTGTCCTTAGGGACACGGTGCAACACGGAGGTGATAATTAGGTTACATTAGGAGATGATGGAGTTTTGAGGCTACATGGTCGAGTTTGTGTGCCTAATGTGGATGGACTTCGAAAGTTGATTTTAGAGGAGGCTCACAGTTCCCGATACTCTATTCATCCGAGTGCCGCTAAGATGTATCAGAATTTGCGGCAGCATTATTAGTGGAGGAGAATGAAGAAGGATATTGTTGCATATGTGGCTCGATATTTAAATTGTCAGTAGGTAAAGTACGAGCATCAGAGACCTGGTGGTTTGTTCCAGAAGATTGAGATTCCTCAGTGGAAGTGGGAGTGTATCACTATAGACTTCGTTGTTGGACTCCCATGGACTTAGAGGAAGTTCGATGCAGTGTGGGTTATTGTTGATAGGCTGACCAAGTCATCATATTTCATTCCTGTGGCAGTCTCCTATTCTTCCGAGAGGTTAGCTGAGATCTATACCCGGGAGATTGTTCGTCTTCATGGTGTGCCCGTATCTATCATTTTGGACTGAGGTACGCAATTTACCTCACATTTCTGGAGAGTAGTTCAACGTGAGTTGGGCACATGAGTCGAGTTGAGCACAGTGTTTCATCCTCAGACGGACGGGCAGTCCGAGCGCCCTATTCAGATTTTGGAGAATATGCTCCGAGCTTGTGTCATTGACTTTGGAGGCTCATGGGATCAATTTTTCCCTTAGCAGAGTTTACCTACAACAACAGCTACCAGTCGAGTATCCAGATGGCTCCTTATAAGGCTTTATATGGTAGGCGGTGTCGGTCACCGGTTAGATGGTTTGAGCTGGAGAGGATCGGTTGTTGGGTACAGATCTAGTGCAGGATGCCTTGGACAAGGTCAGGATCATTCAGGATAGGCTTCGTACGGCTCTGTCCAGGCAAAAGAGCTATGTCGACCGTAAGGTTCATGATGTGGCATTCATGGTCGGCGAGCGGGTATTTCTTCGGGTGTCGCCCATGAAGGGCGTGATGAGATTTGGGAAGAGGAGCAAGCTTAGCCCTAGATTTATTGTCTCATTTGAGATTCTTGATCGAATGGGAGAGGTGGCTTACAGACTTGCGTTGCCGCCGAGCTTATCAGCTGTGCAACTAGTGTTTTATGTGTCCATGCTTCAGAAGTATCACGGTGATCCATCCCATGTGTTAGATTTCAGCATATCCAATTGGACAAGGACTTGTCGTATGAGGAGGAGCCGGTAGCTATTCTAGACCAGCAGGTTCGTCAGCTGAGATCGAAGAGTTTCCCTTCTTTTCATGTTCAGTGGAGAGTTCAGCCTGTTGAGGTAGCGACCTGGGAGTCCAAGTCCGATATGCGGAGCCGATATCCCCATCTTTTTTCCGACTCAAGTACTTCCTTCTTATGTCCGTTCGAGGATAAACAATTGTTTTAGAGGTGGAGAATGTGATGACCTCGTCTTGAAAGGGAATTCTATGTTCCGAGGCCTTAAAACCTCCTTTTTATCTCACCTAAATATGTGTGCACAGTCCGGATGTGTATCCGGAAAGCGATTATACGAAAATCTATGGAAAATGATAAATTTTGCTTTTAAAAATGAATTTAAGTTGACTTCGGTCAATATTTTGGGTAAACGGACTTGGACTCGTGATTTTGACGGTCCCGAAGGGTCCATAGGAAAATATGGGACTTGGGCGTATGCCTGGAATCGAATATCAAGGTTCCAAGCCCAAGAAATAATTTTTTTAAATAAAATTATTTTTTGGAAAATGTATGAGTTTTTGAAAATGAAATATATTTGAAAGTGATGTTATTTCCCTTGTCGGGACGTTATTATTCATGATATAGTTTCCCTTATCGGGATATTGTTGTTTTTGTTATTGTTCCATTGCCGGGATCTTATTTAAATATCATTGATTCCTTTGCCCAAATTGTTTGTGATTGTTGCTTGGGTGAGGAAGAGTGTAAAGCACGAAGAGTGATGCTGTGCATGATATTTGTGAGAGAGTGTAAAGCACGAAGAGTGATGTCATGCATGATTTTTAGAGTGTTAATGCACGAAGGGTGGTGTCGTGCCAATATTGTGAAGTAAAAGCACGAAGGTGATGCCGTGCCGCACGATGTACAATTTCGTGCCGATTATATTGATTTTTATGGTGAGGACGAGAGTAAAAGCACGAGGGTAATGCCATGCCGATTATATTGATTCTTATGGTGAGGATGAGAGTTAAAACACGAAGGGTGATGCCGTACACTTGTCTTTTATTTCTGATTCTTGTTGGCAAATTGAACTTCGGTGATCCTTATATTTATCTGTTGTTCTTCTGTTATTATTTGATGTTCCCTGCATCATGTTTCCCCCTCCCATACTTAATTGTACATTCCTACTTTTGCTTTCCGTTGTATATGATTTAACTACACATGTGTATTTGGTAGTTTAGTCCTAGCCTCGTCACTACTTCACCGATGTTAGGCTAGGCACTTACCAACACATGAGGTCGGTTGTGCTGATACTACACTCCGCACTATGTGCAGATCCCGATGCAACAACTTTCGAACCTTAGCTTTGGGTTGCTGCCTTCAGTCCATTCGGAGATCCGAGGTAGTCGTGCAGGCGTTCGCAGGCCTTGGCTTCTCCTTCTATCCTTTCATCCTGTTTCATTTATGTATTTCAGAGACAATGTTGTATTTATTTTTCTAACCCATATTTGTAGCATTCCTAGACCGTCTGTGAAATTGTGACACCAATTCTGGGTAGTTATGTTTAAGGATTTGTATTGGTAATATTTAAATGGTTATATTCTGTTCTTCCGCTTATTAAATTCTGTTGTTTACATAATGTTGACTCTTAATTGTTAATGGATTAAAATGGGAAAAAGGATAAATAATGCAAATGGTTGGCTTGCCTAGCTTTCACTAGTAGGCGCCATCACGACTCCCGAGGGTGGGAATTCCGGGTCGTGACAATTGTTAGTAGGTTTTTATGACTAATCGTTGTTTTCTTTCATTGTTGACCACCTTACTATCTTGTTGTTTTTTTTCTGCTTTTATATGGCTTTTTGGTACTGTCCTTTCTTGGCTATATTTTTATTAATGTGGTGCTTATGCTTTCCTAAGCCGAGGGTCTATTGGAAACAACCTCTCTATCCTCACAAGGTAAGGGTAAGGTTTGCGTACACACTACATTTCCCAAACCCCACAGTGTGGAATAATACTGAGTATGTTGTTGTTGTTATATTACTATCAATGTTTTATTATCCATATCTTAATTATAAAAATAAATTTTAGTCTGATTTAATTATAAATTGTTTTTATCGGAAAGTGCCAAGTTAACAAATTGGGACAGGCTTTTTATTATAATTTAAATTACTTTTTATCTACTTTACAGTCACATTAATTATTCAAAGAACTTCTAAAACAATTTGATATCAATTGAAAATGTCCTCCTTTGACTTGTTCAAACAATCAAAGGGTGACATCTTAACTCATCAAACCTTGAAAATTATTCTCGTTCTCTACTTGAAAATTAATTGATCTTTTTTAAACATGAATTAATTAATAAGGAATGAACAGATAGGAACCAAGAAGTTAATTTTAAAAAAAAAAAGAGATGATAATATGCTTCTAACGATATCAAAGCAGATAGAGGTTTTAGGTGCGAGTCTCACTATATTAACAAGAAGAACTTAACCTATAAAGAATTAGATTCGAGTTTGAGGGGACATGAAATGATAATACACTTCAACACGAAGTAATTCACCGTAAGATGACGTGAAATGATAACACACTTCAACACAGAGTAATTAATTCTTGCACTTTATAAAAGTAAAATAATATTTTTATGATTTGAGAAGTGATTATGAAAGTAAAATAATCTTTTTATAAAAGTTATGACAGCCGACTTTGAAAATTCTTCATAACTTTCAAATTCTTCAAAGTTCAATCTTCTATTGGCATAATCTTTGATGGCTACAAATTACCTTTTTCTTTTTCCTTCTCTCTGTTAGAATAGTAAAAAAAAAAATAGCCTCGGTAGAAATGCAGGTTAAGACTCAGTGTCGGAGCCAGGATTTTCAGTAAGGGAGTCAACAACAATAACCCAGTATAATCCCACTTAGTGGGTCTGAGGAGGGTAGTGCGTACGCAGACCTTACCCCTACCCTGGGGTAGAGAGAGTGTTTCCAAATAGACCCCGACATCCTTCCTTCCAAGAACTTCCCACCTTGCTCTTGGGAAGATTCGAACTCACAACCTCTTGGTTGGAAGTAAGGGAGTCAAAATATAAAGAAATAAACTCACCGAGAAGTCAAGGAATGTCATTATATAGTATATATACATATTTTAAAAAAAAATATCAAGCTATACAGTGTAATTTTTCGGCGAAGGGTGAGCCACCTATATTTTTTGTTAGAATAGTCAAGGTTTCAAATCAAATTTGGACTATAATACAACGCCTTGAAGCTTTTGCTACTTTTCAAAGTAACTTTATTTCATCATAGTATATTGTTTTAAAATAATATTAGTGGTTCATCTTGAAGCCAACATCCTATTCTATATTAAGTATTTGTAACATCATGTTGTAACATTGTCTTGTCACTTTCCTCTCCTCCTTGTCCCACATAAAGTTGAATTTTCAACCTATAATCAATTATCCTATAAAATCTCTAAGATTTTGACCATCTCTACTTCCATAATTCATACACGTTATCTTTGAGGTCTTCAAGATTTGAGAGTCATATATTCTTTTTGTTCAACATAATCAAAATTTATTGGCCCGATAGATCTAAATTGTTGCCCATTAGACCATCAACGGGTTAAACGCTCCCTACCATGAAGCTTTTTCCTCTCATGGCTCTAGGGGCGGATTTATTCCTGCCGAAGCAGTGTCATGCGACACCGCTTCGTCCGAAAATTTTACTAAATATATATATTAATATTGTACAAAAACGGATAAGTAGGAAAAATGACACTACTTGAAATAAATTGTGTCCTGATGTGTTGGTAATATGCTTGTTTTTTCTCTAAGAGGTCAAATGTTCAAACCTCAATTAGGACATTTTTCTTTTACAAATATTTGAAAGGACCTTTGTAATAAAATTGTGATGAAGTAGAATTGAACACCTTTTCTAACTTAAGACTCAACAAAATCAATAGACTAAGGTTATTTTTTATCTAAAAGTATGATAATCAAAGTTATACTCCAGTTCTTCTATAAATTTCGACACTACTTACAAAAATTCCTGTGCAAGCCCCTGCATGGCTCGGACTTAGATTTCTTAGCAAGGATGGCTGGATTGAGAACGCTATATCAAATATACTCCACATAACATCTACTTTAGGAAATTTTATCTCATATAGCAAAGGTATACACCCTATTTATTATAAATTAAAATCATTTTAAAACATAATTTTTTATAGCTATCTAATTTTATATTTTATAGCAAAATAAGTATTTATGATATATATTGAGACATGAAATAAGGCAGAAATACACTATGTATGTTTTTCCTTTCTTTTAGATAGCTGGGCATGCCTATTTTTAAGGTGATTGTTGTTACTGTATTCATGAATACATGGCGCGAATACATGTGAATACATGCGTATACAGCTGGACTGCCCTGATTTTTAGGCACGTTTTGCTGCTGGATTCATGAATACAGCAATGCGAATACACTACCGTAACAACTGAATTGTAGCTATAAAAAGTAATTATGTATATGATAGCTATTGGAAGCTAATAACCACTAAATAATAATGGTTTCTGAAAATTCCTCTATATTACTTTATGTCCTAATAAAGCAAATTGGAATGGATGATGATAATGTTAAAAAGAAAAAGCTAATTTCCACGAAATATATTATTATATGCCGTGTTAAATTTCACGTGAAATAACACTAGTAAATTTATACAACTTAGATATCAATAGTATCTCCATTTCAGTAGCAATCCCTACATGCTAATTAACACTACTACTTTGCATGAAATATTAATAATAACATGGTACACATATATATTATTTTAATCACTTATTTTAACACTATTTCTCTTCATTTTTTTTCCTCTTAATTTTTGAAATTTATTTGCATAATTGAGAGAGAAAAACACTGGCTGTTTCAGTAAGTTCAGCTCTTTTTCTCTTCCTTTCCATTTCTTCTTGAACTTCTAACCTTACTCCAAATAGCATTGGCCTCTCATCTTGTTGCTTTTTTTCTTCTTTCTCTGGATTTTTAGCAAAAATGGTAACTATATCAATTAATTCTTTGCACTTGTTTTTCATTACTGAAAGCTCAGAGCTAAGGACTCCATTTTCCATCTTGAGTCTTTTATTTTCATCCACAAGAATTGTAAGTTCAGATGATGATGATGTTGATGACGATGACCTTTGATCTTCTTCTGTTTCTTTCTTGTTACTGTTCGCACATTGACTCTGTCCGTTATTAATATTGTTGTTGTTGCTATTATTGTTGTTTGGTTGGTGTCTGTTTGTCCATGCTTTTCTACGACGAATATCACATAGTAAATCTCTTTCTCCCTTTCTAAACTTGTCATTACTGAACTCCCACCGGCTTGTTGCTATTTTACGGAAACCCTAATATCATACAAAAAATTAATGATCGAAATATTTCAAGAATTATATATATATTCAATGGAAATTAAACATATATATATATATGGTTCAAAATGTAGAAAACGTTATCATGTGTAACTTGTCTCAAACTTTGCAGCCCGGGTTCAGGACCACAAGGGTTTATTATACGCAGTCTTACCTTGCATTTCTGGAAGAGGCTGTTTATAAATTAATAATTTCCTCAAACGAAAGAATTTTCACAACTTTAATACATGAGAAAATTCTTAATCCATTAAGAATATAATGTACTTTTTAATCTCCATTAGTATGAGATGAGATGATTGCCACTATTATCATAGTTGTGGCCAGTTTGAGTACCACTTAATTAGTGAAAACATGAGTAATAAGAAGGTAATAAATAGTGAAAATACTATTATTACGCATGTTAATTGAAAAGTGTACAAATAAGACAAACTTTATTATATTCAAGTGATTAAGCTAAGAATTATGAGTGCTTTTGACAATAAGCAATACAATATCTTATCTTGATAACTTATAATTATAACCTAAGATCTAAGTAGGATTAATGTCAATAATATAATCGTTATATTTTAATGGCTGACTATTCCAAAATCATGGTCTACAGTCCTTTTAGTTGAGCCCACAAAAGATCTATTGTCTATTTGTATCACCAACACTAATACATTTTTTTATTTTTTTCTTCTTTAAAAATAACTAAATTAACCATTATCAAACGAATTAAACTACTCAATTAAGCTACATGTGTCTGGAAAAAGATATTTCAGTTACTAAAGTTATACTAATAGCAGGACGTGTCTTAAAATGCTTTTAGTGCGATTTGCTTTAAATTTAATAAATAAAATTTTAGCTTATTGGGAATAAAACAATCATTGAATATTATTGGTTTTAGATAAACCATGTTCATAGATGAGTATATATATAATTAATTATAAATTATTATAACAACTATTACTATGTACTGCTAAATGTTATCTTAACCTCAAACCAATTGATATCTGTTATATGAATATTCTATACCAATTACTCATTTAGTTAAAATAGTTTTTGGTAATTAAATATAGATTTATGATAAATAGAAATATATCTCTTTTTTGTAGAAGGGGAGGGAATCTGAGGAAAATACTTCCTTGCATCTTACCTCTAGTATCTATACCAAATTAATGAATTTAACCTTAAGAATCACAAGATATTTAAAAGACACAATATGGTTAAAAAATATTTTTTTTTTGGTTTAATTATCAAGTATCCACTGTCTGGTACCGACTAGCTAGACTTAAAAAAAGTATCCTGGTGTACAAAGCATCGCATTTTCATGTAGGGTCCGTAGAAGTTTAGTAACGCCAGCTTCTACGACTCGAACTCGTAACCTATAATTCACACGCTCTAAGGCTCCCCTTCACTAACTAGCTAGATTAATTTTGCATTATCATCGCATAGGGTCCATAGAAAAGAATTTAAGGCTTCCTATAATTCAGACCCCCGATTAAAAGCATACGTCCCACCATATCCTTTGATGGTAATATAAGTTTAAAAACTCGTATATTTATTGAATTAATGCAAACACGGAATAAGAATAAATTTTTTTAGACAGTAAATAGAAGGATAACATACATAGGTATTGAGCTGCCGGACAAAGCTGGAGAAGTTGCTATGTTTGAAGAGAGTTGGAAGTAAATCTCTAGCAAATTCCGCCGGCTGCCACACAACAAACGCCGTCCCATCGGAATTCCAAGAAACGACATCGTCCGTCGCCGGATCCTCCACCAACATGTACGTTTTCAGCAGAAAAGGTGACGGCGATGACTTCCTCACATATTCTAATAACAAACTCTTCTCATCACTTTGAACTTCTTCTAATACCACCATCATTTTTTAAAAAAAAAATCCAAGAAAATTGGTAAAACAAGAAGAGAAAAGAAAATAGAATCAACCCTTTTTTGGGTTTTTTTTTTTTTTTTTTTTTTTTTTGTGTTGGGTTTTAAAAAAAATAAAAATCTATAAAATTAAAATGGATAAATTTGCTAGATAGAAGAGGGGGTGGAGAAGAGAAGAAGGGCAGTTAAGAACTCCCAACCCCAGCAATAGAAACCCAATACGACTCCGAAGTTCATGAGAAATGCAAGAGATTTTTTATTTTTTTTGCAAATAAAAAACTTTTGTTCTCTCTATATAATATATATCCTTTCACAGAAATGAAAGAATGATTGAAACGCATGTATTATGCATATCTCTTGTTATATAGTAGTTGAAGAGAGGAAGATGAGAATGAGAAAGTCATATTCTAGACAGTGGGCCCAAAGGGATTTAGTAGTCGCGGGGCATCGTGATATTCAGTGACGAAACCAGGAAATTCAATTAGAGGTTTAAAGTCTATTTTTTAATTAATAATAAGTAGTAGTATTTTACCTTATACGTAATATAATTTTTCATCGAAGGGTGTTCAGTTGACCATCCTTGGGCCAACATAGCTTCGCCCTAATGACATTCAACATAAATTTATCACTGCTTATAATGATTGGTACAGGGACATATGTTTATATCTGACTATTTTTTGAAGATATTTGTAAGTATATATAGAGTTTTTGCCGAAATTTTCCGGGTGCCGGTGACCCCTCAACTCATCATCATGTGTGTCCGCCTCCGACGGTGGCAGAACAAGAGTTTCATTAGGGGTATCAGAATATAAAAAATTAAACACATTAAAAAATCAATGGGATTCAACAAATAATATATATACATAAAATAGAATTTTTTTAATTTGCCTAACAATACAGTATAATTTTCTGGCGACAAAGTATTGGTTGACACCAGTTAATTATACGTGTGGCTCCGCCAATGATTCTAGGTATATATGTAGTACTTGTTTATTTAAGATTAGGGGCTTGCAATGGGACCAGATTCATTCACCTTTAATTATAAGTCTTGGGTTCAAGTTATTTGAATTAAAAATTTCTTGACAGGTCTCACTCTTAGTAAAAACCCTACACGATACGAATTTGGATTAAACAAAGCGAGTTTTCAATATCGAGTAGTTGTACATACAAAAATAAAGTTATTTATGTAAAAATTTACGTCACCAACTTATAAATTTTTACACTATAAAGCTCAACGGCGAAGCCAAAAATTCTTATATGAAGAATCAAAAAGATACCAAAAATGTTATGCCTAGAAATTTCCTTTATACATGTTAAGGGGATTCAACTATTTATATAAAAATACAAAAGAATTATCGATATCTAACTTACACAGTATAATCAGTCAAATTTCACCGGTCGTATAAAAATTAATTAAAAATCCCCTATCACTGTATATTTTTATTTATTTAATTGGTTAACTTGAACTCTTTGTTTAAAATTGAATAATATATTGTATTAATCTTTGTGTAAAATACCCCATTGCTACGTGTATCTTTTTGTCTATACAAACGTGTGGATATAAACATGTTTATGTATTGTTTAGTGTATTAATGTAGAGAAAAAGTAGTTACGTACTAAGCTTTGTTCTTCAAACTGGTCCCACTTAGGTTGAAAATGGAAGGCTTCAAATTGGGACTGTACAAAAATTGAATAATTATTTTTCCATAATATTTTTTAGGGGAGGAGAATATGATATTCTAAAACCTCATCTACATGAAATAGTCAAGTCAGACTCAGCTACCTAGGTATAACAAAATTATTCGGTATCTGTACTGATGAAAGGTAGAAGATTAGAGGCGGAGTTAGGATTTCAAACTTATAAATTCAGAATTTTAATCATTTTAAGTTATTGGGTTATAGTTTATTAAATTATAAATAATTAATAAATTATTCAAGACAAATATAGGGTTTAAACAAAAATTATTGGGGTCGCCGAACTCGTAGCCAGAACATTGGCTCCGCCCGATAGAAGAGATATCCGATGAAATAGTTGAGATATGCGCAAACTGCTCCGAACACTACTATTATACAAAATATATATTTTCTCGAATACTAACTAAAACACATAACTTTTCTACTTTATTATATATTTTCCCAAAAAATTAATTTCAAAATTAAACCAAGACCAAATCAAAAAAGTCCATTTAATTAGTAACCATCATTCTGGATTAGTTGGGGAAGTTCAGCAGTACAAGTGGACTTCAATATTGATAATTTAATAATTGTGCATATCCATTTTTTTCAAAAAGAGGAAGAAAGAAACACCAAAGGTATTTGACTAAAGAATTCTTTTTTTGGTTCAATTTAGTACAGTAAATAATATATTTGTCAATATTGACCAGTCAATAGGAGGAATTTTTTTTTATTAAGATATAATATAAAAAGTTGCGTCCATTTGGATAAAGTCATAATAATTTTGTTTTCTTCTAAAATATTTCTTTGCAACGTTTATTTTGTATTTTTCATTCAACTAAGACGAGCTGAAATATACTTTTTTTTTCTTATTTTAAATTTTTACAAATAATACCTAATGTTCAAATTGCTTTCCACTTTCCCTACCATCAAATATTATTTGGACTTTTCGTTGGAAACAAATGACTTTATTGACTTCCTGTGCTTTTTCTGTCTAAAAGAAATTATACTTGAATTGAATGTCATAAACTACTTCAAGTTGGGACTTAATATATACAGAAGAGTAGTTAAAAATATATGTAAAAGCTTTTTAAAAATAAATTAATCATTTATAAAATAAGAATAATACTTATGAGTGCATGACTTAGTGATCAATACAATCCGAAGAAAATCGTGGGAGATCAGAGTTCAAATTCTAAAAGACATAGAAAAAGTCGAGGTGGTTTCTTCTCATTTGCCTAAGTCCTAGACTATCAGAGTTATTCACTATATGCAGTGGTAAAACCAGTAATTTTCTCAAGGATGTTCAAACTTGAAAGAAATTAAAAATGATTTCGGCAAAGGGTGTTCAACATATGTTATATACCTCTAAAATTTAATATTTTACCTATATACGCAGTGTAATTTTCCGACGAAGGATGGTTAATTGACCACCCTTACCAAAGTATATAGCGTCGCCTCTGATTATAGTGAAAGATACCAAGTACTTCCATTGCGGTCCGTCCATTAGTTCGATGATAGAGCTATTACTACAACTGCTAGAACAACTACTGAAAAAGAGATTCAACACTAAGTTGTTGTTGCGGAACTCGGTATAAGCGATTTTCTGCTTCCGAATAGTTAAGGCGCGCACAATAATTAATCTGGATATTGGTGTTATGAAAGAAATTCTACAATAAGAAATAATCCATAATTACAATGTAATTGCTACAAAGTTACTATATATTATACATTTGTTTGACTCTCGAGTAATTTATTTTTCATTTATTATTGGCATATTAAGATCTTGCATTACAACTTACATTTGAACAAGGTACGTGCTTAGAGGTGATTACAATTTAAGCTTCAATTGATATATATTATTTGTCAATGTTAGTTGCCCCATCGTTTCATTAGGAATATTAAATTCTAAAATAATTGAATTAAGAGGAAGAACTAGTAAAACCCTAGTAATTAAAAGAAGAACTAGTAAAACCCTAGTAATTAAAGGTTCAACCTATATATTCTTCTAAGGCTTCTAGATGTATTTTTGACATAAATCAGAATACACATTCTCTCTCTTCTTTTTTTCTTTCTTTTATAAGTATTCTGTACTCGTTAATTACTAGCCCGACTAATTCGAATTTTTATCGCGTAGAACCAATTAAAGGGGAAGCGCACCCCAAAAAACTTCTTCATTCTCAAGACTCGAATTCCAGACTTTCGATCAAGGACGAGAGAATTTCATCTCGTGCAACATACCCTTTAGTCTCTCTTCTCTCATTTACTTTGAATGCTAGTTCATATTACTCGCTTCGTCTCATATTATCTGTCATAATTCTCTTGTACACGTCCCTTAAGAAAAATTAATTATGATGGAATTTTAACTACTTTACTCTTATTCATGTCTTAATATTTAATCTTTCTTCATAGGTAATTTGAACAAAGTTATTCATAATTGAGGTGTTTGTAGTCTTCAAGGATTATTATTACTGAGGGTCAAAAAAGAAAAAAAATAATTAATATTGTCTTGAATTTCTAAAGTGATAAATAATTTGAGACAACTATTTTTAGTAATCACAACCGATAATATGAAACCGAAAGAGTATAATTTATTCCTTACCAATGTTCTTAGATAATTAATGTACATTTATTTCACGAGAACCAAAAAAAACAAGATGTTGAAAAATTGATTCATGGCACTTGGACATATTATTCGAAGTTTCTAAAGTTTGGTTGGGCAGCTGAGCTTTCTTGACCCCCACCCCCACCCCCACCCCATACCCCACCCTATCCAGAGATGGATCTACAGTATTATTTATGAATTTACGCGACCTTAATAGTTTTTGTTCGGATTATGTATATGTATCAGAATTTCATAAAATATTTCTAAATATTTGATTATGAACTTTATTATTATTTTATATTAATTTGAAATTGTTTTAGAAACTATAAACTTTAAATCCTGAATCCGTCGCCCGTTTTTTCTATAATTATTCTTTCTTTATTACTACTTATCTACATGTTTGTTGTTCAATTTCTTTGTCTAAGTAGCTTTTCTTTCTTTCACCAACCACAATCTTTCCTCTTTTCCCACTTGAATGCCTTCTTTCAAAGAAGGAAAGGTGTGAAAGGAGTTCTTGGACTGTGGCTTCTTATCTAAAAACCAAAAAAATCAGTACAAAAAAGGTCATTTTTCTGGTCGTGAATTCAGAATTTAGACTTCCGAACTTTAAAAAAAAAGTCATGAAATAATGTATAAGTTTTTGGTTTAATAATATGGTATTTAAGGAAGGAGAACCTTGACGTAACTGGTAAAGTTGTTGTCATGTGACCAGGAGGTCACGAGTTCGAGCAGAGGAAATACTCTCTTGTAGAAATGCAGGGTAAAGTTGCGTACAATAGACCCTTATGGTCCGACCCAAATTTGGACCCCGCATATGCAGGAGCTTAGTGCACCGGGCTACCCTTTAATGAGTTACTTTAGAAAAATTGAAAAAATGACACTGTATTGCCGCTGTAAGAATAATAGCCGAAAAATATATAAAATTTGTATATTATTTGTATATATATATATATATATATTTTATATGTTATATACAAAAATTATACAAATTTTATACACTTTTGGCTAGCAGATGTAAATAGTTTCTGACGCGGGCTAAAAGTAATAATATCCCTTAAAATTTACTGGCCTGATTAATCTATATACGCATTGAGTGGGCCCTGTAAGCACGTGATTTTTGCCAAAATGAGAATTACTCCCAAAAATTCAAAAATAAAATGATTTTTCTTTGGTGTGCAATTTTGTGATATTTTGAATAATTATTTGTAGTTGTCTGTGAGTGTTTATTTGCTAAATTAATAAAAAATACAAAAATATGTCGCATTTTGCATGTAGGATTTAATTCTATAATTGATAATAATTAAATTTGTTTTACAAAAATAAAAAAATTACAAAAATAGTCATCGTTTGCATTTTTAGCATTTAATGTCCAAATATACAATTTTATGCTTAATTAATACTTAATTGTGCGTTAATTGTTATTGGGAGTTAATTTGCGCTTTTATAACTTAATTTAGTTCTTAATAATAGTTTAAGTATTTTTATAATTTAGTTTTAGATAAATAAAAGAAGAAAAAAGAGCGAAAATATAAAGAAAGTCGGAATTGGGCCTTTTCTTCAATTTCAAGCCACAGGCCCAAAAAATGGCCCAATCTTCCCTACGACCCAGTCCATTTCGAACTGGGTCAACCCGGTCCATAACCCAACACCCTATTATCTTGCATTTCAAAAAAAAATAAAACAAAGAAAAACAAAAAAAAAAAAAATTTTAGAAGAAAAACAAAAATAAAAATAAATAAAAATTTAGAAAACCCTAAGAAATGCCTAACTCACCCGCCCCCCCCCCCCTTTCTATCTTTCTTCTTCTTCTTCTTCCTTAAGCAAAGCTCCATCAATGGCTACTTCACCATCTCCACTACAACCACCCCTTCACCACATAACCATGGCTGCCTTCAAGCTTCACCATTGTCGTTTTTGTTTTTGCGCCATGGCTGCCCGCGTTTGCTTTCATCTTCTTCGTCGAGCTCAAGCTTGAGCTCGACATCCATGGACGACCACTGTTTCTCTAGCAGCCATGGCTGCGTTCCTCGTCATCGAACCCCAGCCAGCGCGACCATAGTCACGAGCTCCGACCACAGTCGCGAGCACCAACGGCGAACAAACAACCTGCCTGCGCCACGCTGCTACTATCGCGGCTTCTTCTTCAACTCCTTTTGCTCGCCGCAGCTGCTTCCTCCTCGCGTCCGAGCTGCTGCTGCGTCCATTTCAAATCTCCGATGTCCAGCAGTAGCGGATGCTACTGCTTCAGTCCAGTCGAGTCCGCATACTTGATTAAGTTTTGGTCGATGTCGTCGATCACTGTTCGAGTTCGTCGTTGGTTGGTCGTTGTTCGTCGTTTCATTTCCGCTTAGTTGGTTTTTTGAATCTCATTTATCGTCCATATTTTGTTTGGTATTTTTCGGATCAAAAATCGATAAATGATTAAATTCTTGTTTGGTTTGTTCTTCGTTGAAATAATTTTCAAGTTTGTTCATATGTTTTGATTGAATTAATTTTCAGATTTCAAATGAAAAGTTAATTAGTGGTTTTTTTTTCATGTTTATTTCATGTTTGTTTTATTGTTAGAATAAATATTTGTTAGTTTGATGTTTGTTAGATTCAAATTGAAATTTAATTGATTATTTCTTCAATTTGTTTCATGTGTTTATGTATTTTTAGAAATTGTTAATATTGTTAAGTTCAAGTTTAAGTTCATAATAGTTTCTAACAACAAATTTTGTTATTTGTCTAAAAAATTTTAGTTGTGTTGAAGGAAATATATTGATTTAATCATTTGAATCCGTCATGCTTGTTGTTTAATATAGATTTAATTCATGTTCATACTTTGTTTGGATGATCTTGAATCCAAATTTTGTATAGTTTGATTTCTTGTTTACCATTTATGATTATTTCTTGAATTGTTCTCATAATCTTGTTTAAAGTTTAATATAAGAATTGTTTGTTGTAATGTTGTTAGAGTTGATTTTAAGTTCAATATGATTGAGTTTAGAAATCTTCATACTTTGTTTATTGTTGGTGTTGAATCCGAAAATAGGATTGTTTGTTGCTAAAATATTGTTCAATCAAATTTTAGTTGTTCTTGGTTGTTCAATTTGTGTTCATGTGATTTGTTGTTGAAATGTTGTAAAAATCATGTTCATGTGATATTGTTGTTATGATGTTCATCCGTGTTCATATTGTTGTTTGAACATTGTTAAAAATTAATCATATTGTCTATATTTTGGTTAAGTTTGATTAATTGATGTGTTATAGCTGATGGGTAGTTTGGTAAATTTGTAATACGTTTAGGGGTAGTTTGGTAATTTCAGTAAGGTCGGAAGGGGTAGTTTAGGAATTGTACAATTTGTAATTGTTTATTTGAAGCATGGGGGACAAAATGAAATGGGGTGGGTTGTGATATTATTATTTAATATAAAGGGGGGACAAGATTTAATTTAAAGGGGAATCTTGCATTATTTTAAAAGAAGCATGGGGGACAAAATGAAATGGGGTGGTGTGATATATTTATTTAATGTAATGGGGATGA